>NC_092038.1:129418131-130618131 GCF_003086295.3 Arachis hypogaea
TTTATTTAATTTAAATTTTAAAGATAAATAATTTTCTTAAACTTACTACTACCTAGCTACTACCATAATGTGCTCTACACTAGTACACTACACTACTCTTGCGGGCTTGTGGCTATCTAGCCTATAGCATACGGTGATAGGTGAATATGAAGTAGTTCTTTATGCATGCTTACCTAACTTCTTTCATGTTAGAAATGAACCACATAACTGAATTTGTCCTTGACATTCTTCATTGGTAAATCAATAAGCAATATAATCGTTTTGTTAAGGGTATCTCAGCTAGCATTTGGTTGATGTTCATATGCCATTGAGACATGAATATGGGAATATATGTTTGCTATTTGGTTTGATAAGACACAAATTTTAGAAAGATACGAAAAAATACAGATGAATATGAAAATATTAAATTTGTATACTTTTAATTTAGTGAGATTTTGAGACAATTTATAAGGTATTAATTTTTTATTTTTTATCTTTATTTATTTTTAAATTTTTAAAATTTATTCGTTTATCTCTTTAAATTTTTTTTAAACAAAAATAATTTAGTCTTTTTTAAATATTTGTGTCTTTTTTATTATTTTTGTCAAACACAATACAATATCCAGTGGCGGAACCAGAAATTCTATAAGAGGGGGGCCAATTAAATATAAAATATAACAAAAAATTAACAAAATATGATTTGTAGCATATATATCAAAAAAGTAATTATATTATATAAAAGTCAATGTTCAACTACATACTAAAACTTTATGGTCCAAACTTTATGTATGCTCTACGAATTTCATCTTGTTGATTGATAGGATAATTCCAAATTTGCGGACGCTTTCCGGGATCACGCATCAATGTATCAATATTAACTTGATCTATTTCAGTCCTTGCTATTTTGGAAGCAGGGGTTGAATATCTTGCTCAACAAGTTGTGTCACAGGTTGTTCAATAATATTTTGAACATTACTCAAAGAATCTGAAGCTGAATTTTGTTTATCATATATTCTCTCTTTTCTCTTGAAAAATGAGTGAATTGTTTTCATCTTTGACATTTTTAACTTAACTTGAACTATCTAACCAAAAAAAAAACAAAAATAATTGCATATATATTATTTTCTTAAAAAAAATATTAAACCTATTGAGCAATAACAAATAATTTTAGAAACACAAATATATAATAACCAAAAATAAAGTTATTGATTTACCTGATTATTTTTTGTTCCAAGTCTCACAAAAAAATAATTCTATTGAGTTTTGTCCTCACTTCAATCTTTGAACACTGTCCATTATAAAAAAAATAAATTAATTATTTTAAATAAATAATGTAAATAATACTTGACATTGTCATTAACTTAAAAAAAATTGAAATATACCTCTTTGAATCTTTGTTGTGCATTGAATGGTTAATATTTTGTTGTTCACTTCTCTTCAATGGTTTTTCTTCATATGTCTTGTTTTGGTATGGAAAGAAAATTAAAATGAGAAGAGTAGAAGACCAAAAGTTTGGGAATCACTAAAAGAGAGAGAAAAGTGACGCTATGCCTATGATAGTTTGAAATAAATATTTGAAAAATGTACTAGGATTACTTTAATTAATAGTATGGGCTTGGGCTAGTATAATAGAACCATTTTTATTAATTATTAGAATGAGCTATTTGTTAACAAGAACAACAATAATTCAAATATCCAATACATAGTGCAGTTTTTAGTTATTTTAATTTATAAAATTTTGTAACTTATATTTTTTTTAATATTATATATAAAAAAATTTAATATTATTAATTATTACTATTTACTATTTTTTTTTTAAAAAATTTGGGGGGGACCATGGCCACCTTAGGTCCCCCCGTGGATCCGCCACTGACAATATCCATTGACATATATTTTATGTCTTTGTCTTTAATATATATGTCTTTGTGTCTATGTCTCATTCTATACATCAACTAATCAAAACCTCAATGCTTATTTTTTAAATCAATTTATTGATAACATCTATTTCAAAATTATGAAATGCAATTTATTTCATTAATGTAATTGGTTTTTTATTTCAAATATGATAATTATTATATTTATACTAGGCTTTAATTATTCTTCCACATATAATTATTGGCTGTTGACTTTTTCCATATAAAGGCCATATACCATTATACCAATATATATCACCTAATTAAGGCCATACCAAGTCACCATGTAGTTACTATATCTAGAACAATTGCATTTGCACCACGCATAAATATTGAAAAATCTTAAAACATTTTGAGTCCATGTGTAATTGACACCTAAAAGATCATCAATAATGCGTTCAAAGCAGAAGTTGTAAGAATGACACGCACAATAAGAATTCTTGGATTATGGATAAGGTGGCGGTTGCTCTAGTTTCGTTTTTTATTCGGATAGGACTCCCATACCAAGTTGACCCTAGATGTTTCTCATGTACAATTCTATTAATATTCTCTTATGGTAGTTATTTAAAAGAATATTTTCATATAAATATAATATAAAATATAAATAAGTGGTATATATGGTGAGTAATTCTATTAAATATAAAAAAATTTAAGAGTTCACATTGCACAAATAATATTACAACTAACAATCAATAACATAACAAGAAAAAGTTCTAAAATTTTAAAAAAATATATTTAAAACTTAAATAAAAAAATCCAAAATTCAAACTCAACATAAACTCATCTTTAGTATGTGTTGGTTCTGCAATATTAGTCGTCAAATATATATATATATATATTGAATTATTACTTTTATATATACGAGTAGTAACTTTTATAAATACATTATTTTGACATAATTTATAAATATAAAAAATATGTATAAAATAACAAATATCACGTGACGAGCGAAGATTAAATATCTGATGAAATATAAAGTCTATACATACATAGAATTGCACATTTAATTTATAAATGTCCTAATTACATAGAAAATATCCGATACTATGTTAAAAATAACAAAATTTAATTAGTTACTAAATATTAACGTTTTATGACTCGCTCATAGATTTCAAGTCAACTTGTACACAATAATATCACTTTGATATTAGGATAAAAATTCTGATTCTTCAGTATTTTTCATACAAAAAATTATTCTTTTCCGCCATATTCTCCCTCTCCCCCTCCCCCTCATTTTTTTTTCTTTTAATTTTTAATTTTTTCTCTTTCTAAAGTGCTTCTCCTTTTAAAAAAAATAAAAATATATTTCCTCTATTAAAATGGAATGATCAGATGAGAAAAGGAAATCCGATCCAAACCCATAGTTATGTTGTATCAAATCTTTGAAAGAATCTATTTGTGATTTAGGGCCAAAGATACCAACCCTCTGGTTGGATGCAGTTGTAGATTTTTCTAAATGCCATATTAATTATTAAATACTGGTTTAAGTGGTCGGCAAGGAAATCATGATAATAATGCATGTTTCACTTATTTCGTATAAAGATTCTTGAAAAAATTCAAGCGCCGGATATCACAAAAAAATTCAAGCGCCGGATATCACAAGAAATTCACAGATACGCTACCTTAAAAAGAAAGAAAGAAACATTTCCTTTCTCCAAATGGAAAATAGTTGAACACAAGGACTTCCCATTTTTATATTGACTAGTATTTTTAGTTTAATAATTTAGTATTATATTTTTAGCTAATATTTTTAACTATTATTAATAAAAAATAAAAAATTATATTAATTTTATCGTATTGTTCATAAATAAATATATAATTGCCGTCAATAATTTAATACTGGAATGGAATGTGAAAAATTGAAGCAGCCAGCTCTACAAATATATCCAATTTAATTTGCAAGATTATTTGTCTTGGTAGATATGAAACCCTAGTGCTTAATTAATCAAGTATATGTTCCTTGAAATTATCCACATGCCTAATAATTTTCCATGCAGAGGGACGGCTAACACTTTTTAATATTATTCATATAACCAAGAAGATATTCTAAGAGCATATATGTATATATCAAACCTAATTATTAATTCTTATATATACTAAGTGGATATCATATATATGCTCTCGTGATTAATAAAGTGGGATCTAGATCATGAATAGTTAGTGAGTAATCATGAAAACAAATCTATGGCATCAATATCGAAGGCCTAGACGACTCTATTCAAATTTCAAATGCCATGAATTTGATAATAAGATTGCTAGTTGGTAAAGGAAGGTATCCAAAAAGCAAATATATATATGGAGTATTAAATATTAATTAATTAGAGCAACCAGCACAATCTAGCTAATTATTGTTAAAATAAAGGTTGCAACTACCACATGGGGAATGGTGTTAAAGAAGGTGTAAAGTGGAGAAAAGAACAAATATAGATGGAAGGGGATGAAGAGAATTGAATTGAGTACATATATTATTGGTGAAGTATTAAAAGAATTGGGATCCCCTCATTCTTCTGGGGTTCGTTTTGGATAACTAAGGATAAGGACCTGCATGGCAGAATTTCTTTTGAAAGTAATATATTCTATAAAGTGCTTTTTTCACATCAAATTAAATATCGTTATTAGCAATATGCAAGTATACGGAATATGCTGCTCTAAGTCCCTCGAAGCTTCACCATTGCAACACATGCTAATCTTTCCCATTATTTGCCGACATTTCCTAATTAATCATTTTTGCTTTTCTTAATTTCTTTTAAAATAATATGTCGTCTTAGCTATTACAGTGTATTGACGGAATCTAATGCTTCGTTAGCTTTAATTTGTCTTCAACATTATCATATCCCGTTGTTATTGGATATATGTATAGAGAGATTTGGATTTTGGAGTATAATCTTCAAATCAGTCAGACCTAGATAATATTGTCTCACATTCTTAAGGTTGTAATTTAAATATTCAATTTTAATTCAATTCTTTCAATAATTTATGTTTAAAATACTATACTGCTCTAAGAGATTATCACGCCCTAGTAGATTCCGAAATTCAATTCAATGACTATTTAAATGAAATGAGATTTTTTAGTTCACATGGAGATAAAAATACTCATAATCTCAAGTTTAGGGATGTGGCCTGTGGGGACCCCTCTCTGTTTCTAATTTACAAAAAGATAAAAATTCTTATAATGTCAAGTTTAGAGATAACAATAGAATAATAGGAATAGGAGTGGAGACTCCTCTTTTATTTATCCCTTTTTTATTTAATAAAAGATCTTTTATATAATAAAATATTTTTTATTTTTATTTTATTATATCATTTGAGTTATAATTTATTGACGGCGTTATCCTATCGTTAAATTCATAATAACTTTGTTTTAACTTTTATGTCAGAATTCAACAATTTTTTGTTCTACAACTAGAATACTCGATAATCCTATTCCTCATTTTCCTCCAAGAGCAAACCCTAACATGCACACAGATAGAAGAAATTAGTTAGATTCTTAATTATATAACATTATTTACATTGATGGAAATTGGAATAATCCCTTTATACTTTTTTTTTGTGCATCGAATGAATTATATTGCATTATTGCAAGCCGGGTCCAAGTCCTTTGCTTGTCAGGACGCGGTGCCTCTTTAATTTGGTTTGTAATCAGGGAATTATTGTTCAACCACATTATAATAAATTAATAATAAGATCGATGATTATTCAAATTCTGTATTATATTGTGTTAGTTAATTATGATGATGCAATATGGATTAGGCAATGAATACATAATAAGTTTGGACATATAATCACATATATAATCCTTTAATTTTGATACCAGAAAAGTTATATCTTTTTTCACAAGTGATTTTTTGGTGGCTTGTAGCTCTTGGACCTGAAAAGGCTTGAATTTGACACCTCTTAATAAGTATATAATGCATCACACTATACAATAAGCTAAGGTGTGGTGGATATGAATATAATTTTGTATCAAGCAAAGCAAATGATTAGCCTTTTACTCATCACTGTATTCATCATCATGAATTGTTTATACACCAGTAGTGATCTGAGTAGAGAAAAAATAGAGAAATTGAAAAGAATATATACAGCAGAATAAATAGATTCTTAACTTTTTGATTTATGGATATTTAAATTTTTGAGAATTTGAAAATATATTTAAGTCTTAATCTTTTTAAAATTTGAACACATTAATTCTTCTGTTTATTTTCGTTTGTCAGACTCAACGAAAAAATTAAACGTAACTTCTATTATACTAACTTGGTCGATATACAGATATACACGTAAGAGAATTTTTAAAATGAGATAAATTAGACTAAAAAATCGATATGTCCAAATTTTTAAAAAAAAATTGAAGACTTAAATATATTTTTAAATTTTCAAAAATTTAAATATCCATAAATAAAAAGGTCAAAAATCTATTTATCCTTTTCTCTTAAAACAACAGTATACATTAAAAACACTATACAAAATTACAAGTACTCTTTCTAGTGAAATAATTAATCCTTCCGCAATGCATTTGTTGTTGAGTATGTATAAGTTGTTACCGAATTTATAAAACTCAGTTTCATAAGTACACCGGATTATTAATCAAGTATCAATTCACTTAAAATAGTTACTGTCTAAACGTTCAAATTATGGAATGAATAAATAAATAATATATAAATAATTTTATTAGATAATCATTTAGGATACTTAATTATATCTAATTAATATATAAATTATAAAAAAAATTCAACAAGAGAAAAAATTCACAATCTTAAATTAAGAATAATCTTAATCTCATCACTTTCATTCTTATTTACAATAAAAAAAATTCTAACCTTCTCTCCCACATTTTTTACTCGCACCGTTTAGTATCACTTCTAACTGCCTTAGTTGTTGTGTCACGTCATAACTGCATCGCATCACTCATCACCACTCAGTTGTCATTCATCAACATATGTTTTTTTCGGAGAATGTACAATAAAAACTAAATAAAAGAATATTAAAAAAATATTTAAACCTATTAAAAATAATTATCCAAAATATAAAACAAAGAAACATCCAAAACATAAAAAAAACATTCAATACCTATAAAAATTACACATCCAAAATTTAGGATAAAGAAACATTTAAAACTATTAAATAGAATCGTCCAAAACCTAAGAAACAAAAAAAAAGAATGCAAAAGATGCTTCGATGCTAAGAAGGGACACGCCAAAGGATTGGAAGGCGCCGCAGCAGAGCAACGAGAAGAATTCGACAAGGAGAACCCAGCGTCGCGGTGAGAAGAGTTAGAGAAGAAAGTCGCAACATGAGAAATTGAAATGGGAGGACACGTTTTTTTAGCGCAAATCTAGTCTTTTAAAGTTTTAAAGTCAAGTTTTTTAAAAGTTGGCTAATAAATTAACCAATTGGGTGCATAAAAAATTAGTATACAAAATCTAAAAATCAAATAAAAGATAAAAATTCAACTTATGAAACATGGCTAATTTTTTTAGATATTAACTAAACTTTAGCGTAATATTTAATTATTGGATTTTTTGGTATTTTTTAAAATTTTTGAGACGGGACAATACACTTTCTGTGTATTGTTCTGTTCCACATTTTAAAAAAAATCATAAAATCTAATAATTAGATGTTATACCAAAGTTTGATCAATATTTAAAAAAATTACTGATGAAAGACGACACTAATACTAACATGAAGGAAACGAAGTAATTGGGAAAAAAGAGTAAATAATGTATTGATGAACTATTTGTTGATCGAAAAAATATTTTCGATAAAGGCAGCTTGGTTCGAAATAATAAAAAAGTCGAAGACTTAAACAGTTTTGGAAAGGATACATGTACAAGTATTAGATGGAGGTACTCGACCTAGATTTGATCTCAAGGCCCTTCATTAAATCGAATAAGTCCAATCGAACAAGGTATTCGAGTCAGGTAATCGAATAAGTTATTCGAATAAGTGGATCGAGCAGTTATGGTAGTGAAGAAGTTAAAGGCTTCCATCACGCGAGGAAATCATGGGAAACGTTTATAGCCAAAAGGCGGGAATGGTTACCAAAGAATATGCATTTAAGGTAATGATTTTGTAATTAAGTGTCGGTTACCAAAAGTAGATTATAAATACTAGGAAGTCTTATGGAATAAGGGTTGGAACTTTAACTCAGAAAAACACTCAAGCATACTCACATCCCAGGAAATTCCTAAGTTTGCGATCGAGTAACTTTTCTGTAGGGTTCCTTCCATGTTTTCATTCTTTCAATTTATCTTTCAAGTATTCTTTATCTTCTTTGATTAATTTACATTCCTGCATTTTAGATTTTCATGTCAAAATCCTTTGACCCAGTTGAAGCATTTTACTGCTTTCTTTCAATTTCAACGCATACCTTTCCGTTTTCAGCATATTTCCTTTTCGAAAACTTTACTTTTTCATTTCTTTCTTTGACTTTTAAATTTTAATTTATCTTTATTCCTAATTTTCGTCTAATCAAAGACACTTTGATGCACTTTTAGAAAACTGGTACCTGCAAAGAGGAGTAGGTTTCGCTCCCAGACCACTAGATATCGAACCACTATCGATTTGTTAAAAATCGACAAAACAAATTGGTACGCCCAGTGGGACAGTTTTAAAAATTGAAAGTGTGTCAAATAAGTATTTTTTTGGTGTCATTCGGTGTATGCGATTACGAAGTGGGAAGATCATTCACATGGCTGATAAAATGTCAAATAAAAATGGTGGTTCATCCACCAATGATAGCATACCAGTATCCATGCAACAGGCTGACGTGACTTCACACTCGGAAAGTGTAATTGGAACTGAAAATATAGCAGTTACGATTGCTCAAACTGGAAATATAGGACGTAACACTCGTTCATGTGGCACTTTGCCACCATTCCAGCCTCCACTGACCGCTGGTTGGCATTCATATGGTCTTCCTCCTGGTTATACCCCACCAGTGGGTGGTTTTGTTCCACCTATCCATTTTGGGAGTATAAGTGGAGTGAATAATACTCAAAACCCACAACAGTATTCTGAGTATTCTCGTGATTATAATGTGGGCTCTACATCGAATGCTGCTAATTCAATGGCAATATAGCGACAACAAGTAGAAAAATGTCATCATGACTTAGTTAATTTATTGACTCAACAAATGACCACAATTCTGAATTCTATGATGGCTAATCATGAATCGAAATTCGAACGTCTTGCTAGACAAGTTGAACGAATTGCTCGAATTGTTGATTATGATAAAGGTGAAGGGCATAATGCTAGAGGAAATCATGAAGAGTTAGGGAATGGATTTCAAAATGAAAATAATGTTTTTAATAGAGAAAATCCTCATGTAGTTCCTCGTGGGCAAAATGCGGACGAAGTTTTGGCCAGGTTACATGCTAATCATGGCGGTGAACGTTATCAGGTCACCAGAATTGTGGAAGAAGTTCTGAATCGAGTTGGTCTGAATGTTGGTTTTATGAACCGACGGCACTTTATGTCTGCTTTTCCCCAAGTTGTTCAAATGGCTGAAGTGCCAAGAGGGGTTAAAAATTCAAAGATAGTCACAAAGTTTACCGGGGAGGTTGGAGAGTCAACTACTGAACACGTTACTCGATATTTGGTTGAGATTGAAAACTTAGTCAATGATGAAAATTTGAAAATGAAGTTTTTTTCTTCTTCATTAACGAAGAATGCATTTACTTGATTTTTGAATCTCAGACCAAATTTGATAACAACATGGAATCAGTTAGAAACTGCCTTTCACGCTTAGTTTTATCGAGGGGAAATGAATGTGGCAGTTACTGATCTAGTGGCACTGAAACGTGAAGATAGTGAAACCATTGATGATTATCTAATACGTTTCAAAAACGCTAGGAGTAGATGCCATGTTTCATTACCTGAGAGTGAGATAGTAAAAATAGCAACTATGGGACTAGGATTTTATATGCGCAGAAAACAACTTATTGTGCATATCCCTGATTTAGCCCATTTGGCTAAAAAGGTTCGTCAGATCGAACTCATGAAAAAGGAGAAAAAGAAATATAGGAGTGAACAAAGATCGAAGAGTAAACCTTTTACTCGAAAAGAAAAGGTTGCATAGGTGACTGATGAGCGGATAATTTATACGCTTTTTGGCATTGTTTTTAGTATGTTTTTAGTATATTTTAGTTAGTTTTTATTATATTTTTATTAGTTTTTAGTTAAAATTCACTTTTCTGGGCTTTACTATGAGTTTGTGTGTTTTTTCTGTGATTTCAGGTATTTTCTGGCTGAAATTGAGGGACCTGAGCAAAAATCTGATCCAGAGGCTAAAAAGGACTGCAGATGCTGTTGGATTCTGACCTCCCTGCACTCGAAATGGATTTTCTGGAGATACAGAAGCCCAATTGATGCGCTCTCAACGGCGTTGGAAAGTAGACATCCTGGGCTTTCCAGTAATGTATAATAGTCCATACTTTGCCCGAGATTTGATGGCCCAAACCGGCATTGCAAATCAGCTTCAGAATTCCCGGCGTTTAACGTCGGAACTGGCATAAGAATTGGAGTTAAACGCCCAAACTGGCATAAAATCTGGCGTTTAACTCCAGAAAAAGTCTCTACACATAAAAGTTTCAATGCTCAGCCCAAGCACACACCAAGTGAACCCCGAAAGTGGATTTTTACGTCATTTACTCATTTCTGTATACCCTAGGTTACTGGTTCACTATTAATAGGATCTTTTGACATTGTATCAGTACCTCATGACACTTTACACGTTTCTCATTGTATCTTCTACAGCATGAGTCTCTAAATCCCATGGTTGGGGGTGAGGATCTCTGCTGTGTCTTGATGGATTAATGCAATTACTACTGTTTTTCATTCAATCATGCTTGCTTCTATTCTAAGATATCACTTGTTCCTAAACCTAATGAATGTGATGATCCGTGACACTCATCATCATTCTCACCTATGAACGTGTGCATGACAACCACATCCGTTCTACCTTAGATTGAGTAGATATCTCTTAGATTCCTTAATCAGAATCTTCGTGGTATAAGCTAGAATTGATGGCGGCATTCAAGAGAATCCGGAAGGTCTAAACCTTGTCTGTGGTATTCTGAGTAGGATTCAAGGATTGAATGACTGTGACGAGCTTCAAACTCCTGAGGGCTGGGCGTTAGTGACAGACGCAAAAGAATCACTGGAATCTATTCCAACCCGATTGAGAACCGACAGATGATTAACCGTGCTGTGACAGAGCGCGTTGAACATTTTCACTGAGAGGATGGGAGGTAGCAATTGACAACGGTGAAACCCTACATACAGCTTGCCATGGAAGGAGTCTTGCGTGCTTGAAGAAGAAGACATCAGGAAAGCAGAGATTCAGAGGATAAAGCATCTCCAAAACCTCAACCTGTTCTCCATTACTGCAAAAAAAGTACTTAGTTGTTCATGTTCTTTTACTTTTTACAATCAACCATGATAATTATTGATATCTTGACTAAGAGTTACAAGATAACCATAGCTTGCTTCAAGCCGACAATCTCCGTGGGATCGACCCTTACTCATGTAAGGTATTACTTGGACGACCCAGTGCACTTGCTGGTTAGTTGTGCGGGGTTGTAAAAGTGTGATTGCAATTTCGTGCACCAAGTTTTTGGCGCCGTTGCCGGGGATTGTTCGAGTTTGGACAACTGACGGTTTATCTTGTTGCTTAGATTAGGACTGTTTTATTTTTTTGTTGGTTTAGAGTCTTTTATTTGAGTTTAGTTTCATATGTTAAGTTTGGTGTCAATTGCATGCTTTTGTTTTCTTTTATTTTTCGAATTTGCATATCCTTGGTCCTTTCTTGATCCTTAAAAATTCTAAGTTTGGTGTCTTCTTTGTGTTTTCCTTTAAGTTTTCGAAAATTTGTGTCTGATTTTCTAAAAATTTTAAGTTTGGTGTCATTTTGTTGTTTTTCTCTTTCCTCATTTCAAAAAAATCAAATCTTTTTCAAAATAATTTTCAATCATATCTTTTCAATTGCTAATTCCAAAATCTTTTTAATTAACTAATTGATTTAGTTTTCAATTTGCTTTGATCTTATTTTCTTTTAGTTTTCGAAAATTTATTTTATTTTCCTTTTGTTTTATTTTATTTTTTTCGGTCAACTAAAAAAATTTTTTTTACTTTACTTGTGAATTCATATCATATTCCCTTTCTCCATCATGGACCTAAGTGGAATTGAACACTCCAGAAGGACTCTGGGGTCATATGCTAACCCCATTACAGCTGCATATGGGAGTAGCATCTGTATACCTCCCATTAAAGCAAGCAGCTTTGAGCTAAATCCTCAACTCATTATCATGGTGCAGCAAAATTACCAGTATTCCGGTCTTCCACAGGAAGAACCTACTGAGTTTCTGGCACAATTCTTATAAATTGCTGACACAGTACGTGATACAGAGGTGGATCAGGATGTCTAGAGACTATTACTGTTTCCATTTGCTGTAAAAGATCAAGCTAAGAGGTGGTTGAATAACCAACCTACAGCAAGCATAAAGACATGGAAACAGTTATCAGACAAATTCCTGAATCAATTTTACCCTCCAAAAAGGATGACACAACTAAGGCTGGACATCCAAGGCTTTAAACAAGAGGATAATGAATCCCTTTATAATGCCTGGGAGAGGTATAGAGGTATGCTAAGAAAATGCCCCTCTGAAATGTTTTCAGAGTGGGTACAGTTAGACATCTTCTACTATGGGCTTACAGAAAAAGCTCAAACGTCTCTAGACCACTCATCTGGTGGATCTATACATATGAGGAAGACGATTGAAGAGGCTCAAGAGCTTATAGATACTGTTGCTAAAAATCAATATTTGTACTCTAGCAATGAGTTCTCTACAAAAGAAGAAGTTATGGCAGTAGCCACTGATCCTAATCCTCAAGAACAAATGGTTGAGCTTAATCAGCAATTACACCTGATGACAAAACAGTTAGCAGAATTTAAAGAGATGCTCCAAGAAACTAAAATTGCTAACAAGAACATAGAATTACGGTTGAATCAGGCAAAACAGCAGTTATCTAAACAGATAACAGAAGAATGTCAAGCAGTTCAACTGAGGAGTGGGAAGACATTGAATAACACTGCTCAAAGTAGCAAGAAGCCAATAAAGGAACAATTGACAGAGGATAACCAAACCACTGTCCAAAATCCCTCTGAGGACAGTAAGAGCCCAGAGAGGAATACTCTTGGCGTCCAAACACCAGAAAAGAGGGAAAAGCTGGCGTTAAACGCCCATTTCCTGCCCAGTTCTGGCGTTCAAACGCCAGAAAAGGGGGAAAAGTTGGCGTTAAACGCCCATTCTTCACCCAATCCTGGCGTTCAAATGCCAATGGGGAATCAGACACCTGAGAGTGCTGATAGTAACCCCTCTAAAAAGGCTTCTCCAACCACCTCTGTAAGGAATAAACCTGCAGCAACTAAGGTTGATGAATATAAAGCCAAGATGCCTTATCCTCAGAAACTCCGCCAAGCGGAACAGGATAAGCAATTTACCCGCTTTGCAGACTATTTAAGGACTCTTGAAATAAAGATTCCGTTTGCAGAGGCACTTGAGCAAATACCTTCTTATGCTAAGTTCATGAAAGAGATCTTAAGTCATAAGAAGGATTGGAGAGAAACTGAAAAAGTGTTTCTCACTGAAGAATGCAGTGCAGTCATTCTGAAAAACTTACCAGAAAAGCTTCAAGATCCAGGAAGCTTTATGATACCATGCACATTAGAAGGTGCTTGCACCAAGACAGCCCTGTGTGACCTTGGAGCAAGTATCAATCTAATACCTGCATCCACTATCAGAAAGCTTGGGTTGACTGAAGAAGTCAAACCAACCCGGATATGCCTCCAACTTGCTGATGGCTCCATTAAATATCCATCAGGCATAATTGAGGACATGATTGTCAAGGTTGGGCCATTCGCCTTTCCAACTGACTTTGTAGTGCTGGAAATGGAGGAGCACAAGAGTGCAACTCTCATTCTAGGAAGACCTTTCCTAGCAACTGGACGAACTCTCATTGATGTACAAAAAGGGGAAGTAACCCTGAGAGTCAATGAGGATGAGTTCAAGTTGAATGCTGTAAAAGCTATGCAGCACCCAGACATACCAAATGACTGCATGGGCGCTGACATTATTGACTCTTTGGTGGAAGAGATCAATATGACTGAAAATCTAGAATCAGAGCTAGAGGACATCTTCAAGGATGTTCAGCCTGATCAGGAAGAACCTGAGGAAACAAAAGAATTTTTGAGAATTCCTCAGGAGGAGGATAAGCCTCCCAAACCTGAGCTCAAACCATTATCACCATCCCTGAAATATGCATTTCTGGGAGAAGGTGATACCTTTCCTGTAATCATAAGCTCTGCTTTAAATCCACAGGAAGAGGAAGCACTGATTCAAGTGCTAAGGACACACAAGACAGCTCTTGGGTAGTCCATAAGTGATCTTAAAGGCATTAGCCCAGCAAGATGCATGCACAAGATCCTATTGGAGGATAATGCCAAACCAGTGGTCCAACCACAAAGGCGGCTAAATCCAGCCATGAAGGAGGTGGTGCAGAAAGAGGTCACTAAATTACTAGAGGCTGGGATTATTTATCCTATTTCTGATAGCCCCTGGGTGAGCCCTGTCCAAGTTGTCCCCAAGAAGGGAGGCATGACAGTAGTTCATAATGAAAAAAATGAACTGGTTCCTACAAGAACAGTCACAAGGTGGCGTATGTGTATTGAGTACAGAAGGCTCAATACAGCCACCAGAAATGATCATTTTCCTTTACCATTCATAGACCAAATGCTAGAAAGACTAGCTGGTCATGATTATTACTACTTTTTGGATGGCTATTCAGGTTACAACCAAATTGCAGTAGATCCTCAAGACCAAGAGAAAACAGTATTCACTTGCCCTTCTGGCGTGTTTGCCTACAGGAGGATGCCTTTTGGTCTGTGTAATGCTCCTGCAACCTTTCAGAGATGCATGCTATCCATCTTCTCTGATATGGTGGAGAAATTCCTGGAAGTCTTCATGGATGACTTTTCCGTATATGGAGACTCATTCAGCTCCTGTCTTAACCACCTAGCACTTGTCCTGAAAAGGTGCCAAGAGACTAACCTGGTTTTAAACTGGGAGAAATGTCACTTTATGGTGACTGAAGGAATTGTCCTTGGGTACAAAATTTCAAGCAAGGGAATAGAGGTGGATAAGGCAAAGGTAGAGGTAATTGAAAAATTACCACCACCTGCCAATGTTAAGGCAATCAGAAGCTTTCTGGGGCATGCAGGATTCTACAGAAGGTTTATAAAGGATTTTTCGAAAATTTCAAAACCTCTGAGCAACCTGCTAGCTGCTGACACACCATTTATGTTTGACACACAGTGTCTGCAGGCATTTGAGACCCTGAAAGCTAAGCTGGTCACAGCACCAGTCATCTCTGCACCAGACTGGACATTGCCATTCGAACTAATGTGTGATGCCAGTGACCATGCCATTGGTGTAGTGTTGGGACAGAGGCATAACAAGCTTCTGCATGTCATTTATTACGCCAGCCGTGTTCTAAATGATGCACAGAAGAATTACACAACCACAGAAAAAGAGTTACTTGCAGTGGTCTATGCCATTGACAAGTTTAGATCCTATCTAGTAGGATCAAAGGTGATTGTGTACACTGACCATGCTGCTCTTAAGTACTTACTCACAAAGCAGGATTCAAAACCCAGGCTCATAAGATGGGTGTTGCTTCTGCAAGAGTTTGATATAGAAATAAGAGACAGAAAAGGGACAGAGAACCAAGTAGCTGATCATCTGTCCCGAATAGAACCAGTAGCTGGGGCATCCCTCCCTTCTACTAAGATCTCTGAGACTTTCCCAGATGAGCAACTCTTTGCCATTCAGGAAGCTCCATGGTTTGCAGATATTGCAAATTACAAAGCTGTGAGGTTCATACCCCAGGAGTACAGCAGGGTGCAAAGAAAGAAATTAATTTCAGATGCCAAGTACTACCTATGGGATGAGCCATATCTCTTTAAGAGATGTGCAGACGGAATGATCCGCAGATGTGTACCCAGAGAGGAAGCACAAAGGATCCTATGGCATTGCCATGGATCACAGTATGGGGGACATTTTGGAAGTGAGTGAACAGCCACTAAAGTCCTCCAATGTGGCTTCTACTGGCCTACTCTCTATAGAGATGCCCGAGAGTTTGTGCTTAACTGTGACAGCTGTCAAAGAGCTGGTAACTTACCTCATGGATATGCCATGCCTCAACAAGGGATCTTAGAGATTGAATTGTTTGATGTATGGGGGATTGACTTCATGGGTCCGTTCCCACCATCATACTCAAACACTTACATTCTGGTGGCAGTGGACTATGTATCTAAGTGGGTAGAAGCAATTGCTACACCCACTAATGATACTAAGACCGTGCTGAAATTCCTCCAGAAACATATCTTCAGCAGATTTGGTGTTCCCAGAGTCCTAATCAGTGATGGGGGTACTCATTTCTGCAATAAACAGCTTTACTCTACTATGGTCCGATATGGAATTAACCACAAAGTGGCAATCCCGTATCATCCACAGACAAATGGGCAAGCTGAAGTCTCTAACAGAGGGCTCAAAAGAATCCTAGAACGGACTGTAATTGCCCGTAGAAAGGATTGGGCAAAGAGCTTGGATGATGCTCTGTGGGCATACAGAACAGCATTCAAGACTCCAATAGGAACCTCTCCATACCAACTTGTGTATGGCAAGGCCTGTCATCTGCCCGTGGAACTGGAACATAAAGCCTACTGGGCAACCAGATTCCTAAACTTGGATGCTAAGTTAGCTGGTGAAAAAAGATTGCTCCAGCTAAATGAGCTAGATGAATTTAGACTCAGTGCCTTTGAAAATGCAAAGATTTATAAGGAAAATGCAAAGAAGTGGCATGACAAGAAGTTGTCATCCAGAGTCTTTGAGTCAGGACAAAAAGTTCTGCTCTTCAACTCTAGGCTCAGATTGTTCCCAGGAAAACTTAAATCCCGGTGGAGGGGTCCGTATGTGATTCCAGGAGTGTCACCATATGGATATGTTGAGCTTCAGGATACTGATTCTGACAAAAAGTTCATGTTAATGGACAGAGGATCAAGCATTATCTTGAAAGTAATTTTGAGCAAGAATGCTCAAAACTGAGGCTTGAATGATCCTCAGTGAAGGTCCAGCTAAAGACAATAAAGAAGCACTTGCTAGGAGGCAACCCAGTCATTAGCAGGTTATCTGTTTTGTTTAATCAAAGTTTGATACATATTCTCAAAGGGCAATTATCAAAATTGAAGGAATTCACAGAGTTACAGAAGGATTCAGTACAAAAAGCAGAGAAAAAGAGCTTGCTGGCAAAAAAACGCCAGTAAGGGGTACTTTGGGCGTTAAACGCCAGAATGGGCACCATTCTGGGCGTTTAACGCCAGGTGTGCAGCATCCTGGGCGTTTAGCAAAACGCCCAGTGATGAAGGGAATTCTGGCGTTTAACGCCAGCCAGGGTACCTGGCTGGGCGTTAAACGCCCACAATGGCCAACATTTGGGCGTTAAACGCCAGAAAGGTGGGGGACAGAGATTTTGCTTTCTAATTAAATTTTTTTCAAACTTTCCTGTTTTGATACATAATTTTCTACATAAACACATTTCAAACTTTCATCATTCACCTTCAAATTTTCAAAAATTAAAATCATTCTTCAAATCTCTCTCAAATCCTTCCCAAATCTTCTTCAAAAACTCAAATTTTTCTCAAATTCTTTCCATATCTTCTCAAATCTCCTTCAAAATTTTCGAAATCTCTCCCCCTCCATTATAAATACACGTTCGGCCACCCCTTTCTCCCCACCATTCGAATTTGCTCTCCTCCTCTCTCCCCTCTTTCCTTTCTTTTACTTGAGGACAAGCAAACCTCTAAGTTTGGTGTGCTTTTCCGTGATCACTAAGCCAAGATTCATCAAGATCATGGCTCCTAAGGGAAAACAAACCAATTTAAGAGGCAAGAAAGAGAATAATCCAAAGAGTCTTTGGAATCAAGAGAAGTTCTTAACCAAAGAACATGAAGACCATTATCACAAAATAATGGGTCTATGGTCAGTGATCCTGGAAGTCAAATTCGATCTAAAAGAAGATGAATATCCGGGGATCCAAGAGCAAATTCGAAACAGAGGATGGGAAGTTCTAACCAATCCTAAGATAAAGGTTGGAAGAAATATGGTTCAGGAATTCTACTCAAATCTGTGGCTGACAGATAAGCAGAGAATGACTGGAACTGCTTTCCATACTTACGGAACCATGGTCAGAGGGAAAGTTATCTACTTCCATCTGGACAAAATAAGAGAGGTCTTCAAATTGCCTCAACTGCAAGATGATCCTGAATCCTTTAATAGGAGAATGGTGAGAGCAGATAAGGGGTTGGATCAAGTTCTAGAGGACATTTGCCTCCCTGGAACTAAGTGGATAACCAATTCAAAAGGTGTCCCAAACCAACTCAAGAGGGGAGACCTCAAACCAATTGTAAGAGGCTGGCTAGACTTTATTGGGCGTTCCATATTGCCCACTAGCAACCGTTCTGAGGTCACTATCAAGAGAGCAGTGATGATTCATTGCATTATGCTTGGAAGAGAAGTGGAGGTTCATCATCTGATTGCTTGTGAGATCTACACAATTGCAAACAAGAATTCCATTGAAGCCAAACTGGCTTATCCAAGTTTGATCTCCTTGCTCTGTAAAGAGGCTGGGGTGAAGATGGAAGTAGATGAATTCATCCCAATTGAACATCCAATCACCAAGAAGTCAATGGAAGGACAAATGCAAGACAACTCCATCAAAAAGAGGGCGCATTTCCTGAAATTGACTACTGGGCCAGCCTAGAAGCATCTATCACCAAACTGCAAGAAACTATGGAACAACTTAAGGAAGAACAGCAGAATCAGAACTGCATGCTCTGCAAATTGCTGAAGGAACAAGAGAAGCAGGGGCGTGAACTTCAAGAGTTAAAACACCAAAAGCTCACCCCACAAGTTGAGGGAGCATCCACTTCTCAAAATCAAGGTTGTTGAGTCCTAACTCTGTGATAACCTCTATCATTAGGAGTCTATTTAAATTTTTGTTTTCTATTAGTCTTATCTTATATCTATCTTTGAGTCTTATTCTTAATTCATGATTAATAAAATTTAAGGTTCATGTCTTAAAGCTATGAATATCCTATTAATCCATCACCTCTCTTAAATGAAAAATTCTCTAATCATAAAAGAACAAGAAGTACAGGATTTCGAATTCATCTTTGAAACTAGTTGAATTAGTTTGATGTGGTGACAATACTTTTTGTTTTCTGAATGAATGCTTGAACAGTGCATATGTCTTTTGAACTTGTTGCTTTAAGAATGTTAAAATTGTTGGCTCTTGAAAGAATGATGGAAAAAGGAGAAATGTTATTGAGGATCTGAAAAATCATCAAATTGACTCTTGAAGCAAGAAAAAGCAGTAAAAAAATGATGAGAAAAGAAAAAAATAATAAAGTTGTGATCCAAGGCAAAAAGAGTGTGCTTAAGAACCCTGGACACCTCTAATTGGGGACTCTAGCAAAGCTGAGTCACAATCTGAAAAGGTTCACCCAAATATGTGTCTGTGGCATGAATGTATCCGGTGGTAATACTGGAAGACAAAGTGCTTTGGGCCACAGCCAAGACTCACAAAGTAGCTATGTTCAAGAATCATCATACTTAACTAGGAGAATCAATAACACTATCTGAGTTCTGAGTTCCTATAGATGCCAATCATTCTAAACTTCAAAGGATAAAGTGAGATGCCAAAACTGTTCAGAAGCAAAAAGCTACTAGTCCCGCTCATCTAATTGGAGCTAAGTTTCTTTGATATTTTGGAGTCTATAGTATATTCTCTTCTTTTTATTCTATTTTGATTTTCAGTTGCTTGGGGACAAGCAACAATTTAAGTTTGGTGTTGTGATGAGCGGATAATTTATACGCTTTTTGGCATTGTTTTTAGTATGTTTTTAGTATATTTTAGTTAGTTTTTATTATATTTTTATTAGTTTTTAGTTAAAATTCACTTTTCTGGGCTTTACTATGAGTTTGTGTGTTTTTCTGTGATTTCAGGTATTTTCTGGCTGAAATTGAGGGACCTGAGCAAAAATCTGATCCAGAGGCTAAAAAGGACTGCAGATGCTGTTGGATTCTGACCTCCCTGCACTTGAAATGGATTTTATGGAGCTACTGAAGTCCAATTGACGCGCTCTCAACGGCATTGGAAAGTAGACATCCTGGGCTTTCCAGCAATGTATAATAGTCCATACTTTGCCCGAGATTTGATGGCCCAAACCGGCGTTGCAAATCAGCTTCAGAATTCTCGGCGTTTAACGCCGGAACTGGCATAAGAATTGGAGTTAAACGCCAGCTTTTATGCCAATTTGGGCGTTTAACTCCAGAAAAAGTTTCTACACATAAAAGCTTCAATGCTCAGCCCAAGCACACACCAAGTGGACACCGGAAGTGGATTTTTACGTCATTTACTCATTTCTGTATACCCTAGGTTACTGGTTCACTATTAATAGGATCTTTTGACATTGTATCAGTACCTCATGACACTTTACACGTTTCTCATTGTATCTTCTACAACATGAGTCTCTAAACCCCATGGTTGGGGGTGAGGAGCTCTGCTGTGTCTTGATGGATTAATGCAATTACTACTGTTTTTCATTCAATCATGCTTGCTTCTATTCTAAGATATCACTTGTTCCTAAACCTGATGAATGTGATGATCTGTGACACTCATCATCATTCTCACCTATGAATGTGTGCCTGACAACCACCTCCGTTCTACCTTAGATTGAGTAGATATCTCTTGGATTCCTTAATCAGAATCTTCGTGGTATAAGCTAGAATTGATGGCGGCATTCAAGAGAATCCGGAAGGTCTAAACCTTGTCTGTGGTATTCTGAGTAGGATTCAAGGATTGAATGACTGTGACGAGCTTCAAACTCCTGAGGGCTGGGCGTTAGTGACAGACGCAAAAGAATCACTGGATTCTATTCCAACCCGATTGAGAACCGACAGATGATTAGCCGTGCTGTGACAGAGCGCGTTGAACATTTTCACTGAGAGGATGGGAGGTAGCCATTGACAACGGTGAAACCCTACATACAGCTTGCCATGGAAGGAGTCTTGCGTGCTTGAAGAAGAAGACAGTAGGAAAGCAGAGATTCAGAAGATAGAGCATCTCCAAAACCTCAACCTGTTCTCCATTACTGCAAAACAAGTACTTAGTTGTTCATGTTCTTTTACTTTTTACAATCAACCCTGATAATTATTGATATCCTGACTAAGAGTTACAAGATAACCATAGCTTGCTTCAAGCCGACAATCTCCGTGGGATCGACCCTTACTCACGTAAGGTATTACTTGGACGACCCAGTGCACTTGCTGGTTAGTTGTGCGGGGTTGCAAAAGTGTGATTGCAATTTCGTGCACCAGTGACCATGGAATCTTCGGAGGAGGAATTTGATTTTGAAACAGAAGTCGATTTGGCTGAACTTAACAAAAACCCTCCGTATGTTTGTTGCTTACTCAAATAGCTTCCTAGTAACGAAAAGTCGAATGATTCAAAACTAAAAAGTGAAAAGAAATATAGTTTTGAAATCTCGAAATCTTATCAGATTTTCCATATGTTGCTTAAAGATAAACAATTAATTCTGCCTGAGGGTAGAACTTTACTTTCGGTGAAAGATTTAAAAGGAAAACCTTATTGCAAGTTTCACCAGGCAACAAGTCATTCGACTAACAGTTGTGTTCATTTCAGGGACTTAATTCAGGAAGTAATAATGGAAGGACGGTTGAAATTCGATGATGGCAAGAAGGAAATGAAGGTTGATGTCGATCCCTTCGATGTTGATGCTAGCTTTATTGAACCATGCTTTGGAGTGAACATGGTTGGAATGTCCTATGATTTTGATGTGACTCTTGATGATTTTGAGTCGCAAGTAAGATCAGTATATCCCCGGGTGACGGACAGATTGTTGGATTTTCTGGTTTAGCAAAAAATTAAAGACCGGGATGTATCTCTGTGTCCAAGGTGTAATGATGTTTTTGACACCGAAGCAGCAGCAATTTTTGAAAAGGAGAGAATAAAGAAAGAATTGGCTCATAGAGAAAAGCAGGCACGCCAGAGGCAACCAATTTGGCATTTTGAAGGTCAGGGTTCTAAGACCCCTCAGCAAAGTACTGCTGCACCTTTAAACCGATCTCAAGCCATAGGTGTTCAGTGGATTCGAAATTGCTAGGAGTTCCAGAAATGGGATCCTCTGTATCAACGCAACCCACAATGGGGACATCGAAGACCTCCTCGAAATCAGTATCTTTATTAACGTGGTCGAGCTAGAAGGTATCTGAGAGGCAGAAGAGGCAGGAGAAATTTCAATCAAAATAAAAAACTCAAGTGGAAGTAAGCAAGGGGGCAACGCCCTCTGTGCATTCTCAGATTGTCTTTCCTTCTGATGGAGAGACTTGTCCAAAAGAAATTCCATCTCCTATTAAGATGGAAAAAGGCAAGGCGATAGTCCAATCTTCAGGGATCGACAAAAATAAAGAAGTCGATATTGATGAAGAATATTTCTAAGAAGGGGATGATGACAAGATTAGGACGATTTTGATCATTTCAACAGAGTATCTGGGTGAGTATGAAGGTGACCCAGAGGTAGATTATGACATGGAGGATGAGGAAGCTTTTTCCTTCATTCTAATTGAAGATGAGTCGGGGTATTTCCTGCGGCCTACTGAAAAACAGATGTCTCATCTCCGCCCACTCCATATAACCACCACTTTGATTAGGATTGAGGTAAACAAAGTCTTGATCGATGGTAGGGCAGCAATTAGCCTTCTGCCTGAGAGGATGTTAATGAAAGTGGGAAAGCATCCTGATGATTTGGTCCCCACAAATATTGCTGTGACGAATTTTAGCGGGACTTCGACTCCGACAAAGGGATTGGTCACTTTGACTGTAAAGGTTGGTTCATCTGAATGAAACACTGTGTTCGTGGTGGTTCCATCCAAAGCAAGTTATAATGCTTTGCTGGAGCGAGACTGGATTCACGGTGTGGGAGTAGTACCTTCTACTGTGCATCAGAGTGTTCTTCTGTGGACGGAGGATGGCAAGCCTGAAATCGTCAAGGCAGACTCGAATTTATATGTCGAGCAACTGCATGTCGATTTTAGAATGTACAATCCTAAGCTAAAACCTATGAATGTTGACCGAACACTGAATTCTTATAATTGTGAAGGTAGTTACTTGTCCTCGGAGGGTTTTTTGGTGAAGTTACGTTACCGAGAGTTGGGATTTGCTCTAACTGATTGGGACTGTCTATCTTGAAGATCCTTTGAAGATTGCTCTATGGACCGGGTTGAAGGGGTTTCCGACCACCTGGTAACTTTGCATAATTATTTAAATAATTTTCTTTCTGTAAAGAATAAAGATGATTCCTCTGATGAAGTAGAATCACATAGGGTTAGTAGTTTTTCTAATTATAATTGTACCGACTTGATGTCTTCAATCGAGTTTAGTCATATTTCTACTGCTTTATGTAATAAAATAATGATGCGAGCCAGACTGCAGATTTGATAGCAGAGGCTCATTGTGTAGAAAATCAAAGTAATATTAATTTGATAAATGATCAAGTTCCAGATTTCACATTTGATTGCATCTATGATTTAGAACCGTTGGATTTTGAAAAATGATTAGTAAAAGATGATGATCATTATAAAGGGTTTGAATCTCAAGATCCCTTAGAAGAAATTAATTTAGGGACTTTTGATGATGTTCGAATTACGTATATTTGTAAAGATCTTGTCAATCTTTTTCGTACTGAAGTCTTTAATCTTTTACATGAGTTTAAAGATTGTTTTGTTTGGGATTATCATGAGATGCCTGGTCTCGATCGTTCACTTGTGGAACATTGATTAACATTAAAACTGAATGCTAAACCCGTGAAACAAACTCCAAAACGTTTCGCTCCTGAAATCAATGAAAAAATTAAAGAAGAAATAGAACGCTTGAGTAAAGTGAAATTTATTCAAACTGTACGCTATGTTGAATGGGTTTTGAATATTGTCCCTGTGATGAAGAAAAATGGAAAATTAAGAGTATATATTGATTTTTGGGATTTGAATAATGCTAATCCAAAGGATGAATATTTTATGCCAATTGCAGATATGTTAATTGATTCTGCATCAGGAAATGAAATCCTTAGTTTTATGGATGGTTATTCAGGATATAACCAAATCTTCATTGCGGAAGATGACGTGTCCAAAACTATTTTTCATTGTCCTGGGACGTTAGGTACTTATGAGTGGGTGGTTATGCCTTTTGGTTAGAAAATACTGGTGCAACATATCAACGAGAAATAAATGCTATTTTCCATGAGTTTATTTGAAAATTTATGGAGGTTTATATTGATGACGTCATGGTCAAATTGATTTTGGTGAGTTAACACATCGACCACTTGAGAAAGGCGTTTGTTACCATGAGAAAAAGGGATTAAAAATGAATCCTTTAAAATGTGCTTTTGGTGTATCGGTTGGAAACTTTTTAGGTTTTGTTGTTCATAAAAAAGGAGTTGTAATTGAAAAAAATAAGGCAGATGTAATATTGGCATTATCTGCACCCAAATCGAAAAAGGAAGTGCAGTCCTTTTTAGGCAAGGTGAATTATCTTTGAAGGTTCATTTCGAATCTTTCTGATCAAACTCGAGTATTTGCACCTTTAATAAAGTTAAAGAATGACTCGCAGTTCGAATGGACAAAGGAACATCAATTAGCGTTCGACTCGATTAAAGCTTATTTGTCTAAGGCTTCGATTATGGCGAGTGTTCATCCACGTGAGCCCTTAAAATTATACATTGCAGCATCTGAGAACACAATTGGATGTATGTTAACCCAAGATGATGAGAACAGGCATCAGCGGGCCATCTATTATCTTAGTTGAGTTCTAACTGATATCGAAACGAGGTATTTCTTGATAGAAAATTTATGTTTATCTTTGTATTATGCCTGTATGAAACTTAAATGTTACATGGTGGCTAAATCGGTGAAGGCTATAGCACAAACTGATCTCATTAAATATATGCTAAGTTTTCCAACGTTATGGGGACGTTTAGGAAAATAGATGCTGGCATTAACAGAGTTCGATTTACAATATGTTCCAACCAAGGTTGTAAAAGGATAGGTCATTATAGATTTTTTTGTGGATAATTCAAATAATCTGAATGAGCAGGGGGCAAACGTAATCGAAATCGATGTCGATTGTTGGAAGTTATATTTTGATGGATCGAAGCATAAAGATGGCACAGAAGTTGGAATTCTTATTATTTCACCAGAGGGGATTCCATCAGAATTTTTGTTTGAACTAAAATATCCCTGCTCGAATAATGTAGCAGAGTACGAAGCTTTGATCTTGGGTCTCGAGATATTAATTAGTAAAGGGGCTTTAGAAGTTTAAATATTTGGGGATTCTCAGTTAGTGTTAAAGCAGTTATCGAAGGAGTTTAAATACAATAATGAGAAGTTGCAGACATATTTAACAATTGCTTGGAAATTGTTAACTTCCTTTCGAAAAGTTTCTTTGGTCCATATTCCTAAGATCCATAATGAAATTGCTAATGAATTGGCCCAAATTATTTCGAAATACAGAATCGGTCCAAAAATATTTAAAAAAGTATCTAGTATATGTCAAATATTAGTGCCTGCGAATGAAAGAGAAGTTTTGTGCATAAATGAGTGGAAAGATTCTGACTGGAGAAAGTCTATTGCGCAGAATTTAAAGAATTCTAATATCCCAGTCGATAGAAAGATGAATTGCAAGAAATAAATTTTGTCTTGATGGCCAATAAATTGTATAAAAAAGGAATCGATGGGAGTTTATTGAGATGCTTAGGTCGAGATGATTAAAACATTGTTTTCGGTAAAGTTCATAATGGAATCTGTGGTCTTAGCTATTACAGTGTATTGACAGAATCTAATGCTTCGTTAGCTTTAATTTGTCTTTAACATTATCATATCCAGTTGTTATTGGATATATGTATAGAGAGATTTGGATTTTGGAGTGTAATCTTCAAATCAGTCAGACCTAGA
The DNA here is from genome assembly GCF_003086295.3 of Arachis hypogaea. Lineage (NCBI taxonomy): Eukaryota > Viridiplantae > Streptophyta > Magnoliopsida > Fabales > Fabaceae > Arachis > Arachis hypogaea. The sequence goes on from NC_092038.1 coordinate 129,444,161, forward strand.
TAATATTGTCTCACATTCTTTGGTTGTAATTTAAATATTCAATTTTAATTCAATTCTTTGAATAATTTATGTTTAAAATACTATACTGCTCTAAGAGATTATCACGCCCTAATAGATTCCAAAATTCAATTCAATGACTATTTAAATTAAATGAGATTTTTTAGTTCACATGGAGATAAAAATACTCATAATGTCAAAGTTTAGGGATGTGGGGACCCTCTCTTTTTAATTTACAAAAAGGGAGATAACAATAGAATATCAAGAGTGAGACTCTTCTTTTATTTTTTCATTCTCTATTAATAAAAGATCTCTCATCTAGTAAAATATTTTTTATTTTTATCTCATTATTATGTCATATGAATTATAATTTGTTGGTGTATACATACCATTTATTTCAAGCGTTATTCTAACGATAAATTCACAATAACTTTATTTTAACTTTTATGTCAGAATTCAACAATTTTTTGTTCTACAACTAGAAACTTGATAATCCTATTCCTCATTTTCCTCCAAGAGGAAACACTAACATGCATACAGATAGAAGAAATTAGTTAGATTCTTAATTATATAATATTATTTACATTGATGGAAATTGGAATAATCCCTTTATACTTTTTTTTTATGAATCGAATGAATTATATTGCATTATTGCAAGCCGGGTCCAAGTCCTTTGCTTGTCAGGACGCGGTGCCTCTTTAATTTGGTTTGTAATCAGGGAATTATTGTTCAACCACATTATAATAAATTAATAATTAGATGGATGATTATTCAAATTCTATATTATATTGTGTTAGTTAATTATGATGATGCAATATGGATTAGGCAATGAATACATAAGTCTGGACATATAATCACATATATAATCCTTTAATTTTGATACAAGAAAAGTTATATCTTTTTTCACAAGTGATTTTTTGGAGGTTCGTAGCTCTTGAACCTGAAAAGGCTTGAATTTGACACCTCTTAATAAGTATATAATGCATCACACTATACAATAAGCTAAGGTATGGTGGATATGAATATAATTTTGATATATATATATATATATATATATATATATATCAATCAAGCAAAGCAAATGATTAGCCTTTTACTCATCACTATATTCATCATCGTGAATTGTTTATACAGCAGTAGTGATCTGACTGGAAAAATAGGGAGAAAATTAAAATAAGAGAACAGAATAAATAGATCTATGATCTTTTAGTTTATAGACATTTAAATTTTTAAAAATTTAAAAATATATTTAAATTTTTTATTTTTTTAAAATTTTGATACATCGATTTTTCTGTTTATTTGGGTCTATCAGACCTAATAACAGAAAAATTAAACATAATTTTTATTATATTGACTTAGTTGATATACGAATACACACATAAAAAAGTTTTTAAAATAAGACAAATTAAATCTAAAGATTGATAAATTTTAAAAAAAAATAAAAAATTTAGATATATATTTAAATTTTTAGAGATTTAAATATCTAAAAACTAAAATATCAAAGATTTATTTATTTTTTTCTTAAAACAATATTCAACAGAAACGCTATACAAAATTACAAGTACTCTTTCTAGTGAAATAATTAATCCTTCGGCAATGCATTTGTTGTTGAGTATGTATAAGTTGTTACCGAATTTATAAAACTCAGTTTTCATAAGTACACCGGATTATTAGTCTAGTATCAAACTATTAATTCACTTAGAATAGTTACTATCTGAACGTTCAAATAATGGAATGAATAAATAAATAATATATAAATAAGTTTATTAGATAACCAATAATATATATATATATATATATATATATATATATATATTAAAAGTAATCTTAATGTCATTACTTCATTCTCATTTATAATAAAAAAAACTATTAAACTCTTTACCTTCTCTCCCACGTCCTTTAACCGTATTATTTAGTATCACTTCCAACTGTCTCAATTGTTGTGTCATATCATACCTGCGTTGCATTACTTATTATCATTCGACATGTAAATCTTGAATAATTATTAAATAATTAATCAATAAATTAATTATTATTTTAAAAATTAAAAAATTAATTTTTTTAGTAAAGTAGAAATAATTAAAATATAAATTTTGATATTAATTTTAAAGATTTTAGTCTAAAATCAGGTTAACGGATCGAATCGATTAGACCAAATTCAAACCAGACCCAACCTATAAAACTACTAAACGAGCCATTTTCATTTTCATTGTTGCAAATACATTGAAGAAGAGAGAGATTAACGTGAAAAAGCTAACTCTCACCTCCGAAAATTCAATCGTTCATAATTTTTAATCCGGAACTCCGATTGACGAGCTGTTAGCAGCTATGTATTCGTCTCAGAATTCTATACAAAATTCATCGAACAATTTGGTAAGAAAATCATGTTTTCTCACCTAGTTCTCCCCTTTTCAATTCGTGATATTGGATTTTAGTATTGAGCGATTTTGTGATTTTGATGGTTTAGTGATACTCTAGCGGTGGATAATCACCGAATTTTGTCCATTTGACTCATGGGTAACGGTAAGGAAACCCTAACCCTTGTGAATTGGTGATTTAGTGAGATCAATGTTGATTATTGTGATATTGTATGAATTAGATCGTGTATCTTGTTGAATTGGAGTTAAATTGGTGGATATTGAAAGCTTGAAATTGAATCCTGGGAGCTGAAAATTCAATTGGTGAGGAATTGGAGCTTTGGAGCTTGAGGAACGGTGGATAATTGAGGTGTTCCGGACTTAGGGAGGAATCGGCCAAGGTATGATTTTGGTTTCTCGTAGATAAAATATAATGTAACGTGAAAATTTAGGCTAAAAGACCATAAGATAGGAATGAACTGAATGAATTATTGATGGATTATGTATATGGTATACGATGTGTGTATAAAGGATAAATGAACTTGTATGTGTTGTATTGTGACTTTGATGAGTATAAAATAAACATGATTGTTGATGTGTTGAGAATTGATGGTGAGTTTGTGACATTGAATTGAATGGATTGGTTGAGAGATGTATGATTCGATGTTATAAACGGTTTGTTATTGGAGTTGATTGGTTTTTTAAAAAGATTTAATATTGGAATAGGTTTGATTTTGAAATGATTTGATACTAGGAATGATCTGAATGACTGAGAGGTGTTTGGTCTGATGGTTGGGACCCTTGAAGGGTGGCAGAAGTTTGAGTTTTAGGGGAGGAGCTGTTGAAATTTTTAGAAGAATTCTAAGAAGTTTTATTTTGGTTAATTTGGATCGAAAGAATTGTATTATTTGATTTTGATTTATTTAAGAAAAAAATGAATTATGTTTGAGTTTAAATGAGTTGGTTTTGAAATAAGATTGGTTATCGCTCCTCTAAAGTCTAGAGGCCTTGTCGAGGGATTTAACTAATAAATAGTTTTCCTTTGTCTTTTGAAAATAGTTTAAATTCGAAAACGGTTTTGAAGTTAGCTCAGAGAATATGTAAATGAATGAGATACGTGACCCCGGATAAGAGGCAGTGGCGTTGTCTGCTTGCTCTGGGAAAGAGATGAGAAAGAAGAATAATGAAAATTGAGTTTGAATTGATGAAATGTGAATGTATGAGAAGAGAGGGTATAAGGGCGGTAATGATATATTGTGGCTATGATTGATTAATTGAGGAAGTGTGGAAGGTTGCGAATATGCTAGAGATGCATATATAAGTTAATGAATGTATGAATAGTTTATAATGAATTTGAAAATGAAACTATTTTTAGGCTTGACCTAGCGAGGATCGTGGTGGTTTACCGCTTGTCCAATGTCGACATGTTTGTGGGGATCGTGGTGATTTACCGTCTACGGATTATGAAATTGTGATTTATACACTTGACAAGGATCATGGTGGTGTACTGCTTGTTAAGGATTGCAGTTGAGGTGGGGATTGTGGTTATTTACTGTCCACAGGTTGTTCCTTTCTAATTGAAAATGTCTATGGAGATCGAGGTGGTTTACCGCCCGCAGATAGTGAGGATCGAGGTAGTTTACCGCTTACCAGGTGAGGATCGTGGTACTGTACCGCTCACCAATTTTCAAGAAGACGATGTCCGGATTAGCTACCGGACATGTCGGGTTGTCTTTATAACCAACAGATGAGACTCATCAGCCGTAAGGCAGGCATGCATCATGCACATTTGTGTGAGTTGTTTGAGAATGATTTGCTTTGGCTTGCATAATTCTTTGACTTTAATTAATTGCTATATGTCCTATATGCTGTACTTGTTATTCATGCTTGTGCTTTCCTTGTCTGTTTTGCTTGTGCTTGCATCTGAGAGGTCCTTTGTCTGGCAGAGGAGTGACGAAGGCTGTTCCACCGGTGTTTTGGAGGGCTGGAGGAAGCAAAAAGTGAAGGGTTAAGTTAGAAATTGATTTAGGACTTGAGAACCTTAGACAGTTACCTACTTTCTGGTTTAGTTTACTTTCCTTAAGTTTGATTCTGAGTGTCGGAGTTCTAGGAATGCCTCTAGCTTTTTTCGGGACCTTATATATTATTTATGTGGGCACCTTTACCATACTGGGAACCCCCGATTCTCATTCCATACATATGTTATTGTTTTCAGATGCAGGTCGTGAGGCACTACACTGAGCATTCTGAAAACTCTTAGAAGTGAAGAACTATCTTGGGACTCGGTGTTTGTATTTTGTTTATGTATGGTTGAACTGGATATTGCATCCCAGGAGGAATTCATTTTCATAGAAAGAGGACTTACTAAGCTATGGGAATGTAAGTCTAACAAGTCTTCTAGCTATAATATAAAAGCCTGACCATGTTCTTTATAAAATGTGTAATAGATTTCAATTTGTTTTGCTACGATGTAACTTTTAGGACTATCTCAAGAGAAGATTCAAGAGGAAACAGAAGAGATGGAGGAGATAATTAGTTCAAAACTCAATGGAAGAAGAAGTCGTGTCGTGCAACAGTTCTGATGAAGTTGTTTCGACTGGACCCATGGCTTCCATGATAAATTATGACCTTAATAAAACACCAAAAGAAAATGAGAGATCTTGATTCATGTCTAGTTTGATTTCTTGAGATTGCATTTAAAGACTAATTGTTTGTGCTGAAATTAGATCTAACGTTAACATGCATACAGATAGAAGAAATTAGTTAGATTCTTAATTATATAACATTATTTACATTGATGGAAATTGGAATAATCCCTTTATACTTTTTTTTATGAATCGAATGAATTATATTGCATTATTGCAAGCCGGGTCCAAGTCCTTTGCTTGTCAGGACGCGGTGCCTCTTTAATTTGGTTTGTAATCAGGGAATTATTGTTCAACCACATTATAATAAATTAATAATTAGATGGATGATTATTCAAATTCTGTATTATATTGTGTTAGTTAATTATGATGATGCAATATGGATTAGGCAATGAATACATAAGTCTGGACATATAATCACATATATAATCCTTTAATCTTGATACAGAAAAGTTATATCTGTTTTCACAAGTGATTTTTTGGAGGTTTGTAGCTCTTGAACCTGAAAAGGCTTGAATTTGACACCTCTTAATAAGTATATAATGCATCACACTATACAATAAGCTAAGGTGTGGTGGATATGAATATAATTTTGATATATATACATATGTATCAAGCAAAGCAAATGATTAGCCTTTTACTCATCACTTTATTCATAATCAAGAATTATTTATACACCAGTAGTAGTGATCTGAGTAGAGAAAAAATAGAGAAAATGAAAAGAATAGAACAGTTTGAAACCGCTGCTATTTAATGGCCACGGTTTTGTTCAAATGTAATGATCGGCGGTTTGAAAACGCTGCTGTTTAACAGCCACTGTTTTCAAATGAAACTGATTAAACCGCCGCTATCTCCTAACCTAGTTTTACAAATTTCTAACGGCTATGTTGTAATCGCCGCTATTTCTTGGTTAAATGGCTGCAAAAATACTGTATTGTACATTGGCAATCAACGCTCTTTTTTATTTTAATGTACAATTTTTATTGTTGTATTTTTTTTTACTAAGAGTTGCATAATCAACACAAAAAAAGTGTATATCTGAAAGAAAAAAAGGTTCCATTATCCTAAGATCTACTTTCTATTCTGTCCCTCCAACACACTCATCCATGCGGCGACGTCTGATAGCAGCTTCCCACCTTGCCCTTGAAGTAGACATATCAAAGCACTCTCCATTGCCTGTATCCTGACCTTCCCAGCTGCTACTTCATCCTCCACTGCCTGTCTCATCCTCCACTGCCTTCCTTTTCAATTTTTCTGCTGCCAACTCGGCTTGTAGTTCAAGTAGCACCCTTTGGGTCTCCTCCCTTTCAAAATCATTGCTCGGCTGATGGGAATTCATACCGAAGACTTGACTAGAAGTGGGCCCTAACCTCATGCCACGCACCCTACCCGGGTGCTCCTTTCTGAGAGCTTGAGCAAGCAAATCATTCTGAGACAACAGTCTAGAAGATTCATCACGTTTCTCAATAGCCTCAATCATTTCCTACACACATAGATAAGCAATTATAAGCATTTATTAGCTAGTCGCTAACTGCACAGACTTCCAATAAAATTTAAAAAACTAAAACATGGGAGAAACTACTTCCTGACTCGCAACACATTACTTACTCCAATAGCCCGAGCTGCATCACGGGCATACGAGCCATTAGCTCTTTTGTGCGTTAAGAGATACAATTCTCCTCTACTAACTCTCCTCCCATGTCGTTCCGACTGTACCAATAATGATGACAAAGTGAATAAGTAGAGGAAGAGATAGTCCAAAAACATTCTCAAAAATAGATTACCTCTTCTTCTCCGAGCCTTGCCAAGCTTTTCGATCCGCCAGTGTGGGTGTAAAGTTACTTTGATCGATTCTCAGCATTTTTCTTACACTTATCCTGTCATGCCATCAAATTAAGAGTTACTAGACACTAGTTCTGACTAACTCAATGTGACATAAATAGACTTTTTCTGCTATGAAACAAAACTATATTACCTGTGGTTGGGGTACTTTAATGAAACAACCCCCTTCCCCCACCCTGTTATTAGATGCGGTTGGGACAAAAAGGGCAACAAATTTGGATCTATTGGAGGCGGACCATCAAAACGCATCAAGAACTGCCGCAGCTCACTCGAATAGCAGCGATCTGGAAAAGGGCTAGTATTTTATTGCAGGTAAGAGCCGTGTCCCTTGTAGTGAAAGGTCAATGATCTATTTATCCTTTTCTCTTAAAACAACAATATACAATAGAAATACTATATAAAATTACAAGTACTCTTTCTAGTGAAATAATTAATCCTTCCGCAATGCATTTGTTGTTGAGTATGTATAAGTTGTTACCGAATTTATAAAACTCAGTATTCATAAGTACACCGGATTATTAATCAAGTATCAATTCACTTACAATAGTTACTATCTGAACGTTCAAATTATGGAATGAATAAATAAATAGTATATAAATAATTTTATTAGATAATCATTTAGGATAGTTAATTGTATCCAATTAATATATAAATTATAAAAAAATTCAACAAGAGAAAAAATCGACAATCTTAAATTAAGAGTAATCTTAATCTCATCACTTTCATTCTTATTTACAATAAAAAATTACAAAATTCTAATCTTCTCTCCCACATTTTTTAGTCGCGCCATATAGTATCACTTTTAACTGCCTTGGTTGTTGTGTCACGTCATAACCGCGTCGCATCACTCATCACCGTCCGTTACTCAGTTGTCGTCCATCAACATATGTTTTTTTTCGGAGAATGTACAATAAAAACTAAATAAAAGAATACTAACAAAAAATATTTAAAACTATTAAAAAGAATTATCCAAAATATAAAATGAAGAAACATTCAAAACATAAAAAAAAGCATTCAATACCTATAAAAATGACACATCCAAAACTTAGGATAAGAAAACATCCCAAACTATTAAATAGAATCGTCAAAAACCTAAAAAACAAAAAAAAGAAGAACGCGAAAGATGCTTTGATGCTAAGAAGGAAGAGATGTGGATGAGATAAGAGAAGGGACATGCCAAAGGATTGGAAGGTGCCACGGCAGACATTACAACAAAACAGCATTTTGGCAACGGTTTTTTTAATGCTTGGTGACGGTTTTAACTGTCACTAAATGGTTTTACGACGGTTAAAAAAAACGTCACAGATTTGAGCGTCGCTAGCTGACATAGTGACGGTTTTGGACCACCGTTGGTAAGGAGTGTCGCTAAATTGTTTGTGACGGTTTTTAAAATATAAAACCGTCACTAATTTGTAACACTTGTAAAGGTATTTTTTATACTGTATTTCGCGACGTCTTGAAACTGTCGTTAAATTACTAAATTCTGTGACATTTTTTCTTATATTTCATGACTATTTTAAACTGTCACAATATTTAGCGACGATTTGAAACCGTCACTAAGTTACTAATTCTTATGACAGTTTTTAGGCATATTTAGTGATTATTTAAACCGTCACAATATTTTAGTGACAGTTTCTCGATTTAAAACCGTTACTAAGTTACTTATTCCTGTGACATTTTTTTTTCTGTATTTTAGTAACTATTTTAAATTGTCATAATCTCTCCAACATCAAAGATTTCTATTATCAAAATTTGAATTCTCTAAAAATGACCTTGTATTTCACCAAATCCAAATTCAATCCCACAAGTTTTACAAAAATAACAACAATGTGAGACTAATTTTTTTCCAGCCAATTTATGGAGTGGAAGGGCCCAAAAAAAGGAGAGAAGAAAAAAGCTCATATATACTACTAAAATTTAAATGCATATAGCATAATGAAGGAGTATGAAGGAATGACAATAACATTTAGGAAGCATATTGTTAAATGCTGCTAATTTCTTTCATAACCAAGGTGTCATCTGAAAATTCTCCATGTAGCAGCTAGTTTAATAGTTCTTCTTCTTCAATGTTATCTTCATTGTAACACTTGTTGCCCAAAAAGTTGGGTTGATTCATCGAAGATAACAGCCTAACCCACATTCTATCATGTATTTTCTGTATAAAAATGAACCCAACAAAGAGTTAGGCCAAAGATTTTCACAACTTTTGCTACCCTCTGCTATTATTACTTCCTGGATAGAAGTTACTTTCTAAACTTGCTTTATTTTTTAGTTAGAATGAGAGAAAAAATTCAAATGTTCAAAAGTTTAATTAAATACCAGCAATTATATTACATTAAGACTCCATTTACAGTGCAGCAAAGAAAATTACCTATATACAGCATCTGCAATGGCAAAGGGATGTGGACTTAGCTCACTAAACACTGCTCCTTTATATTGTGCCATCATATGACTATCATATAAATGAGGAAGCTTTATGAAAGGGTTCACCGCAATCAATATATTTCCAGTGTAAGTCTGGAAGCAAAGTATTGGACAAATTAGCATAATATTCCACATTTCCAACCATACAACATCATCAAAATATGAAATATGTACGTAAATTTCATTGATATCATATCTTGATCTCAGATTTTCTAGTACACCAGATTTGTGTAGGTATGCAAGCTTTGTCATATCGTCTACTCCACCTGGCGGAACTTCAGTGTCTTTATGATAAATACAGGACACTTTAACAACAACCTGAATTTCAAGGAAAATTAAAGCATGGGCATATTGTAATACAAGAACAATAGTTTCATTAAGCTAAAATCAGAGGACCCTCACCGTCTTCCGTAAAGTGCAAGAGACTTTAACTTCTTCTTCATTAACCTCCAAGACTTCACTATCTATCCATGCTACTTCAGAATCCTCAACCCAAACATGGGACCCAACTGTAGGAGTAGCAACAGCAACCTACAGTGCAAAAAGTGTCCAATTTTGCTTAACTAATCATAGTAGGATTCATTTGCCTCTCTAAATAAATTTATGCATAATCAAGCAACTAAAACAAAAGGCATTCACAGAACAAAGTTTATAGTTTTTTTCTTTCAAAAAAAAAAGGGAAAGATTCCAAATTCTATTTTCTATGCAACAGAAAAAAACCATAGCCGCCAATATAAAAAACTCCATCTCACACCAAGACTTGGAATTAACTCAAGCAAGATGAGAAAAGACTAAGAAATAGATACCATTTTGAGAATGGGGATGGGAACAAAAACTGAGCTTGCAACTGGAATAGTGAACTGGGCTAATGGTCAAATCTGCAGCTTTCACCTCCCACACCTGAATAAATAAATAATATAATACATTATCAGAAGTATTCCCTACAAGTTAAATTGCGATATAACATTATACTTAAGGAAATATAGTATAAGTACTACTTACAATGGCATATAGTACACTAATAGAAAATGACCTCATATCTTCCATTTAAGCAATAGAAAGAAGTGTGCAATATTCCAATAATCAAGAGGCAAACGACAACTCATTGACAGAACTAGAGAACAAGAACAAAATTACCAAGGGCATACAACACTCTTACCTCACTAGCTTCAAGCCAGATATCAGGCTTCATTGTATCTCCATATCAATAGTATGACTAAAAATCACTAGTAATATTAGGCAGGATTCAAACCAGGTTCAAAGAGGAACAAGAAATGGAGGTACCTTTGGCTCATAAATCACTTGAGAACCAAGAATTTTAGAACGCGCTTTGAACACGTCTTCAGTAAATCCCGTTCTTACTCAGAGTAAAAATTTCAAAATATAAGACAATTAATTTTAAGAAATAAAGGAACTCAACAGTTACTTAACAACATCCGATCACTCACCAATCTTACAAATACTTTGAAATTCTTCGTTATTGTAGTCATAGCAAGCAAGAAGAAAAGCACCATAGACTCCTACAAGACATCATCCAGCTTTCATTTCAAACCACTTTGAGCTCAGTCTGTAATATAGCATTATGTAGAAAAACATAATAATATCAAGTTAGAGCAAATTCGTAAATCATTCCTCCAAAGATAATTAGAACATCAAGTTAGTCCCTCAAAACATTAAACACCAAATTTTTCATGTATAGGGTAAATTAATAATCAATTTAATTAATGGTCAAGTTGGTATCCCAAGATATGTTGAAGAATTAAACAGATGTCCATTTTAGACATCAAGCAATCTACTCAATGATAAAGAATCAAACTCTGTAGAAGACTAACTTGATAGTTGATATAGCCATATACATTTGGCCGACAAATTTGAATTTTAACTACCATTCAAATGTTTTTAATATGTTGTGAATAGAAAAAGAATTCAACACTATTGAGTTAAGATTGATTTTGATAAATAAATTATGATGACAAATATTTATTGGGTTAAAAGTTCAATTGTAGTTTAATATGTGTTTTAGTGATATGGGCCCATTATTCTTTTCTCAGCCCAACAGTGTTGCTTAAGTATTCCTTTAATGCTTCAATTCAATACACAAGCCCAAAGTCTTTAAACAAGCACCGATCAACAAAAAGGTGCAAAGGAAGAAGGCTCTACATTTGTAAAGTGATAAAGGGGCATTTGTCTTCATCATGGAAAAAGGAAGATAGCTAGAACAAAAGGGGATCAACGAAGCAACAAGACACAAGGACATTTGGCACAATTATGGGACAGCTATGGCTCTAGAAAGGCGACAAAAACACAGAGAAAATATTACTACTCCAAGGACAACTCAGAATAAAAATTCAGAAGATCATTAGCAAGTTTGGAAGAGCAAAACAAAAATGCAGAGTTATGGACAGCAGTGGGAATGGCTCAAAATTGGAAGTGCTTTGCATGGCAAGGAAGACAGCAGTTTCAAGGACAACAGAGGTTGGTGGATCAAACTCTCCAACAAGCAACGTTAGTGGAGCAGGATAGAAAAAGCACTGGATGCCAGTAGAGATAACTTCAACGGGTAGATGGACAAGGAATTGGAAGAGGCAAATTGAAGAGCAAGCTGAAGATATAAAATAGACCTCACTTCAATATTTGAAATCAAGGAAAATAGAGTGATACAAGAGCATCATCTCAAAACACTTAAGCTGAAATTATTTTCCTTTAATTTGTGCTTTATTTCAGATTTTTCTTTGCTATGGCTATCTAATGTCATCTTTCTGTATTTGAGAAAAAGGATAGTGAATGTGAGTTGAAAAAGCCATGAGAGAAGATGTAAGAGAGATGCATGAAAAAGCCAAAGAAATATTTCTGTGTAATATGGTTTTATTAAACTAAGGTTTAGTTCCCCTTGCCAAGTTGGGATAGCACTTGGTGGTAGATTGAATCTGCGGGTTCCCCTTGCCAAGTTGGGATAGCACTTGGTGTTTCTGAATCTGGTTAGGTTCTCCTTCCAAGTTGGGACAGCACTTGGGAAGCTGAGCTTTGGTGAAGAAAGTTTAGTGGTAGATACTAGTTGAATTAGGTTGTAATTCAATAGTATTGATGATTGTAATCAGTTTATTATAGTGAAAATTCCACCATGATTGTGGTGGAGACTGGACGTAGGATTCATGGAACTTAGAATCCGAACCAGGATACATGCTGGCCTCTTTCTCTTCTTCCCTTCTCTGTTTCTTTTCTGCACATGAAACAAAATGGAAAAATCTCCTACATATTTAGCTTTCGCAAAAACAGAGCTTGAAATGTTCAGTTTTGAGCCAACTTAATTCAACCCCTCTTCTTAAGTTCAAGTAGTTCCATCAATTGGTATCAGGAGAAAGGTCTCAAGGAGTCAAGCTTCACAGCTTGGAGTAAAGATCCATGGCTAACAATATGGGTCCGAACATCATGGCCTTCACTCTCACTGAAGGGCAGTCAAATAATAGACCTCCTTACTTCAATGGCAGCATCTATTCGTACTGGAAAGAGAGAATGAGAATCTTCGTGCAGTCAATCGACTACAACATTTGGAAGATCATCCTTAATGGACCAGACGTTTCCACTAAGCAAAATTCTGATGAAGAAGTTGTGGCAAAAGAAGACAGCGAGTGGATAGAGGAAGAAAAGAATAAGGTTGAACTCAATGTAAAGGCAATCAATCTAATGCACTATGCAATCAGTTTTGAAGAATATAGAAAAGTCTCAAGGTGCAAGATGACTAAATAAATTTGGGACAAGCTTAGACTCACCCATGAAGGCACTAAACAAGTGATGGAGACCAGAATTGATATGCTGATGAAGGAGTATGAAATGTTTAGCATGAAGGAGGATGAGAGCATCGATCAAATGTTTGAGAGGCTCTCAATAATCATTAACAATCTGGATGCCATGGGAAGGAGCTATTCTGAAGAAACCTTAGTAAGGAAGATCCTGAGGAGTCTTACTAAGAAATGGAAAGTAAAAAGTACAGCCATCTCTGAAAGGAATGATTTGATCAAAATCACCTATGATGAGCTAAGAGGCAAGCTGCTGGCCTATGAAACTACTCACATGTCTCAAGACAAAGATGACAAAAAGAAAAGTGTAGCACTAAAATCAAGAATGACAGCCAAAGAAGAAGAATATGATGATAGTTTCTCAGATGAAGAAATGGTTCTCTTTGAAAGAAAAATGAGAAGATTACTGAGATTCAAAAGCAAAGACAAAGGAAGTTCTTCAAGAAAGATCAAGCCAAGTTCACATGCCACCACTGCAAGGAACCATGTCACTTTAAGACAGATTGCCCTCAACTAAAGAAAGGCAAAAAATCCAAGAAAGACAAGAAGAAAGTGATGATGGCAACATGGGAGGACTTGGAGAACGACACTAGTTCAGAGAACTCAGATCAAGAGGCTCAGCTATGCCTGATGGCTGATCACGATGATGAAGATGAGGTAGATCTCTCTGACATATATATTGATGAATTGCACTATATTATCAAAGACATTACTGTGACTTTTAAGAAACTCTTAGATAATTATGTTAAATGCAAGAAAGATAATGAGGCATTGAGAGCTGAAAATGATTCTCTATTGGAAAAGGTTAAGGAAACCGAAGCTTGTGATGAAAATTCTTTAAAAGAAGAAAACAATGTTTTAAGAGCTAAATTAAACAAATTCAAACTCAAGCATATGGTCACTGCCTCCACTGATTTGATTGCTAAAAATAAAAAGCTAAATGAACAAATTAAAAACCTGAATGAAGACTTAGCAAGATTTGTTCAAGGTTCCTAAAATCTTGATAAATTACTTGCTTGTCAAAGATTTGGTGGTGAAAAATATGGACTTGGATTTAAAGAGGAAAGTAAGGTTGTTTTCAAACAAAATGTTAAAAAATCTGAAGCTTCCTCTTCCAAGATTTTCAAACCAAAAATTTTCAGCAAACCTCCAAAATCAGTGAGCAAGAATCATTGCTACAAATGCAATAGAAAAGGTCATGATCCTCAACAATGTTTCATCTTTCTAAGGTCTTTTGGTAATGATAGTAAATTATAAAAAGTTGTTCATGATTTTAATGCTCTTGTGCGACCAAAAAGATTTCACATCAAAGGATCCAAATGGATTTGGATACCTAAGGTTAGTTAAAGAACATGCAGATTTGCCTTACATCCAAGAAGAAATTGGACATATGGTATCTTGATAGTGGATGTTCAAGGCATATGACCAGAAAGGATACTTTCTGCATTAAACTCAATAAGTATGATGGAGGATTTGTCACTTTCGGAGATAATGGTAAAGGTAAAATAATTGCCATTGGTAAGGTTGGCAAAAATTTTTCTACTTGCATTGATAGTGTCTTTCTAATAGATGGGTTAAAGCATAATCTATTAAGCATAAGTCAATTGTGTGACCTTGGATATGCGGTAACCTTTAGGAAATCTGATTGTAGGGTCATTAATGAGAAAACAGGGGTTGTTTTATTTGTTGCCAAAAGAAGTGACAATGTTTATGGACTCACACTAGATGATCTTAAGATTCAAAATGTAACTTGTTTCTCTGCAATGAAATCTAAAAAATGGATGTGGCAAAAGAGATTAGAACATGCTAGCATGTTCCAAATCTCTAAGCTTGTTAAAAGAGGCTTAGTAAGAGGTCTTTCTAATATCAAATTTGATAAAGACATCACATGTGATGCTTGTCAAATGGGTAAACAAATAAAAACCTCTTTTAAACCTAAGGAAGACGTCTTAACTAAGAAACCGTTGAAGTTGTTGCATCTTGATCTGTTTGGACCAACTAGGACTCGAAGTCTTGGAGGAAAAAGTTATGGTATGGTTATTGTGAATGACTATACTAGGTTTGGTTGGATGTTTTTTCTAGCTCATAAACATGAAGCATTTTCTGTTTTCGAAAAATTCAGCAAGAAGATTCAAAATGAAAAGAGTTTAAAAATTGTTTCAATTAGAAGTGACCATGGCAAAGAGTTTGAAAATCAATACTTTGAATCTTTTTGTAATGAACTAGACATATCACACAACTTCTCATGTCCTAGAACACCACAACAAAATGGTGTTGTGGAAAGAAGAAATAGAAGTTTACAAGAAACGGCTAGAGCTATGTTGTGTGAATATGAAGTTCCCAAATTCTTATAGGCTGAACCTGTGAATACAGCTTGCTATGTTTTGAATCAAACTCTCATAAGGAAGTTCTTGAAGAAAACTCCATATGAGTTTTGGAAAGGACATCCTCCCAATCTTAGTTATTTTCATGTGTTTGGTTGCAAATGTTTCATACTGAATATCAAAGAAAATTTAGGAAAATTTGATCCTAAAACACATGAAAGCATCTTTCTTTGTTATTCCACTTATAGCAAAGCATATAGAGTGTATAACAAGAACTCTAAAACTGTTGAGAAAACCATGCATGTCACGTTCTGTGAATCTAACTCTGTTCCTAGTGTTTGCATTGATGATAGTCCAGGTTTTGAAGCTGAGTTGCCCAGAAATATTGAGTCAGTGCCTCAAAATACAAGTTCTCAAGATACTACACCTGTTAGTAGCAAAAATATCATTTCTGCAGGAGACAATTTAGAATTATCTCTTGTTGCAGTAGAAAATATTGATGCAGAGGCCATTGTTGATCAAGAGGAACCTGAATCCTCAACCCAAACCAGAAGACCAAGAGAATGAAAATTTCTGAGAAATTATCTTGAAGAATTCATCATTGGCGATCCCTCCAAAGGAATGACTACTCGTTCATCTTTGAAAAGAGCCAAATCTAATAACTTAGCTCTTATATCAAAGATTGAACCTTAAAATATCTAAGAAGCACTTGCTGATCCATCTTGGGTATTAGCCATGGAGGAGGAATTGCAGCAGTTTGTGAAAAATCAGGTCTGGACCTTGGTGCCTCACTCAAATAGAAAGAAAGTCACTGGCACCAAATGGATTTTCAAAAACAAATTGGGTAAAGATGGAATCATTGTCCAAAACAAAGCAAGATTGGTTGCTCAAGGCTATGATCAAGAGGAAGAGATTGATTTCGATGAATCATTTGCACCTGTAGCTCGAATGAAAGCCATCAGATTGCTCCTTGCATATGCAGCTCATTGTGGCTTCAAGCTATTCCAAATGGACGTAAAGTGTGCATTCCTCAATGGTATAATAGATAGAAAGGTCTATGTGGCCCAACCTCCTAGATTTGAAATCAAAACTTATCCTAATTATGTTTTCAAACTGGTTAAAGCCTTATATGGTTTAAGACAAGCTCCTAGAGCTTTGTATGAGAGGCTTAACTCATTTTTATTGAAAAATAATTTTCAAAGAGGAGCCACTGATACCACTCTATTTATTAAGAATTATAATGATCATTTCATTCTTGTGCAAGTGAACATTGATGATATCATTTTTGGTTGGATGAGGCTTTGTATGCATATTTTGCTAAACTAATGACAAGTGAATTTGATATGAGCATGATGGGAGAATTAACCTTCTTCCTAGGCTTGCAAATTAAGCAATCTGCAGAAGGCATATTTATGCATCAAGAAAAATATGCAAAGGAATTTGTCAAGAAATTTGGGCTGGAGTGTGCCAAGCCAATGGAAACCCCTATGCATCCTAACATCAAGCTTGACAAAGATGAACATGCTAGAGACGTTGATGAGACACGTTACAGAGGAATGATTGGTTCTTTAATGTATCTAACCTTCTCAAGGCCTGACATCATACAAAGCGTTGATTTTGCTGGGGACAGAATTGATAGAAGAAGCACAAGTGGCATGTGTTGCTTTCTTGACAAATCTCTCAATGTATGTTCAAGAAAGAAGCAAGCAACAGTGGCACTATCCACTACCGAAGCTGAGTATATTGCAGCCACCTCTTGTTGCTCTCAATTACTATGATTGAAAACTCAGTTAGCTGATTATAAACTGAAAGTATCTAATATTCCATTGTTTTGTGATAACATGAGTACTATCAATATTTCAAAAAATCCTGTTTTGCACTCAAGAACAAAGTACATTAAAGTTAGATTCATTTTTATAAGAGAACATGTGCAAAATGAAAATTTAGATATTCAGTTTGTTAAATCTGAAGATCAACTAGCTGATATTTTCACTAAACCATTGATAGAAGAGAGGTTCTACAAATTACGAACTGCTCTGGACATTCTTGATTCATATAATTTTTCTTAATCCTTCTGATATTCTAGTTCAAGCGTTTTGTCTCATAGGTCGAGATGAGACTATTCTGGGAAGATGATGAGTGGCTTCATTAATTTGATTTGTTGCTATTTGGACTCGTTGGAGGCTTATCAGATTTGGTGGGTCTAGGGTGTTTACTTGTCTACTCTCAGATGGGTCACTTGTGTCTAAAAGTGTTGGGCCTACTTTGGACTTGGATTTTAAAATAATTATTTTTTATTTTAACTTGGATTTATTTTTTTATTTTTCAAGTTGAGACCTTTGCACTACTTTAGGTCTATCTTTTTTTCTCTTCATGAGTCATTTCACACACGCCGCTCTCCACTCCTTAACCCTACTTCTCATTTTTGTTGAGGCACATGCATGCATGTGTGAGTTCGAAAAATGCTTTGCTTTATGCCATGTTACTTATAAATTTTTTTTTTCAGTATTATAATGTTAATTTTGGGACTGAGATCTTCAGGGAATTTAAATTCTTACATTAAAGGGGGGTAGTGTAGTAAGGAGAATAGCGACCAAGCGTAGAAGCACTGATGAGGATACTGAAACTCTTGTTCATGGTTATAATCCATTGATTCCTAAGTCCAACTTAGCCAAAATCCGAATCATGACTAAGATCATAAAGGATTTGCTCCGAGAATTTGTGAATCTGACGGATCTTCTCATCAAATTTGGGGCTAAAAAGAAGAGAGCTGAAAGCATGGAGGAAACTGCACTTAAGACGACAAAGGGCCGCATTCACATTTTCAGAAATTGTGTGAAAAAAATTGAAGCTGAGTGTACCACCACTGACAATGACGATGAGGATGAAGGCTCCGATGACTCCAACTCTGATGCCTAGCTACTCTCATCTCTAATCTAACAGTTTGTTTTGCTACTACTTCAGACTGCATGTGTTTAGCTACTAACAAATTTTATGCAGGGTCTTTCATTTCCCTCATTGATGACAAAAGGGGGAGAAAAGAAAAGAAAAGTCAGATTTGGCTTAGGTTATAGATGATGATGCTTAATGATATGTATTGTCTTATGTGTTGCTGTGTTATGGGGGAGAAATGCTAACATTAAGAGGGAGCATTACACAACACCATAACAGTTTGGATGGTCATCAAAGGGAAGTACTCTTAACTCAATTCAGCTAGAAGTTTAAATTAATTTATCCTCTTTATCATGTTTGTCATCAATTGGGAGATTGTTGAGTTAAGATTGATTTTGATAAATAAATTATGATGACAAACATGTATTGGGTTAAAAGTCCAATTGTAGTTTAATATGTGTTTTAGTGATGCAGGCCCATTATTCTTTTCTCAGCCCAACAATGTTGCTTAAGTATTCCTTTAATGCTTCAATTCAATGCACAAGCCCAAAGTCTTTAAACAAGCACCGATCAGAAAAAGGTGCAAAGAAAGAAGGCTTTGCATTTGTAAAGTGATAAAGGGGCATTTGTCTTCATCATAGAAAAAGGAAGACAGCTGGAACAAAAGGGGATTAACGAAGCAATAAGATACAAGGACATTTGACACAATTATGGGACAGCTATGGCTCTAGAAAGGCAACAAAAACACAAAGAAAATATCACTACTCCAAGGACAACTCAGAATCAAAATTCAGAAGATCAATAGCAAGTTTGGAAGAGTAAACAAAAATGCAGAGTTATGGACAACAGTGGGAATGGCTCAAAATTGGAAGTGCTTTGCATGGCAAGGAAGACAGCAGTTTCAAGGACAATAGAGGTTGGTGGATCAAACCCTCCAACAAGCAACGTTAGTGGAGCAGGATGGAAAAAGGACTGGATGCCAGCAGAGACAACTCCAACTGGTAGATTGACAAGGAATTGGAAGAGAAAAATTGAAGAGCAAGCTAAAGATATAAAACAGACCTCACTTCAACATCTGAAATCAAGAAAAATAGAGTGATACAAGAGCATCATCTCAAAACACTTGAGCTGAAATCATTTTCCTTCAATTTGTACTTCATTTCAGATTTTCTTTGCTATGGCTATCTAATGTCATCTTTCTGTATTTGAGAAAAAGACTTGTGAATGTGAGTTGAAAAAGCCATGAGAGAAGAAGCAAGAGAGATGCATGAAAAAGCCAAAGAAATATTTCTGTGTAATATGGTTTTATTGAACTAAGGTTTAGTTCCCCTTGCAAAGTTGGGATAGCACTTGGTGTTTCTGAATCTGGTTAGGTTCTCCTTCCAAGTTAGGACAACACTTGGAAAGCTGAGCTTTGGTGAAGAAAGCTTAGTGATAGATACTAGTTGAATTAGATTGTAATTCAATAGTATTGGTGATTGTAATCAGTTGATTATAGTAAAAATTCTACCATGATTTTGGTGGAGACTGGACTTAGGATTCATGAAACTTAGAATCCGAACCAAGATACATGCTGGCCTCTTTCTCTTCTTCCCTTCTCTGTTTCTTTTTTGCACATGAGACAAAATGAAAAAATCTCCTGCATATTTAGCTTCTGTAAAAACAGAGCTTGAAACTTTCAGTTTTGAGCTAACTTGATTTAACCCTCCCCTTCTCAAGTTCAAGTAGTTCCATCAAACACCTTTAATTTTCTAAATTCAGCGCCTAGTATGGCTTATAATTTCTTATAGCTTAAGCTAGTTTACTTATATTTTATTCCAAATAGCATTTTTAGCTAATTAGCTTTTTCATTTCTAGTGTAGCAATTTGCATAATTCAAGAAGAGTACTAACTAATTCATGATGTCATCAAGGCACAAAAATATCAAAGAAATCAAGAGAAGAAATAATAAAGAGAGATTCAAAGAAATCTAGTTGAATTATTTCATCGAACATGTTGAGTGCGGAAAAAAGAAATAAGAGAATTCAAAGAAAATAGCAAATATGAACATGAGGATAAAATCATTACGATAAATTGCAACAAAATAGAACACCAAGATCAAACAATTGCAACAACTTCAGCACAACAAACATTAAGCAACAACAAAGGAATTGCAGGGGTAAAAATTATAGTAGAAGAACAATTAAATACCACCATCAGTGTTTAGTATTGAGGTTGGAAGAGAAGAAAAAGTCGCTGGATGAACAATTAAACGATGCAGGAGACAGCGAACGGTGAACGGTGAATGCGAACCGCAACAGTGAACAGTGAACGGTGAACAGCAAACGGTGAACGTCCAACACGATTCACGACGACGAACGACGAACGACGAACTGTAGCGTGGTGAAGGTTGTTGCGTGACTTTCTCTGTTTCTCATCTCTTCTCATCTCATATGAAACAGTAGTGAGACCGTGAATACAGTTTTAGAAAAAAATAGAAAATTAAAAAAAAAAGAAAAATAGTGAGAGAGATATAGAGTCAATGACGGTTTAAAAATTAAGAGTATAAGTGTCACAATGTTGATTAATAGAGACCCTTAAAAAAAGGTTCACAAATTAAGTGTAGTTATTTGGCCAATTTGGTATAGTGAGAGCAACGAGAAGAGTTGGACAGGAAAGACGTGGCATAGTGGTGAGAAGAGTTAGAGAAGAAAGTCGCAACATGAGAAGTTGAAATGGGAGGGAACTTACTTGTTGAGTGCAAATCTAATCTTTTAAAATTTGAAAGTCAAATTTTTTTAAAGTTGGCTTATAAATTAACCAATTGGGTGCATAAAAAGTTATATAATTGCTTATACTTTTTTGTATACAAAATCTAAAAATCAAATAAAAAATAAAAATGCAATCTATAAAACACGGCTAATTTTTTTAGATATTAACTAAACTTTGGTGTAGTATTTAATTGTTAGACTTTTTGGTATTTTTTAAAATTTTTGAGACGAGACAATATATTCTCTGTATATTGTTCTATTCCGTATTTTAAAAAGTATCATAAAATCTAATAATTGAATGTTATACCAAAGTTTGATTAATATCTAAAAAAATTATTGATGAAAGACGACACTAATACTAGCATGAAGGAAACGAAGTAATGAGAAAAAAAGAGTAAACAATGTATTGATGAACTATTATCAGAGTTGAATCAATTACAGTAAAAGTAAGCTACTCTGCAAATACATGAGTTGCTATTTATAGAAACTGCAGCAATTTTAACTAATAACAAATTATGTTACGCTTATTATTTTTCATGTGAAAAAAAGACGTGTATCAAAAAATAGTGTGAAAAGTGTTTTATGTTTTTATGGGTTACATAAATTGGTGTCTCTAATTTTTTTGTATTATTTTGTTTTTTAAACAAACAATCACAAATCAGTTTGATTTGTGTTTTTGAAAATTAAGATATTTTTAATATTGAGATCGGACCGTCTGATTTTTATTTTTAAAAATAAAAACTTTAAAAGTACAAATCGAAAGTTTATTTTTTCTTCAAACAAATTGGACCGTCCAATTTAAATAATATCAATTAAAAAAAACATCATATAAAAAAACACCTAATTTTTCAATAACAACATATTACAAGTATATTTAATCAAAATAAAAAAAATTAGCCAAACAACTCATCACCCAGAAAACTATCTCACATTTTTTATCCTATATACTCTATTATAACATTTCATCTAATCAAGTTCCATAATTATTAGCTAGTGTTCCCTAGTTTCTTTGATTTATTGAGATTATGATCGATTTATTCTTAACTGTAGTCAAAATAAAAAAATAGTTTAATTTTAATTTAAATCTAACTAATGATGCTAAATAATAAGAATTTCTAAGACTATGTATAAACAAACAATTTTTTGATAGGTCATGCTTTGGCTTATGAGAATTATTTGTTTAATTTATTCTAATTAATCTTTAAACTCGCATTCATAAATTAAAAATATAAATCAATTCCTAAATTCATAACTGTTAAAATAAATATTAAGAAAAACTAAATAATTACATAATTCATTAAATAAAGAAAAATAAAGAAAATATTATTAAGATTTAATTTTTAGAATAAAATACAAATATTACATTATTGTTCATTTGTTCCTAACATTCTAAAGTAGAAAATTAAGAGAAGAACCTTAACAGTAGAAGAAACATGATTTCTTTTGTAAGATTCAGAAATTTCAGAAAAAAATTTAGTAAAAGCTAATTCTGACTTATTTATTCATTAAAGTCTTTATTTTTAAAAATTATTTTATTAAAAATAATTAAGTTAAGTTTTGATAATTAAATTAAAAATTTTACTTGATCTCATAATTATTGAGTAATTTTTTATATTTAAATTATACAACTTAACCGTTATAAAAGGATAAGAATTTTAAATGATTTAATTTAAATAATTGAGATTTTGGAATGTAATACTTTAGTTTTTATAAACAAAGAAAATCAATTATATTATTTCTAATTTTAAATTAGAATACTTAATTAAAATCTAATTAGCAAATTAATAAATAAATAATATTTTAAAAATAATTTTAAAGAATTAAATTAAATTTTAAATTTATACATTATATCATAATTTTATTAGAAATCATGTGTAGCTTTCAAAATGGACTTCATTTACAGCCTTCTTGCACCATTGACTTCTTCATCATCATCATCATCATCATCATCATCATCATCATCATCATCATCATCATTCAGTCACATACACACAAACAAAAACACAAATGCACCCACACATCACATAACACATACGGAGAGGGATTAAGAAAGAAAGGAAATAAAGAAAGAATAGTAAACTATCATTTCTACCTATGGAAGTTGAAAACGCTAACAAATCTACCCACAAGAGACAGAAACTACCAAATGTAGCCATCACTCATGAGTTCCGTGGGACGAAACTAACCAATCCATATTCCGGCGTTGACTCCGGCAGTAACACTCCCTACGTGGCACTTCATGGCATGACATGGCTTGGTGGGCTGCACACGTGGATATTATAATTACAATTAGTTAAAAAAATAATTAAATTTTGAATTCTTTTTGAAAAAAAGGAAAATTAGAAATGAACAGTTAGCAAAGGTTTTCCATCTTCGCGCGTTTTAGAAAACAAAGGGTAGAGCCCTAGGAAGAAACTGTTCATCTTCTACACTCAAAGAATACCTCCCAGGGCGACGACAATCTCCGTATTGAAGAGAGGGAGCTTGTTGGTGTGGATCGTTTCAGCGGGTGGAGTTACGTGGTGTTATCCATAGGTAAGTAGTTACCGTTGATCTATATGTCATGGTTTTCTTGTTTTCGGTGCATGGTTGTGGAAACGGATTTTTCATTAGGGTGTGTTTGTATTTGCTACGATTTGGTTGTTAATTAGGGTGTGTCTGTTTGCAGATGGCAACTATCCACATTACCTTAGTCATTAGTCACAGAAGAAAATTTGAAAAGGGTGTTGATGGGAGACTGGCATACGTTGGGGTGAGAAAATAGAGATTGAACGAGTGAATATCGATACCCTAAATAGGTTCTTCATGAATGACTTAGTAAAGGATATAGGGTACACTGATGTGAGCGAGCTTTACTGGCTTGAACCTGGGAAGGAGTTGGATGGTGGGTTGAAGTTGCTTAGACTTGACATGGATGTGGTGACTATGTACGAAGCAGCCATTGCTAATGGTAGGAGAGTTGAGGTGTTCACTGAGCATCCAATTAACCTTCCTGAGTTCGCAGAAGAAAAGAATGAACCTGAACCTGGTATTGAGATTTTAAATGTTACTAAGACCCCAGTCAAGCGCAGAACCAAACTGTGTGTTAGGAGACCCCCAACCCCAAAGAAGAAGGGAAAGAGAGTGGTGAGACTGAAGGAGGTATGCCTGGACCGGATACCCAAACAGAGGATGATGCGGCTGACAAAGATGTCCATGCTACCACAACAGACACACAATCACCTAAAGTAGGCAGTGACCAACCTAATGTCCCCACACACTCACCAAAAGTAACCTTCGAAGAGCCACCAAGGATCATTCCGACCCCAGATACACCCACTGAACCCAATTTGCCTCCACATGAGCTGTTGGACCATACACCTCTAGACCCTCAACCACCACGTGTGTCAGTTGGAAGTGAAGAAACTGGATACCGAAATCCAGTTTCTGCGGAGTCAGTAGCACCCACAGTTGATAATGAACTTACTGAATCTAATGAGGTTTTCACACAATACATCCCACAACCTTACAACGAACCAGATTCTCAGGAGCAGAGCATTCAAAATGAGAATGAAACACCTTGTGAAGGAAGTCAACCTAGCAGTTCACAGCCTGAATCGTTTATAAACCCAGAAGTGGGTGGTGGTAATCCAAAGAAGCGGAAGAGACGATCAACAGTGAGGCCTCCTCTATCAGGGCAAACCTTCATACCTAACCAGGATCCAAACAAGCATCCTTCAATCTTTATACCTGTGGAAGGTGAAGATATGTCTGAGGCAACTGCAGGGATGCATTGTTACGAGTCTGAAGAGCTGGATTCTGTTGCAAGTGATGATGAAGACAGTCAGCAAGCAACATTTCCTCAAGCTAATCCAGATGCTCCAGTAAGGGAGGTAAGGTTGGAGCGTGGCATGGATTTTGAGAATCTGGAGCATTTCAAGAAGGCAGTTAGGAAGTTCAACATCAACATAGGGCGAAGCATATTCTTTCCAAGAGTTGATTCAAGTAGGTGCAAGGCCATATGTTATGACGAGGATTGCCCATGGCAGATATATTGTGCAAAACGGTTGTTTCCATCAAGCTTCCAAGTGAAGACCTTTGTCAACGAACATACCTGCAGCAGAGTTAATAAGAACAAATTTGCAGATGGAAAATGGGTTGTAGAGGAGCTTGAGGACAAGATCCGTGACCATCCAGACATGACTCAAAGGCAGGCACAGGATTTTTTCAAGAAGGAGTTTGATGTGATTGTCAATGAGAGGAAGATATACCGTGCAATGGTGAAGGCAAAAGAACTAATAGAAAACTCAGAGATAGCTCAGTATGCACTTCTTCGGGACTATGCTAATGAAATAATGAGGACCAACCCTGGCTCCACCGTAAGGATTAGCACTGATTATGTCGAAGGCACTGGGCATAAATTCAAAAGGATTTACATATGCTTGGAAGGGTGTACGAAGGGCTTCTCTTCTGGCTGTAGGCCTTTTATCGGGTTAGATGGTACTTTTCTAAAGGGATACTACCCTGGACAGTTGTTAACTGCGATAGGCCACGATGCCAATAACCAGATATACCCTATATCCTATGCTGTGGTGGAGTGCGAATGCAAGGATAGTTGGAAGTGGTTTCTCAAACTTCTCCAAGAAGACTTAGAGGACGCAGCTATCAATGGAATCAACTTCATGTCAGACATGCAGAAGGTAATGGCCTCAATTCTCATTGTTCGTGTATGTCTTTATAATTAGTGATTTACAATGTTCTCTAAATAGTTACTGCTGTCATATATATTTTCCTTCATATGGGATAATCATATACTTGCTTTACTTTTCCCCACCAGGGCCTCATCCCTGCTATGCGTGAAGTAAACCCAAGTGCTCATCATAGATATTGTGCTATGCACATATGGCAGAACTTCAGAAAATAGTGGGGTGATACAGAGTTGAAGATGGTAATGTGGAGGTGTGCCAAGGCCACAACCTCCCAAGAGTTCAATGCTGTACTGGATCGGATCAGACGGGTTAATCCCCATGCTTGGGAGTATCTGAACAAGATCTCTCCAAGTCAATGGAGTAGGTCTGGTTTTAACGAATACCCAAAGTCTGACAATTACACGAACAACAACTGTGAATCGTTCAATTCTAGGATCAAGAAGATGAGAGGGAAGCCTATTATAACTATGCTGGAAGAGGTTAGGGTTTACATGATGAGCATAATTGCTAGAAACAAGAAGGCATTGGTGGGGGTATAACAGAGTCATCACTCCGGTACAGCAGAGTAGGCTGGAAAAAGAGAAAAGGGAGAGCAATAAGTGGCGGCCATTTTCCACTGGAGATGATCCTGGAAATGTGTATGATGTTTAGTGCTTGCCACATAAGGTTATGGTGGACATAGGAAAAAGGATTTGCAGTTGCAGATGTTGGCATCTGACTGGCTTGCCATGTAAGCATGCATGTGCTGCCCTTGCATACTAGAATAGGCGGCCAGAGGAACATGCACACAACTGGCTTTCCATGGGGTATATAACAGCACATACCAGTTCGTCATCCAGCCTGTTTCAAGTCAAGAATACTGGGAGCATGTTGACCTACCACCTGTACTGCCACCAGTATACAAGAAGCAAATTGGGAGGCCAAAGTCGAAAAGGGACAAAAAAAGAACGACGCCCCAAAGGAACCCACCCCAGATCCACATAGGGCCCCCAGAAAGTATGGCCCCATCACCTGCAAGTATTGCCTAAAGGTAAATCATACTTCATATGTTGCATTACTTATGAATTGATGCTCCACCTTATGAATTCATGCCATATGTTACTGCAGACTGGACATAACAGTCGCAGCTGTTCCAAGAAAAAGGAGGCAATGGCAGGGAGTGCTGGGGAACAAAGTGCAAGTCAACACCCACCTGCTGCAGATGACAAAGTGGAGGCAGCAAGACTAGAGGAGACGTTCTGGAAGGAAACTCTTGAAGCTATTGAAGTAGCTGAAGCAGCAGCAACTCAGCCCCCGCCTGTAACTCTATTGATTTATTTTGCAATCCCATTTTACAAGTTTTATTTCATTATGTCACTCATACGTTTCTATTTGAATAGGAGACCACCCCAGTTCGTCAACCCATTCCTAATCCAGCCATGTCTCCTCCAATTAGGCCACCCACCACAATAATGCCACCAAAGAAGAAGAAGAATGTGAGGAGACCACCACCAACTAGTCAGCAACCACGACCTCCTCAGCCTACCCTAAATCCAACAACACCAACTAGGCAACTACTACTAGTCCATCACCGCCAGCCACTGATGTGCCACCCACTGTGACTCCTCAAACTATGCAAGTTGCCTCCCAGGGTACTACTTCAAGGTTCATAGAATTCATGCCAACTCCCACAGTTAGAGTATCAACCTCAAGGAGGTGGCCGCAGCCAGCCTTCCATCCACCAGCCAAAAAAGGGTCAACAACTGCACACTTGAAAAAGGGGTCAAGCGGAAGCAGCAACTCCACTCCAATTCCATGAAGCAATAGTTGATTAGTTATGTTTTTTGTAATCCTGTTGGCAGTTTATCGTACAATTGTTGGACATGTCACATACTTTGCCTCATTTTGTTTATGTTTTGATAACTCTTATCAGTATCTTACACATTTTTGTCACCCATTTAGTACATACTTATCTGGAGTTTATGCCTGTCTTTGATGTTATTTTGGACCAGAAAGTAAACAAGATTTGCAATTAGTTCCAGATAATTTATGTATGTTATATAACTTATAAGACTACATCTGACATTAATTGGAAACCATGTGTGCACAATTGACATATTTAGAATCGATCATGGGTAATTTTGTCATGATCTTAGACTAACAACTGATAAGGATCAAACCCTCCTAAGAATCAGATACACAGCGCACACAACATTACAAACCACAGCCATTGATATCACCAGAAGCCAAAACCTAATTTTGCTAAATTTAGCTTCAAAGCTCCCTAATATGGTGAGCATCTTCATTTCAGCCTCATCCTCATCAACATCTTCCTGCATCTTTCTTTCCGACAGTGCTCTCCTCAAACCCTCCCACTGCCCTTCGATTTCGTCTACCCATGCAAATAAGTTGCAGTCCGAGTTCTATCCATGGCAAAAAAAAACTAAAATCAGATGCACATTCAACACCCACAAAACAGGGTGTACAACGGGTTACATTCCAATTGGGATAACGGACGAACCATCTCCCAGGATTCATCGCCGTCCCCGACTGTAACAGCGTCACCCCCTGACCACAGAAACATCTGCCACTGAACTTCCTATCATGCACCCGTTTTGAAATTGAGCTTCCAGACACACTAGCGCTGCCATTCGAAGGTGGAGTAAAGAGTCTTCGCCTCGACATTGGTATAATTTCGAAGATTATTGTCGATCTAGGGTTCGTGCTTTGGATGAAAGAAGGTTTGAATTTGGGAAATTTTGGGGTTGAGGGTACATTATAACGGTCAGATATGTCACCAATCCACGTGTGCAGCCCACCAAGCCATGTCACGCCGTGAAGTGCCACGTAGGGAGTGTTACTGTCGGAGTCAACGCCGGAATATGGATTGGTTAGTTTCGTCCCATAGAACTCATGAGTGATGGCTACATTTGGTAGTTTCCATCTCTTGTGGGTAGATTTGTCAGCGTTTTCAACTTCCATGGGTAGAAATGGTAGTTTACTCAAGAAAGAAAGAAAAGAAGAAAGAGTGAGGAAAAGAAGGGAAGCGGGGAAGGGGGCCACCGAGGAAGAGAAGAGGAAGACCCGTGAGAGAGGAAGAGCGCCAGGGAGGGAGGAGCTGTCCGCACCGCCTCTGTTGTGTCACCTGCGCCATTGCCACCGTCCGTCACGCCACCACCATGCTGCACCGCCATCGTCATCATCGCGGGCTGTTGTTGCTGCGCGTGTGGTCGTCGCCGCCTCTGGGTCCGTCACCGTCAAGGTTGGTCGCGGGTAGAAGAAGGAGAAGAGATCTCCATCACCGCCGAGCCAAACGCAGGAGAGAGAAGGAGCCCACGGGAGAGGAGCTTGTTGCCGCCGCTGCCATGGCTTCCTTGCGATCGCCGTGGTTGGGTAGTCACCGGAAGGAGCCGTCGTTGTCAGTGCCGCCGTCGGGGTTACCGCCGCTTCTGCCGCCAGAGAACACCTCTGCCACCACTGAGATCTGCCGCCGGTTAGGTTTTAAGTTCTGGTTGCCGTTGCCGTTCGAGGTGGCTGCCGGAGCTGCCGCCAAACGGATTCAGCGACCGCCACTGTTTCATTTTCTTAGTTCGGTAAGTATTTATGTTTCGAAAACCCATGTTAATATTCTGTTATGTTTGGTTATAAATTCTAAGGTTCTGGTAACGTAGGGTTGTGTTTTGAGTGTTGCGTGTCGCTTTTAAGTTGCTGTGAGTGCTGCGAAAGTGATCAGGGACTGAGTTTGCGGTAACTGTTGGTTTCGGGCTAAGAGAAATGGTTTCTTTGGCGCATTTTGAGTTATGGTTTCGATGAGTCAAGGTAGGGGTTTTTCTTAAATCTATTTTACATTACAGGGTTGTTATAAATCGATATTAACGCGTAAAATACATTTTTTGTGATTTCGTGAGTCTTATGGATTAAATTGAGTTGTTTTGGTTGAATGAGATTATTAGTTTGATTGATAAACTGATCGATTGAGAAAGTGGATATTTGGATTAGTTGATTGATGTTGTTAAAGTGGTTTTCCTTGAATTATTAGAGAAGATTTATTATTGACTTTTAGGTCAATTTTGGAAACAGTTTGATTTTAGAAAAGATTTAATATTAAGATTTGATTTGATATTAAACCTGATTTGGTATCGGAATTTGATTTTAAAAATAAATTTGGAAAGGACTTGATATCTGAAAACAGGTTATTTATTGAGAATGATTTGCTATTTTGGAAATGATTCGAAAAATGTTTGAAGAATGGTTTGGTTTGAAACTGTTTGAGAAGACCGAGAATTCTTAAATATTGATTGATGTTGTTGGTTGAAATTGGTTTAAATTGCGATTTATAGAATTGGTTGATTGAATTCTGGAATTTGCAATTTTCTTGGATTGAGTGTTGTTGTGATAATGGTTATTGGAAGTGATTTGACTGATTAGCAGGCGTTTGGTTTGGTTTGGTTGGGACCCGAAAAGTGTCGCAGAATCTGAGTTTTAGAGGAGATGTTGCCAAAATTTTATAAAATTAGAAGTTTCATTGGGAGTAGTTATTTTAAAAGGTTTTAAGTATTATATGATTTAAAATTACCTTATTTATCAAAGGAAGAGTTATGTTTTGGATTGGAAATTGTTAGTGAACGGAATGAAAAGAAGGATGATTGAGAATTTTCTTTGAAATATGGTTTTTGAATGAATTTGGAAATGAGATTTGGATTGATGAATGATGATGATATTGAGAATAATGAGAATGTTGAGATATGGATTGAAAATGTTGAAATATGATCTTTGAATTATTCATTTGGCTTATGAATTTGAATTATCTGAGATACGAGGTTTCCTGGATAAAGTACCATGGCTAGCCACCACGTGTACCAGGTTGAAAACTCGATACTCTGTTGACCCTACGATGTAAGTGTGACCGGGCACTATATAAATTTTCGGGAATGTTACCCCCATTGAGCAATATTGATTATTTGAGAAAAAACTATGCATAGACTCTTGGGGATGCACGTCGGGGGACAGTCTAAGGATAATTCAGACTTGTCGGGTTGGCTGGATAACCGACAGATGAGCCTCATCAGCCATAGGACAGGCATGCATCATATGCATTTGTATGCTTTGCTTGGGTTTGAACTTGTTTTGGTTTGCCTAATTGCTAAACTGTTTTTAACTGCTACTTGAACTATTTGCTGTAACTGCTATCTACTTGTGCTTTCCTTGTCTGTCTTGTCTGTGTTTGTCCTGACGTGCTACATTTGAGAATGAACTTTGGTACTGAATTAATGATTGTGTTGTTTGATTGCGTGGTTAGTTTCTGATTGAGATTTTTCTTATAAGAAAGAAAAGGTTTCGGATTTCTAAAAGATTAAATATTATTTCTTCAAAAATGTTTGAACGATTTCCTATTGGTTTTTAAAAGATTCATAAGGCAATGATAATCACTGAGCTTGAAAATACTTTGCTTATTAAATATCTTTTTATGACAACTTTGAAACTATGTGGTGAGACCGTGTGGTTAGGTTCTCACCCCCTATAGCTTTACCTTTTCAAGAACCGGATGGAGAAGCATTAAGAAGAGTTATACTGCGTTTGGTTTATATGTTGTTGTATTAATTAGTTTATTTTCTTCCCTCGTCTTTGTTATTACAAATTTGTAAGAGGGATAGGAATTGTATGTTTTATATGTATATATTATTATGAGTTATTATGTAAAGAGTCTTGTATATGAATCTATGTCTGCTTGTATTTTTCTTAAGATAAGGTATTAATTTCCAATTTTCAAAGAAATCAGCGATACAGTGTCGAGTCACAGGCTCCTATTTAATATTTAGTATGTAAAGTAATCGTAATACTTTTTACTATCAAAATAGCGCAGCCGGAAGCGTAACTTCTGATAGTTAGGGTGTTACATTTTTTTTATCTCCCCAAAACTCCTTTCAATAGTGTTTCTAATACTATATTTCTATGAATAAAAAATTATATACTTATTCTCTAAGCTGTGCTTATCATATCTTTTAAATCAAATATTCATTTAATTTTATATTTTTAGATCTTATGTTTTAAATTTTTTAAATTTGAAACTAAAATTATGTAACAATATAGGGTTTATTAGAATGAATATTATTTCAACAATTTAAAATTATGTAACAAATTTGAGTTATGAACTAACAAAGATGCGAGATTCATATTATATATATATATATATATATATATATATATATATATATATATGTATAACTACATATAATTATTTAATTTGATGATAATGCATACATTTATTTATTTAAATTTTATCTTTTAAAAAATTGTAAACTAATGAATACATATATAATAAATAAATATACGACAGATATTTTAGTTTTATAGTTTTCAGTGCAATTAGCCGAGTTAAAAAAATGAATTTAAATTTTTTAAATTTTAAATTTTATTTTAAAAAGTAAATTATAATTTTTTATTCTTTATTTTATAAATAAATTTAAAAAAATATAAAAAATATTAAAAAATAAAAAATTATACTTTATTTTCTAAAATAAAAATTTAAAATTTAAAAGCATACATATTTTAGATGCATATAAAGTAATTTTTCAAAAAATGCTAATAATAACAGGGCACATATGATCATATGCTTTTGTTCTTCTGGTGCAACTTGCACTATTGTTACTGTTAATTAATTGCAAGTTGCACATTAATTGCAAGAAGAATTTTGGAACATTAATAATCTTGTAAACTGATGAATACGTATAGTAAATAAATATATGACAGATATTATTTTAGCTCTTCAGTCTTCAGCGCAATCAGCTTAGTTAAAAAAAAAATACACAGATGCAATTTAGAAGCACACAACGTAATTTCAAAAGATGCTAATAATAATACAGCGTACATATATATGATCATATGCTTTTGTTTCTTTGGTGCAACTTGTATTATTGTTACTTTTAATAATTGTCAAGTTGCATATTAATTGCAAAAAGAATTTTGGAACATTAATAATCTTATTAAGCATATTAGGTATATATACTAAAATTAAGGTAAATTCTACTATATTTTTTTTTATTATAATAACATATAAATTATCTTTTGTGACATATCGTTATTTAATTAGTTGTTATATTAACTATAATTAAATTATTTTAAAATTAAATTATAATTTAAAATGGGTAATTGTATAATTTACTAAAATATTAAAAATTAAATCTTTCTTTTTTTCCTAAATCATTCTTCCAGAAAACTCTAATTCAGAAAAGACATTAGTTAATGCAGTGGAAACAGCAAGATCAACTCTAGGACCTGCTCTACTTTTAATGAGTGAATATTTGATATCTAGCTTCAATGAATCCTATCAATCTAAGTTTGTAAACTTCAACTTTCCGGTCCAATCTTGGTTTGTCATGTTTTAGAACTGTAAGCTTTTGTGATGAGAAATTATATCAGATTTGGAAAGAAATGTATCATTAATATGAGGAGAATGATACAAGATGGGAGGATAACAGGCATGTCTTAAAAAAAATGTGATGAGAAATTATATCAGATTTGAAAAGAAATGTATCATTAATATGAGGAGAATGTCACAAGATGGGAGGATAACAGGCATGTCTTACAAAAAGAAAAAAATAAAGAGAAAAAAAAAAAGCAACCAGTGAATCATAATCTTTCGATCTCACAATATATCTAAGCGGGGAAGTCCTCTAATAAAAAGATACGAGTCTTTGTACCGTATAGAAGCCAAATATCTAGTTCTGTCCCATAAAACTTGTTTAATCGAAAATCTACCATTGAAGGTGCATAAATTGCGTTCCAGTCAAATACATGTATACATTTTCTAAAATAACTAAAAATTAAAAAGGTGATACGAAGCTTAGTAGAAATGAATTTGAGTAGGAAGAAACAGTAGAAGGGAGGAAATGTTCTTCACTCACTAAGGGAGGTGTTCTTTAATGGAAGGGTGGAACGAATCAAATTAATACTGATTTAGTAAAAAACATATGAATTTACTTTTTAATATTTACAAAAATTATATAATCATCAATTTTAAAAAATATTTAATTATAAAATGACCCTATTTTAGTTAACATGTTAATTTTTATTGGGCTAAATTAATTCAAATTAAAACTAAACATCCAATTAAAATGTGCCACGTCCAGAAACAGAGCTAGGATAAAATTTAAAAAGGGACTAAAGTTTAATTTTTTAATATAAAAGAATTAAAACTAAAATTTTAAGGAAGATTAAACCAAAAGTTACACATAATTTATAAAAAAAAATTAAAATTTGGAGGACACTGCCTCTTTTTTGTATGAATAACTCCGCCCTGGCCACGTCATAGAAGATAATGTATATGTTGATTTAGAGGAAGTTAGATAAACTCACCTAAAATTAATCACTAATATAATTTAATTTGTGTGGGATAAGCTGAATACCGTTATATTATACGCACACACAAAAAAAAAGTCTACCGCTTCCAACACAATTATATACTCCTTTTCCTTTTTTTTAATTATAATTTAATTTCATTAGTCATTGAATTCTACGTTGTCTCATCACACTACTCTATTTAACATACAGTGAATTGATTTATAAAAGTATTATGTAAGGAAATTAGCTGCTATATATATAATACAAATTTTAGATCTATCAATCATATAACTTCTAGTATAAATATGAGATAATATTCACTTATTTAATTAGTTTTAGAATCGAGTCTGGAATATTTAATTTTAATCTTATTATGATATGAGAATTAGGGTTAGAAATAATAGGTTATACAAGATTTGGGAGTGATTTCTCTCATTTTTTTAAATTATTTAGTAAAATATGATTTTTAATCATTTAATATATTTTTTTACATGTTTATTTTTTGTTTCACTTAAATAATATAAAGTAAGAAATCATATTTTATCGAATAATTAAAAAAAATTTGAAAAAAAATCATTTTCTACAAGACTCTAGGTCAACTTTAAACTAATTAATTGCGTTATAAATTTAGCTTATTAAAGTGAAACGTAGTTTGATTTGAGCTGTTTTTATTCTTAATCAAAGTCTATCCAATTATCAATTACTATTATATCGTTAAAAGAACCGTTCTGTAATTTTTTTTTAAAGAATTACATCCCGTTGTTTATAATACGAAAATTAATATATCTAAATTATAAATGTATCACATTTGTGAGTTTTATTTATTTTTTTTAAATTGAAGCTAAGAAAGGGAAAAACTTGTAATCTTGCGAGTTTGGCGACATGTCTAAAAATTTGAATTTCATTTGATGATATATGAACACAGCATCAAAACGAAAGACATGGAGATGACAAGTCGAAAGTGGGAATTTAGAGAAGGAAGCAGAATATTTGTATTATTAACGTGGTTGATTCGCAAATAATAATAATGCTCATATCCATAGATTATGAATTTACATTCTCTAAAATAAAGACGCGTTTGACGTTCAAATTATTGTAGCTGCCTTTGATGGGACTCGACTCGTGTATGCATGTATGGGTTAAACACGCACCTACCATTCCTTTATTATCATTTATGACATAACTAACTCAATTATTATCTCCATATTTTGAATCAACAAATATGCCTTCTTCTCTAAATTTTGTGCCCTAATTAATGTAATGTTTTTAAATTGTAATGTTGATTTCGTATCCCCGCTCTCCAAACTCCAAAACGCAAATTAAAAAAGTTGAGGCACTTTCTCTAGAAAACACATTTATTTTATTTTCATAGTACTTTTATAAAACTAAAAAATAAGAAAACCCTAAATAGATACCCTGAATAGTTTTCATATTTTGAGAAACAAAAAAAATACAATATAATTAAAAAAGACAATATAGTCAAAAGACTTTATATTAGCACTTAGCACAGTACAATAAAACTGACATTTTGCGACGGTTTCTAAATCTATTTTGCAGCTGTTTTCAACTGCCGTCAAATATATTGCAGCGGTTAAATCAAACATTGGAAGATAGATCGCAGGTAAACAATTAGTGACGGTTTAAAAATTATTCATCCCAAAAATTAAAATTGATAGCAGAAGTTAAAAAAGGTAATATATCTAAAATCTCCCTTAAAAAAGATTTTTTTTTAGTTTACTTATTTTTTTTGTATAAATCTTTTTTTTTCTCTTTGCTTTATGTTATATTTTTTTCATTAAAGATTAAACTCTAAATCTTTTAAATATAAAATTTTGATATATATTGCATCATGAAATTACTAATTCTAAATTACATGAATAATTATATATATATATATATATATCCATTTAATTTGTTGGTTCAGAAATTGAGTGGTGAAAACAAATAAAACGAAGAAAACAAGTTCTTCCTCTATATAATACAGTGAAATGATTGCTGTTGCATTATTAAAATTGTAACAAATCTTATTAGTGTTACCTCTCTCCACCATTTTAAAATAAAGCGTTTCATTTTCTTAAATTTTTGTATTACGTCCTCTACTAACAGGATTGATGAGAATCTAATTACGAAAAATATTAGGTGATTAATACTTTTTTTATTTTTGTATTTATATATTTAAATCAACATTGGCTAATTCTCCATTTATTTCTATCGCTAAAAATGTCGATCACCTAGTTTATCCTTTTAACTATTATAACTAGGGTTCTCTGAACACATGATTTTGTTGCAAGCTCATCAGAAACAAAAAGTCTTCGTCTTACAAGAAGCTTCCATGGAGCTTTGACTTTTTGAGTCTTGTGTATGTCTGCTCTGCTGATCAGAGTACTTACTGATGGTGTACATATAAATTCAATTATTTGAGTTCAAAACCACTAATGAGTAGTGAAAATTGATGAAGTTGTTTTTTTTTATTAATTAACAAGCACCTTGTATTATTATCAATATAGTTTATATATTGCTAGCAAGTATTTATCATACAAGTTTGGTATGAATATATGTAGGAAAAGTACCACATTAATTAATTCAGTCAACAAATTTGAAAATAAGTTAACATTTGAAAAAAATTTTAAAAAACTCCAAAACTAAAAAAATAAAAACATTTAAAATTTAAATAAAAATAAATAAAATAAAATAATCAAAATTTAACTATTACAATTTATGATTTAAGATTTAAATTTTAGAGTTAACTCCCGTCAGTAAAGTTAATTGTTTTTTCTTTGGTTAATTTCTTAATAAACTTGATATAAGTAAACTAAATTCTAATGAATTCTCTCTTAATTAATTAAAAATTTTTTACTATCCTTTATGACATGTTTTATGATTATTGGAGGAATTTAATTGAATCATCATAATTGATATTAACTATCTCTTTAACTTGAGTTTGAATAATCAAATCAGCCAATTAAAATTGAATAATTTCTGCAAATTACAAGGATTTTTATAAAAGTTCTCTCTTTTAATTTCACTTTTTCCCCCAAACTATCCAATCCTTTAATCTTTTTCAGCCACACAAAAAATAAAAAGAAAAGAGAGAATTAACCATTGAATCAAATATTCTTTGGTCATACTTGTGGATGATTAATCCTTTTAATTATTTACTAATGACTGTGAGAAAACATTGAAACGATAAGTTTTTAATGTGAACTAAGGAACTTGAAAAAAAAAAAAAAGCTTCCACTCTCCAGAATCTATTTTCCAGTGATACTTATCCAAACAAATTTGGGGTTAAAAAAATTTGTGGTGGCCTCCAGTGGCAAATCTGATTCAAACCCAAAATATTATTAGCATTGTTTAAGTAGTTCATGGTTAATTCACAGCAAAAAAATGTAGTTAATGATTTTTCTCTAGTTATTATTGGCTATGTGGATGTGTAAAATCTGGTTAATATTAATTATAATGATTCAATTAAATTCCTTCAATAATAATAAAACATGTCATTGAGATTATCAGAGTAGCAAATTCTTAATTTAAGATGGATTTAGCTAGAATTCACTTATAAATAATAAGATAATTGAAGTTAATATATAATGTGCGTGGAAAAGAAATTCTGTAGAACTTATTTTATTTATTCATTCATTATCTTTTAAGAAAAATATCCAACTTTCGTTAAATAATAGATGTTGCTATCACATGATCTATTTATTGTGTCTTTATATATAAAATATAATATTCCTAATAATAATAACTTAGGTAGCTATCTAGTATTTCCATGGTTTGCACACAAGGTTGGAGCAAGCGTCATCCAAAGTAGTAGAGTTTCTGCATTTTCCATCTTTACCATCACAGCACTTGCACACAACCCCCAAACTCACATAATAACCTTCACCCTTTGAGTAATACCCTATTATAAACATACATACATATTTATTAATCAAAAACATATTGAACCAAAAAACTCCTAAGCCCTATAATATAAAGAATAAATGAATAAAAATACACCTAGTTTATGATCATAGACAAAAATATATATCAAAATTCATAAATATCAAAGTATATTTAAAAAATTAATTTTGATGGGTAAAAATACACTCATCAGATCTTACAAATTTACTAATGGTATGTTACTTTTGTCCATAAAAAACAATCTTTCGAGTATATTTTAATCAAATCGCATAAAATATATTTATGATATATATATTTTGTGTATATTTTTATAAACTTAATGTTGATGTACTATCAATGTAAAATAGTTTTACGCAGGTATTTAATTACGTAACGTTATCACATAAAACTATTATTTTTATTAGCTGTCTGAAATGATTATCTAAAAAGTAGTTGTAATTGCACAACTATTTAAAATATTTTACATTCTTAATACATTAAAATTAAATTTTATTTATATAAATCACAAATTTACTGTAATGTAAAATATAAAATATATAACATATTACCTTTTTTGTGTATGGTTAGAAGCTGCCTGGCTTCCACGGCATAGGGTTTGGGAGAAATTAATAGGAGACAAGCAAAGACGAGAACAAACCACTTTTGTTTGAGCATTTTGGTGAAAACACTATGACCACATACACTAATAAACTATAGAAGATTACACTTGAAAATGAAGCACAAAAATAAGAAATGAATTGAATATAATAATATGCATGCACGTTTGTGTGTATGTTCTGATTCGTTTGTCTTATATATTAATGAGCGAATGAAGCTATGAACTTCTAGAATCGACGGTAGCCAACAATCCACGCGTCTAGAGTCTTGGTCGCAAAGAAATTCAAGGGAAGCTGCTTTATTTCCTTTAATTTGGTTTTTTTAAGCACTTCCTTCTTATTCCCTCTCCTCAATTATTGTTCCATTTTGCTCCAATAAATTATCAAAATTCTAATCTACTATTAAAATATTCTAACAAATTTGGTTTTACACACAAAAATCTCACTACCTTTAATTTCAACGAGAGCAAACCAACATATATTTTTGTGAAAACTCAAGTGTAGTCGATTTCATGTGAAACTGATAATTGAGAGCCATTAAATAATTTAACTGATTTGACTAAATTTTCATCTAACGGCTCTCAAATATCAACTTTACGTAAAGTCGAATGCACCTGAATTATTTTTCTCTCAAAGTGCAAGATATATATATACGTCCAATCATTCATTTATATCTATTCAACTGTTTAAGCTTTTAGAATAAATAATTTATCATACAATATCAAAATTTTTATAATAAAAAATTGAAATTATCTTAAATTAGTCTAGTAGTTAATTTATTAATCCGTTTAAGTAAGAGTTAAGGTCTATTAATTAGCGATAAACTCTTAAATATAATTTAAATTTATGATGAATTAGTTTTTAACTTACCAAATTAAAAAATATTATGGAAAACTAAAAAAAATTTTGATGTATTAATAGTGTAAAATATTTTACACATTCATATAATCACATCTATTTTTTTGAATGATTATTCATACGGTCATCAATATAAAAAGTAGTTATTTTTTATGATGTGATATTATATAATTAAATGTACGTATAAAATTATTTTACACTGACAATACATTAAAATTAAATTTAAAAGGCTATGCAAAAGTCATAAAAATAACTCCTGCCTAATATTAATATATATATATAATTATTTATATATTTTTATCAATAGTTTAGACATTTTAAAATAAATAATTTTATGATAATTTGAACTCAAAACATTTGTTTAATAAACCAACACACATATGTACTTTTTATTAATTAAGTCTCGGTCCTTCTCAATTATTGACAATTGCTTGGTAGAAGTAAAATGCATATTACTTTTCAAAGGCAAAGAAAAGACAAATTTAACGGAAATTATTTGGTTATTTCAACTGATTATAAAATTAAATTAATTCTCATTTAATTATTTGAAGAATAATGTAAATAATATTAGGGCTATGCATGCAATTTCTTCTCTATCTTCATCAGAAAGTAGTTATCTTCTTAATATTTCTACATGAATTTATATTAGGATATATAAGATTGGGCAGAAACTCACCTGCAGTCGACTGCAAGTGAAGTTGCTTCTGGATGGTTGATATGTGTTACTATATGGTTTAAAAAAAATCAGTTTATTTTATATAAATGGTTTATTTAAAAAAACCAGTTTGAATTGAACCAAACAGCTACTTTTATTCTCTTCTTCTTCGTTTCGCACGTAAAATTCGTTTTTTTCGATCCTTTTTCAGAACTAATATGAAACTTTCAATTAGGTATGTTCCTTTTATTTATATTTCTTAATCAAATTTATTATTTCAAATGTATTTTTTAATTTATGTTTTTATTCATTCCTCTGTGAATAATGAAAATTATTTAATAAATACGTACATATTTATGTCATCACACCATTTTGATGTTCAGGATCATAAATACCAAGATAATTCATGGCAATTTCATGTGATGGAAGACAAAAATATAATTATGGTATAACGTAGACTAGTTTGATAGCATGAACATTGTTGAAATTTTGGCATGATCTCTTTCATATTTGTTATATATCTCTTTAGTTGGTGATGTTATAGTTTATTGTGATGATATGATGATAGTTTAATTGTATGAGTTAGGTCCTTTTTATTTGTTTGAATTTTTTCTATGGCTATCCTATTCTAGATGACAATGTCAAAATAAATATTTTCATTAGTTGTTCTTTTTTTTCTCTATTTTTGAATCAATTTTATTTTGAAAAAATTTATTAAAAATTTTTGTTGTAGACAAAATTAATAATATTATGTTCAATTATTTAAGGAGACCAAATTAATATTTTGATTAGATACTTTTGTTTTATTGAAAATAAATTCTAATTTCATTAAAAAATAAATTCTAGTTGATAAGTAAAAACATAAAAACGTGCATGATAGTGAAATCATAATTTCTAGACAAGTAAATTATAGTCTTATTATCTTAAAAAAATAATTTATTTATAGAATAATATTAAAAAATTAACAATAATTTGCATGAAAATAGTTTATTAGTAAAATAAAAATTAATTGATTGATTACCATAAAATTTAATTTAACGATAAATTTGTAATTGAACATATTTTTACAACTTAATTTAAAATCTGTTTACAGCTTAATTTAAAAGCAACTGAAAATGTAAGTTATGGGAAACAAAACAAAACTCATCAAGAAAATAGAAACAGAGACACAAAAAAAAAGACAGATAATATCATTTATGCCATTCCTATAAAAAAAATCGTGAATTTTGTTTCTTTTTCAAAATACTAAATTTTACTTTTTCAAACAATTTGTATACATATATTTGACAAAATTAAATAAAAAAAGTTCAGATAAATTTAAAGAAAAATTGGTCAATATGAATGAAGAAAAA
This sequence comes from Arachis hypogaea, assembly GCF_003086295.3. NCBI lineage: Eukaryota > Viridiplantae > Streptophyta > Magnoliopsida > Fabales > Fabaceae > Arachis > Arachis hypogaea. The sequence continues at coordinate 129,485,560 of NC_092038.1, forward strand.
GAACATATCAAATTCATCTGTTAGAAATTTAGGAATAACACGTAGAAAGAATTTAAATTATTTTAAAAGTAGTTATTTGGTCTATTCAAACCGGTTTTTTTAAATAAATTATTTGTATAAAATAAATTGGTTTTTTTTAAACCATACAATAACACGTGTCAACGATCCAAAAACAACTTTACGTGCAGTCGACTCCAAATGAGTTTCCACCATAAGATTGAGTTTCAACTACCTAATAAATAACTTCTAATAAATTATTTATTTTTGGAATTCATTGTTACATTAGACCTGATTTATATGAATTGTGTTTAACTCACTCTTTTTTTTAATAAGATATCAAGTATTTTTTTATTTTTAAATCTTATAGAGTTAGTTAAATCTATGACATAACGCTAATATATATGCATGTGTGATATGAAAGGATTAAGAGAGTTGTCACTTAAGCTAATAAGTTTCTACCCAATGACGCTATATTAGCAACTGCAATATAATACGAAAATGTAAACAGAGAAGTGTATATAATAATGTATATATGTTTATATTCCTAATTATACTTCTCTTTCTTCTTAGTTTTGGGTAATTATATTTTATATAGTTCTCAACAAAAATTGTTGGTAAAAACTCAGGTGTATGTAGTCAATTTCACGTGAAATTGATAACTGAGAACTGTTAAATAATTTAAATAATTTGATTAAATTTTCATCTAATAATTTTCAATTATCAACTTTAGATGAAGTTAACTACATCTGAGTTTTCACAAAAATTGTTTACAATATCATTATTCTTTTAATAAAGTCAATTAGGAATTTAGGATGTTTATATGATGTATACATATTAAAGAAAATGTGCTTAGCTTGCTGCTTTCGAGAAAGGATCAACACACAATAATTTTTGTTTTGCATGTATACAGTCTATTTTTCCATATCGTCAAACCTCTTAAACACGAAAGAAAAAACTTGATTGATTTATTGTCGTCTTCTTGGGTGTAACATGACTAGGTTGTTTCATATGTCAGTTTTCTTTATACTAGCGTGTCTATCAAGTTGTAATTTTATATATATATATATATATATAATTTTAAAACTTGAATATAAAACTCAGTATAAAATTTTAATTGTCTTAATTAATTTTGTATTTATTATAAATATGTACATTTGATAAATGAAATAGTAATTAGTAGTAGACGTATTAATAAGTATTTTTGGTTAAATTTATTAAGTATTCGAAAGAAACAAAAAAAAACCCGTAAAAAACTCATCCAGATTTACCAAATAAAATACTGAGAAGTTTTCAATTTTCATCCATGTTATATATTATTTTTTGTAATTGTGTCATATGATCAATTTTATATAGATAATAATTTATAATTTTATAATATAAAAAATAGTTAAATTTCTACCTAGTAATGATAATTGCAAAACTTTAATTCTTATAATCAATTAAGTTTAATATATATTAATACTTAATTAAATTAACCATTAACGGTTAAATATAATTAATATTTAAATTAAAATTTTGATAATAATTGTTATAAACAAGAGACTTTGAGAGGGTAATCTGAAAAGTGTATTATTGAGTTGTGTTCAAAAGGTACAATATACAAGGGGTATTTATAGGTGCTAAATGAATCAAAGTAATAAAGACATAGAATCCTACAATTAATGTACAGATATACTATATAAATATAGACGATACTAATTGATCTAAATTGATTCTAATGATTCTCTAACATCCCCCCTCAAACTCAAGTGGGAGCTAAAGATACCAACTTGAGTTTGAATAACAAAGTCCGAAAACGAGTCGGGTAATGAGCTTTCGTGAAGATATCAGCAATCTGATCTAGTGTCCCAACAGCAATGAGACGAACAGCATCAATAAAGATACGTTGCCGAACAAAGTGACAATAATCTCAATGTGTTTGGTGCGTTCATGAAATACATCATTATGGGTGATCTGAATAGCACTGCGGTTATCACAAAAAACATCAGTAAGGGACGACTGAGGAGCACCCAAATCTTCGAGAAGCCAACGAACCGAGATAACTTCAGCAGTGGTGTCAGCGAGGGTACGGTACTCAGCTTCTGTGCTTGAGCGAGCAGTGAACGTTTGCTTCTTAGCACGCCAAGAGATGAGAGCGTCGCCAAGAAACAAACAGTAACCAGTAGTAGAACGACGATCAGTGGGATCACCAGCCCAATCAGCATCAGAGTAAGCCTGAAGAGACAAAGAGGAATGGGCAAAAAATAAAGGCCATGAAATAGAGTGCCTTTGATGTAGCGAAGAATGCGAAGAACTGCCGCATAGTGAGTAGTACGAGGAGCTGACAAGAACCGGATATGTGATGTCTGGTCGGGTGACAGTCAAGTAGACGAGACCGCCAACTAACTGTCAATAGAGAGTCGGATTATCCAAAACAGTGCCATCCATAGGGGTAAAGCAAACATTAGGCTCAAGAGGAGTAGACTCAATGCGACTATCTGTAATCCCAGCGCGAGCAAGAAGATCTGAAGAATACTTAGCCTGAGAAAGATAGATGCCATCATCAGTGGAGATGACCTCGAGATCAAGAAAATAGCTGAGAGAACCAAGATCTTTTATCTCAAAGGTACGGTGAAGTGAGGCCTTGAGATCAGAGATACCATCAACATCATCTCCAGTAATGATCATGTCATCAACATACAAAAGTAGAAGAACAACTCCACGTTCGCTTTTACGAATGAAGAGCGCATTCTCATGAGGGCTAGAGGTAAAACCAAGACTGCATATGGTAGTGCTGAACTTGTCAAACCATTCACGAGGAGCTTGCTTAAGTCCATAAAGTGCCTTGCGAAGGAGACAAACCTTATTAGAAGGACAAGGATATTCCAAATGTGGTTTCATATAGACTTTATTTTTCAAATCCTCATTAAGAAATGCATTCTTCACATCCATCTGACTGAGAGACCATTTTTTAACCGCGACAATGGCAAGAAGAGCTCTAACAGATGTAAGACGAGCGACAGGGGCAAAAGTCTCTTCATAATCAATACCATACTCTTGCGTACAACCTTGAGTAACCAAGCGGGCCTTATAACGGTCAATAGAGCCATCAGAGCGAGTCTTGATCTTGTATACCCATCTACTGCCCACAACTTCCTGATCAGAAGGAGGATCAACCAGATCCCAAGTGTGTGCTTTTTCAAGTGCCTGTAATTCTTCTTGCATTGCTTGTTGCCAATTTGGATTTGAGGAGGCTTTTCTGAATGTCTTAGGTTCATGTTGATGAAGAATAGTAGAAAAGCAATGGTAGTCAAGAAGATGAGGAGGTGGATTCCTTACCCTAGAAGAACAAGCGGGAGGAGGAGGCATGACTGTAGGAGCAGGATCATCGTCCAGTCTGGAATCATCGGAAGATGGAGAAGGTGGAAGAATAGGAGACTGTGGAGGGTCACTCGAGATAGAATCTGTAGAATCATCACTAGAAAAAAGATCAACATTAGGGTTAGTAAACAAAGGTGACTGAGTAGTAGGAATGGACTCAAAGGATGAGATTGAAAAAACAAGTGGTGCTCCCAGAAGACAACATGACGAGATATACGAATACGTTTAGAGAGAGGATCCCAACAATGATAACCCTTGTGTTCAGTCCCATAACCAAGAAAACAACACATACGAGCCCGAGGTTCAAGTTTACTATGTTCATGAGGCTGAAGAAGAACAAAACATACACAATCAAAAACTCGAAGAGAACTATAATTTGGGGAGGTATGATAAAGACGCTCAAAGGGAGTAACATTACCAAGGACAGAAGAAGGGAGTCTATTGATAACATGAACAGCAGTAAGAACAGCTTCACCCCAAGTACGCTCAGGACACGAAGAAGAAAGGAGCATTGCACGGACGGAGTCAAGAATGTGACGGTGTTTGCGTTCAGCTCTACCATTTTGTTGAGATGTACCATGACAAGAAAACTCAGACAAAGTACCCTGTTCTGCAAGAAAGGCTAAGAGTTTGGAATCACGATATTTCATAGCATTATCACGTCGGAAAACCTTAATGACCTTGGAAAACTGAGTTTTAATCATAGTAGCAAAGTTGATATAGATCTGAGGTAACTCATGGCGATTAGTCATCAAATAAATCCAAGTAAAACGGGAATAATCATCAATGAAAATGACAAAGTATCGAGCCTCACTCATAGAGACAGTGGGAGCGGGGCCCCAAACATCAGAGTGAATGAGATCAAAAGGAGAGCAAGTAAGAGATGAATTATTGTGAAAAGATAAAGCAGGTTGTTTGGCAGTTTGGCAAGAAATGCAATCAAAAGATTCATTTGGAACCTGAGCTAAAACACCATGAGAAACAAGAGGACGCAATTTTTCTAAGGAGGTGTGGGCAAGATGCTGATGCCATAAGTGGAGGGTAGAGGGAGAAGAAGCAGCACAGAGATTTGATACAGGAGAAATATGAAGATTCTCGAGTTCAAATAACCTTCCGACCTTACGTCCAGTCCCGATGATTTGTCCCGTCCGAGGATCCTGTACACGACAACCAGAAATAGAAAAAGTGACTTCAAAACCCAGATCAACAAGTTGACCAACAGAAAAAAGATTGAAGTTTAATTTGGGAATATAATAAGTATCAGGAAGATTAAGAGTTGACTGGGATATAGAACCCTTGTGTGTTGTGTGCAAGAGAGAGCCATTTGCAGTATTGACAGAAGGTCCATTTGTAGTGGTAGACATGGACGAGAAAATATTACGCAACGGAGACATGTGATTAAAGCAACCCGAGTCAAGGTACCATTTAGAATTACCTGGAGGGGTGGAAAAAGCAGCATGGGTATTACCAGAAATAGAGAGAAGACGTTGAAGAAGAGATGCAATATCAGAAAGAGAGACAGGAGATGACTTGAGTGGACTAGGACGTGGTGGGCGAGTAGGACAGACAGTAATTAAATGTCCCGAGAGCTTGCAGTAATGGAAGAACAGCTGTGAACAATGGTAGCTAATATGACCTTTTTGGTGGCATGTGCGACATTCAACAGAAGGACAGTCGGGGAAGAGGTGCCCAGAACAGTTACAGTTTTGACAGAATTTACCCTTTCTGTCGGTGGTAGCAAAAACATCTGGCTTTATCATGATAGCAGTCACAAAGATCAAAGAGAGAAGAGAAAACGGCAATTTCAGAGCAGAAAATGAGAAATCGGAGTGCAGAATCTGAAAGAGCTCACCAAAAAATCTTAGGGAGGGTCCACTTGTCTGCCACGTCAGCGCCACATCAGCACCACGTCAGCAGGGACGTCAGTGCCACGTCAGGGCAACGGTGACACGTGGCAGCCTGTGAGAGGACGAAGAAGACAGGCTGGCGTTGAAGTGGCGGTCGGGTCAACGCGCGGTCCGGGTCGGGTCAAGAGCGGGTGCGCAGGTCACAGAGAAAGCTGGTGGCATGACACGTGGAGGCTCCAGGATCATGGGATCAGCAGCAAGATCTAACGGCTACTGAAGCATCTTGGAGAAGGAACAATGGAGGTGGACAGCGAACTTCCAGCAGCGCGTGGCGGCGCGTCCGGGGGCTTCTGGCGGCGATCTTGGCGGCGTTGGAAAGCTGACGAAGAGAAGATCACAATGATGCCGGAAGGGACGAACCAAAGCATCGAAAACAGATCGAAAAATGCGAGCAAAGAGGCACGGGTGAAATCTGGAAGGAAGATCAACCTGGTCGTTACAGCATCTTTCGGCGGCGCGTGGAGGCGCGTCTGGAGGCGTATGGCGGCGATTCTGGTTGTGTTGGAATCACAGCGACAAGACGAACAATATGGTTACGGAGGTGACGAACCAAAGCGTCGAAAAGAGAACGAAAAAAGAGGCCAAAGAACACTGTCGGAAAGGAAAAAAAATAATGGGACTATGAACTAATATTCTTTGAAAAAAAGACCTAAGCTCTTGATACCATGTTATAAATAAGAGACTGAGAGAGTAATCTGAAAAGTGTATTATTGAGTTGTGTTCAAAAGGTACAATATACAAGGGGTATTTATAGGTGCTAAATGAATCAAAGTAATAAAGACATAGAATCCTACAATTAATGTACAGATATACTATATAAATATAGACTATACTAATTGATCTAAATTGATTCTAATGATTCTCTAACATAATAATAACATTTTTAATTATAAATTTTCAGAGTATATATATATTATTTGGTCTATTTAAATATGTTTAACAACATTGTTGTTACCATTATTGGACAAATTGGACAAAACATCTCTAAGCTTTTACAACAAAATCCGCTTATTACTAGGTATATAGTAAAATATGGGATGATGAATAAAGTTTATTATAATTTTATATTATGTTTTATATGTTTTTATTCTCAATTATTTATTTTTTATTTTATGTGGTTTGTTTATAAAAAAGAAAGGTATAGATAAACAATTTATATGCAATCAAATGGAGCTAATTTTTTTAAAAAAAATTAGTTTTTAAATTAAAAAAAAAGAAATTTGCACTCAAATATAACACGTGTCTTCTTACTTTATTTCCTCGCGCCACGACCTTTTTTTTCAACTCTTCTCACCGCGACATCGCAGCCTTCCCTCCAACCTTTCTTATCGCGCCACCATGCCCTCCTGATCCATTTGCTGTCGCGGCGCTTCCGTACATCCCCTTCCCAACTCTTCTCGCGACACCACATCTTCTCCTCCAACTGAATTCGTGTCGCAATCCACCCATTTCCTCCAACCTTTTTCGTTGTGGAGCCGACCCTTCTTTCTTCACCTACTCTCATCTTGTCGTGTCACCGTCCTGTGGAAGTCCTTTTTTCGTGACGTCCATATCATCACTCTCGAAGTCTTCTCACTGTGACACATGACGTTGTTATTGTTGTTGTTATTGTTGTTGTTGTTGTTGAACTCTGTTTGGTATATTGGCTGAATATTGGTGAAGGAGGTGTTTTGCCGAAGTGTGGTGTCGGATTCAACATGCCAAAGACATGGTGCCTGAACCCGTAAGTGGCGTGTCAGCACCCCGTCAACACGCAGGAGGCGTGGGGATGCCAACATGCCGGGGGCGTGGTGCTGTGGAACCCGTGAAGCGGTGCACGTTTTTTCTGAGTTCCAATGTTGCAGCAGCCGCACGTGAGGGGGGCGTGTTGCAGGCCTGCCTACATGCAGGGAACAGCCCCCTACTTCGGTAACCAGCGAGCAGCCCTCAACCCTTTATAAATTCAATCTTCTTCCCTTCCATTGAAGCACACAAAGAGAGTGCTGAAGCAAGGAACCGAGAGAGAGAAAAAAGAGAGAGTATCGGGAGGAGCGTGTATAGATTGAAAGAAGAAAAAAAATTATACGATGCAGTAGTGAAGAGAATATTGGTAGTAGTAGTGATATTAGTGTGTAGTGTGAGTAGTAGTTTAGAAGAAAAAAATTTGAAAAAAAATTATTAGTTTGTAGTGATTAAAAAAAACATATTCTACATACTCGCTTTGTCAGTGATCGGCATGATATCAAACTGTATTAGACCACCAAAAACAATAACAGAATTTCAGTACAAAATTCTTCTCACTCTTGTTAACATACCGTTCTCCATGCTTTGACAGAGACCATTCTGAAGTTCCATTAACATTATGGTGCATGGAACCACAAACGAAAACGGATTCGGGCACACAAATCTCACTCCCTTATGAGTATTCCGTATTATCTCACTGTTGCGATATACTATCAAATTTGCGGTACCCTCCATTACACTACCAACACTCAAAGACCACTCAAAGCACACTCTTTTTCGGAATGAAAATAGTACCGAGCTTTGCCTTATATAGAGGTTAGCATTCAACACACCCCCACGTGCTGCCAGCTTCAATGACCAGGCCTCGCCATGTGTCAGCACGCGCCCCACGTGCTGCCAGCTTCAGCCAACCAATCCTCGCCACGTGTCTTCCACGCTCCCTGCGTGATGTATGTAACACGCCCCTGTGTGTTAGACCTCTCATCTGACACGTCCATCAAAGTGTAAATACACTCCCTACACCTATTTCTAACCAAAACTCCACCCTTTACTCCATAACAAAATTATTGAGCCTTGTTATTGTTGTAAGTTTTGAATGACTTTTTTTACTTGTTTTAAATGTTTCTTTTTCTTAAGTTTCGGATGTACCTTTTTTATTTATATATTTGGATCTTTTTATATATCTTTTTATAATTTTATCTTTTGGATGATTTTTTTAATAGTTTTATATTTTTCTTTTCTTAGTTTAATTTTCAAATGTTCTTTTTTGAATAATTTTAAATAGTTTTGTTTTTGTTAAGTTTTATTAAAACAATTTTGGAGATCTCTTCTTTATTGAGTTTTGAATTTTTTCTGTTACATTTCAGATGTTTTTTTTATTTTGATCTTTTTTCACAATAATTTTAAATGTTTGTTTTTATTTGGTTTTATATGTTTTATTTTTAGATTTTGAATTTTTTTTCATTTGGTTTTGGTGTTTTTTATGATAACTTAAATTTATATTTTTTCCAAAAAAATTCAAAAAAAATTATATATGAATTTAAGTTTTTTTATTAGACTTCTTGGCTTTTATGGTCTATATACTAATTGACTGCAGTTATCTGTCATCCTAATTGATTATCTATTAAAATTATTATGAAAAATATTCACACCAAAATAAAGATGAAATTATTTGTTCAAAATTAATTATATTAGATGAATAAACTAACTACTTAATTAAATAAATTAGTTTAATATAATATTTTTAAATTTATATTATATAATATAATTATTTTAATTTTTTACACATTGTGCCAATCTTAGTCTAGACAGTAGGAAATTTGAAAGTGAAATATTCCACTCTTATTTAATACAGACTCGAGAACTTTGCAGGAAGTTACACTAATATATTATACAAGTGCTTTGCACATGCGTCCATTATTGAACTTGTTCCTCAATTTCACAGAAAAAATTGAAAAGGGAATCATTGTTTACCAAAGTTTTCATTTTTTGGAAGATAATTACCTGATCAAATTAGCTTTTCATGATAACTAAAGTATAATAAGTTTTTGTCAGATATATTAAGTATTTTAATTAAATATGTTAAATTATCTAAATAATTATTTTTATATAAAGATATTTTTAGTATTGGTTTAGATTGATTTTTTAAGTGAAAAAAGTACTTTTTTTAATAAAATATTTTTATTCAATTTAAAATCTATTTAAATACATTTTTAAAAAAAATATTTTTATTAAAAAAAAGAAATTATTTATTTTTATTTAAAACTAATAATATCTTACTTTAAAAAAATAAAAATAAAAGACATTTTTAATACTTAAATTTTTTTTAAAGTCTATTTAAACATAAAATAATTTTTGTTTATTAAAAAATTTTTTTTTTTTCAAAAACCAATCTAAACTAATCCTAAGTAATAGTATAAATTTATATTCAAACTAGCTTTGTGGAATTATTGCTTTGAAGTTCTTAGTCATGACTCATGAATAGCGTTTGTTTTCAGGTACTGAGACAGAGACGGAGAGACTGAGACTTAGTATCGTGTTTGTTAGTTCAGAGACTGGTACTAAAATTTCTGTCTCTGTCTCTAAAATTTCAGTATTTCAGTACCTCCAAAAAGTAAGGACACAGGAGACTGAAATTTTTAGAGATGGAGACTGAAACTTTAATAACATTTTATACCTAAAATACTTTCATTTCAATTAATTAATTCCAATTTTACCCTTTGTGCAAATTAAATTAGAGTTTCATTCTTGTTTCAATTCCTGTCTCCCATTTTGCACCAAACAGAATACTGAGATTTATTTCAATCCCTGTCTTAGTCTCAGTCTTTCAATTTCAGTCTTTCTGTCTCTGTCTCTCCACCAAACGCTACCTAAAAGAACCAGCCGGCAAGTCAATCAACGAGAGTTTCATTAATCAAACTTTTGGTCATCATACATTTTGTTCCAAAAAAAGGGAGTATCTTGGTTTAAAACGAAAATTATATTCCTTCCAATTTCGAACGATTGCCTCGTTGACTAAATTAACTACTCGTTAAGAAATTGACCTAGTGTTTGTATACCAAGTTACTTTGTATCAACTGTGCTAAATTCAAATGTGCCCTAATGTTTTCTTTTTCAAGGAATCAGCGAAGAAGTATTGTAAATTGTAACCGATCAGAACTATGCAGGCATAAATTATGAGCTTCTTGCGTGGTTGAATATTGTGTTTGAAAATGCAGAGGAAATATAATTCAAGTTCAACGCATATAAAAGTTTTCCAAACTAAGGACCATAGATCATACTTTGAGTCATCCAAGTGGCATTGTGTAACAAATTAAAGTGTGTACTAGTTTTAATCTGACTTTTAATATATTTTTATTTATCATTTATTTTCTCTAGAAAATAGAATAATATGACTCTAAGGTTTAATTTATACGATGATCTTTAAAATTTTATTAAATTTATAATTAATTTTTTATATTATTTTTAATTAGGTCTTTATAGTATTTTTAATTTTATAGTTAGATTTTTTTCGTATTAAAAATAGTAAAATTAACAGATTATCAAATATTTAATTAGGTTCTTAATTGTAAATATTTTCAATTTGTAAAAATATTTCGTTAACTATAATATCTTTTACACTTATAAAGACCTAATTATAAAATTAAAAATAATATAAAAATTTAATTATAACAAAAATATAAGAATCTAAATATAAATTTAATAAAAGTATGTAAACAATAGAATAATTAACCATAAGAATAATTACAAATATTCCATCTGCTTTTATACAACAAAATTAAATGGTAGAACACTGGAATTCACTTCAATTTTTAGTCTTTCATGAGGAAAGCGTGTATATCAGGATAAGTTTTGGAACATTTATTCCTTTGATTGAATGATTCAGATTCAAATAGAATGTTGTTTTGAAAATGAAATTAGCCGCAATTATTATTATTATTATTATTATTATTATTATTATTATTATTATTATTATTATTATTATTATTACTACAATACCGTTGATATTATTAAATAATAAAATGTTGTATAAGTAATTAAGTTTGTGTGGCAACCTGAATTATTAAGCACTCCGTTTAGGTAAAGTTAGTTACTCCCAAAGATATGAATGCAATCATTTTGTTATTCTCTTAAATTTCCAAATCAGATGTTTAGTGACAAATGATATGATATATATATAAAAATAATATAAATGGAATATAATGTTAGTTGAAGAGTTGAGGTGGAAATGCACGTTTGAGTGCTGAGAGTTTGAGGTTCCGTCCAAAGTGGCTTGTCATTCGTTTATTGGCACTCAATGTAGGCCTTTCAAAATGCATGCCGAATTTCTAATTTGAATTTTCAATCCATCTCCATCCCCATCCTATCCTTCTTCTTCAATTTTATGGTAATAATTAATTGGAAATGCATGCATATTTGTGCAGATCTATATGATGTGATCTGGATGCAGGTTTAGGGTGGTGGTTCAGGTCTTGGAAATTAGAGAAGGCATGGCATACAAAGTGGACCATGAATACGATTATCTCTTCAAGATCGTACTCATTGGTGACTCAGGTGTTGGTAAATCCAACATCCTCTCCAGGTTCACCCGCAACGAGTTCTGCTTGGAGTCCAAGTCCACCATTGGGGTTGAATTCGCTACCAGAACATTGCAGGTGCGTATTCTAATCTTCCTTTTTCTTCTTGTTTATGTCCAACATTTCCGTATTCTTCAATAGTTACTATCAATTCAATTTCAGAGTGCAAAACAACAAATCAATTATCTGAAATTGCCTTGCAATTTCATTTTAGATTTTTTTTTTGTTTTTTATGATTTTGTGAAAGAAAAAATCACATGAAACGAAAATAAAAAATGCTATCCGATCCATATACCAAAATCAACCACCAATGTATTTGTGTATAATACATGTGTGGTTTAATTTATTTTAATACATATTTTATATTGGTGACTGATTTTAGTGTAGATATAGTATAGTCGAACAAAAATATTTGGAACATAATATCAGCTCAAAGCAGCACAAAATTATCTTATTTTGCATTCTTTAATTACTGTTGGAATAATTGAGTAATATTAAGTTAAATAAGATCATTTCAGGATATTGTTTTCCTATCAATTTAAGCATGATGAAATAGGTATATAACAAGTTAGTTAGTAAAGAAGGTAGAAGAGTGAATAGTGTAGGTTGGAAATAAGGCATATATAACAACACAAAACACAGGTGGAAGGGAAGACAGTGAAGGCACAAATATGGGACACAGCAGGACAAGAGAGGTACAGAGCGATCACAAGTGCATACTATAGAGGTGCAGTTGGTGCATTGTTGGTGTATGACATAACAAAGAGGCAAACATTCGACAATGTGCAGAGGTGGCTAAGGGAGCTGAGGGACCATGCTGACTCCAACATCGTTATCATGATGGCCGGAAACAAGAACGACCTCAACCATCTCAGGGCAGTCTCCTCTGAAGATGCTCAGAACTTAGCTGAGCAGGAAGGCCTCGCCTTCCTCGAGACATCCGCCCTCGAGGCCTTCAACGTCGACAAGGCCTTCCAGACCATCTTGTTTGATATTTATCACATTATCAGCAAGAAGGCCTTGGCTGCACAGCAAGCAGCTTCTTCTACCATTCCTCAGGGCACTTCCATTAATGTTTCTGCTAACATGCCCGCTAATGCCCAAAACAAATCAACGTGTTGCTCCAATTAACATTCATTCCAAGCATGCTTTCTTGCTTTTCTTCTTTTTCCTTTTTTTTGTAACTGTAAAGAGTACTAATGAGAGACAATGAGAAATAGTTGCAATAGTAGTCTCTGTAACAAACACAGCTCAGAATGAATCGATATATTGTTTTTAACAATTTTGTATCCTCAGCTCTGCTATATTGTTTTCTAAAATGCATATTAATGCTCAAATTGTATGAATGCTCTTGTTTCTCTGCTTCAAATGACTGAAAACAATTTTAGTTTTGGAGTTGGGTACTGATAGTGTGATGTGAGGTAAAAGTATTTATTATCCAGAAGATGTTTATAGGCATCTACCTCAATCTAAGAGCATGGTTTATAAAGGAAACGCTTAAAATAGAGAATCCAGCTACAGCTTTATAAACCATGCCTTATTCACTTCTAGGATGTGATATTTTGGGTATGGCTGTGATAGCTTTGCAGCACCTTTTTTTTCCCTGCATAATAAATACCAGTTATTGGTTCAATGGTTCCCCTTTTTGGTATCTGTCCCAGCAAGATGATACCATGGTACGTACGATCATCTTATAACCTTCAAAAATGTGAAGGCTAGAACCATTGGCAAGCAAAGAGAACTTATGCTTTTCCATGACTTTTCATACATAAAATTCTCACCTTGTCTTGAAACATTTTAATTTAATTTGTAACTCGTGATTTTTTTATAATTAATGAAGTTTCTACTACCACTAGTATTTTTTGTTTTTTACATTATAGGTTATGATTTAATTGCTTGCATTTGTATTTTGACTTGCTGTGAGCTTTGAATGGTGTAGAGGCCCTATGTGCCTTAAATTTTGCTCCAATCAAGAGAATCTGATTCAATTTGAGGTGTGTACTTTTAATGGCAGCACAGTTTCATTCAATTCTGCATAGATCGATGGTCATTTGAATCACACCGATCGCCATTATTATTTGCTAGAATTGGATGAACATAAAGGCTAGAGTCATTTACAATCCAAGATTCAATGATCTTTTTTACATCAATCTCACAAATCACAACTAAATTATGGCAATATTCTTAAATCTAGATACTTGCTAACTTGGTTAATAGTTTCCTTCAATGCATGCATCTCAATGCCACTAATAAAGGCTACCAAGTACCAACCATAAAATGCGTGTTACTTTTTCGACTTTTGCCTTTTTCCTTGTCTATATAACATAGCTTCCTAGTGAGGCTCCTTCAATAATTCTACATCATCCATTAGAAATGGAGCAAGAATTGGAGAAGAGAAAGATAGAAGAAGAAGAAGAGAAATGGGTACTTGATGCTTCTAAGGATTACAAAGGGAGAGTTCCTCTCCGTGCCTCCACTGGTTCATGGAAAGCTTCTCTCTTTGTCCTCAGTAAGATATATAAACCTCTTCATATCAGTTTTCTCTATGCACTTTCTTTCTTTCTAGCATTTTTTTATGTTATTTCAAGTGTTAATATTGTGTTACAATTTGGAGCAGCAATTGAGTTTAGTGAACGGGTAAGCTTCCTTGGGATAGCCATTAACCTAATCTCCTATCTGACTAAAGTGATACATGAAGATCTCAACACAGCAGCAAAAAATGTAAACTATTGGACAGGAACAACAACCCTCATACCTCTTATAGGTGGATTTCTTGCAGATGCATACACTGGCCGCTTTCTTATGATCCTGCTTTCTTCCCTTGTATACATCATGGTATATCTTTAGTGTCTTATCCATTTAGTATGCACCATACTATATTTATTATTACACCACAAGATTCAAGGATCCTGTCTTGAAAAATCTTCTTTTACTATCAAGATTTTCCCAAGAAATGATACTTTCTCAAATGGGTTCTCTCATTTATTGTTGTCAAAGCAGGGTTTAAGCCTGTTGACTATGTCTCAGTTCATACCAAGTCTAAAGCCATGCAACATCAATCTATGTCACCAGCCTAGGAAGCTCCATATAGTAGTTTTCTTCCTTGCCTTGTACTCTATCTCCTTGGGAACTGGAGGATACAAGCCATGCTTGCAAAGCTTTGGAGCTGATCAATATGATGACGACAACACCCAAGAGAGGAAGAAAAAGATGTCTTTCTTCAACTGGTGGAACTTTTCATTGTGCTTTGCATTGCTGCTTGGTTCAACATTGGTTGTTTATGTTCAAGATGACTTTGGCTGGGGAACTGCAAGTCTTGCCATCACTGTATTTATGACACTCACTGTTATAACTTTCTATGTGGGGAAGCCATTTTACAGGTATAGGAGACCAGAAGGGAACCCTTTAACCCCGGTTTTTCAGGTGCTAATTGCGGCCATAAGGAAGAGGAAACTGTCCCATCCTTCAAGTCCTTCCATGTTGTATCAAGTCTCAAAGTCAGAGTCCCATGGAAGGCTTCTAAGCCATACCAGCAGGCTCAGGTATCAAAATGCATCTTGCACTTTCAATGCTTACAACTCAATGGAATGCACTCTCTCTATTCTCTTCTCTTTTATCTATCTATTATTGTTATTTTTCTATATATCTTTGTATCGAGATACATTGATTCAATCATGTAGACAGAAATATAGATTTTTTTTTTCTGCTCCAAACACTTACCAAACTCGGTCTAACATAACAGAGAAAGCACATGCTTTTTGAATGAATGTTAATTTACCATGAAGATTAGACCATTACCTATTGTATTAACTGGAATATAAGTACTCAAATTTAATTAATTCAATGAATAGGTTTCTTGACAAGGCTGCAATAATCGAAGACAAAAATGTTGAGGAGAATGAGAATCCATGGAGATTAGCAACAGTGACAAGAGTGGAAGAGACAAAGCTGCTTCTCAATGTTATCCCCATTTGGGTAACTTCACTAATAGTTGGAATCTGTGTAGCACAATCCACAACACTCTTTGTGAAACAAGCAGCTGCTATGAACTTAAAGATAAGCAACAACAGTTTCAATGTCCCACCAGCTTCCATTACCTCTTTTGCAGCCATAGGAACCTTAATAGTTGTCCCTATCTATGACAAGATTATTGTTCCAATTCTGAGGAAAGTCACTGGCAATGAAAGAGGCATCAGCATCCTTCAGAGGATGGGAATTGGCTTAACATTCATAGTCATAGTCATGGTTGTTGCAGCATTAGTAGAATCAAAGAGACTAAGAATGGATGCAACAGAGAAAAAAACCATGAGTGTTGTGTGGTTGATACCACAATACTTGTTAATTGGATTTGGAGATTCATTTTCCTTAGTTGCTTTGCAAGAGTATTTCTATGACCAAGTTCCTGATTCAATGAGGAGTCTTGGAATGGCTTTGTATCTTAGTGTTATTGGTGTTGGAAACTTCTTGAGCAGCTTTCTAATCATAATTGTGGATCATGTCACTGGCAAAAATGGAAAGGCTTGGATTGGGAAGGACATAAATTCAAGTCATTTGGACAGGTTTTATTGGCTTCTGGCAGTGATTAGTGCTTTGAATTTGTGTGTGTATGTCTTTTTGGCAAAAAGGTACACTTATAAAACTGTTCAAAGGAGAACATTGGAAAATGATGACGTGGATATCAATATCATCATGCCATGATTCATTACATAACATACCAACTTCATGTCATCTCTTATGTTATGTTGTATTTTCACTTGAACCATATCTTGAATATATATTATTGTGTCTACTTTATTTAAATGCAGATTATTATTATTATATATTATCCATATCCACAAACAACATATAATATGATTAAGATTGTTCAATTATGTGATACCGATTTAGATATAACTGACGAGGAAGATCTCTGACATGATGGACAAGCTAAGGTGATGATTAAACTCCACTACTATTTTTCCTAGGGCTTTGAATATAATATAGCATGCATGCCATCTTAAAAGTACGTAATACTACTTTTACTATTTTCTTAACTACTAACAATTTAAAATTATATATATATATATATATATATATATATATATATATATATATATATATATATATATATATATATATAAAATAAATCTTCTTATCAGAAAATACTTCATACTCATCATTGGTTAGATTCTTTTATAGTCTCATCATATTCTTGGTTAGAATCAATTTTCACAAGCTATGATACATTCTAGTGAAGTCTTAACTCTTAAAGGCTATTTGTATTTTACATATATAAGCAAAAATAATATAGTGTAGACTGTAAATAAAAAATAAACAAAAATACTTGGGAACGTTTTGGGGTTTAAAACATGACGAATTGTTTTTTTCCCCCCCTCTTTAAATAGATCATTTTCCTAGCTGAAACTATATATAATGAAATATTTTAAAATTAATTGTTTTCATATGTTAATTACAATTAGCGTCTATTTAAAAAAAAAACTCAGATTAACTTTATTACCTTAAATGAAAAAAAGATGAGAAGAAAAATTATGAGAAAAAGAACAAGATTAAGAATATAAAAGTTTAGCCAATGAAAACGGTGAAGACGAGACGCGTTGGATTTTGCTGAATAATTTAAAACTTTTTTTTTTCCATGCATTTAAATTTCAGCAGAATTAGGTTCTTGACAAACGTAAAGTTTAGCAGTGAAGATGAATAGCTATTAAATTTTTCCCCTCCATATATATTCTTTACTTCTTCGCAACTTGCAAAAGAGAAAAGCTTGCATATATTATGTCCTCCCTTCAATTCCTCGTTTTCCACGATCAAAATAATACTCTTATTATTAGTTCCAAGATGCGTTATTATATTCTTTTATAAAGCTGGTTCCATCTTTTATTAACTAGAATAAGATCCGTACAATGTACAGATGGTAAATTAATAATAGTATATAATAAATATTAAAAATTACTATATTTTATAAAATTAAATTAAATATGTGTAAATTAAAGTTAAATTTAAAAGGTGTTTTATTTAAAATAATTTGTAGTATAAAAAAGTTGGCTATTAGAGTTGTACAAAATGACATTTTTATTTGGTAGGTTAATTTTTATATTTATTTTAGTTGATGGATTTAGTCTTTTTATGTGCTGCTCGTCCTTCTTTTTCTTTACTGGTTATTGTTAAAATGGTTGCTTTCTTCTTTCTGTCGAAGTTCTTGTGAAGGCATGTTCTTCTATTATGTTGTTTGTTCTATCTTTGCATGTATGTTTTTCTTCTAAAAATGTGTCTTGAATTTGTATAATTCTCTTTCTTTTTAATCTCTTTGATATAGTTTTCCAATGACATCTACAATAAAAAGAACAAAAATGTGTAGATTTTTTTGAATAAGTTATTTTTAATAAAAATAATTGAAATAGTATAAAATGAAATTACCTGTTAGTATTTTTTTGACCCACTCTGTCAGATAATGCATGTCTCAAGTGATGCAAATTCAAAATAATTTTAAAAAATGTTCAAAATTTGATCTTTAATTTCTTTCACAACAATTGTGAGTAAAAAGTTTGCTTTCATTATACCTTTAATTGGCCTGTACAAATCATTTGTATCTTCTATTTTTAAATTTTTTATAGTATAGATTTTTCTTTCTCTACAGTGTTAGTAAATCATAGTTCATAATTAGTTAAAAAAGAATAATGAATAGCATATTAAAAGAAGTATAATTTTAACGATATTAAAATACAATTATATATAAAGTATTGTAAAATAATATAAAAAGTAAAAATAATTAAAGTATTTTTTTGTAAATTCAATTTAAAAATATAATAAATATGTTTAATTTGTTTTGTACTCTTTCATCTAATATAATCATTTCTAAGCAAAGAGATTCTTCTTTATTTGTGGGTGTTAATGTTTCCCATAGATGAACTACGCAAACTTTGATAAATAAATTGTCTTTTTGTTTGGTGATATTGTCCGAAGAATGATGTTCTATTGAGTAAGTTTGAGATGTTGTGTAGTTCGAAAATAAAGTTTTTGTGCTAAATTTGATGTCATTTGAAGGAATAGTGATAAGAGACTTATATAAGTAGTTCAAATAGTATGAAATTTGAATATTTGTAACGTAAAATTTATTATGATCAATAATATTATTGTTACATTTGTAATGTGAATATTTGTTATATTTAATGAGTTATTTATAAAAATTAATAATTAATTATTAGAGTTATAAATTTATTGTATTGTTTATAACGGTGAGATATAATAAATATATGAATATAGATTCAATGTCTTTCTTTGTAGATTATAAATTTAATTACAAATTTTTGTGTGTATATATATATATATATTTATTAATTTGAAAATAATAATTGATTTAGTAAAAATTAAGTAGTTGATTTTAATATTTTGTCAAGTAAATGATGTTGCTGACATGACATTAATAAAAAAAAAATGTTTTAAAAATAATATAAATAAACTTATATATTTAATTTTATATATATATTAAGAATGGATAGATGAATTATTCGTATCTGCATATCATAACTTATAACCTTCGTATATAATTAAGTTCGATACTTTACTATTAACATTCAAACATATCTTCTTATAATTAATATAATGATGATTTATATATATATGCAAAGTTCAATAATCTTACATGATTAATGATAATGATAGAATAATTTGACTTGGGTGGGTACTATGTGCTTTAAATGACTTAGAGACCCTAAATTGTACAAGTGCAGAAGTGCTTTAAATTTTATCTCAAGAATCTGATTCAATTTGGAGGAAGGACATGCGTGCATTTATGATATTATTGAGGAATCTCTAATCTCTAATATAGAACACAAAAGCTTTCTTGGTGAGAAATTAACCATTAATAACCCTACTTCTAATATTATCAGGAAGCTAAGACAATACTGATTAGACAATTGTTATTAAAAAGGCCTTTAGATTATAGGTACTGTAGAAAAAAATAAATGAAAAGAAAACATCTATTCAAATATTATTTTTCTTTGCACTAATATATAATACTTGAAGGTAAAGTATTATTCTTTTAAATTTTGTGAAAGACTTGAGAACTGAGAGAGAATGTTATTTAATCGGTATAAATCAAATTTAAATAAACTACTTAAAAAGGGTACTAAATGAGTTAAATGTATCAATTATATAAATATCAGTGAAAATAATCTTAAATTATAATTTTTCATGTGATTATCATCACTTAATTAAACGATCACTTAAAAATTTTTGCTTTTGGAAATATACTACGTTCTAGATGTTCAATCCTATCATGAAGAGAAGGAAATATATTACTAAGTTTCGTATTACTTGGACTAAATTTTAAAATTAAATTAGATTTACTGAATTTATTTAAAATTTTTATTATTAAGTTTTCTTTTTTATTGTCAAGTTAATAGCCTTTCTTTATATGACTTTCTTTGTATTTGTTAGAAAGATAAGAGAGAATAATAGAAAAAAGATTTGTATGTATTTAAATGATGTGTAATGATCTAATCTATAAAAGTATTTTATAAATATTAAGAGAATCGAAATAATAAAAACTTAATATTTTATAATAAATATATAACTAAATATGCTAAATCTAATTAAATGCTAATTAATTTTAATCTATTTTAATGATACTACCTTTTAATTCAATAAAGTAGTCAAAAGAGGGAGATAAATATTTGAATACTTATATTAGGCATATATTAAAATTAGCTATTAAAATTAATTATCAGGATAAAATATATATTAAAAATAAATTAAATTATATATATTTTTATATATTAAATATATATTTATATATAAATACATAATAACTGATTTTATTAATAGCTAATTTTAATATACAAATAAAATTTTTGATATTAACATGTTGAACAAGAATAATGACAGTTAGACAAAATGAGATGGTAGCTAGTGACCACTTATAGTAGTTAATGCTACAATTAATTTTTTTCCGTGGTGTTAATTTGGTTGACAAGAAGTACACCTAATTATGCTGCTGTTTCTAATGCAGAAAATAGTGTTTTGACATTTCCACTTCACAACTATGAATTTAAATGCTACTAATGAATCCAACAACCACAGGATACATACATAAATCACCTTTTTATTTTTCTATTTAACATAGCATACTGGTGAGGCTCCTTTTACTCTTTCATTAGCAGATAGTAGTAGAAATGGAGCAAGAAATGGAAAAGAGAAAGATAGAAAAAGAAGAAGAAGAAGAAGAAGAGAAATGGGTGCTTGATGGATCTAAAGATTACAAAGGAAGAGTTCCTCTCCGAGCTTCCACTGGTGCATGGAAAGCTTCTCTCTTTGTGCTCAGTAAGATATATCAACCAAAAACTATGTCAAAAATTGTCTACTACTTTAACTAAGATGTTTCAATTTTGGTGCAGCAATTGAGTTTAGTGAAAGGATAAGCTTCTTTGGAATAGCCACTAATCTCATCTCCTACCTAACTAAAGTGATTCATGAAGATCTTAACACAGCAGCAAAGAATGTAAATTATTGGACAGGGACATCAACACTCATGCCTCTTATAGGTGGATTTGTTGCTGATGCCTACACTGGCCGTTTTCTTATGGTTCTGTTTTCTTCCTTTGTATACCTCATGGTAAATCTTTAAATTTCTTATCTATGTGCAAAGTATTTCAATTATAACCAAGTAACATTATGTTACTTTAGTCTACATTTGAATTCTGTCTCTGAGACAAACATAAATATTTTCTGTCACTGTTTATAGTCTTTTAATACATAGGATTTTTTTTTGTGTATACATGAAATGCAACAGGGTTTATGCTTGCTGACAATGTCTCAATTCATACCAAGTCTCAAGCCATGCAAAAGTAGCATATGTAGAAAGCCTAGGAAGGTTCATGAAGTGGTTTTCTTCCTTGCCTTGTATTGTATATCCCTAGGCACTGGTGGATACAAGCCATGCTTGGAGAGCTTTGGAGCCGATCAATTCGACGACGATAACAGGGAAGAGAGGAAGAAGAAGATGTCTTTCTTCAACTGGTGGAACTTTGCACTGTGCTTTGGATTGCTGCTTGGTGCAACTGTGATTGTCTATGTTCAAGATAATGTTGGTTGGGGAGCTGCAGGCCTTATACTCACTATTTTTATGGCTCTTACTGTGATTGCTTTTTATGTGGGGAAGCCATTTTACAGGTATAGGAGACCAGAAGGGAACCCTTTAACCCAAGTTTTGCAGGTCATAGTTGCAGCCATAAGGAAAAGGAACTTGACCAATCCTTCAAGTGCTTCTCTGTTGTATGAAGTTCCAAAGTCAGACAAGTCCCAAGGGAGGCTTCTAAGCCATACTAGCAGACTTAGGTATCACACTATCACGCTAGCATCTTATACTTACAATTGTTACAAAAAAGTTTAATCATCACTATTAGTAGACCAAGAATATGTCATGCCACCTATCATTGCGTGCCACTTAACATGACACGTCAACAAAATAGTGAAGGTTAACTAAATGACTAACAATTGGCTTATCAGAGATTAAGGATTAAATTGAATGTTTACTCTTGATTTGAATCAATAGAACATACATGTGTGCTAGTTTCTAAATGAATGTCAATTTTACAAAGAAGGACAGAGTTGAACCTATCAATGTTGATTGGACTTAAATTAATACTGAAATTCATTAATTCAATGAATAGGTTTCTTGACAAGGCTGCAATAATAGAAGACAAAAACATTGAGGAGAAAGAGAATCCATGGAGATTAGCAACAGTGACAAGAGTGGAAGAGACAAAGCTTCTTCTCAATGTTATCCCCATTTGGCTAACTTCAGTAACAGTTGGAATCTGTGTAGCACAAGGCTCAACACTCTTTGTGAAGCAAGCAGCTGCTATGAACCTAAACATAACCCACAGTTTCAAAATCCCTCCAGCTTCCATTGCCTCTTTCGCGGCTTTCGGCACCTTAGTAGCAGTCCCAATTTATGACAAGATCATTGTTCCGGTTCTGCGAAATGTCACTGGCAACGAAAGAGGGATCAGCATCCTTCGGAGGATTGGCATTGGCCTAACATTCACAGTCATAGTTATGGTTGTTGCAGCATTAGTTGAAGCAAAGAGACTAAGAGCTGCAGAGAAAAACACTACTAGTAGTGTTTTCTGGCTGATACCACAATACTTGTTACTTGGATTTGGAGATTCATTTTCCTTAGTTGGTTTGCAAGAGTATTTCTATGACCAAGTACCTGATTCAATGAGGAGTTTGGGAATGGCATTGTATCTTAGTGTAATTGGAATTGGAAGCTTTGTGAGCAGTTTTCTGATCATAATTGTGGACCATGTCACAGGAAAAGATGGTAAGGCTTGGATTGGGAAGGACATAAATTCAAGCCGTTTGGATAGGTTTTATTGGATGCTGGCAGTTATAAACGGTTTGAATTTGTGTGTGTTTCTGTTGTTGGCAAGAAGGTATACTTATAAGACTGTGCAGAGGAGAACATTGCAAAATGATGGAGTTGAGATCATTCCATGAGTCATGGAATGAGAGAACTACTCATTGTTAAGTGTACCAATTTCTAAGTTTATCAAGGATTGTGATCTAATAAATCTATTACACATACTTCTAGCTTTAATCTTATGATCTTGTCAAGTAAGCTTGCTTTTATAAATGTGAATGTGAGTTTGAATCTTCTCTACATATGCCAACATCACTAGTGGAATAAAGAAGATACATAAATCGAAACAAGGGAATGAAGCATGAATATTATTATCTGAATTTGGACTATAGTTATAGGAACACCCCCTCTGCCCCCCATGGGGCATGAAATAACAAGAGGGACTAACTGTCCAAACCAGCTTCTACATCAAACTTCAAACACTGCATTCCCACTCACTCATACAATACATCAACATGCATGTTCATGTTCATGTTCATGTTCATCCTCTCTTAACTTATTACAGTGGGAAGTGACCAGTCAAACGAATATGATCCAAGGTACAACGCAAACCATACTTATTAACTGCTTCAATTGCAGACCTAAACCCACCTCCATATGCTGGTGACGAATCATTGGCTATCTGGTTCATGAAAAACTCTCCTAACTTGTTCTCAACTTGAGACCTTGCTCCTTTCTTTGATGATGATGATGATGTGGAGTAGGAAGAAGATGAAGATGCTGATGATGTTGATGGCATGTATCTACTAGACCCTGGCATCACTTCTGACTCAAGCCACATGTATGATAGAACCTGACAAATACCTTCCTCTACTTCCGCATCAAGGTTCCGGTAACCTGTGATTGATGTCAAGGCAAGTCATGATTTTATCATATGAACATCACATCATGGAATAATGAGAATCAAGTAAGTTGAATAATGTTACCTTTAAGTCTCAACCAAGCATGCATCAACTCATGGGCTAGGATAGCACCTGTGAGTAACCTGTGTCAGGTGAATAGTGTCAACTCAACAACTGTTACAAGGTTGTCCAATATGTGTATGTATGATTTTGTTACTTACCTTGGAAGACCATAAAGAACAAGAATAGCTGTAACTTCACATTTTCTAGTCAGCTTTTGATGTTGAGTTCTCATTCCTATGAATCTATGCCCTCCCATTCTTGGCCATCTATGTACCTGAAAGTAATAGTAACAAAATCATGATTAGTAGAGATTGATAAACACATTCTAATAACATAAAACCATAAACAAGCAAGTGTTTCTAAACAATCATACACTGGTGACAGTTTGCTCTTCTGAGAGGCACAAACCCCTTGTTTCAGGCAAATGATGGAAACCCTGCAAGAAGATAAATGAAAATAGAGTAAGAGGACTTAAATTAATTCTATGATTGAGAAAAAAAGAAAAGAAAAGAGTGAATTCTGATAGTTAATTTTACATTCTTCTCCCCAACAATGGCTTCATTAAGTGCATCTCTACCCACAAGAAGCATAGGAACTTGCTGATCTATTCTCATGTTCATCCCTTCATAATAATCTCTGATGGCATGGTATAGAGGCTGGCATTCACCAGTATCCGTTATAGCAGATTCCATGCACTCAAAGCACAAAATCCGTCCATCGTCCAGTCTATAATACTTTTCGTTGCGCGACTTTGAGAAGGAAAACAAAGGATCAGAGAAAGGAAACAAGTTGGAAAAGTTGTTGCAATCAAGAGTGAAGTGAGTACCTCTAATCTTTCACAACTACAACAGCGAGCTGTATTATCATACTCATGTGATGGACAATACTTTTGGTACCAATAAGGATGGCACCTATACTCAATCAAACCAGCTGCATTTATTGGAATCTGAGAGTGAAATATATCAGAACAAGTGCATATATATACAATGAGTAGAATGTAAAATCATTCCAGATGAATTAGTCTTACATATTGATGGCAAACTTCACACTTAGGATGTGTTAACTCTTTAAAACAAGACTTGTGATATGGACGGCTCCCTGACAAAGAAAACTTAAAAAGAAAAAAAGAACAAGATAAGCATATATATGTATATGCAAATCCATCCTAAAAGGATGAACTTACCTCACGTTCAGTAATAGGGTGGCGACAAGAGTGACAACGGAAGCAATCTGGATGAAAATAAGTATCCATCCATCCCAAACAATTTCCATATAGTATCTCCTGATTGCACCCTCCACATATTCTTACATTTGCCAAACTGCATGCACATTCATTGAAAACATATGCAATCACATTTTCTGATATATACACACTTGATTATTCATCTTTGAAAGCAGATATGGAGATGGTAATGCAAGATTAGACCTATATCCTCTGGGATATAAAGGTGCAGGTGTATATGGAGGATGAAGGGCCTTTGAGTAATCATCAATATCATCACTGCCTGTGTGCCATCTATAACCTTGTTGAGCAAGTGGGGGGAAAAGGGGCTTTAGAATTTGATCAATTTGACAATAAGAAACTTGATTGAAAACAATAGCAGTACCTAGTACCTACCATTTGGTCTCTTGAAATTTTCACCTAAAGAAAGTGCAATTGCTCGGTTCAAATCCTCTTCATCCTTCCGGGATCTAGCACGGTCATCCTAATCAAGAACAACAATGTCATCAAGTACATAAATGAATGTTTTCGTATGGTAACAAAGAAATGGTGGTGTTTACCAATGATCTAGAAGGTGCTCGCCAAACCATGTTTTCCTCTGCAGGCTGCTGTAGATGACGACCACTACTATCACTCCTTCCTCTACTTGATGATCCAATTTTGAAAATCTTACCAAACCATTTCATAAACCCAGACTTTCTCTCTGAATATGAAGAAACAAAATCCCCTGCTTCCCACCAAATCATACAACACCAGTTAATTCTAATAACATCAATAAGTATACTATATTTACATGCTTTAACAAATCAAATTCGCATATCCATTTAGCAAAACCAATCAACAAATGGAAAAAAAGGACTTAAAGTTGAAAAAGTAGCTGGTGGGGTTATTAAAAACTTTCCAAAATGAACATCCATGAGCATGAAAGTGTAAGAGTACCATATATGCAAGGGTGTGAAAGATGGTTGATATCTGAAGAAGGAGAAGCCATAAGGATGAAGGGAAGGTTATTATGTATGTTAGAGGCGTGAAGAAGGATGCAAAAGGAAGCAGGGAAGGAGGATGACAATGATAGAGAGAGAGAGAGATGGTTAATAGTGGGGAAAAGAGGGTGAGAGAAACAAGAGAGGAATCTCAGGAGGAGGGGAAGTGGCACAGGGCAGAAGAGATTCTTGGCTTGTAAAGTAAATGAACAAAGAAAGAATGGCAGAAAGATAGCTTCTTTTTCCTCATCGAACCAGAATATTAACTTACGCTGGATTGCACACAATCAAACTCTAACGGGTAATAAATATCATCCTACCTTTATTTCAGAAAAAATCATCTTCTATCGAGTGATCAACTCACTCGTCCGTTTAAACAAGCAGCAGACTTTTAAATAAGATTTTGATCTGTCATTAATTAGTTCTTAACCTGAAAAATATCGTAGATAACTAAAAAAATATATCTACAAGTATGAAAAAAAAATGAGTGGTACAAATATATTTTAATGGAATATAAAAAAAAAGTAACGTGTTTAGAGGGATAGAGTGATCCATGATATGCTTGAAGGTTTGAATTTGGAAACATTCCTTTTATATTTTGGCGGTAAAAGGAAGTTGGGTGAAGTCAACTGTGTAGTGTAGGGACTAGGGAGGGAAGGGTCGTTTTCTAAGCTTATAGGTAGCTAGCTGCGGAATTATTCATCTTTTGTGTTAATCTACTAAGCATAGATATTATTATATATCAAAAAAATCAGAATTTATTGTTTTTAATCGTCGATTAATTATTAATATTTAAAATTATAAAATTAAATATATTTTTAAATTATTAGACTAAAAAAACTAAACTGAAATTTTTAAATTAATGATTAAAAATAATAAATTCTAACATTTTTTTATATATTATTCGTCCTTCACAAGAAAAAAGAGTCATCATGAAGCCATGGATTCTGTTCAACTCAGTCCTGAGTTGGAATGGAACTCAATTCAATCAATAGGTCTCTTTAGTGGTTTGATGACTTTCTTCTGCTTTCATACGTAGAATTGATTCCATGTCAACCTCCCTTTGTTCAAATTCATTTTCAAACAAAACTAGCCAATTAACCACTTAATATTTATTTATGAGTAATATTAAGTAACTAATTTTTTCTGTTAATATGAGTTAATTTTTTTTTAATTATTGTGCTTATTTTAAATTATAAACTTAAATATTAAAGTTGACTAATTAAAAATTAGTTAGTTATACTTTATTTATTTATTTATTATATTTTTTTCTTTTATAATAATAACAATTCAAATCTTTAATCTTTGTTTATTTTTTATTTAGTTAGTTAATTCTTGCAACAACAAAAATTGGTTTCCAATTAAAAATTACACTTGAATATATATTTATGTCTATTTAATCATTCTTTTTTTTTTCCAAATATTAACTTGTATATTGTTTACTAAACACAACTACCATGGCTTTTAAAAAATAATGTCTATCAGAGAAGCTCTAAAATTGAAAAAAAAAATACCATCACATATAACTCCCTAATTCTTAAAAGTAGAAACATAAACACAACAATATTATTTTAATTTATTAGACATAAAATATTATCTTATACTTTTGAAAAAATACAAACATCCCTAATAAAGCAATACCCTTAAACCCAACCTAGCCCAATTATTACTCTCTTGCGTCACATCAAACAAAAATATAGCTACTTAATTTATGCTTCTTCATAATAATAAGTCAATGAAACATGATCACGATGAGACTAAAGCATATATTAGTAGTCCTACGTATTAAGTATGAACTAGTGTATACTTAATAATAATTAAGTAAATCAATTATTTTCTTATAGAACAAATTGAGAACAATGGTTATTGTTGGACTTTGATGTATGTCTATTTATGGTAATAATAACGCTTGACAACTTCCATGTCTTTTCCATATTCCATTCCTACTGCGTTGCGAATATAAATCGCTATCCTTTTTTATTCCTTATAACAAAACAAACCCTTTTTCTTCTATTTTATATCTTCTATTTGACATGACAATCAAGCAACCAAAAAAGAAAAAAGAAAAGTTCCCTTCATCATTCTTAACTCATACACACATGAAATAATGGTCAACTAATCAACACGAATTTACGTAAGTAATATATTATTGATTATGTTACTATATACTAAAATCAGGTGCTAAAATTAATTATTAATATAAAATATATATTAAAATATAAATACATATTAAAAATAAATTAAATCACATATGTATTTATACACAAATATATTTATGCAGGTCCTCATGCATATTAATGGAGCACTTGTCCCAGTCTCATTTCATATTTTTAAATTAATTAATATATATAATATGTTTCCATTTTAAATTTTAAATGATCTCACTATAAATAAACTAAACCCAATTATTAAAAGTCCAAGCTGATTTTATTTTTCTATCATTTTGACTATTAATTAATCTAATTAAATTTAGTTTTATTCTATCACCAAATTTTAGCCATCACTCATTTATTCTCTTAAATTCTTTTCTTAGTTTCATATTTTCAACTTTCTTTTTCTTCCTTGTCTCGTGGTTATCTTCTCTTCATTCAAAAGGTAAATTTTAAATCTCTATTTTGTTTTATATAGTTCTCTATGACTCTATGTGTCTTTCAATTTCATTGTTTCTCTTTTTGATATTTTCAACTGCAAATTTTAATTCAAACAATTATAATTTAGGTATTAATCTATTTTTTTATTCTCTTCATAAATTTATATATTTTATTTTATTATCAATTTAGTGATCTTATTTATTTGTTTATCTTTCGTTCTATTCTATATTTCTATTATATATAATTATGTTGCATATAAATTTTTAAAGTGAATTCACCAATTTACTAATTTAGAATATATATTTTTTATTTTTAGAATAGTAATAAAAAATATTTTAAAAGAAAGCCTCCACTAGAATCTGAAGTCACTCCATTAGTCTCTTTTAATAAAAAGAAGTTCTTAGAATTTAATGTAAAAAGTCTGGTAGCTTATCCTGGACAACAACCTAAAATAAAGAGTCCACTTCGTAATTGAATAGGAGATGAGTGGTTGAATGATTATTTAGTTACATATATAAAAAGAAAGACATTCAATCAAGTTGATAATGAAACAATTATTCAATATTTTCAAAATATGAAAACAAAAAGAGAAGTATCTTCAAGATTTGAAACGAAAAAAATAGCGATTAATATAATTTTTTATTTTTTTATTTGAATAATTAATGTGCACTTTTATATTTTTAATTTAAATTAATATATATTTTAATAGTAATGTATATTATCCATCACTGAATTTATGACTAATTTTAGTGTACGAAATAACATTTTTAATATATCACCTCATGGAAGCTAACAGATAGAAAAAAAGAAGTGGGAATTGTAGATAACATGATGAAGCTAAGGGATGAATGGTGTAAATAAATTGCGGTTACTAATGTAATAGTGTGATCTAACATAAGCTCAAAAAGCCTAGAAGCATAATTTTCCCTTTTTGGAAGCGATAATGTAACAGCAAATTATATTAATAAAAAAATAATAAAATATATTTTTTCTCTCAAAAACTTAAAAAAGTTTTAAAAATACTCATAATATTTTATTTCTCAATTTTATTATAAAGATTTTTTATTTGCATCAAATATACTCTTAATAACTAAGTTTTTAACAAATTTAAAACTAAACCAACAATAATGCATGACAATTATTTTTATTTATTTGTATTAAAAGTTGTTCTTATAAATTGTTATTAAATTGATCTTAAATTTTTTGAAAAATTAGCCGCTATGATTATATTTGATACAAATCGAATTGTGGGATAAAATTAAAACAACATAAATTTTTAAAATATTTTTAAAATTTTTGTTAAATTTTAAAAATAAAAAATATATTTTATCCTAAAAAAATATTCTTGTAAGCGATGACAGAAGAAGAAAATGATGTGATTCCTAAATTTGGACGGCCAAGAAATGCATCATATTTATTTTGTGATGGCTTGGCTGCTATTCTAATTCAAATTCTTACAATGCAAGTTGGTGAAGTCACATAAACTTTATTTGAAATAGTACATTATTATTTCTTCCAAGGAACAAATGCTGATCGATGAGAGGGGGAGAAAAATGATACTAATTCTTAATTATGTTACTCAGATCTAGCTTTATTCCAAAGTTTCGGAAAAGAATCTTTCTGAAAATTAGGGTTGTACATTAACCATCTATTAATTTATTAAACTAAATTACTTTGGCTTTACATATGTTTAAAGGTTTAATTTGCACCAAGTAAAAGGAAGCAATATCAATAAAAATAATAAAAAGAAAAAAAAGAAAAGGGCTTTCTGTGGTTCTCAATTCTCACCAATTACAAAGACAGGATCTTCATTGTAAATCAGTCAGTGGTAAAAGTGGGTGGGGCACTGAAAGCTAGGGACTTTCAATTTAAAAAAAAAAGAAAAAAGAAAAGAGAGAAGCATTTTAGTTAGAACTTAGAAGCATGCTCCTCTACCTTTTATGAACATGGCTTTCTTTTCAGTTACCAAATTATACCATAGGCGCTTCTAGAGATCCCATTTACCAAAACAACTAGTTGTAGCCTTTATTATTGTAAGGTATTTTTGTTACATTAGTGTTTGAAAAAGTAATTGAGACTGAAAAATAAAGACTTTTGGATATAGAAAAAAAAATGGAAGAAAAGAAATTAAAAAAAATGAGAATAAAAAAAATAGAAGGAAAAGTAAAATTATTTGTTTGTTGTTTAAGAGAAAATAGATGAGAAAAAATAAAGAATTTTTTTATTTGGATGAAAAAAAAAGTGAAAAGAAAGAAAATTATAATAGTATAAAATTACATTAATATTCTTATCTATATTATATATAAATTATAATTTATTAATGATAAGGGATACATGTGTAATTTTATTCATATTGTCACATTTTTTTTCATTTTCTTTTCATTTGTGGGGAGAAAATAATTTAGTGAACTCCATACTATTTTTTTTTTTTATTTCTATTTTCTCTTCTCGTCCAAACAACAAAAAATTTATTTTTTCATTCATTTTCTCTCTTTTCATTTTCTTTTTCTTCAAATTCCCTCAATCCAAACCATATGTTAAGAGACAAATATTAAATTAAATTTTTATATTATATTTGAAACTAATCAAGAGGAGAGCTTCATGCAACAAAAGTGGGGTAAGGCCCAAACTTTAATTTTTTTTTAAATTATATAAAAAATTTAGTTTAGTTTTTTTAATTTTATTTTATTTTTATTATAAAATTAATTTTTTGCTCCTTCCTAATAAAATTTAGCCTAATTCTGCGCATGACACCAATTATATATGCAGCCATAAAGTTGGAACCAATTATATTGAGAAATTAAATTAATTAGTTTAAATTGTATTTTAATTGATCTATTGGAAAAAGAAAATATATTCATCAGTACGAAGTACTATAAGAATAATGCTTATTAACAGTAAAAGATTTATATAAAAAAGCACACGAATTTGTTGTAGGAGATGTTACAGTAACTGATTTGTTCCACACCATTCATTATTAGTCATCAAGAATTTTTTTTAAGAAAAATGAAAAACGACAAGAGAATTCGTCAAAGCATATATCCGTACTAAGACTTTAATAATATCTAGTAGCAGTAATAGTGCTCAGATCACATAAATAAGTTATTTTGCTTCCTAAAAATGATTATTAATTGATTGATAGAAAATCCATATGATTCTTAGAGTACGTAGCTCTTTTTCAAAGTGCATGCTTTTTCAACAATATATGCAATGCATGTATATATACATAGTAAAAAATCATGAGACTGCTCTTAGCATTTTTCTGAACCCATTGTTTTATTTTCCATGATGAAGATATAAAGCGGATTGCTGTCTTCTATATATATGTATATATATTGGAAGTTGATATCAATACAGCTTTCTTTTTCAATATATATATATATATATATATATATATATATATATATATATATATATATATATATATATATACCTAATAAATTTAAGTATATGTTCTAAAAGTTTTGAAACATTAGAAGTTAATTAGAGAAATCTGCCTTGGCAGCCTTAAGCTTTTACCTTTATATATATAATTAATGGAAACAAGGAAATAAAGAAGAAAAGTTATCTTCCTCAAATATGTATATATTATCTAATAATCCGTTTATTAGCTTTAAAGTTTCTTTGTAAGAAAAGCATATATAACATCCTACCGGATCACATGTTAATATTGAGCACCTTGAACACACTTCTATTTAAAAACCACGTTAGCATCTTGAAACTTGTGCATAAGCTAAGGTAGTTTTCATACTATGGTAGGGTGGGAAATGACATAAAAGTTGGATCAGCTACAATATTTTCTTTTCCTATGCTTGTTTTTGGTCGAGCTTTTCTTGTGCTTTAACAATCCACCCATTAATCATAAAGTAAAGTCGTACCAAAATGGGCCAAAAGGCCCAAAGGTAGGTCAAAGAAGATATTTATTGACAAATGGTGAGTTTGTATCTAGATCAGTTCTGTGAAAGTGAAGATTAGCCGTTGTGTTTTGTTTTACTTTGGGCCTAGGCCCTTTAATTTACCAAAAACATGAAGATTAGCCTAAGAAATTAAACTTGAGCTAGCTCAATTGCTTACAGCAAGGTTCTGAAAACCGGACCGAACTGGCCGGTTCGATCGGTTTAATTACGAACCGATAATATAAACAGTTCGATCCTCTTTTAATAACCGTCTGATAGAAAATCGTTTAAAAACTGACGAACCGGTCAAAAACTGGTCGGTTGGTCTGGACCGGTGACCGGCCGGTTCGAATAAAACGACACTGTTTTGTAGTTTTGTTTATTTGTTTTAAGAAATAAAAAAAGAAAGGATCTCGCTAGGGAGATAACGGACTATTTGTACAATGTGTACAATGGCTATTGAGTTATAAAATGAATATCTCCTATACTATTTAGAATAACCATCCGAATACAATGGATAATAAACATCTTCTCGAAAAATTAATTTAATTTTTGGATTCACCAAGAATCGAACTCTTGACCTTTCAAATCTAGCGCTTTAATACCATGTCATGATACCACTCATGGAAAAATGTAACACTAATGATTATATCTCTAATACTCCATAAAGAAAAGCCAAAACCATGCGTGAACAATACACCCCCTCTTCCCCAAATCATTCGTTTACTCCCTGGAGACCTCTGAAGCAAAGCAAAACCCTAGCCCTTCGTTGCCGCCATCGTGCCCGAGGTCCTCAGCGCCGCTGCCGTTCCCAGGTCCTCAGCGTCGCCGCTTCTTCCTCTTCCCCGTGTCCGGAACTCAGGTAGCTCGTCACGTCGTCTTCATCTTCGCTGGCTTCTCTGTTCGTGGCTTGGAGCAGCTCGCCGTCATCTCGCCTATCGCCTCGTCTCGCCGATTGCCGTCCCTTCCTCCATCGAAGGTTAGTGGCTTCGCCTTCGCTTCTTCCTTTTAATTTCTGAATGTTCGGTCTTCGTCTTCGTCTGAAGTTCTGAAATTGTTGTTCAATTTTTGTTCCATTTTTCTTGTAATGTTCTGTAATTGCCTGTTGGTGATGGCTGTAAATTTTTTTTTTTCAAATTTACTGATGGCTCGATGGTTCTGTTCGTCTATTTTAGTGTTTTACTGTTTTGTAATTGTTGGATAGTGATGGCTCTGAAATTTTTGTTCAAATTTACTGATGGCTCTGTTTTGTAATTACTAGTTACTGATGGCTCTTAATTATTTTGTTCAAATTCACTGATTACTTTGTTTTGTAATTGTTGGTTTTGCTGGGTGAAGGTTTAGTGTTTTGGAATGTTTTATAATGTGCTAATGTTTGTAATTGCTGGATTTGTTTGTAATTGCTGGGTGAAGGTTTAGTGTTTTGTGATTATTGCATTGGTTAATGTTTTGGTTTGTTTTATAATTGTTGTTAGCTGGTTGCTTGTTGCTGGCTCTGTTTTGTAATTTTGCTCTGGTTACTGGTCTGTTTCATAATGTACCAATGTTAGTGTAATTGTTGTTTTCTAATTGTTGTTAGCTGGTTGCTTGTTGCTGGCTCTGTTTTGTAATTTTGCTCTGGTTACTTGATTAAGTTAGTTTGTGTTTGAAATAATAACCTGTAATACAAAAATTTATGACATAGCTCTTGAAAATGGTTTTTTCCCCAAAAATCTCTTAGGGTGTTCAAACTAAGCTAGTGTATATATGATTGTAGATGATCTCATAATAACTGTTGAATCAATTTAATCATAGTCTCAGTGAAACCACTACTGAAGACCCTGCTTATGCTGTGTTGACTTTTAGTTTAAAGGAGATGGTAATTCATTGGTAGGGTTTGTCCATTTTGGCCTTAAGCTTAATTTGGTGCTGAAGTGATGGCTTTCTTTGTGTTTGTTGTCTCCTTCGATTTATTGCAGGTATCAATGGATAAAATGAAATGAAAAACCTGCTCCATGGGAAATTACTCCAATAATTGTATCTAATCATGTATCTTGTATTGAACCTATTTTCTACTTTTATGAATTATTTTCCACTATTGTGGCATCTGAGTCTCATGACTCCATACCTTGTATTGAACCTATAAGCAAAATTTCAATGTGCTGACTGCAATCATTTTGTGTCAATACTAAGATGCTTATGGTGTTAAATGTTTGATAATTTTAATAGTGCCCTTTACTCTCAACATGAACAATTATGAATGTAAATGGGAACTATGCCAAAATCAAATTACAATATTTCTCGCTTGGGCCAATTAGTGATTACTATTCTATATTGGGAAGTTTGTGTTGTAGAGTGTTGACTTGTTTGAAAGTTCACTTTATTTTTCCGATTCAATTCAGGAATTCAGCTGGTAATGTAGCAACAGTGGCTGCTAGTGTTCCACAGCATCAGATCCCTTTACATTCCATTGTTACTAATCTTATTTTAAGATTTATATTAGACTATAATTATATTTTAGGATGTTTATAATTTATTTATTATTCTATTCTAAAACAGTTTTTCTGGTTGAACCATCGGTTGGACCGGTTGGACCAATAAATCAGTAAACCAGTGACTAGAGCGGTTTGATGACCGGTCCGGTTCTCAGAACCTTGGCTTACAGTAAAGATTTTTTATTAAAAATTCGTTATTGAAAATATTGTTAAAACATATATTAAATACGAAGAATTTCAAATATTCCTTAAACATCAATCTTCTAATAATTTTAGTGGTTGATTTTAATTATAAAATAGGGTAATTTACCTAATTAAATAAATTGTGTGAATAGTTTACCTGTATACACAAAATAAAAATTTGTTATGTGCATGTGCAATTTCATTTTTATATAAACCGTGTGAGCTAACCACGGTTTCTAGTTTTAACGTAAACCGTTAGAGGCTAGGAGGATTTATGGTTGGAAGAGATTGGGTATAATCCGTGGCTACCTACCACGAATTAAGAAGAAAAAAACTTAGGCATAAACCGTGGTTGCTTCCCACGGTTTATGAAGAGGAGGCCTTGAACGTAAATCATTATTCCAACTCTCATTTTTGTTTATCACTTTAATCCATAACTGTCATTGTGTTAACTTTTGAGTTATTGAAAATTTGCTAAAGGAATTTTTTTTTCTTATTTGATTTAGATATCTAGATGTATATCTATTATATAGATCCTTATTATTTTTCAGACTTACTTGTTAAGTCATATTTTATTGCTTTTAGACTTTAAGATATCAAAAATTCAGATTTTTTGTTAATCAAATTATAAAATTTGCCAACAATTATAAAAAAATAATATCAAATATTTTATATCTTCTTAAAATAGTAATATTATATGGACACTACTATTTTAGCTACTGTTAACATATACAATTGAATATAAAAATATTATATTATTGTTGAATATCTTTCCTATTCTTAACACTTATTTGTAATAATTTTTAATATTTCTCTAGATCTAATATGTCAACTTCTATATCTCTAACTAATAAAATTATTAAGATTTTCTTAAAATTTTATTTAATTTCAAAACAAAATTGTAATTTTTTATTTTTTATTTTTTTCTAATATTTATAGGAAATTAATTTTTATGTTTTTTAAATTATAAATTTGAGATAAAAAAATAAAAATTTTAATAAATAATAAATTATTAATAAATAAAAAAAATAAAAATTTTATA
This sequence comes from Arachis hypogaea, assembly GCF_003086295.3. Classification (NCBI taxonomy): domain Eukaryota; kingdom Viridiplantae; phylum Streptophyta; class Magnoliopsida; order Fabales; family Fabaceae; genus Arachis; species Arachis hypogaea. The sequence continues at coordinate 129,521,844 of NC_092038.1, forward strand.
AGTTATTTATTTTTTAATATATAGAATAATAAAATTTTAAGATAATTTAAGTATGATATTAAAATTATTATGTTGTTATTATATGTAATAATTAAGATTAAAATTTATAAATATTTATAAATTTATTTATTTTTTTAATCTTATTTAATTTGAAACAGATATAAAAATTTAAATTTAAAGAACTATTTTTTTGCATAATTTTAATTGCTAATTTTTTTAATTTTATATTTAATATGTTAAATCATATTTTGTTCTATTATTTTAAAAAAAAATTATTTTCATTTTTATTATTTTTTTACTATTCTCCATACACATATTTATCATTATTTTTTTTAATTAAGTAAAATAAAGATAAGTAGAGAGTATTATATGTACTCCATAAAACAGGAAAAAAGACAACATAAGTAGAAGTTATGTGTAAAATAAAAAAATAACTGTACAAAAAACAAAAAAAACTAATAATTACATTTTTGACCAAATTTTAAAATGACAATTATATTAAACACTATTTATCAATAAGATTGAGATGGAAAAATGGAAATTGGATACCAAACTCTCCTATTCACTTTATATATTGTTATAGATTGTTATTGTTAGTAGAATTATTCCTGTTGGTACTGTTGTTATTTCTATTGTGACAATAATCTCTTCACCAGCTTGAATCTCACTCACATATATATAGAATTTCTCTTCTCTTGCAGCTAACAAAGGTTTATGCCTACTCAAACTCCTTCATAAATCGTTGATGCTTACTATATTTTATGTGCATTTGCCTCCCTTAGTAAACTGTGGTAGCTTGCCACGGTTTATGATATATTCCATTCACGAGTAAACCGTACCTAGTAGCCACGATTTATGTATTAAATTGAAACCGTAGTTGGCTCCCACGGTTACATAAATATAAAAATGCACATACACGTAAGAAGTTTCTGTTTTGTGTATATAGATAAAAGATTCACTCAATTTATTTAATTAGGTTGATTGTCCTATAAAATATATAATATATTAATTAAAAATTAACGATTAAAATTACTAAAATATTAGTGTTTTAGAAATATTTAAAATTTTTTATATTAAATAAACCTAAAAAACATGCAAGAAAATTATATTTCACTAGACCACTTGTAGAATTTAGCTATACACTTGTTAAAGTATTAAATATAGAAAGTTTGTGTTAGAAAGACTAAGCATTTAAAATTCTTAAAATATCTAATGTGTGTAAAAAAATATAAAAAATATAAAAAATATAAAAAAATTTCAGCAAAATAGTCTTAACAAATGGCTAAGAAAATCCTAACTTAATAGTATTTTATATTACTTTAAAAATCCAAATTATTAGTAATAATATTTAGGGCGCGTTTAGATGTGATTTCCTCTTCCAAGTAAAATGGCTTAGTAATTTTTGAAAAAATAGTAAAATACAGAACAATGATTGTGTGACGTGGCATTATGACAACCCCACCAACCGCAACATACCCTGAGATAGAGAGAGAGAGATAAGAGAAGAAAGAAATGGCAGTGCCATTGTTACGTCTTTGCTCCTTCTCACTCTCACCAACCCCATACACTACGCCTTCCATCTTTCATTCCTTCAATCCCACCACCACTTTCCTCCGTTTCAAGCTCCATTCCACCCTGTAACTCTCTCTCCCTATCTTTCTATCTCTCTATCTCCTTTATCTGTAACCCAATTCACTTTTTTTGGCTTCTCTTTTTTTCAGATTTCACTCCACAATACCCATGTCTCAAGGTATTATATTTCCTCTCATTTTTACCCCTATTGTTGAATTTCAGACGTGGGTTGTTTTCATCTACTTCTTTTCATTGGGTGTTTCTTTTCTATACGTCAATGTGCTCTGCCTTCAATTCAAAGTAGTTTTTTTTTTTTTTGATGTTCTTTGCACAAGGAGATAAAGGGTCCACAAAGTCTTCATCAATGACTCCCTATGAAGAAGCATTGGAGGCCTTGTCTTCTCTCATCACTAGACGCACTCGTGTTGGTGATGTCAATTTAGAGGAACGATTCAACGTGCTGTTTGAGTACGTGAAGGTATGGTGTTTGTGAATTTGCTTCTGAAATACTTGGCCATTTTCTTGGGACATGCTTAGTTGCTTGGTGATGTTGACAAAATGGCGTGCCATTGATTGCATAGATGCTAGATTTGGAGGAGGCGATTTCAAATATGAAGATCATCCATGTAGCCGGTACTAAAGGGAAGGTACTTTCTTTTTTACTTTGATGGTTGCTTGGGACTGAAGGCATGTTAAGGGCACTTGAATCGTTCATTGCCTTGTTGCTCACTTGCTCTCTCTACTTTCTTTTATCTGTTGAAGTTGCTGAGACTTGAAACTTAACTGCTTCTTATCATTAACTTTATATAGTTTTGGAATTTATGCTGTATTCTAATCAGTGAGAAGTTGAATTTTGTGGTCTCAAACCGAGGTCTAGCTATGGATTCTAGTCTTTATCCAGCTGTACTTTAGTGTTTACTCTTGCATTTGTAATGAATTACACCGTGTTTTCACAGGGATCTACATGCACTTTCACAGAGTCTATTTTACGAAACTGTGGTTTTCGCACTGGGCTCTTTACTTCTCCTCATCTAATTGATATCCGAGAAAGATTTCGTTTAGATGGGTGAGTATTTCAATTTCACAGATTGATTTATTTCCTTTTACTATGAGTAAGTCTTTTTGTTATTCTGCATATTTGTACGATTTTTGTAACAAACTTACCTTTTACGTCGCTATTCGGTAATTACTTTACCATAACATCATCACCCTTGAAATCTATGCCTTAAGCCAATTTTGTATACCTACTAAATTACATTGTATGATGTATTTGAATTAAGATAACTAGTGCACTCTGATTTATCAGCATTATTCTTGCTTCTGCAGTCTGGAAATCTCTGAAGAGAAATTTTTGGCATACTTCTGGTGGTGTTATGATAGACTAAAGGTATCTTTCTGTGAGTAAATACTTGATTAAAAATTTAAAATATTTATCATAGAAGGTCTTTTAAGGTGTAAACAAGATTATGCTTTTCTTTCTTTTGTTCTCTTTATATTCTGAACCAGACAAGTTGCCTTTCTACTCCCATTGAACTACTGGTACATTTTCTGATTTATCCTTGCAGTCTATGAACTACTTTATTTATAACTGTTAAGAGCGAAAAGATGGATATTTTCTGTGAAATGCATTGAAGTTTTGAAGCAATTTTATTTTTACTACTTTTGGATCATTTCATTGATTTTGGAGGATCAATGATTTTCTGAGCATGTTGATATTACTCAAAGTGATTAATGTTAATATTTTATTATCCGAGTGCATCTGGATCAATAAAAAAGAAATGGTTTAATTACAAGTATGATAATCCTAGCACAGCCAACTTCTGTTCTCCGCACTTTCAATAAAATCTTCTATTTTCATAGTCCCAGTTTCAATTTGCATGACAACAATACCATACTATTAAACTAATACATGCCTGATTATCAAAGTGTTCACTTCAAAATGATGTTTTCGGACTCTGGTAAAACTTTTATATCTAGATGTGCTTGCTTATAGTGTTAACATAGCTGGAGTCTTATTTCGGGATGTACAGGAGAAAACTGATGACAAGGTTCCAATGCCTCCTTTCTTCCACTTCCTTGCTTTACTTGCCTTCAAGATATTTTCAGCTGAGCAGGTTTCATTACCGTGCCTTGAATTGCTACACATAATGCTCCATACCGATAATAATGTGTACATTTTTCCTACAAATGAACAAAACTTATTTTATTATCACATTTCATGTAGGTAGATGTTTCCATAATGGAAGTTGGTTTAGGTGGCAAGTATGATGCAACAAATGTGGTATGTATAATCATTTCAGCAGAAATTTGTTGGTTTCTAGAATATTGCCACTATCAAGCTGTTTGAATAGCTACTATTCTGGAACAAGATCATGTGGTGTGTCGATATTTCAGGTGCAGGCACCAGTTGTGTGTGGTATAACATCCCTTGGGTATGATCACATGGAGATTCTTGGTAAGTGTTATATTTTTATAATATGGGAACCGCTATTTGATGTGTTTTAATGAAAATCATGAAATAGCATGAGATATAATAACCAACTTATATTTGCCATGATATGTATTTTGCCTTCCCATACTGAGCAGCCTAATATCTCATTTGCTGGTGAAATATGTAACTTGCCGCAAGTTACATAGGTGAATGGTGGGACACATTTTTACCTGTTAATGACAAATATTTACTATCATATGCTGGAATTTAATTTGTTCACCTAAGTGATGGTATGTCCGACTGCAAGAAAATGGGAAAATAATTAGACCTTTTAAGAAGTTTTATTGTATGTGTGAAGTATTATTTTTTAAACTTCATGTTGCATAGCCACTGATTTTGTCTAACCAATTGGGTTTACTGTTATCTGTGGGGGATTCCATTAACAGGGAATACTCTTGGAGAAATTGCTGGTGAGAAGGCTGGTATCTTCAAGGTAAGTTTAGAATAAAAAAGTTTCTACTTCTTTTCTAATGAAGAAGAGAGCCTGCCGCTAAAAACCAAGGCTATCAAGAGTGTAAACCATCTACTTTAATAAGAGTTGTGTTCATACCCAGCTGATAAAGGACTCATCATAGCCCTGCACCATTTCGGTTCCTTCTTTTTGTAAAGAAAAAATAACAACTCCTTTTGAAGTTTATATCAACAATGTCCTCTGTCATGTGCAGCGAACCTGTGATAATATCTTTCTTTTCTTTATACTTTCCTACCTTTCCATGTAATACCCAATGCTGAATTTGAATCTTTTCATCCTAAAGATTTTTTTTTCCGCATTTTATAATTTAATGTAGCATCGGATTCCAGCTTTTACTGTGCCTCAGCCTGATGAAGCGATGCATGTACTTAAAGAGAAGGCTTCTCGGTTAAATGTAAGTAAATTCTTCTATGTTCCTCCAGAATTTAATCAGAACAACTAATACCTAAACATGAGTTTGTCTCATGAAATTCCGATAAGAGGGTATTAGTTGGTGAACGTTTATTTTACAATAATATTACAACTTAATTATGTTTATTAATTGGTTGCATAACTTGTAACCTTACCAAATTTGGGAAGCAAATTTCATCATTGTTTTTTATCCCATGTACTTGAATCTTGAACTATCTGTTTATATGTACATGACTTAATTGCCCTGCCCAAAGATGCGTCCTATGATTGTGTTGGTACATCTGCTTGCTCTGTCAAATGGATGATATATTGTTATACCATATAGAATTGTGGTTGTCCTTTTTTGTGTAGCTTTACTCTTTGGTTCTCATGTTCAATCAGCTCAAAAGATCCTGTTAACTATAGGTACCTCTTCAAGTGGTTAACCCGGTAGATGCCAGATTGCTAGATGGTTCAACACTGGGGCTTGAAGGTGAGCATCAATATACAAATGCTGCTCTTGCTGTCGCGTTATGCTCTATGTGGCTGAAGATGAGCGGGCATCTTCAAGACACTAATTTGGAACAAACAGTGAGTTGTTAACAAGAAAATAGTTTGATTTTGACCCTTTACTTCTTTTCCTTTTTGTGCTCTTTCTTTTCACGCTGCTGAAGTGATTCACCTACATGCATGAAGCAACACACTTTGCCAGAGCCATTCATAAAAGGGTTAGCAACTGCAAGTCTGCAAGGAAGGGCCCAGATTGTTCCTGATCAACACGTCAACAATGAAGCCTCAAATGAACTTGTCTTCTTTCTAGACGGGGCTCATAGTCCTGAAAGCATGGAAGCATGTGCAAGGTGGTTTACTCTTGCCATTAAGGGCCAGGACCAGACTTCGTTTCATCAAAAAATGGATAATTCTAAGTTCTCTACAGAAATGGTGAAGATGAATATAGGTGAAAGAGACCATAAAAAATCCACACAGGTAGAGTATATTGATTTTAAATATTTTCAAAATGATCTCTTATTGATGTTCGCAAGTACAAGCTTAAAAATTTGCAGTCAAAGTTTGATATCTGTCAAATAGTTTAAAAAGTTAAATCTGATTCACAATGTCGCTTGAACATATCCCGTTGCCATGCACACAAATTCAACAAATGTCTTTGTGCCATTAAAATGAAAAATTGTAGAACAAGTTGCTTTGTAGAAAAAAAAAATGCTAGCATAAAACTCTTGGAAGCAAATTGCATGGCTCAATTACCGAAAGCATGTCTGTAAGAAATACAAAGATCAGGTGAGATGGGATGTAAATGCTAATGTTTTGACTGATATTGTTTCTGTGACATGGAACTTCTTTAAATCATTGAGTTCTATGCAGATTTTGCTGTTCAATTGTATGTCTGTTCGAGATCCACAGTTGCTTCTTCCTCAATTGATGAAAACATGTGCTGATCATGGTGCGCAAATCTGGACTTTGCTAGAACATGGTTACATCATGATATATAACATGAACAATTATGATTAAGATTGCATAATTCAAAAATGTTTAGTAAATAAGTGATCTTCTCCTCATTTAGTTCTGTGATTATTTAGTTCCATGTGGAGGAAAATGTGATGCTGAATATTTTATATGACCAACCATTATGATTAAGAACTAAAGAGCTAAACTGAAATTATAGGTGTCTACTTCAGAAAGGCTCTCTTTGTGCCTGCTTTATCAATGTACCACAAAGTTGGATCTCATGCTTTAACCCCGACCGATACTAACATTAACCTGTCATGGCAGTTAACTCTTCAAAGAGTGTGGGAAAGTCTCATGCAAGGGAACAAAGGTATAAGATACAAATTACACATCCATAATTCACTCATTCATTTAATTATTTGAGTTTCGTTTCCAAGTTTTGGGAAATGACAATTTTTATTTTCCTGAATCTAAGTTGCTTCTGATCCGCTGGCTTAGTAGGCAAGAGTACTGATGCCGCTTCAGAAGAATTAAAAGATGATATGGGGATGAGTGCCAATAATTTCGAACACAGCGCAGTGTTTCCCTCGTTGCCGGTGGCTATCAAGTGGCTTAGAGATAGAGTACAGCAGAATCAATCAACTCGTTTTCAGGTAATCCTATACATTGATAATTCATGAATAGCTTATACAAATGAGCATGTATACTGAGATTTATCTTAACGAAAATGATTGCTTGAGTTTGATACTAAGACTTGTAATAGTTGAAATACAACTCTAGTGTTATTGAGTGTCAATTTTTATTTTCAAATTTTATTATTTATACATAGTATAGGATCTAACTGCAACATTTGTGTGGTAAATAATACAATACATACATCAGGTACTTGTAACGGGTTCTATACATCTTGTTGGTGACGTGTTGAAATTAATCAAGAAGTGATCAAGTGCTACCGTGCCAACTATTCTAAGATCTTGTCCCACAAGAGATCCCTCTCAATCATTCAGTATCCATTGAGGATTTGAAGAGCTATCACACATGGTTGGAAACTGCTAACACAATGTTTTCAACACAAGCAACCGACTAACCATCTTGGTTTTGGACAATTTATTGTAGATGAAGCTTGGTGGTTTATTTCAAGATGAGGCTGGTTTGGGTTTCTTAGTGGGATGTCTTTCAATTTTTTTTATTTGATTCTTGTAGTTGAAAAGGTGAAAGATGGATTAAGGAACATGGATAAAAAGATAATCCACCTACCTAGTCTAGGGTCTTATTTGCACATAAACTTCATTAAGTTGTCACTATCATACTAATGCTTTCAACAATCAACATGTTTGGATTCATAATGCCAACTCTTTACAAGAGTGCCCTTTGTGATTGTGTTATATATATATTGAAAGATGCTGAAACTAAAGAATAAAATAAAAAATGTTATAAAATGATATTATTGTGGATGTCATGGAGTATGGAGCATTATCATACATAATAGAGTATGAAACATTATCAATTAATGAAGCATGAATTTTCATAGCGTATTTTCAGTAATTAGTAAGTAGGTTAGGTAAATAATATTCTGTTATTATTTAATTCAAAACCTTCATTTATATCCTAAAGAGAAGGTTTCAAGACACATCAAATTTACAAGTTTACATTATCTTAACTCTAGTGTTGAATTTTTGTGTAATAGAAAATCTATTCTCATAAATTACCACGTGTTATATTGTGAGGAACTGAGAATAATATCATCAAGATACAATTCTTTATATTCTCATATATAAATTTTTATCTTTATATGTCTATGTTCATCATACTTTCACAATAAAAAGACGATAAATACAAGGTTATATCGTATAAGAAAATAACTTTTTTTCGCGCATAATTTCAAAGGCTCTGTCAATGATTACTATTGGCTTTTCTGGAGGGCCTTGTGGTAAACACCTTATGTTGCTGCCATGAACAAAATTAACTAATTGTAAAAAGAGAGAGCGAATTGCTAAAGCTATGAAAAGTGAAAACAGAAAACTATAGTAAGAGTTTTCACTCGTGTTGCAACAAAGTAATGGGCCTCGGCTCCAAACTATGGCCCAATATGATTCGAGTTAGTTTTCAGTTAGAGACGTTGACCGTTGAAAAGCAACGGTTTTTTGAGCTTTTGACTTTTTGTTCAAGTGCAATAGAATAATCCCAAATCCGAATCTAGGGATTCAGAATTCTGATCCAAAACCAATCATCCTTACAATTCGCATTTCCCGTTTCCACCCCAATGATTGGCGCTGCCACTGTGAGACTGAGCTGAGAGACGTTGCTGCTGTGAGTTTGCGTTCCATGGAAGAGTCATACACCACCGGCCTCCCCACCAGCCATTTGGCCGGTTCTGTTCCGGTGAGTCCTCCTTCTCCTCTTCATAGCAGTTGAAGTGGTTTTATATAATTTGGAATTAAATTTTATTAAGTTATTTGATGCCAATGAACTTTTCTGATCTAATTAGTAATGAACTATTCCTGTTTGAGAATCAGGCTGTCACAGCTGGAGAAAAGAGTACTACGAAACAAGATGGTATGTAACTATAGCATTAATTTTTTAAAATTTTTTTCAATTGGAGCTGTGTATTATTGTAATGCCTTGCGTTGAAGCTTGGTTCCCCTGATAATGGATGCAGCCCCTTTGGCAAATATGCAAACATTCCCTCCCAGCAATGCAGGGGGAAGAAGAGGACAAGTATATCAACCTATTACAGCTCAAACTGCTGGTATGTCAATCTTATCTATCATACTTCTTTATAACCAAATATGAGATGCATGTTTCTATTTGTAGCTCTTGTTTTCTGGTGTTATATTCTTGACAATTGACATGCTACATACCTTGGTATGTCTTCAGTATTTTTTTGTCGACGGATGGATTATATCAAAAGAGAAAAGGTAAACCTCAATCTTGTCTCTAAACAAAAACATGGACATCAAATTAGTTCCTCGGGATTTGAAAGTAACAAATTTGTCCTTCATCATTCAGTTTTTTATGCTAGGATTAATCTGTTACCCTTTTTCTGAATTGTGAGGGAATTTGTCATTTCCAAATCTGTCACTCTTCCATGTGTTTGGCCAAGGATGAGATTGGGAGTCTGAAAAGTTGGGGTGAACTTGAGCATATGGCTCCCAACTAATTAACCTTGTTTCTAGATTCTAAGCAATCTTCTGTTGTATTGGTTGACCTAGAGAAGATTCATACTGCTGATTTATGCTGCAGTCAGATGCAAGACTGATTCCAATTCTGTATTTTTATTGTAACTTAATTCATAATAGTGCCATTCCTTCCTGTCCAAAAAAATGCCATTCACTGATCTTTAATTTGTTGATCGGTGCAGAATCATTTGAGCAGCAGCCAACAACTAACTGGCAGGGAGTTTTTAGTGTCTCATCGTACTCACAGTATTTCAATGTGGACACGGATGTTGTTGTAGACAGAATGATATGTTCCTTGAATCCAGTCCGTGATGATTTTTTCAGCAAGATAGATGCTAACCCTGATTTGTGAGTTTTGACTTTTGACTCGTGCAGCACTCCTGCTATGATTTCAGTAATCAAAACTAAGTTATCGGTTTGGTTCAGATGTGAAAATATTATGCATCAAGCAAAAATAGAACTGCTACCATAACATTTACTGGGAGAATGCTGCCTGTTTGCTTCTGCCATCTGCTTTCTCTTCATTTTATCATTTCCTCATCTTGGTCCTGTGTGTGCCTTGTTCTCACTCACAATAAATGTCAAAACCATTCACTTCCGTAACCATGATTTGGAAAAATGGGTGTCACGTACGAAAAATACACAATAAATTCAATTATGGGAAGGACATTTTGCTTTTTGAATACTGATGGTCTATGATTGAAAACATACATTTTTTTCCTTCCCATCACCCTAGCCCATAAAGCATAAGCGCGTCACTTTCTACTTGTCCTTATCATCCCATCACAGAGAAGCAGACACAGTTAAAATTTTACTACTCACAAATATATGCTGCCACTCATGGAAAAAGGAATAATGAAAGTACAGTTCTTAAAATAACCACCTTGATAAATTAAAATTGTGTATGCCTAAGGGGGATACTAACCTTTTATGATATGGACTTAGATTGTGCAGTTAGGCAATGGCCTTTCCCTCTTTTAGATCCACGTTAAATGAGCATCTTGTAATGCCATGTTTTTCTATTATTGTAGGTATGGAATGGTATGGATCTCAACAACATTGGTTTTTATTCTTTCCTCAGTGGGAAATCTTGCTACATACTTTTCAGTGAAAAAAGCTAATGACTGGAACTTTGATGTCAGTTATGTGCATTCAGCTGCATGGTCCATATACGGCTATGTCTTAGTGGTCCCAATGGCATACCACTTCTATCTTCAGTACATGCGTTCAAATAGTAACCTTGTACGCTTTTGGTGCCTGTGGGGATACTCCCTTACCATTTTCGTCCTGTCCTCTGTAAGTTTCTGTTTTCTACATATGGCATATTGTGTAATTAATCATTTAATCTTGTATGCACCATTGCTGAGATTCCCTCCCACCCCCTTTTGTACTAATTCATATTTCGGGTGCTGGAGATGTGATCCTATATGGAAAAGTTTCTCTCAGTACAAGTTCATGTTCCTGTTCTGTTCAATATAATAGCTATAAGGCTCAGATTGGCTAGCCATGACATGCATTTTATTTTATTATATATTATAAAATGTTTTCATGATACATTGTTATTTATCATCTTAAATGTTCAAGCTTTAAATGTACATTGTGACAGAAACTTTTGTGTAATTAACTAGCTACTTATGATTTGAGATGTGTTGTCTTCCATCTTTCTAATGCTCATTACTTGTGATATTTTCAGTTTTTATTGCTTATCCCAGTTGGGGTTCTGCGGTGGATGATAATAATCACCTCTGGTGGTGCCTCAGCTACCTTTGTTGCCTTGAACCTGAAATCCTTCATCCAAGAAAATGATCTTTCAATGGCTGTAATTGCTGCATTTGGATTGCAAATAGCATTAGCAGTCTTCATCAAGGTTCGGTTCTTTGCATAGCTAAATGGGGCTGCAGCGCTGCAGAATAATACCCCCAAATTAAACAACAATCATTGTTAGCCTACTCCACTGAGTAACTTCCTTTAACACATGACTGGAATTGTCTGCATCATCAGAATTGGTTTTTGTGTTTTGGATGATGATGGATGCAAGAAGAGCTACAAAGAAGTTTTCTTGGGCTCTCTACAATATTATTTGTTTTTGTTTTTTTCAATCATTACTATTTATTATTATTATTTTATTTTTTTATTTTTTTGTGGGAGGAGAGAGGGGGGGAACAATTGTGGGTGTGTAGTATTTGCATTTAAAAGTTTCCATCTTTTTGTAAACATATCAGATCTCTAATTTAATTTCATTTCTTTGGTGAAAGCTAAAATGTGTGTAAATGTCTTTCTCGTTTTAGCACAAATTAGCCACAGTAAACAGTAATACACATTCATTTTAGACAACTGTTTTAGAACAATATAAATTTATATATATTCAAACACCATTTTTATTATCATTAGATTAAACTGTAGAATTTTCTCATTTGTTATTCATCTATTTTACTTGTCCATTGTAAAATCTAAAAGATGTCTAAAGAGACAACAAATTTGGTATGCAAATAACATCTATTATTTTTGTTGACAAGAATGTGAGGAGGGAGGGTCCTATATTACGGAATATCTACCGCTATTCATATTCCATACGTCAAAGCAAGGAAGATATATGAAAATGAGTTTTCTATATTTGTGGTGTTATAACTAAGTACCACAGATACTAAAATTTTGAAAGGATTCATTGCTTTTAACTTTTAAAAACTAAAATGATGTGATAGACATTAAATTATGCCTATTAAAATGGTAAGCAGATTTAACAATGATGATCTCATCAACTCAAAACAAAACAAGGTGGTCACTACTCACTGGTCATCTCATCTTAAACTTTGCTTTAGATGTTGGAACTTGAATGCAAGTGGTTGCCACTTAACATGTGTATTAGGAGTGTGGTTTGAACTCAGGCCCACTTTTTTACACAGTGATGGCAGATATACTTCGAATCTTCAATCAAAGTTTATATTTTGTCGTCTTACCAACTTAACTTGGCTCCCAAGTAAAACTAAAGTATGTAGTTAGGCACATAATAATTATGAGATAAAATGTGCATAATAACGAGCGTTTGAATCAGAGAATTTAGAATGATTGCAAGCTCCTCTATAAAGACTTTTCGAAAAAAAAAAAAAAAAAAAACTCAATAGAGATTTACAAATAAAAGATTCTGAAATTCCATCCACTTGTATTATATATACATGAATGAATAGCTTTTTGTACAAGTTTAATAACATGGTTGAATTATAATTTCTTATTATGATAGTTGGCTCAGCAACGTACACGGTGTTGACTCAAAAGCTCATTATGCTTAAAAAATAAAATGCTTTAATATTAAAATTTAAAACCCCCCAAACTTTGTTATATTTAATTTTGATTTATTACCAGCAAAGTAATGATGTATAAGACTGTGTTTCGTTTTAAAAATAAAATATAAAAAATAAAGATATAAAAATTAATATTTTTATATTTTGTTTTGTGATAAATTAGAATAAATTATCAAAGTTGAATTTATTTTATTTTTTTATTTAAAAAATTTAAAAAATATATATATAATTATAAAAAATTAATAATAATAATAAAATAAAAAATAAATTATATTTTTTATTAATATTTTTATATTTTTTTATCAAAATAAACACAATATACTAAATAAATGTCTTTAAATATAATGTCTATATTTATATCTCATTTGTCCGATCTTATGCCTCTATGTCTCCATCTCATGTTTCATGCCAATAAACAAGCGCAGATTAAATCATATGCAACAGCGATAGAGAAAAAGAAAAGAGTAAATAGTAAATATGGTTTATTTTCTGTAATTGCAGTTACACCCTTATAAATACATATCATAAGAAAAGTTAATCACATTGAAAATTGATTCACCCGTGTTGTAGTTGGTGATAGCCGCGACTGTTTTCTCTTTCTTCTTCTCTCTTCTCTCTCTCTTCGGAGTTTGGAGTTTTATCTGTGTGGAGCACTTTGGTGGCTGCAAAAATGGAGAACGTGGATCCTTCGCGAGATTTTGTCAAAGACGTGAAGCGCATAGTCATCAAGGTCCCTCTCTCACTCAATTCTCTTCATTCATCTCTGTTTATTATCACGGGGCAATGCTATAGGCCCAAGCATGCAACCATTGCTGATGCAAATGGGGCTTTAAGGTTTCATTTGTTTCCATTGTTGTAAGGTTGGAACTGCTGTTGTTACCCGCAAAGATGGACGCTTGGCAGTTGGAAAATTAGGTGCACTTTGTGAACAGGTTACTTCTCTAATCTCTAATTCCATGCATTATCCTACACTTATGCCATCTTCCTTTTTTTTTTTTTTTTTGAGAACTAAAAATTGGATTTTTATTAACAAATGGCAGATTAAGGAACTTAACTCTCTGGGATATGAGGTTATTTTGGTCTCTTCTGGTGCTGTTGGCCTTGGACGCCAAAGGCTTAAATACAGGAAATTAGTTAATAGCAGGTAAGCTAAACTTTTCCAAATCGTGGCTACAAATTCATTGTTGTTGTTATTATTTGCCACATAATTTTTGGGGGGCTTGAAGGTGGTTGAGATGTTCATTTACATGGGTGCTCTTTTATGAGCTCTTTGCAGCTTTGCTGACCTTGAGAAGCCACAGGTTGAGCTTGATGGCAAGGCGTGTGCCGCAGTTGGACAAAGCAGCCTCATGGCTATTTATGATTCCTTGTTTAGTCAGGTAATTAATGATTGGTGTTCATTTAATGCATGATCGTAACTGTCCATTTCATTTTGGTATTTATATGAATTTGGTCAACTTGACAATTCAACGATGTTGTGTCTTTCTCTACTTGCCTTGCAGCTGGATGTCACATCTGCTCAGCTTCTTGTTACAGACAACGATTTTAGAGACAGAGATTTTAGAAAGCAACTTACTGAAACGGTGAAGTCGTTGATGGCACTTAAAGTTATTCCTGTTTTCAACGAGAATGATGCTGTCAGTACTAGGAAAGCTCCATATGAGGTTTGTTATTCTCCTTCTTGCCAAAATTTGTTGACTATGCCGAATTTAACCCCGGATCTGATTATTTCATGCTTTGCTCTGTTATGGACAACTAGTGGCTGTAAGTTTAATCTAGAACTAGGCTTATGCTAGCAAGAATCTGAAACTAGAATTGTGTTTATTTTCCCATTCATTGGTTTCATGAGCTTTATGTTAGACTTATATATTGATCCTATATCCAGGGTTCTCTTTGGATTCATCTGTGTGGTAAAAGTTATCTATTATTTTGCCCACAAGCTTAATACCACCTATATATAATCAAAATTAAATCGTTAGTGTTCCCGGTGATTTCTTCAAACTTTTGTATTAAATTTATACCATATACTTGTACCATTGTATCATTTGTGCCATTGAAGTACTTAAAGTGTTACCAACTATTTCCTGCAGGATTCTTCTGGAATATTTTGGGATAATGACAGTTTATCAGCTTTGTTGGCCTTGGAGTTAAAAGCTGATCTTCTTGTTTTGTTGAGTGATGTAGAGGGTCTTTACAGTGGGCCTCCAAGTGATCCAGAGTCAAAGCTCATTCATACATACATCAAAGAAAAACACCAAAATGAAATTACTTTTGGAGACAAGTCTAGGGTGGGAAGAGGTGGAATGACAGCCAAAGTGAAGGCTTCTGTTCATGCTGCTGAAGCTGGCATTCCTGTGATTATTACCAGGTACACTATTTCTGTTTCGTTTAGTTTATTTTTTGAAAGTATCATTGTTGAAGGCAATAGGCAATTTTCAATAATACCATTTCAGTAAGAATATTTTATTGAAGTCATGACTTGTGAACACTAATTTTTCAAACAATAGAAACGATAAGAAATCTATATTAACTACTTAATACCTACTCTGTTTTATTCTCATCTTTGGAATTTTGTTTTTCCTTGATTCTGCTACCTTTTTTATCTTTTCAGTGGCTATGCGGCAGAAAATATCATTAAAGTTCTCCAAGGACAACGTATTGGAACACTCTTCCATAAAGATGCACATAAGTGGGCACCAGTTAAAGAGGTGGATGCACGGGAAATGGCAGTTGCAGCTCGGGACTGTTCCAGACGACTTCAGGTTTCGTTTTTATCTTCACATTCAGCAAAATGTGTGATAAATCATGGATATTACTAGATTTAGTGTACCGTTCTCAGTTCAGCATTATAATCTAATGATCTTACTTTACAGGCCTTACCTTCAGAGGAGAGGAAACAAATTATGTTAAATATAGCTGATGCGTTGGAAGCAAATGAAAAGGAAATCAGGACTGAAAATGAAGCTGATGTTGCTGCTGCACAAGAAGCAGGATATGAGAAATCCTTGGTTGCTAGGCTGTTTTTAAAACCTGGGAAGGCAAGACAATTCAACTAAAGAAAAAATTATTTAAATACTGTATAATTATTTGAATCTTAGCGAACTACAATTCCTGATGATAAATATGTTAACTAACAGATTACAAGCCTTGCAAACAACATGCGAACTATTGCAAACATGGACGATCCAATTGGTCGAGTGTTAAAACGAACTGAGGTAATGACAACTCTATTCTGGAAATGTACATAATTTGGCTATTGTGAATGTGATTATTCTTCTAAGATCACCCTGAGTAGAACCAGTTGCCTTCGACTTGTTGTAATTATTAGCGTTTCCAGTTTTATTTGCAGTTGTGTAAGGCAGATATCCAAATCATGTGAACGTGATTTTTGCTTGGTCATAAAGGACACTGCTTTGATTTTTAGACAAAGTTTTTCATGGATACCATTGATTGTTCTAAATTTTAATGATAGGTAATTGTTTATTGTCTGTCTGAGTTCTTAAAACTTCTGTTTGCCTTTTAGCTTGCAGATGGGTTAATTTTAGAGAAGATATCATCTCCTATAGGAGTTCTCTTAATTGTTTTTGAATCTCGCCCTGATGCACTTGTACAGGTGAATTGAACATTTTTTTTTCAATTTTTCTCCCAACTTTCTCGTAGAACCTACTTAATCATTGTCGCTTTCAATTGGTGATGGCTGTGATTATGTGTCATTCCTGTTCAGTGGGCTGTTAAAACAATCACATAAGTGGCAACCAGGACTTTCTTTATCATGTGAACTTGTTTAGATTTAAGCAATTTCTAGATTTTATGTTATTTTATCCATATTCTAAGCTGCTGGCCTCACCTGAGCAGATAGCTTCTTTGGCGATCCGGAGTGGTAATGGGCTTCTTTTGAAAGGAGGCAAGGAGGCTAAGCGATCAAATGCAATTTTGCACAAAGTTTGGTTTCAAATTAAATGATTATTGCAAATTATTTTAGTTTAAACTTTCTATTTAGTTTGACAGTTCTCTTTTCTTTTCTTTTCCTTTTTTCCCCCCGTAATTTAACATCTTTGACACTGCAGGTAATTACTGAGGCCATACCTGATACTGTTGGCGGAAAACTTATTGGACTCGTTACAACAAGAGCAGAGATCCCAGAGCTACTTAAGGCAAGCACACAATAGAGATTAATGTCTGAGTTTTCTTATACACTTGTTTACTGTATATATATATATATATATATATATATATATATATATATATATATATAAAACTCCAAAATAAAAGAAGGCTTACTGTAAAGATTGGCAATATGATCGAAAATTGGAATTGGCAACTTGCACTCTGTTTATCTTTCAGCTGGATGACGTAATTGATCTGGTGATTCCTAGAGGCAGCAACCAACTTGTTTCTCAGATAAAGAGTTCCACTAAAATTCCTGTTCTAGGTCATGCTGGTAAGGACTTTCTACTTGATATGCAAGCAAATTCCTGATTCTGGTAGGCATAAAGAATTCAAGAGATTATCATAATAAACCCTCGTCATTGCCAATCAGATGGAATTTGTCATGTCTATATTGATAAATCTGCTAACTTGGAGATGGCAAGGCGGATTGTTCTGGATGCAAAAATAGATTATCCAGCAGGCTGTAATGCCATGGTAATTTGTGATTGGAGGATGATGCAAACTTGATTTGCCACCTATTTTTCTTTCTCATTTGTCACTGTTTGATTTGAACTTTTAGGAAACACTTCTTGTTCACAAGGACTTAGCAGATAAAAATTGGCTCAATGATATTATTGTTGACCTACGAACAGAAGGTAGGACCTCAAGCGAATATTTCCTTTTATTAGACTGCTAAATTATATGACTGACTATTTTTCTGTAAATTTTGAAGGGTGGTTTCTTCAAGTCCATTTAATTGTAATCATTCCAACTGCCAAGTGTATTTTGTGATTCATAATTGTCTCTGGAATGGCTAAATGGTGTAAAATTTTTGCAGGTGTTACATTATATGGAGGACCCAAGGCAAGCTCTCTGTTAAATATTCCACAGGCACGTTCGTTTCATCATGAGTACAGTTCGTTGGCCTGCACTATTGAAATTGTGGATGATGTGTATGCAGCTATTGACCATATAAATCTTTATGGAAGGCATGTTACCCTTATTTCTTGATAAGAAACATGTTGAATCATAATTTATTTCTGTTTATTTTCCCTCTGTTCCACTTCAAATTTGATCTGTGGTAGTTCAGTGAGCTTACATGAAAATTTTGTTGCAATCTCTCCGTTGTGGCAGTGCGCATACCGATTCCATTGTCGCGGAAGATCATGAAGTGGCTGATGCTTTTCTACGCCAAGTTGACAGGTAATATTTGGAACATGTGTATTTTGCTTTTCCTTTCAAGTTATCTACTTTGCTGTATGCCATTATTATGTGTAGTTTCGTATTCAGTATCTTGCAAATAATTTTTGCTATATATTGGCAGTGCTGCTGTTTTTCACAATGCTAGTACAAGATTCAGTGATGGGGCGCGATTTGGATTAGGCGCAGAGGTATCATATTGTTTCTATTCTTTGAATAATCTCTGACACTAAGTTTTTTTATTTGAACAATGCATAATTCTTTCATGTATTAATAGGTTGGAATAAGTACAAGCAGGATTCATGCTCGGGGCCCTGTAGGAGTTGATGGCTTGTTAACAACCAGATGGTATGAATTAATGATCAATATAATACTTATGAATCAGTACAAAAGATTATAGTTTCTTTAGAACTAGCAATTGCATTCACTCAGTTACCCTCTTATTTAGTTAGTATGATCAATTTCAAGGACATGAACTAAAACTTAGGGAAGGTGCAGAAAATTGGGAAGTAGATTTATCAGCTATGAATATAACAAATATACCTGATAGGCTTATACAAGATCATAACTGATACTGGAACTACTGATTTGGTTGTGCAGGATTCTAAAAGGGAGTGGACAAATAGTTGATGGTGACAAAGCAGTTAGTTACACTCATAGAGACCTTACAGCTACTTGATTTGTAGTTGTAACTACAAATTCACATCATTCTGAAGAAGGGATAGGATGCTTGGAGGCGATTGGGTTGTCCTTTAGAGTGTGGCAGAAACTGTATAATTCAATAGAGGGAGGGATATCTGTGTTATGTATTGTTGCTTATCCGTTCATTGTGTTATGTTGTATACGCATTGTTAGGAAATTAATGTTCTTTGTTTAGGATTCTTTTTATTCTTATTATTTTCAAGTGAAATGATAATAGCTCTGTTTGTTAATGCAAATAAAAAAGATGATTTTATTGCTCTTCTTGAAGGTTTGATTTGTAATAGGATAGAAAAGAGAGGTAAAGAGTGAAGTGGATTAAATCAAAACTTTTATGTTTTTTGGTTATCCACGGTATTTCCTAGCTCGACAAGCCAATGACTAATCCGTTGTGGATCTAAACACCTTTTCATAAGTACAAAAAGTTGGCGTTGTTTGATGTTTGATCTATGTTGTTGACTCCATCTGGTAGGATAACGTGGTGTTGTTTTTGTTAAAATAATAGCATAAAGCTTCATCTGCTTTGCCGGCAAATCATGTCAAGCAAGGGAAATTATTCATTCATATTAACGTTTTGTTGTTTTTGTTCAAATAATAGCATAAAGCTTCTTTTGCTTTGCCGTCAAAGCATGTCAAGCAAGGGAAATTATTCATTCATATTAATCTTGTTTAGATATTTGAGATGATCTTATTCTCCATTGGATGAGATATTGAGATATAACTCGAAGCACCAAGAATAGAGAATGTAGGTATGTGCAGAAGATACTTGATGATCAAGTCAATATAAGTGAATTTCGATATTACTTTTTTATACAAAAATACACACTATTTTTTGTTCTTATAACCTATTATTATCACCATTTTGAACTATGATTACAAACACTATTCCAAACTATATTTATCATTCCAATTTATAATACCACAAATATTCATAAGCTCAACCCCTCGTATCACCACAAAAATACTAAATTAGAATCTGCTTAAAACTAAATAAACACGTATGTGGAGTACGTGTTTTGCTCTCCTAACCAACTTATCCGATAAAATCAAATAATCACGTGTCAACTCAAATCGGTACAGGAATCTCTCCATAAATCTCTCTACACAAACTCCAAACGAATCACTAAAACACAGTTACCGCATGATTAGCCATAACACTTTAAAATAGTTACGGAAATGTTGATAACCATTTCAAATACAACAACTTTATAAATATAAGTGACTCACTAGGTTATAGGTACGTTATTCACTCTGAATATCATCCCTTGTACTCATACGTTGGAGTGCCTTTGCAGGTGCCCACCGCTGCCGTTCTTGAAAGAAGCCGACACATAATCCACTTGATCTGAGGAGAGGCGAGCTTGAACTTGCAACTCAACTAGCTATATCTTAGAATCGCTCTCCACCCAAGAACAGAACCCTTTTTAATTTTTATAAGGGGGTTGAGAATAAATTCGATGATTATTCAGTTTAGTTGGCCGTCCATGAGAATTAAGTTATAATAAAATAATTTGATCGTTAAATTCATAATTGACTTATAATGTTATAAGTACTATTACACATACAAGTCTTTTTGGCATACAAGTCATACAAGTTACTTACATAACACGCGCGTGAAATCACATTGTTCTTCTTGTATCCCGCGTTCCTTCTCTTCCTCCTCATTTTCCTTCTTCTTCTTCTTTGCGTTTCTCCTCCTTTTTCTTTGCGTGTTTCATCTTCATCGTCGTTTTTTTATTACTGTTGTTGTTGCTGCATTTTTTTTCCTCCTTCTCTTTCTATTGATTTTGCAACATTATGTATTTTTTTCTTCTTTGTTTGATTTTTTCCTCCCAAGAATAATTATGAGAATATGAAATAAAAAGATAAAGAAAAGAAACAGCAGAAGATGAGAAAGAGTTTTGAATTATATAGAACTTATCAGCACACATACACTGAAAATTCTTAAATAATACACTCGAATATCTTCGTGTTACACCCAAATTTACTGCAAATATAGAAAAATGTTTTCTCTAATACTGCATTTTTTTTCTATATTTCATTCTTTCTTTTAGTTGAATTAATGTAAGTTCATCCTCTTTCAAGTAATTTTGCAGCATTATATATTTCTTCTTTTTCTTTGTTTAATTTTTTTTGTTTTTATTCTTGTTACAAGAGTAAAACAAGAAGAAACTTGAGAAGGTAAAATAAAAAAGAAAAGATGAATAAGAAAAAAGAAAAATACAAAGATAGTGATGATGATGAAAAAAGAAGAAGAAGTAGCAGAAGATGAGAAAGAGAAAAAGTAAGAGTTTTGAATTATGCAAAATTTATCAGCACACATACACTGAAAATTCTTAAACAATACACTCGAATATCTTTGTGTTACACCCAAATTTGCTGCAATACAGAAAAATGTTTTCTCTAATGCTGCATTTTTTCCTTTCTTCTTTTCCTTATTTCTTTTTTTTTAGTTGAATGAATGTAAGTTTATCATCTTTTAAGTAATCTTGTAACATTATGTATTTCTTCTTCTTTGTTTATTTTTTTATTTTTATTCTTGTTAAAAGAGTAAAACGAGAAGAAACTTGAGAAGATAAAATAAAAAAAGAAGATGAATAAGAAAAAAAAGAAGATGATGATGGTGATGAAAAAGAAGAAGAAGAAGCAGAACATGAGGAGGAGGGAGAAGAAGAGTTTTGAATTATGCAGAACTTATTAGTGCACATATACCGAAAATTCTTAAACAATATACTCGAATATCTTCATGTTACACCAAAATTTGCTGCAAATACAGAAAAATATTTTCTTTAATGCAGAACTTTTATATTACATTCAATTCAAACCATCAATGATGAAACATTATTCACCTATAGAATCATAAACTAATAACGAAAAAATTAACTAGAATCGAACTACACTTCAGCCACTTGATTGGATTCAAAACAATAATTAATTTCGTTCTGGTTTAATTGATAACCTGAAATTGAATTATTCATTATCTTCAACAACGAGATAATTGATGATGGAGAAGAAGAATGAAAAAGAAGGAGGAGAAGAAATTTCAATGAAAAAAAATGAGGAAGTAGTGTTGATGACGACGATAACGAAAGAGAAAAGAAGAAGAAGAAGAATGTGCGCGCGTGAAAATAAATAACTTGTATAGACTTGTATGGCAAAGGATTCGATGGTCCCAGAACGTTTGGACCATTAAATAGTACCATAACAAAACATGTTTTTTAAGTTTTTCAATAGCTAAATAGTCCGTTTCTAATTTTAAGTACAAATTAACCTCATATATTTGATTTAATCATAAAAACTATTTTTTATTTTATAAATTATTATTTTATCATTCATCTATTATATTTATTAACAATAAAAAACAAAAACAACATAACGAATTAGATCTTTCATTGATCATAATAACTTTTTGGCAATCCCAATCGATTAAAAGTTTATCTTTGATCTATTACATCCATCGAGGATTTTGAAATCGTGTTTTTTAGAAAATCAATCTATTGGATTAACAAAACGATCGATTGAATTTCAGGTTCCCATAACTCAATCGATTGGATTTCAGGTTATCACAAAACAATCGATTAAAAGTTACAAGACAGTATGATTTTCGCAAAAATCAATCAATTGATCATATTACCCAATCGATTGAACGATGATTAGAATGTGGATTTTTTTATAATTCAATCGATTAATTTTTCCAGCTATGTGCTTTTATTGTTAATTATCCTCTACTAGTAATCAATATCATCTTTTATTTTTACTATAAAGGATAACACTGTCCTATCGATTAGAGAGCTTCGCAAGTATGGTCCTCAATTCGCCGGGCACAAACAAGTTCGAGTTTCTAATGACAGATCTGAAGCAGTATTACCTTCCAAAGAAAGTTCTTCATGCTCAGCATTACACGCTTCCACCTCCAAAGCAAACCGATGTGGTACCTACTCTGAAGTAAATAGAAGTTTCTCCATTATAGTTAACGGCAATTTCATAAGGAATCTGAAAATTGTTAGAGAAGTATTTTGTTGAGCTGATGTGCTTTTTAGATTTTTTTGGAATCTTGTGTCATCCCAGTGCTAATTGCAGCTGTTGCAGCCAAAATAATTCAGTATTTATTTATAGGGTTCATGCTATATGGTTGCATTTGCATACGATGATTACTAAAATAATTTCCACATTGAAATGGAGTAAAGTCTCTTATTGAAGTTGAATTTTGGATCTATTCTTCTAGTAGTAAATCAATTACGTTTGATCGTGTACAGTTCCAAACATTTAGATGAAGAAATAATTGATCAAAATCTGAAGTGTTATTAATATGGGCTGTTGGTGTACTGCTTTACCAAACAATTGAATTATGGAACCTGAAATTCAATCGATTGTTTTGTTAATCCAATCGATTGATTTTCTAAGAAACACGATTTTAAAATTCTTGACGGATGTAATGGATCAAAGATAAACTTTTAATCGATCAAATTGCCAAAAAGTTATTACCATCAATGGAAGATCTAATTCGTTATTATTTTTATTTTATAAATTATTATTTTATCATTCATCTATTATGTTTATTAACAATCAAAATAAAAAAAATAACGAAATATATTTTTCATTGATCGTAATAAACTTTCTGACCATTCCATTCGATTAAAAGTTTATATTTGATCCGTGACGTTCATCTGTTTTATCATTCATCTGTTTTAACTGCTTTTGTACTCTTCATCGTGCAAAATGACGAATTGCCGAGTGATGTTGGTGTCATCCCTGGAGCTGTAAAACAGATGTTCTATATATTGAAGGCTCAGAATACAAAGCACAACATAAAAGTAATGTTATTAGAGCTTTACTATGAGAAAATAACGGATCGTGTGTCTCTTAAAAAAACTGTAAAATCTGAAGATGATAAGTCTAAAAGTTCTATCGCTCTAATGGAGGATTGGAAAGGGGGCTTCCATTGTTAATCTAGGAAGAATTGATTAAAAATTTGTAATTATATACTTCATATATGTCTTACCAATATATGAATAGATTATTAAAATGCTTTGATATATATTGCATGGTGTTTTTTTTTCTAGTCAAGATTCAATAGAGAGGTCAAATCTTGAACAAATGAAAAGAACAAAATAGAATGCAAATAAATAAAAATATATGAAATTTTTTTACATAAATTAATTATATAAAATAAAATATAATTCACAAGACATAAAATTTGTATGGCACTGTTGTTGAAATAATAAATGAAAATGACATTACTTCATCATAAAAATATGAGTTTTTTAAATTAAAATATCTCTATAGTGCATAGAAATAGAAAAAAAATTGTAAAAGCTTTCAATCGATTGAATTGTGAGATCTCAAGTTGTTTTGAAGCATTCAATCGATTGGATAGTATAAGCAATCGATTGAATTTTTAAAAACCCACATTTTAGTCATCGTTCAATCGATTGTTTTATGATAACCGTAGTTCAATCGATTGAGTTATGAAAAACCTAGAATTCAATCAATTGATAATCCAATCGAACAGCCCTGGACGAACGTCACGGATCAAATATAAACTTTTAATATTGAAATGGCTAAAAAATTTATTACGATTAACGGAAGATCTAATTCGTTATTATTTTTTATTTTGATTATTAATAAATATAATAGATAAATGATAAAATAATAATTTATAAAATAAAAAATAATTTTTATAATTAAATAAAATATATAGAATTAATTTATAATTAAAATAAAAAATTATTTAATAATTATTAAAAAATTTAAAAACATATTTTATTATAGAGCCATTTAATGGTCCAAACCTTTTGAGCAGTCGAATCCTTAGCCTTGTAGGAGGAGAATAATTTTTTAATAAGTTTTTGAGAGAGAGAATGAAAGCTTACCCAAAAAAAGGAAGAAAAAAAAGCAGGGTTCACCGAAACATGTTGGTCCTAGAATTATTGAGGATTGAGTTGTGTAAATTACAAAATGGTCCAAATTAATTTCCCCTCCCAATTCATTTCCCGCTCTACAAAACCCTAACCCCTCTCTCTTCCCTCTCAGCTTAGAAACATGGGGCAGAAACAGCAGCATAATACAGATCCCAACATCGAACCCAAGAAGCGACGCCGCGTTGGGTTCTCCGCCGAAGACGACGGTGTTGAAGCCAAACACTGCATCAGAATCTTCCTAGGTACTCACTGCATTTTGATTTGGCCATCTCCACTTTCTGACGCGAAAAGGTTTTACCTTTTGAAAATGGGAATGTTTAAAGAGATTAGTTCCGGGTCTAGTTTAGTAGCTTCTCACTTTTTCAAAGTGAGATTGGTGTTTTTAACATTGTAGGTTTCCAGGAATATGTTATATTGTTTATTTGTTCAAGTTGGACATTTTCATGTATTTAAGAAGCTGACTATGAAATTAAACATTATTTGTGGGTTCGATGGAGGCATGGAGCCTTTGTTGGTGTAGTTTCTGCACTTTATTATCTTGATTTTGTTATTCAATTGATTTGTTTTATATATGTTTGAAAATATGAAAATGTTTGGTTGTTTGGCTTTGGTACACGGTCTTGCATTTATTTGGTTTATTATTTCTTCCCGTTTTCAGTCTTCATATGATTGAATTCTAAGAATTGATGTGCAGTGTCAAAAAAAGAGGAATTCCTGGCTCCAGAGAGTTCGGCCATTGAGCCTGTGGATTTGAATGCCTTTTTTGGTGATGATGGAAAAATATATGGATACGAGGGGTTGAAGGTCAGATATGTTTGTTGTAAAACGTTCTTATAATCTTATCTGAACATTTCATTATGGTATATGATGTTATCGTTCTATAATTATTTATGCAGATTAATATCTGGGTTAGTAGCATATCGTTTCGGGCATATGCTGATATTACCTTCCAAAGTTCATCTGATGTAAGTGCTGAATTCGTAGACTATTGAGGGAAAATGGATGGTACCTCGTCGGTGGTTTTAAAATTTACAATTTTTCTGTTGTTTGTATTCCTTTGTATTGTTTTTGACACTTTCTGTAAATTTACCATTCAATGTTTCAACTTTCAAGAGAGGCAAGGGGATCACAGACCTAAAAGTTGCTCTTCAGGTTGGCATCAATATCCATTGTGAGACCGATATTTGTGTACCTTTTACCTGTTATAGTGTGGCTTATGTTTTTTTTTACAGAATATTTTTGCTGAGACTCTTGTTGAGAGCAAAGATGAATTCATTCAAACTTTTATCACAGATAAGGATTTTATCAGGTAATATATGTTCATCACTTTCTTTGTGCTCTAAAATATCCCATTTTCTCTCTGAAGCCTTTCCGTGTTTTTAATATATTAATTGAAAAATGGATTTTAAAACTGTATTACTGTGGATGGTATTGCTAAATTTTATTGGTTTACAGAACAACTATCTCAAGTGGCAAGGTTTTGCAGCAGAAAGTTTTTAATGGGCAGATCAGTGATTCTAATACGGATGCAGATTCAGTGACATCTAAAGTTGAGGTTGTAATTTAAATTTAGGTTTAATATATTGTCAATGCTGATGGCAGAAGCATAGTTGCTTAGTTATGCACATGCATATTTAGGGTAATATTTTAAAACTGTGTTGTTTGATATATATATCTCCTGAAGTAGGTTGTTCGTATGGTGGTAGGCAGCATGGCTACTGGGCACCTTTACAGTCGTCTAATACCTCTTGTGCTTCTTCTTGTCGATGGTAATTTTCACCCATTAGTATATCATAGTATTGCTTGTCTATAGGGATATTCATCCTTCATATAAATGTTTTTAACAAGTTCGGTTTATTTGTCATTTAGGTAGCAGTCCAATTGATGTTACGGATCCACACTGGGAATTGTATCTTGTAACCCAGAATGAAACTGATCAACAGGGAGAGACTCAATGTAGGTTGATTGGTTTTGCTGCTATCTATCGATTTTACCACTATCCTGGTGGTACTCGTTTGCGACTTAGCCAGGTTTGTTGTGTTCTTGAAATTCACTAATAGCTGTTGGACCCCCAACCAATTTCAACATGCTTTTTCATAATATGCTGAAACACTTCTTTCTGGTACTGTTTATATATGATATTTTCCCTATCAATGGCATGGCAGATACTGGTATTGCCTCATTACCAGCACAAAGGCTATGGCCGATATATTCTTGAAGTGCTAAATGATGTTGCCGTATCTGAAAATGTTTTTGACATCACAATAGAAGAGCCATTAGATAACCTGCAACACATCCGCACATGTTTGGATATACCTCGCCTGCTTTGTTGTGAACCAATCCAGCAGTCAGTAAAGGCTGCTGTTTCACTGCTAAAGCAAGGAAGACTATCAAAGAAGACTAATCGTCCACGACTAATGCCACCTCCCAGTGCTATTGAGTATGCCAGGAAAACTCTGAAAATTAACAGGAAGCAGTTTCTCCAATGTTGGGAGGTTTTGCTCTACCTTGGCCTTAATCCTGTTGAAAAGCACATGGATAACTTTTTGAGCGTTATCTGCAACCGCATAAAGTATGAAATCTTAGGAAAAGATTCTGGCACTTCTGGGAAGCAACTCATTGACGTTCCAACTGAATTTTCAGAGGAGATGTCATTTGTCATGTTCAAATCAGGAGTGAACGAAGATAATGCTGTGCAGGTGGATGACAGTCAGCCAAATCAAGAAGAGCAACTGCAGAAGTTGGTTCAAGAAAGGGTGAAAGAAATACAGTCGATTGCGGAGAAGGTATCCCTGCATCGCAAGAGCGCAGATGTTGCTGTAAATTGACAAGATGGCGTCAGGGTGGACAATTGGAGGTTTTGTTTCTGGACAAATCTTATGCTTACCTTGGTAGGCATTTCTGAATCCATCCCTGGAACCAGAAAACATTGTTTGTGGTTCTTTTTAATAGGCTATATTTGAAAATTTTTCCTTCTAGGCTGTAGAGGAACCAGTGTGACGTAGTTTTTGCTTTTTAGGATTTACAAGCATGTAGCGGACATGAGATGGATTGATCGGAGTAAATTGTGTTAAATCTAGTGCTGTTGAGCAGTTTCTTATATCCTAGACATAAAGACGAATTCAAACCAAAAATGATCTTTGACGCACTCAGCTTAATATTATATTTTACACGTGTAAAATAGGAACCGGATGCTTGACACTAAATTATTCTGTATAAAATCTAAAGCATCAAGTGATAAATGGTTTTTTTATTTAATAAATTTTGTTTTAAATTTTCCTTCTGCCACGTTCGTCGTAAGAAATACAGAGGTGATAAATTGTAGTGTGCCTTTCCCTTTCGGGACAATGTCGCATCAATTATTTTGTTTTCTAGCTAGATTTGATTCTATTTCTAGCTCATAATATACGAACGATTTTAGATAGAATTCAGAAACAGCTAAATAAATAATTTCTATACACAGTGAAAATTATATGACTTTGAACTTTTGAAGCATGACTAACTTAATGCCATTTAACATTTGTTAATCATGGCACCGACTGATTCTAGACAAACTGACGTGTATAAATGCAGGTAAAGAGAAAAGAACTGTGATGAAGGGAAAACAAATGGATGCCAAATAAAACCAAAATACAAAATGTAAACTTAATAACTTACCACCAAGCCACATGCTAAGAATTTAGTTGACATTCATTTAAAAGAAAAATTTGAAAGACATCAACATCACATGACTATCTCTGGCGTCACAAGGCTTGACTTGATCTCCTTGTGGGGCAAAATAAGGCAACCATTGGTGTAAATTTCATCACACACATGCACATCTTCTCCAAGGACAGTCATGTTCTCCAAACGAGCCCATTGCCCGATAGTGCAATGCCAACCAATGATGCTGCTTGATATGCAAGCATGATTTCTTACACGAACTCCTCGCATTATTGTGCAGTTTGAGAGCCTGACACCTGACTCAATAATGCAGCCAGGGCCAATGGCAACATCAGGTCCAATGAGGCACCCCTCGCCGATTTTGGCAGTTTCATCCACAATGACATTCCCCACAATGTTGGGACCTGCGGCCAACTTAGAAGGAGTCTTTTTCCTCAATGAATCCAAATAGAGTCTCAGGCCGGTAATGTAGTCCTTTGGCATTCCAATGTCCATCCAGAATCCGGGCAGAACCATTGCATAGAGCTTTTTCTCTTCCGCTATCTTTGGAAACACCTGTTTCTCAATTGAAGTGGGCCTCAGTTCAATCCGATTTAAAACTGAGGGGTTCAATAGGTAGATTCCGGCGTTGATTTTATTACCAACAAACAACTTTGGTTTTTCTACAAATTTCTCAACCTGCCCGGTGGTGTCCTCCATCACAACCACACCATATTTGGATGGTTCATCAACCTACAAAAATATACTAAAAAATGATATTAACTCTGGCATGTTTCCAATACTTCAAATTTTTAAATCCGGTTACCTTTGTCACCATTATGGAAGCCTCTCCTCCATGAGCTTTGTGGAATTTGATCATTTCTTTAAGTGGGTACTCACTGATAACATCACTGTTGAGAACAAAAAATGGATCTCCAGATTCATCTATCAACTTATCTCTGGCAAGAGCCAAGGGGCCTGCTGTCCCCATTGGTTCAGCTTCTTGAGAACAAGTGATTTTGATGTCAAGCTTTGCTTCAAAATCCTTCAGGAAATTCAACATTACCTACAAGGAAAAGTATTGCCAAATTCAGAGAAGAAAAAAAAAAGGGAAGCCTTGACCACATAGTGTGATAAGGAGGGGTTACAATCCTAACCTCCGGTTGGTAATTGATAGCTAGTACCACTTCACTGACTCCAACAGCCTTAAGGGCTTCAATCTGTAAAATAAATAAAATGAAAAAGGTAAATCACTATGATGGTCTATTAATCCCTCTTAAGACAATTATACAAGAAGGAGATGCATAAATACAAATTTGGCTCATGCACATGCACATATTTTAAATACATGCACGAGGTTGGTTATTGGATAAGATAAAAATTGTAGGTAGGGACCATTCATCCATCTAACAGGCTATAGCTTTCGTGTATCCAAAATATAAAAATCAGAAATGTCTTATTTATACAAACTTCTGAAAAGATGACATATCCATGATATCTTGAAGAAACTACATTAGAGATAGCACACGTGCTACTCAACAAGCCCAATCACTAATTTACTCATACAGGCATAAGTGAGGTATGAATTCCAGAAAGAGGAATCAGAAAACCTTACCTGATGCAGAATCATGGGTTTGTTAGCAAAATCAACAAGAGGCTTGGGAACACTGAGTGTCAATGGCCTCAACCTTGTTCCAAACCCACCAACCAGAATCAGCGCCTTCATTGTTATATGCCTTTTGCTTTTCCTACAAATTCTAAATTTAGAATCAGATCAATAAAGGTCAACAGAGAACACAACCTCAAATGTGAGAGATTCTGCCCTGTCCTATAAATATACATCCAAGTAAAGAAAGAAGTTTCTTAAGACATTTGGCAAAAGTAAAAAAACAAAAAGAATTCGCACCTCAGCTAGCAGGTGTTCTTGGGAGTGTGACTCAAATACACATAAAGATAGTGACTGAGATATTAAAAAAAAAAAACTGAGAAAAACAGTATGTTAATTAAGCTTTAAGACATAGGACCTGAAAATATTTAATACACATCCAAAAGAACCAACAAAAAGATCAGGTTATGCGTCTTAATAAGAATCATATATGTATAAAGGGAAGTAAGAGTGATGCAGGAGGTTTATCTGGAGGTGGAAACAAAGACAAAATCCAGCTATTCATAGGCACTAACTTTCAGTGAGAATGACAAAAAATGGCTTAACTCTGGAGAGGCTTGATTCCTAAATGGCATTGTATCTAAAGTGTAACCATACTACAAGGTAAAATTCAGTATTGTGCTGTTAATTTATAGTACAAGGATGCTTCCTTATTTCAGTTCTAAAATATTTCCTACATAGCTTTCACAATGACAAAATGTCCACTGGAAAAGAGTTCAAGTAATTGCATTAACTCTGCATTAGAAAACCAAATATGCTACAGATAGGGAGTTAAGTTCGACTACTATTGAAAGAAATCCATAGGAATAATCTAGTTCCAAATTACACATTTTGGTACACTGATAACTTTGCCAACAAATTTTGAACTACAAGAAATTTGTAAGAATATGGTTATTATATAAATCAAACACAAGATTGAGTCAGGCCAGTTCAGCTCAGGGCATGGGATAAAAGGCTTCTTCTTTACATTGTTTTCGGACACAGATTTCTCAAAAGAGCAACTAAACACATCACATCAGGACTTTTTTACGTCAGAATTATTCTGTTACATCACAAATGCACCAGGCATAAAATCGAAGAACACGAAAAGACATCTACTAAACAGATAAAGCAATCCAATAACTAAAAGAAAACAGAAAATTTAAGAAACAGTAACACCAGCTGCACCAGATCTGACTAGTACAAAATGAATTTCATTCACCCTTGTTAAATACAAAGTGAATAACAAATCCACATTACAAATACGAACATCACGTGAAAAATATGAAATATAGAGCAATCACGAATTCAAACATGAAAAGCATAATTCATAATCGGAACAAACATAAACAATGTTATTGTAAGAATAGCCTCATCTCAATCAATCAATCGCAGGAAACTAATATCAACACAAAAATACGAAAAAGAAAAATCTATTACTCAACGTGAACCTGAATCGAGAGAGAGAGAGAGAGAGAGAGAGAGAGAGAGAGAGAGAGAGAGAGAGGGGGGGGAGAGAGGAATTGAATTGACCTGAGAGAAAAATAAAATGAGATCGGAGAGATCCGAAAGGCGAAAATGGAGGGAGTGAAGACGGTGAATTAGTGGGTTGTGGAATTGGCTGAAACAACCAAACCCCGTAGACCCTCTGTGTTGCGATGGCGTTGGTGGATTCTGTCTTCTTCGTCAATCGTCATCTTCTGTTTTTAATGAACTCTATCACTTTTTTTTTCTTTTTCTAGAATACTTAACAGTTAAACTGATTTATTCCTTTTTAGTCCTTCAAGGGAGGGTAAGCTAGTAAGGCCTTGTTTGGCGGAGCAGCGTCGGTGAGGTCTTAGCTTTTAGTTTTAGGCCTTTCTCCACTTTGGGTTACTAACTTGCTTATTTAAACATGAAATATGATTTTTTTCCTTTTCTTTATTACATGGTTATTTTATCAGTAATGTTATATCAGCAACACAAATAACATATATCAAAGCTTCGTGTATAAGGAGTAAAGTTTCTTTTTATCTTTTTTTAAATTGCAGTCAAAACCTCCACGGGATTCATGTCATTTGAGCCTTTCCCTTTTGTAAAAAATTTGGTCATCATTTTACACATTTGAGTCATTTAATTTGGCAGCAGCCCTAGGAGACTAGTAGTTTTAAGATTGTGCGTCCGGCCAAGACATCTGATCTAAAATTTGAGATTTCAATCATGCAAACATATGTCCGCTATTATTAGTCCATAATTATTTGTGCCACTTAATGATTAATTACTATTTGGATAGAGGAGATAGGAACACGTTTCAAGCACATGTAGATGCTTCCATTTTTAGGCACGTGTGGTAAGCTGTCATTTATAAGACGCTTGGTTTTCCAGCGCACACCTTAATTAATTCCATACATTTTGCCATTTTTAATGCCGTATGCTTTGTTTATGCTTTTCTTTTCTTTGGCCTACTATAGTTTATGCCTGCCTTTTCTTCCAACAAGAAAAAACTCTTAGATCTTCGTAATGAAACAACATAATTTGAATGACTTGACTTAAGTAACCAATTCATTACAAACTTTCCTGCCTTCTCTTCTGGTATGAATGGACTCCACAAATGCTTGATGTAATGCGGTGCCGACGTTATAAATTATAAAACGATCAGGATTTAAGGTCGAACATAGTACATCAAATAACTTTATTTTATTAAATTTTTTATTAATTATATATTTAAGTTAAATTACATAAATTATCTTAAACTTCAAAGCACTCTCTCATTATTTGTTTATTCAGTTCCAATTATTTATTTATTATTTTTTATTATATTCTTTTATCTTAAATTTCAAAACACTCTACCATGCATAATTTTTACACATCATACAAATATAAAAAATGAGATCCACACTTTTTCTTCTCATTTTTTAAGCTAGGTACCAATTCTTTAGGAATCATGAAATTCTCCTAAAAGTAAAGGTAAAAGTCATGAATGTTTATAGAGACATCAATAATCAACCATATTATTTATACACTAAAATCAGCTACTAGTATAAAATATATTTTAAAATATAAAAATACATATTAAAAATGAGTTAAATAATACATATATTTGTACATAAATATATAGTGACTAATTTTAGTGTGTATTTTAGTGTGCAAATAACATTTTTGATCAATAATAATGCAAAACCTACTTTTCTGTAAATTTTACAAACTAGAAGCAAAACAGAGCTACTTCGTCTTTGTGCAGAGTTATGTGCTATGGACTACTGGGCTTCGTAAAGCATATCAAACTTCAAATGTTAAGGAAATAATCATTCAAATGGATAGAATGTAAGATGATACACGGAGCATTTCTTTAGTCCTTATAAGCAGCAGGGGTTAAGATTGTACAAATGGTTCTTTCTACAACACAACTTGTTTCGATTTAATTGGTAAAAAAGCGAAGAAACGAGCAACAAAACCCTGAAACAAGACATAAATGAAGTGAATAAAGGAAAGTGAACACAACTTTACATTCAATTCTCCACATCCTTTGCAGTGGCAATACTAATGATATATTCAATCTCCTCTGCCACCTCCTTCATGGAAGGACGGTTCTGCCTCCTCTCCTCCAAGCATCCAAGCGCAAGAAACGCCAACGCCTTCATCGTGTCAATCTCCACGGCACCAGCCCCATTCTTCAAGACCGGATCAATCACCTCCAGCAGCCTCTCTTCCTCCACCATCCTCTGCACATAAACAGCCAAGTTCACATCATCCGCATCCCTGTTAAAATCTATGGCCTTCTGCGCTGTGAGAAGCTCAAGCAGCACAACACCAAAACTATAAACATCACTCTTATCCGTCAATTGGTAGTTCCTATAGTATTCAGGATCAAGGTAGCCAAGAGTACCCTGAGCACAGGTTGAAATGTGGCTCATATCAGTTTGGGCCAACCTAGATAAACCGAAATCGGAGACCTTAGCATTAAGCTTGGAATCGAGGAGAATGTTGCTGGACTTGACGTCTCTGTGGTAAATAGGAGGAACAGCCATGAAATGAAGGTAAGCGAGGCCTTCAGCGGTGTCACGCGCGATTCCAAGGCGGTGCTTCCATGTCAAAAGGCTGCGTTCCTTTTGTAATTGACCCTGCAAGTGGTCGAGGAGTGTTCCGTTTTCTATGAACTCGTAGACCATGATTGGTTGCTGGAGCTCCACGCAGCAACCAAGGAGGCCCACGAGGCTCCGGTGGTTGACTTGGCAGAGTATGCGGACCTCGTTCAGGACTTGGTCCGTTCCTTTGGCGTTGCCGAGCTTGGCGATTTTCACGGCCACTATGGTGCCGTCTTGGAGGGTGCCTTTGTAGACCTCCCCGTAGCCGCCTGCTCCGAGGAGGCGATCCGGTGAGAAGTCATTGGTGGCCTTCTTGATTTCCTTGCCGCTAAAGAGCTTTGCGGGCCTTCCACCACCGCTGGCGTTGAGAATGCCTTCGCGCTCTCTGGCTAGGCGCTCTTGCGCTTCCACAATACGCCGGTGGCGCTTGTAGAGCAGGACAAAGATTGCGGCCAGGATGAGCCCTGCTCCGATCCCGCATGTTAAACCTGCCGCAGATAATTAAGTTAATCTTCTATGGTTAAAATGTATACGTTTTGTTAGTTATTAGTGTACATATCAGTACCTTAAAGTCTTAAACAGAGTGTGTCAGTTATTGTATGAAAATCTCAATGCAAATAAATTGTGTAGTCTTCAACCATATTAAGCTTTCTCTACTTTTGATTATCAATACCTGCTATTAGTGCTGTTCTATCGGTTCCTCCACAGCCATTCGGATCCTGACAAGTAACCTCTGCACAAGTCAACATCAAACTCAACACATCAGTCAACGGTTCCATTTTTTTTACAAGAGAAATAATTCGAAAAAAAAAATGATAAGAAAAAAAGTTCAACGATTCTGTACAAGTACAACTTACTTTTTGTGCAGACCCCATTAATGGGATCCCACACAAGATCATTGATGCAGAAGCACCTCTTAATCCCACTCCCATTGTTAGGGTCTGGTCCACACGCCGACGTGGTAGAATCACAATCCTTCTGCGACGCGCAAACCGTTTCCCTAGGCGACAGCCACTGGATCTCCAAACCGGGTTGGGGCCAGCGGTTCACCGGAAGAACCGGGTTCAAGTTCACAAAACTCGAATAGGCACTGCAACCAACATCCCTAACCCGAATCTGGTAGGAGTTACTAGAGCCGCCGGCACGGAACGTGCAACAGAGCGGTCCGTTATTACATACGGAGGCGGATGAGGTGGCGTTGATGTAGGTATGGCAGAGGCTGGAGGAGGAGCAGTTAAGCGGCGACATAAGAAGCGTTTGGGTGCAGTTGAGGTAAACAATGGTATTGGAGCTTGTGATGTTGAAAGGGAGGGTGCTGTTGAGCTGGATCCCTTGGTGAACCTTATCGGTGGTGACGCACGTGTTCGGCACGAGCGGCGCAGGACGGATCACGAGGCGCTGGGACTGAGGGTTTATGGACTCGATCGGGTAGGAGTTGTTGAGCGTGTCGAAGACCAGTGTGTTGGAGGAACAGCGGATCTTGTAGGCGGGGTCGCCACAGGTTGGCGTGGTGCTTAGTGGGAATGGGACGGTGGCATTGCCGCACCGGGGGCAGGGGGTTGCTGGTGTCACGTGAGGAGCACGTGAGATGAAAAGAAGGGATGATAGAAGGAAGAGGAGGAGTTTGGTTGGGGTGGCCTCCATTGTGCGCGGGAGATCAATGAAGAACGAAGAAACTGAAGGGGTTGCATTAACGGTATAGTATATGTGGCGCCACTTATAGTTTTTGCTATTTTCATTTTTATTTATTTTATTTTGTCGTTGTTCAATACTGAGGGCTTTGACTTTCATGATCACTAAATATATTTATTTTCACCGAAAAAAATGTTTGGTGTTATCTATGGGGCGTTTACGTGAGAAAAAGAAAAAAATCAATTACTCTACAAATGACAAAGGCAGTAATTTTATATTTTCTTTATGACATATAAATACGAAGACCGAAAGATAGAAATATTAGAGACAGAAAAGTTAAAATTATCAAACTAAAATAAAAGCAAGATAAATTTCTTTTCTTCTTTAATTATGTTCTCCATGAAAAAAACTTCATAAACTTTTGTCTCTGAATTTTTATTGTTTTGGTTTTCGTATTTCTGTCTTGGAACCAAAAGCAAATGTAGCTTAAGTTCATGCATTTGGGATTTTCAGTTGTTAAAATAATTGATTAGGCATGCAACGTTATCTTATTATTATAAATTAGATGTATCCATCATGGATCGCAATATAGTAGTAATAATTAGACTATTCACTAATCACTACAGGTCATCTCAAGGGTAAACACAACATGTAGTCACTAGGTGTCCATGCCCGGCCCGATTCTATTCGATCCGACCTCGAACACTTTAGAAATTATTTTAGTGTAATTTTACCGGATTTAGAATTGAATAAGGATCTTAAAAATAGATTCGATTATTATTTTGGGTCGGGTCTATGCCATGACTCGGGTCATCCGAACTCGACCCGGTGGCCCGGTCATCATACACAATTAATATTTTGTGTTATTAGTGATAGATGATGACTATTCTTATGTGAAATTTAAGTGTTTGTAAACTTTAATATTTTGTGTTATTAGTTATTATATGACTATAAGTTAATATTTTATTTTTAAAATGCATAAGATTTTAGACTAATGTATAATATTATGTTATTTGTATTGATTTAAATATTTGATGTTATTAGACAATATTAGTATTAATTATGATTATGCTTTAATTTTAGAGAAGAGTTGATTCTTATTATATTTTTCTAAGTGAATTTTATTATGTCAAATAATGGTTGGAGTCTTGAAAATTTGGATATTTTTACATGCTAGCTTATAAGAAGGTACCAAGGTAATGTAATATTAACGACCCGGTTTTCACCCGATATAATCGTGAACCGAAAATGTATAGATTTTATCGGGTGTAGGGCCAAATTCGGATCTAATAAATAGACCCGATATATATTTCAAGTCGGATCTGGATCACATCAAACCTGATTTGGCACATCCCTAGTAGTCACACTATCCATTTAGAAATTTCACTGGCTAACTAACATCCAATTTGCCAACTTCCAATTAATTTGTCAAAATTAGTAATTTAAATTGTTTTAAATTATCATTACTTAGTAATTTTTTAAATTTTATTTTTTCAAAAATATAAAATTAATAAATATTAATTATAGTTGTTTAAATTAAAATTTATTTATCTGTACTTTTCCTTCGTTTATTCATCATAAGAAAAGAGAAATCGAGTATGTCATTGAGCTAATAGTGAATAAATTTAAACTTGTATTTTCCTTTAGAAGTGCATAGGTCATGAATTCGTGATCTCACGTATACATGTGACACAGTTCACCTTTGATTGCATCCATCTATTATTTTATTTTTAATTAGAAATGTCAGCGCTGACAGATTAAGGGGGAAAAAAGAGTAATATAGGAAGATTCAATATGAATGTGTTCATATATATTTGAATGTTCTATACGAAATATTCCAGCCTAACACAGCTCATATTTCTGAAGTTTCTGATACCTTTTTTTTCCCTTGGGCGTTACTACTTACTACCTGTGTTCTTAATTAAAATGCAATGAATGGCAAAGAATATCTTCCCACCTAAACATGATTTTGTATATTTGTTGATATTCTTTATCTTACCGTTGACTTTGATTTTATAGATGGAAGTGGAGCAATAGGTCAATGCCACAAAGAGAGAATCAGACAAGAGAGAATAAGGTAAAGTTTCAAATTGCTCAGGAAAAGGGATAAAATAGGGGGTTTTATTAACACATAACAAAGGCTTTATTACGTGTCAAACCAAAATGTAAAGTAAAATTCAAAGGGAAAAAGTGGTAACATTCAAATAAAGCGGGTTGACTTCGAAATATATAGA
Organism: Arachis hypogaea; assembly: GCF_003086295.3. Classification (NCBI taxonomy): domain Eukaryota; kingdom Viridiplantae; phylum Streptophyta; class Magnoliopsida; order Fabales; family Fabaceae; genus Arachis; species Arachis hypogaea. The sequence goes on from NC_092038.1 coordinate 129,559,897, forward strand.
GTAGGTAGTAGCATACAAAAATGAAAACAATGTGCTGGTTTTGGGTTAATGCAAATAACATCCATATACGAGCTATCTAGAAACGCCACTAACTAATGGATTCATGAAGATGAATAACCTTAATCCTAATTCTCAACTTGTCAATAAATATATTATGTTGACTTTTACGACATTAGCTTAGTTTTTGTTTCACACAATCTATCTTCAAATGTTTGGTATTTAGCCATGAGACAAAAATAGACTACTAGGATAAGATCAGATGAGATGTATGGCAACTGGCAAGACCCGCAAAATAATGCGGAAAACCACCTTTGCTATTTGACTTTGGCTCCAACCATTAATTATTTCTTAACTTTCTAATCTTTAATTCTTTATACATTTAGCTCGATCCATGTTGAAATTAGAATTTACTCCTGCCCAGTACATAAGACACTTTCCATTCTGAATCTAGTTCACTACAATTAAGTGTGACTAACATTCTTGTAATTCATTTTCAAGTCATATTCGACTTAAAAAGGCCAACAGAATAATTGTGAAAAATTAGAATTTACTCCTGCCCAGTACATAAGACACTTTCCATTCTGAATCTAGTTCACTACAATTAAGTGTGACTAACATTCTTGTAATTCATTTTCAAGTCATATTCGACTTAAAAAGGCCAACAGAATAATTGTGAAAAACACGTCGCACATGAAAATGACGAGAAATCATAAGAATTATTGCCATTCTTATCAGAAACAAATAATTGAGAAAATCGCTGTTTATGCCGTTATTGTATCAAGTATCAATCCCGTACATTTGATTCGGATTCCAAGGATAACATGTACATCATATCATATATACTAATCCAATTCTAATAATATGAAACCCCCTTAATCCACAACTTGATGCCAGCATAGCATACAAATTTCTAAGGCACATATAATTACACTGGCAGAGTTTTATACAATAGAATAAAATATACACACTATGAAGAAGACTAATGTTACATCATAAGATGAAAGGGAACCCCACTATTTCCTTTTCAAAACAGAAATCACTATGGGATGTTGTTAAATGCTAAGAGCCAGTAGGTCATGGTGATTTCAGATATTCACACCATGAAAGAATACAAAGCGTATACATATGCATATGTATACCACTACTACTGTATGTACATATACATATGACTTACCATAGCTTAATAACTAAATCAAGAAAAGATGGTGCCTAACTAACTACCAAAATTGGGGTCAATGAGCCTCAAAGGAAGAAGCCATGACTTCAATCAGGTGATCGACTCTGCCAGAACAAGTGTGTGCCACCACCCACATGCTACGTTCTTCGCTACACAACCTTCCATGGTTACTTCTGTAGGGATGTTACGGTCGATCACATCCCCGAGTCCTAGCTGCCACACACCCCAAATTACTCCTTAGAACATTGTGGTAAGAATGCAGCTAATTCATAAAGCATTACATACATCCTTGCCACTTTATAGACTCGGAGAAAAACTTCAGCAATATTTTATTGACTGCATAGATATAGAACATTGAAATATAAACAAAAAACACATGAAAAATGGACAGCAAAAAATAAGCACCTGGCCATACTTGTTCCATCCCCAGCAGAAGACTTTTCCATTCTCTGTCAGTGAAAAAATTTAAAAAAAAAAAAAGCAAACTAATGAGAATATGTTAATGTTAGGAACGTGAATTTCCAGTATGTTTATAAACTACCAATATAATCAAAGATACAAGAACGTGACTAGGTATGACACTACGATTTAGGCCAAAACGGAAGGCATAGATATAACTTCTTTGAAAGTGAAGAACACTGGAGAAATCAAACATTCAAACAGACATTCAAGTCAGTGTTAGAGTTCAGTAAAGTGACTTCAGTAGAGTAAAGGCTAACTTCTCCTATGCAGGAAGAAGAACGCTATCACAGCTCTGAAGGTTAAACTATACCTGTAATTGTTGCAGTGTGACGAGCCCCACAAGATATCCTCTTCACGCTCACATTTTCCAAGCTCGGAGCATCTAGCAGCCTTGGTATTGTCTGTCTCAAAAATTTCAAACATAAGGGAAACTGTATAACAGACCATAGAATTTAGGAGCATGACATACATTACAGAGCTTTAGGTGACAGAATTTGTAGTTTCTTTTTTTAATCCTTAAACAGCATTTGTAGTTGATTAGGGAATAATGTTATCACATCATTATGTTCCATTTTTAAATTTGCATGGCAAGTACAGTGGAGAATGGATATCAAGGGTGCACCTCGGCTTGATCAGTACCGGTTCCCAGCTGCCCAAACTGGTTCCCGCCAAATGCATATACATCCCCATCGGCAGATATACAGACAGTATGCCACAGTCCTGCAGCAACTCCCTCTATTTGCATACCCAATAAAGAAGATACGCACGTTGGGCTCAATTCATCATCTGTACTTCCTTGCCCACACTTCTCCAAAACAAGATGACATTAGTTTAGTATAACAAGTATATGATTGCATCAACCAATAGTGATTACAAAGGTAAACATTGTAAAGGAATAGAACAGATTATCCCTTGTTAGAGTGAACTTCATCTTCAACATCGTTGTCCACCATATTCTACTTTACCTACATGTTGATCTTAAAGAAGGTTAACAGTTGATAATATGAAAACACTGGCGTACATGAATAGATTTTTGGCTTAGTTTGGTTTGAATCTTGTGGAAAGGAAGTGCATGGGAGTATTCAACACCTAAGAGCAGCTATCGAAGGGAAGGTGCAACCCCTGTGGCTGATAGTGATACATCACATATCAAGAAAACACGTATCCCAATCAATAAATTGTCTTTTTTGTTTATATATCTTTTCGAGGCCTCGAGGAGGTGAAAATCACATATGCTGCTCTTAGACGGATGAAAACACTGTCTAATATTAAACCAAGCAAGCTTACCATGGGTTAGAAGACATAAGAATTTATTTATGAACAACCTTGACAAATTTTTACTGAATGAAAAGGGAATGCACAGGTATTTAGATATAATTCACTTCCATTTAGGATACGCAACCAAAAGCTCCAATGATATCCATAGATCATTTTAAATTACCTGTCCATAAAGTCCCCAACCAAAAGCAAGCACCGCTCCAGCATCTGTATATTGAATAGACAAACATTGGAATATCAGTATATCTGAATTATGGAGGACCCAAAAAATGAGAAAATTTTTAACTTAATAAGAAACTAAGAAAGTTGTATTGTAACTATCCAACTCTTAATCTGGTATTAAGAATGACATGCCAGATATAGACATTATAGATGTTTTCCCAAATTTATGGACCAATCTAAGCATAACGTTTCTTCATCTCATCAAATAATACAATTCCTAGTCTGATTGTAGCATCTGTTAATTTTCCTTTTCTAAAAGCACCTTCAAGCAACCAATCCTGATACCAGCTAGGCAAATTGCATCATATATGATGCATCTGGATATTCTCTCTTCTGGTTTCACGTGTGACAATGAATAGACAGACACAAGTACCTGTGATTACCACACTGTGTCGACCTCCGCAGGCAATTCCCTTAACATAACTTCCAGGAACTCTAAAGTTATGTCCCTCCGAACCCATGCTCCCACAAGCCAACGATGACAATCTATCTTTACCATAAGGAGAGGAATCAATACAAGGAACAAGATGAGGAGAGGACACCATACGTATTCTGGAACCCAAACCAAGCTGCCCTTCACCTCCATAGCCCCAACCCCACACCTGTCCCATATCTGTAACTTCCAGAAAATTAGAATAAATGATGTGCAATATTTTGGCATAGGTTTATAGATTGTCCATAATGAAATAAATACCTGACAATGCTAGGGTATGGCGTCCACCAGCTGCAACACTTGCTATCCTCACCCCCGGGTTTAGTGTGACAAGACATGGCAATGCAGTCAGAACATCATCACCAGAAGATGATGTTTCAGCTGTTTGCTTTGCTGAAGATACTCTCCTTCGCTTTGTAGTTTCTTCTCCACTGGTACTGGAGGCAGTTCCACCAGTAGATTTTGAGCCTTGAGACCGAGGGCTCACTGTAGCAAAACCACTCTACATCAGTAAGACAGATAAAGGCTAAGTATCCTTCTTTGCTCATTGTAAAAGGCAACACTCTTTTCTTCTTTCTTTTGGTTGCAAACATTCTATCCTACATAGCTGCAGTCCCCTGCCGCCCCCACTTTTAGGCCATTTCAAGAAAGATCAAACATACCTTGCTCCGTCACAAATGAACTCTGCCTTCCAGTTACATCTTTTTCAGGACTTACCCCAGTTGATGGTTCACCAAATACCTTCCCAGAGGGAATACACTCCTTCCATCCCCATGTGTAAACTTCTCCACGTTCTGCAAAGAGACATCAAAGGATGTGTTTGCAATGAGGGTTAAATTTACACATGAATCAAATTTAGCCCCAGTTTTACTCCACTCCAAAGACATAATACTACACATTCAATGTTCCTTCACTCATTCTATTTCAAACCCAGCAAAACAAGGAGATCAAAGTTACCTGTTACAGAAACACAATGTGCCCATCCAGCAGCAGCTTTTACAATAGACACCTCAGGCGGAAGAGGGAAAGGCTCTGGAGTTTCCTTTTGCAGAAAAACTATAAAATGTTAGTTGACTAACAAAGAAGCAACAAAGACTGCAGGAGAACAGTGTCATGGTTATGCATTACCCCGTGCTTCCCAGATGTAACATAGCTTTGGCCTAAGTCATCTGTTGAACCCCATGTTATGAGCTTTCCAGAATCTGATTAAGGAAAGAATTAAAAATAAATAAATAAAATAAGAACAATGATAAATCATTTAAGCAAATATACAAAAACTAAAAGTAAATTACGAATACAATCATCTCACAAATAAAAACAAACAAATAGAGTTTAACTCAAGTTGATTATGACAGCAACATAAAGAAGTAAGAACAACAATGTATTCCATCGGTGAGTAAATGGAGAAGAAATTGATAAATATATTTTCTCTTTAAAAAAAAAAAAAAAACAAATACGAAGAGGGTAAAACTCTGTCTCTCAAGTTTCAACAATCTAACAAAATAACAAGGAAAGGAAAAAGACTAGCTTATGGTGTAGCTGGAGCAAATAGCAAGATTGAAAGTTCAAACAGAAATTTGTAAATAGACAAATCAATAAACTGTTTGCTGGTAACAGAGAGAAAAATTCTTTGATTTTAAAAAACACAACTTGGGTTGCTAGCAAATTAAAAGAAAAAGGCAATTCACTGATAACATCATCAGCATCAGCTTAGTCAAGCTTAGTCCACTGAACCAAGTTCAGTAAGTTGAGCTTCTTCTACTTCCGTCGAAATGGAAAATGAAAAACGCAACATTCAAGACTTTTTAAGAACATAAATAAAGTAGCAGAACCAAAAAATAAATAAATAAAGGAAATTCAATGAATTATCGGTTCCTTCCACAACTTGAACTTTAAAACAAAAAAAACAAGCTTAATTCTCGAATTCCAACCAACAACGAAAACTCAAAATAATACTAATAAAAAGAGGTTTCGAAACAACAAAATAAAGAATTTTCTTTTTTTTTAAATAAAAAAGGTGAATCACCGGAAATGGCCATAGCAAATCCACAACCACCACCGCAAACATCCCTCCAGGAGTGACCGGGTGCTGGAACCCTAGCAAGAACCGGCGTTAAAAGCGGCGTCCTCTGCGGCAGAGCTCCCGGCAGGTAACCCCACATGTACACCAACCTATCCTTCGCCACCATTTCCAATGCCGCTTCGCTCCCCTCCCCATTCATGGCGAATCACACACCCAATGCAACAAAGTTCAAACTTTTTACCCCTCAGATTACAGTGCTATTCTTATTCTTTTGGTTATGGGTGTTTCCGTTTGGTAAGCTCTCAGAAAAAAAAAATGCGATTTTTGGAGTGGCGGAAAGTGCCCTAATCTTTTTGCTTTCGCTCAGCTTGGTGCATAAAAGGGGGCGTATCATTTTCCGCGAGAATGCGGGTGCCACGTTGGATGCTCACGTGGTGCCAAGTACACATGGCATATTTCTAGCCACTACTTGATTCGGCAGTTTCTAGCCACGAGTACCGCGGAACTTTCTGGAAGCTCTGCTTTTTTTTCTTTTTCCTCTGTTCATTCTCTCTCTTCAAACAGCAGCTACGGTGTCTGCTTCTTCTTTGGCCACGTGTTGGGCCCTCATGGTGTCTCCAATCATTATGAGTTTCCACGTGTCGACTCCAGAAAAGCAACACGTCATGAACGTGTGTGTCTCTACGGCAATGTGAAAATGGTTTCGGACTGTGCTATTTACGCGATGTGATACGTTGATGTGTGAAATGATGTTATTCTTGGTTGGAAATTCAAGTTTTCAACTAACGTAAAGGGGGTGAATTCTAAGGGCTCTAATTTTTGTTTAATTTATTTTTTATGATAAAATTTTAATATTTAATAATTATTTATTTTTATATTTTTAAAATTAAATACTAATTTTTAGTTTTTTGATAAGTTTGACAAATATTTGAAGGGTTTTGTTATTAGTGTTATAATAGTGTGACAAAGATGGTTGATATGTGGCAAATCAAAATTGATTAACCAAAATATAGTGTTCCGTATGGGAGGAGTTAGTTGGTGATAACTAAATAAAACAATTTGTGCTAATTAGATTGGTGTAATGGTGTGCATGTATGCAAAATTCATTGTGAAAAGTGAGCCATTAGTTTATTACGTATCCAAATTTTATATTCAACCGGCCACTAGTTCATCTTTTCTTTCTTTTCGATCTTATTGGTACATGGCTTTTTGTCAACCTTCGTGTCTATATTATCTACAGGGACAAGTAATTTTATTTATATAGGCAAGTAATTATAGTTAGTATATACATCTATTATATCTATTATCTATTATCTATTATTAAAATCGAATTCTTTCGCAGCATGTTTTTAAATATATTTTTTAATTTATTTTATTTAATTCATTTAAATATATTAATTAATTATTTATTTAATTTAATTAAAATAAATATCAAATTATTTAATATTTTATTTGATTACATTAATTATAATTAATCAATTACATTAATTATTTAATTTGACTGAAATAAATTCATTAATTTTATTTTAATTTACATTAAATTTTTTGTCTTATATATTTTAATTAACAATTTTTAAGAATGACATAATTATTTATTTATTTGATTTAATTAAGATAAATATCAAATTATTTAATATTTTATTTAATTTTATTAAATATAATTAATTAATTATATTTATTTTTTTATCTCATATATATTTTGATTAATGATTTTTAAGAGTGACATAATTAATCATTTATTTAATTTTATTGAGATAAACATCAAATTGTTTAATATTTTGTTTTACCATATTAACTATAAGGAATCAATTATATTAATTATTTCATTTGACATAAATAAATAAAAATTTGTATTTTTTTTGTCTTATATATTTTAATTAATAATTTTTAAAATATTATAATTTTTACATGGCATATTTATAAGATATTTTTTATATATTTAACTTACTTCATTGAAATATATATGTTATTTGATTTAATTTATTAGTATGTTAATATTTGAATTGTTGTTTATATATCAAAAGTTCTTTTTCATTTTCTTCTTAATTTTAAATATTTTAATTTGATTTTAAATTTCATAATTTTATTCATTGATAATATTTTTTATTTTAGTATCAAATCTAATATTTTTATTAATATTTTTTGTAATTTATTGTTTATTAATTATATGCCCACCATTAATTGTATGATGGTGAATATTTTTTCAATTTATTAAAAAAATATAATTTTATTTCTTCCAAATTTATTTTATCTATGTTTGTATTTCATAACTTATTCACTGTAAAAAAGTTAAACGTACTATAAAAAATATTATTCTTTTACTAATTACTCTTTCATTCGATAATAATTTTTTCCTCCTATAATATATTATCTCTAATCTTTGAATTTGTATCAACTATAAAATATTATTATTTATTATTGTACTTTATCTCTTATTTCTTTTATTTTGTTCTTCTTTATTTAAGTTTTATAATTTTTTTGTAAGTTATATATTTTTTCTATATACATTAATTTATTATAACTCTTTATATGTTGAGTCTTTAATGTTTAAATTATATTTTTTATGTGTTTAATTTTATTTTTAATTTTAAAAATTAAGTAATAAAATAATATCGATAAAGGTTGTTGTGCACCTTTCTCTTAATCTTTTTAGCTTATGTTCTTTTTTGTAAGGTATACAATAATATTTATGCATAAAAGATAAATATAAATTATATCATATCTTCTTTTAGTAAAATTTTACTAAAAGCTGCTATTTCTTTTACTCTATTATGTGATTCATTTTTTCGCTGAAATGATGGTAAGTTTGTAATGATTAAAAAAAATCAATTTAATTATAAATTATATAATATTATTAATCAAATTATATTTTAAACATCAATAAAAGTGTTATTCATTAATTTTATTATTTTTAATATTAAAAATAGTTAAATTTTAAATTTAATTAATTTTATAAAAAAAATTATAACATAAATTACTATGTGTATTTTTAAAAAAATACTTTATATATTATTTCGTATAAGACACGATTTCTACTAGTATATTTAGGGTTTTTTTTTAATATCGGTTTATGAAAGTACATTAATGGCTAAGTGCTAATTATTAAGAATAAATTATACTAGTTCTGTATAAATATAATATTGCCGTTCTCTTATTGTGTTTAACTTGGAAAAAAAATTTTAAAGTGAAAAGATTAATGAATAAATAATAAAATAAAAAGTTAATCATCGCTAAATTTATAAATTTATAAGTTTTATTATATGTAAATTCTATTATTTTAATTTAAGAATAATTAATTTTTATTTAATCATTTTATCAATCTTCTCATTTTAAAAAAAATTGATCCACTTAGTTTATGCCATATACAAGTTCACAGAAGAGTAGATTTATTATTTCTATACTAGCTATGTTTAGGAATAATATAAGTTAATATTTAATCAAAACGTCATAAGAGTATTTCTGGTGAAGTATTTTTAGATTATTAATTTTGATATTTTTAAGAAATGATGTAACTTAAAATTAAAATTTACATTAAAATTAATTTATAACAAAAAAATTGATATCACCTTAAAGATATAATATTATTTTAATAGAAAATTAATAAAAAAATATTTGTCTAATTATTTTGATAAAATAATTATAAATAATATAAAATTTTAAATGCATTGAGTCTAAGTATTGAAAAAATAAATTTTATTTTTAATTTTAAATTACTAATTACAATATATAATTTAAAATAAAACTAAAATTAAAACTAGTATTAAAGATGTTCGAAGCAGACGATAAAATTAATGAAAACAACACTAACAACAATAATAGTTTATATACAGAGATCTATCTATAAAATGTAATAGAAATATTTTTATTATTATATAATAGTGTAGTTTTAGTGTTTTACTATCAATTGAGTTAAAAATTCCGAGTCCTTTAATTTTGTTGGTAGTGAGAAAAAGCTCTTATTATTAGTCTAATCAAATATAATATAATTTGAGTAGTATACTAAATTTCAACTCTTCTTAACAAATTATTGGCCCAACATCAGGAAAACACCAGAATGTTCTATTTTCAAGAAAGTAAATAATATTTTTTTAATAAGTGAGTCTGATTGTCTTATATATATTCAAAACTTTTACGTTAGACATAATTAGACAAGAGAAATTAAGAATTAGGTATATAAAGTTTAAAAAACACATTTTATAAACTAAACGTATGATTTATAGATCATGAAAAACTGTAACTTTGAATACACGAGAGGTTGATGATTTAAACGATAACTTCATAGTGTGACATAAAGCTTGATGTTTAATTGTTTAGTATTTACCAAACAAACATAAACCGAGCTACGTAAGAGGAAATACCAATATATACAATAGTTTTCTCAGCTTAATCGGAATATTCCATTTGGATATCCAAAACATTTTTCATACAAAAATCGAATAATATTCTCACTATTACAAGGGGAAAAGGGCATATGATTGTGGCGTAAAAAAAAATTATATTATGTCTCATGTGTCAAATGTGTTTTATTTTATTAGTTCAATTAAGTAATATAATAAAAAAAATTAAGTAGTTATCTTTTAAAGTAACTAATTTGATCGAATTTGATTTTAATAAAAAATCAAAATAAATATTCAGGCTTCTCTATTTTCCTATTAAAAAAAAAACTTATTTCCTACTCACTGTAACAAAAGAACTGAAGAAATAATAAAAGAAAACAAAGACAAATTAATTCTCTATATTGATATTTATCCATGAGTCGGGATTAGTAATGAATGATAGTTTCATAATATATATTCGAAATTATATTAGAAGAATGTTAAGGACTAATATTTTAATTTTAATGCAAAAACAAGAGAATTGAGTAATGTTAATTTAAACGTACGAGAAAAATAAGATAAAGTATTGTAACTTATAATTTTATTTACTTTAATATTCGGAAGACTATAATATATTAAAGATTTAAAGTACGTCCGTTGAAAAGTATAATGGGCCATTATTGCGTTCAAATAGTACTACAAATGAAAAATATAGGTAAACACCCCCTGACACATAAAGCCAATTTTCTCTTGCTCTCTAATAATTCCATTTTGGTACATTATATAAGCCGTTTTGAGCATATGCTCTAATTAACTTTTGACTTTTCCTTTTACCCTCTGCCTTTTTCATATTTAACCATGCTCCACCAACTCTACGAACTACTTTATATGAACAAACATAACACTTGTGAGTGGTGATCATCATTTTTCACTTTCACAATCCGTCTGTGAGAGTTCCAAGCACAAAATGCTTTACTTTTTTGTGAGGTCCTCCAACTCTCATTGCTTCAAAAGATCTTCTCACACTTACGTTCATATTATTTTTCCAACTTCTTTTGCGTCATCTAATTTTTTCTTAAGTGCGTGCAAGATCACTTTGTTTGCTGCCTCTACTAGTCCGTTTGTCTGAGGATGTTCAACAGAGGCGAAATGTTACTTGATTTTGAGGTTCTGCAAAAAATATTGAAATTTCTGATCGACAAACTGGCGACCATTGTCAGTTATGATATGATGAGGAATGCCGAAACGGCAAATAATGTTCTTCCAAACAAAAGATATTATCTAGTGTGATGTTATTTTTGCTAAAAGTTGGGCATCGACCCATTTTGAGAAGTAGTCAATTTCAACTATGAGAAATTTTACCTAGCCCGGCGCCGTAGGGAATGGACCGAGAATGTCCAATCCCCATTGGTTGAAAGGCCATGTGACATCGCTATGATGCATATCCTCGGCTGGGATATGGATGGTTGGGGCATGCTTTTGGCAATTTGTACAGGTCCGAACTTTGTTTTGACTGTCTTGTTTTAGTGATGGCCAAAAGAACCCGGCGCGGAGGATTTTGGATGCTAGGCTTCGAGCTCCTGTGTGTGTTCCACAAATCCCTTCATGTGCTTCTAACAGTGCTATTTCGGCATCGGAGCTGCCGAGGCATTTGAGTAAGGGGCGAGTGTATCCTCGTCTGTATAATGCTCCGTTCAGTAATGTGAAAAAGGTGGCTTGTCTTCAGAACCTTTTGACATTGTCAATGTTTTCTGGAATATGGGACATTTGTAGATAATCTATGAAATCTGTCCGCCAATCACTTTCCTGAGTAACACTTAGCACTTTTGTCAGATCAACACTTGGAGATTTTATAGAAAATTGATGTAATGTGGAGATCTCGGACTGAGTACTGCCGAGCTTTGATAAAATATCGGCTCTTTGATTTTGTTCTCTTGGTATGTGTTGTATTTCAAAATTTTTAAAGTGTGAAATTAAATCTTTGACTAATAATAAATATTTAGATAGAAGAGGATCTCTTACTTGAAATAGGTCGTTTACCTGTTGTACAACCAACAATGAGTCACAATATACCTTGATTGTGCGTATGTGGAGATCTATACAAAGCCTGAGTCCGACGACCAGGGCTTCATACTCGGATTGATTATTGCTGGCTTTAAAAGATAAGTGCAAGGAATGCTCGAGGATGGAACCATCATCGGCCTCTAGCCGTATTCCAGCGCCACATCCTTCTTTGTTGGATGATCCATCTATGTACAAAGTCCATTGTTTTGTGTGGTCCTCTTCCGATGGGATTGTAAGCTCTGCAATAAAGTCGGCTAAGAATTGTGATTTAATTGCCCCTCTTGACTGATATCTGATGTCGAACTCGGATAATTCGATTGACCACTTTATAAGTCTCCCTGCAATGTCGGGCTTGTGTAGCACTTGTCGTAGTGCGTGATCTGTTCTGACATTGATGACATGACTTTGGAAATAAGGTCGGAGTCTTCGTGCCAAGAAGACTAATGCCAAGGCCAGTTTCTCTATTTTCGGGTAATTAAGCTCGGCATGGTAGAGGGTTTTGCTGACGAAGTATACTAGATGCTGAATTTTGCTTTTTTCTGTGACAAGAGCAGAACTTATCGCCCAATCAGTAACTGATAAGTAAAGAAATAAATCTTCCCCTTGGAGGGGCTTTTGTAGAATCGGCGGTTGTGAGAGAGTTGTTTTTAGTGTGTTAAAGGCTCTTTCACAATCGTCGGTCCATTGAAATCTGTTTTTCTTTTTTATTGTTTGAAAAAAAGGATTAGATTTTGAAGCTAAGCAAGGGACAAATCTTGATAATGCAGCAAACCTTCTTATGAGGCGTTGTACTTCTTTTATAGTCCTCGGGCTTGTCATATCCACCACTGCTCGGCATTTGTCCGGATTTGCTTCGATGCCCCTGTTTGTTAATAAAAACCCTAAGAACTTACCACCTTGTACTCCAAAAGCGCATTTTTCTGGGTTCAAGCGCATGTTGTAGTGGTGTATCTGGTCGAATATTTCTGTTAGGTCGTAAATATGGTTGCTGCCGACCTTTGTTTTGGCGACCATATCATCGACATAAACTTCGATGTTTCTGCCGATTTGTTTGGTGAAACTTTATCCATAAGACGTTGGTAAGTTGCTTCTGCATTCTTTAGTCCAAAAGGCATAACCTTATAACAGTAGTTTCCGAAGTCAGTAATAAAAGCTGTTTTACATTCATCGGAGGGGTGCATAAGTATTTGGTTGTACCTCGAATATGCATCCATAAAACTTAAGGTAGCGTAACCAGAAGCGTTATCTACCAAAGAGTCTATGGATGGTAATGGATAAGAATCCTTCGGGCATGCTTTGTTTAAGTCAGTAAAATCGACGCACATGCGCCACCTACCGTTTTGTTTCCTTACCATAACCACATTGGCTAGCCAGGTGGTAAATCTGATCTCCTTGATGAATTCTGCGCTTATCAGTTTTTGTGTTTCTTCCAACGATGCTTTTCGCCTTTCTTCGCCAAGTTTCCTTTTCTTTTGCTGCACAGGTCTTGCAGATGGGTTTATGGCTAATGATTTGTGGGTTTATACCGGGCATATCGGAAGGTGTCCATGCAAATAAGTCTGCTTGCTCTTGTAGGAAGGCGGTGATGGCGTGTAACTCCTCTGTGCTTATTGACTTTCCTACAAAGGTGAACTTGTTTGGGTCATTGTTAAAGTATACCTTCTGTAAGTCGTCGGACGGAGTTGGTCTTTCTCGGAAGTTGGTTCTTGGGTCTAGGTCGGCCAAAGCCGAACTTTTGTTTATGAGATCGACATTGTTAACTTGTTGTTTTGCATGATTTTGGAACTTCATGCGGATGTTGTAACAGTGCCGGGCTTCTTTATGATCTCCATGGATTGTGACAATGTGATCGTCCTACAAGGGGAACTTAACACACAGGTCAACTGTAGATACAATGGCACCAAACTTGTTTAAGAAGGGGCGGCCAAGGATAATATTATATGGACTGAAGCAATCTACTACTAGATACTGAATATCACAAGTTTTTGAAAGAGGATGCTCACCCAGTGTGGTTTGTAACCACACTGACCCTATTATTGGAACTTGTTCGCCCGAGAAGCTGACCAGAGCTCCCCCCGTTGACTGGAGAATGTTGTTACTGAGCTTCATTTTTTGAAATGTCGAGTAGAATAGGACGTCGGCACTGCTTCTAGGATCTAGAATTACTTTCTTGACCAGCAGGTCGCCCAACTAAAGAGTTATAACCACGAGGTCATCCAAGTTCTGTATAGTTGAGTTGTAGTCTGCTTGTGTAAATGTGACCCGTGGTAGTTGTGTTGTAGTCGCTGCTTCGTTCTGTGGTCCTTCTAGCGAGCATATTGTTCGGAATGACCTTTTTCTTTCCGAGTTTGAGGAACCTCCACTTGCGTATCCTCCTGAAATATAATTAATTACTCCTCGAGACTTTTCATAATTGTTCGTTGTTGACTTGTCCTTTCCTCGGTACTGTTGTTTTGAAAAATTCTCGTTTCTGGAAAGTGTGGAACGTTTTTGGATGTGGCCTCCGATGTACTTATCGAGATGACCTTGCCGAGCTAACCGCTCTAAGAGGTCATTTGCTACCACGCAGTCATCAGTGGTGTGGCCGTGCTTCTGGTGAAAGGCACAATATTTTGATTTGTCTACGTTCTTAGTGTCCTGGTAGGTGTCGGCCTTTCTTGGTGGTTTGATGAGTTTTGAATTTAGGATCTCTTTGATGATATCCTCCCGCTTAGTGTTAAACTGCGTATAGGAGTCAAAACGAGGTGTTAGTTTAAAACCTTTCTTACTATTTGGAGTTTTATCGTCGTCTTTGTAGCTTGTCTTGTCAGGCTTTCGAGCTTGTCTGAGCTCCTCAATATCGATCTGCCCTTTGGCTTTCTCTCGGAACTCGGCAAGGGTCTTGGGTTTGGCTACCGCAATTGTTTCTTGGAACTTTTCAGGTCGGAGGCCACTTTTGATTACGTGTAAATGGACTTCGGGATGGAGGTCGGGTATACTGATGGCGACTTTTGTGAAGCGAGTCATATAGTCCTTTAGACTTTCGTGTTGCCCCTGCTTGATGGTATTAAGATAGTCAGAGTCATGTAGATATATTGCGGATTCGGCGAAGTGTTCTTCAAACAGCTTGGCCAGTTGCTGAAATCGCGAGATAGAACCTGCAGGCAAAGCACACAACCAATCAAGTGCAGGACCGTCTAAATAATTTGGAAAACAACGGCATAAAACAGTATCTGATGCACCATTGACGATCATTATTGATCGGAACTTTTTGAGAAATTTCTTCGGGTCTCCGAGCCCATCATAAGGTGTGAGGGTTAGTGGCAGGGTGAATCTTTTTGGCAATTCGAAGGTCATCACTTCTTCTGTGAAGGGTCCTACAAGTTCGTCGGACTCTTCCTTTTCATCTTCGGGTTGAATTTCGTCTGCTCGGATAGTTTCCGAGACATGAGAGGGCTGGGAATGATGCTCATTATCTTCTGGCTGCTGGTGATGGTATTGTTATGTTCTGTCCGAACATGGTTCAGTTTAACGATTTGAGCAGCCATTATCTGGTTTTCGTCAGCTATTCGTTGATTGATTTGTTGTAGCTCAGATACCATCCGCATAAGTTCGGATAGTGAAGGAGGCGGCACGTCAACCATGGGTATGAGTGAAAACAATGGGACCAAAAAGAGAGAATTCTATATTTTCGACCCCACAGTGGGCGCCAATTAATCTTGCTTGCGAAAGAAATGTATCAACCGAGTTATATTCCCAGGGGCTGAACTTCCAACTCTCCAGACCGAGCTTTTTCCTTTGATGTTGTGTTGTGAAAGTACAAGCAATGAGGAGGAGGAGTGTACCTGCAAAGGTACTTCGAAACTTAAGTCAATATATTATTCTCTTTCTTCATGAAAATGAAAGAAACATTTTACCTTGCTTTATATGGTGGGCTGTTCGTCTGTTACGTTTTTGGTATTAAGTTCGTTCATAAAAGGGTGGATAACGTATCTTTACTAATATGCCGTTATATCATCGGTTATGATAGAAATACTTATTTGACCGAATTATGACTTATGAAAGGATGAGCTTATAACGTATTACGCCGAGTTATAGCTCATAAATGGGTGAGCTATTAACGGGTTACGCCGAGTTATAGCTCATAAATCAGTGAACTCGTAACGCACTACACCGAGTTATATCTCATTTATTACGACCATATCAAGAATGAAATTGTTAGTTGATAAAGATGTCATACATATATAAATACTCCTTAAATAAACATGTTTGACAGACAATACAATATAGATTAAGACAATCTTAAAGGTATTTTATTTTATATTCCTTAATTATTATATATGCTAAATTAAATAAGATTATTTTAAATTATTACTTTTCTAGCATTATCGCTTCTTAAAGTGTTTTGGACTATTCGTATTTTGTATCGATATATATTTTATAAATTTCTAAATTTTGATGGCATACTTGTGCTATTTCAATTCTAATATTCTATACTCTTATTTAAACTATACATTATAAATGTTATATAATAATTTTTAATGTTCAAACAACATTATTCCATTCCTTGTGACTTGAGGTACAACCAAGAAAGCTATTTAGGGCTTGGTTGTGTAACGATTTCAGGTCATCATCAAAAGGTTTTAATCACCAACCACAACCAGAAGTTAACATCAAAATGGAATAGAAGTCCACACTTCAATGGAAAAATTGTACACAATGCCATTGGTGTATTAATTCTCAATCATGCTAACTATATACTAAAATCAGTAATTGAAATTAGCTATTAATATAAAATATGTATTAAAATATAAAATATATATTAAAAATAAATTTAATTATACATATATTTATACATAATAACTAATTTTAATAATTAATTTTAATTTGTAAATAGTATTTTTAAAAAATTTATCAATGTTTTTACTTTTTAATAATGTCTATTTGGCAACTACTTTTTTAGTAAAATAATGTTTTTATTAGTAAATCAAATACATAGTTAACTGAAAAGTAGAATTGTCAACAAGAAGTATAGTAGCACAAAGTCTCCATCTAGAATCTTTACGATTTATTTTAATCAACTTCAATTAATACCTTGTTTATAAATTAAATATCTCTATGTACATAACAAATTCACCTGCTGATAATACTATAAACAAGAACGCCCAAAAGAATCTAATCAATAATTAGAGACATTATTTAGATATGTCACGATCAGTCCATCCATTTGAATAAAGAGACTTAGATAATGATATTGACATGTAAGCTATAATCACATAATTTCAATTAGTACGAATTTTCGTTGTGAAACTATTAAACGATTTTTTTATGTAAATTAAATAAATATAAAATTTACGAAAATATATAAAATATAAAGTAATTATTTAAATACACAGCATACTCCATGAGAAAAAAAATTAAATATGTGCATATTTTGGGTATTCAGACCCTATTCTATAACTTAAAATGAAAAAACAGGTATTGAACAACTGAAATGTATTTAAATACTTATTAGAACCTCAGTACTCTAGATACATTCAAATGTTTAATGCGAGTCACAATATCTAAAATATACGTATTTTTTATTTTTTCTTTTAGTACTTTGTGTATTTGGGTAATTACTCTATATTTATATAGTTCCGTAATTTCTATATTCATTTAATTTAAATAATTAAATAAAAGAATCCTGTTATTAAATTCATAAATTTAATAAACAAATTGGATCCTCAGAGTCACAGAATGCTAAGTTGGCTTGCATTCCCACCAATTGGATCCGTATTTGGGAATTCGGCCCATAGGACCATGCCCAATAAAACGTGCAGCTACGTTTCTCTTTATTAGCCACAAATAATTTGTGGCCTGAAAGCAAAACACACTACAACTACAACACATGGGTGTTAACTAACCAGTAACCACCTCCTCTATAACAACCGAGAGCCCGTGACCCAAAAAATAAAAAACACACACCTTCTAATGATGTGTATGGGCCCATGAAAAGAGGAGGCTCTGTAACTAAGCCCTGTGGTTGAGAATGGCAGGGTAATTATTTGATGGGGTCGGGCCCATGATAAATTGGTGGTTCTTGGTGTTGTATGGAGTAGTTAGTGCAAGTTATACGGCAGCTAGAACCGTTGGATGTTTTTGTTGACAATCATTGGATGGGGTCAATGTGTTTTAGGTGGGTGTGAGAGTGAGATCGTGTGGATTGGATGTGGTTGACGTAACACCAAAGGGTCCATTTTAGTGTGTGTTCGTGTCATCTTATCACTTGTTATTTCTTAATGCCTGTCAATTATTTTGTTTGATAAAGTCTTCCGTGTATCGTTTAATAACTTATATATTTCGTGGAATTTTTTATATATTATTAATTGAATAATTAAAATGTATTATATAATATTCTCTTGAAAGAATTTCAAGTAGAAACATCGGTATTCTATTAGTTTTAACCATTGATTTTAATAACAAAAAATATATATAATATATATTAATTGAAAGCGTTAACATATTTCTGTATTTCTCTAACTTAGTTAATTTTTTAAGTGTTTATACAATTACGAGATGTTTTCAAGATGTTGTAATAAGTTCTATTACAAGAACAATAAATAATAAATTATCATGTGATATTATTATTTTTTATTTGATAAATATTAACATATATTATATTTAAAAGTTAAAAGAAAATAAATTTATTTCATAATATTAATGCGAGTATAAATTTTAGGGTATTATAAACTGAAACTTTTAATTATTCATCGTTAAAGTTGTCATTTTTATAGGATAGGATTTTTCTTTACCCAACCAACAGGCTTGTGTGTGTCAAGAGGTGGATGTATACGAGATTATTTCCCATTATTGAATTGAAGAAGCACAAGGTTACACTATACTGTGACATACATCCTTAAAATTCGAACTTGCGGTCAAGATTGCTTGTGGATACACATTTTTTATATGTCTCAAAACTCATCTACTAGATCTGTTAGTGGTAAAAGAAAAAGTGAGAAATTTGGATATATTTTTTTTTATTTTTATAGCCAATAAATTACTGCATGTACAAGATGAAATTCGAATCCCAACATTTATTTAAGTGGATAAGTAAACTGATCACTCGACCAACCTAAGTTAGTTATTATTAGCTTCTATTATTTGCCGAGAAATTCATTTCAACATTATGAAGTACTTTTCATTAGGATTATTTAAGTTGACGCATCATGTAGCTTACATTAACTTTCATTTTCAGATGGGGTTTTGGTTCATAGAATGACAATGACAAGTTGACAACGCACATTACCAGATAGTAATAATTTAATTTCATTATATAAATCAATCATCCTTTAAGTTTAAGGGTAAATTGACGTACGTCGCTATTTGCTGCCCAACTGATCATGTGCTCGGTGATAGTGCACAATTATGCCCAACAAACTTTAACGACTTCATTTCAATTGAAGGGGACTTTTATTTATTACTTTATTTTTTATGGAATACCAATTATTCAGACTAAAATTACCAAGTTAAATTTTAAATTTCTGTTCTGTCGTGCGGATAAAACACTAATATTTTTATTTCGGTTACTATTTTATTTTGGCAACGGATTCCTTACTTTTATTTTTGTGTGGGAGTATCATTAACCATAAGAAAAATATTTATAAATAGAACTCCATCTTTTTGTTTTTTAAAAATAAGACATTTACCCTTTTATATTTTTAGTTTTTTAAAATTTTCCTTTTCTTTTTAACCATTCTTTCAAAGAAGAGAGTCTATGCTAGAGTTCTTCCTACACTCAGCATCATCACAATTGGTTCTGAGAAAAATCTTTCTTTTGATGTCCTCGTATTAGTTACTACCCTCGCGTCGCACTACACTTTCAATTCAGTCTGTGTTCTTGTTCTTCGCTATCGCGTTAATCTGTTAGGTTTCTCGAGTATCGTCACCGATACTGTAGTGAAAATACAGTAAGGATAGAGTTCCTTCCCGCCATTGAATTCAACGCGCTGCAGTTTCGTGTTGTCTTTTGACACCGTAAGCTCGAAAAACAATTGAGAATTTATGTGATTTTTGGTGTTAGTGGTTCAGCTTCAAACGAAATCTAGCTCCTTTCGATATTGAATTTCAGTATTCTTAATTGTTGTTCTTTTTGTGACTGTGAATGAACTATTTACTTAGCATTATTCACTATCACTCTATAGATTCTGATTCGGAGATAATTTTAGACTTTGTACATTATATCTTAGATTCTTAGTTGACTTGGGCGTGCTATGTGTTAATCTTTCCCTAATTAATGTGCAGTGCAATGGTTATGTGGGGTGGTTGTGTGCAAAGAACAAATGATTGAGCTTTTTTAAATGGGAAATACAATTGATGTGAATCTTTATGTCAATAATTATAATTGTTCATCCATTCAGAGACTTTAATCTGTGGTGGTTTGAGTTGTGGAAGTCCTACTCTTTTCATGCTGCATTTTCTGAATGCTACTTAGAAATATTTTGCAGAATACAGAATAGAGAAGAAAATGAGAAAAGGGTACTACAGGATTAAGCATATGTTCTGAGATGTTTGCTCATGCTCATGTCTTTCCAAGGTGATTGCTGTGGTCAGAAAATTCTGTTTTTGTTAGTGATTTTCTTAGTCTAGAGACTTAAGAGAGATTTGCTGTCATGGACAAATGAATTCCTTGGTTGTACTAACATTCATATGCTCGGTCCTCTTGAATAACAAGAACACAGACCAAACTGAAAATGTAGTGCGGTGCGAGGGTAGTAACTGACATGAGGACATCAAAGAAAAGATTTTTAGCAGAGTCAATTGTGATGATGCTGAGTGTAGGAGGGAACCCTAGCAAAAACTCTCTTCTTCGAAAGAATAGTTAAAAAGTAAGGGAGAATTTTTAAAAACTAAAAATATAAAAGGGTAAATGTTTTATTTTTAATTCTTTTAAAAATAAAAAAAAATGGGATTCTATTTGTAAATATTTTTTCTATGATTAATGATACTCCCACATAAAAATTAGAGTAAGGAATCGTCGCCTTTTATTTTTATCTTGCATCTTTTCTTCTCTCATGTTCCCAACAAGATTGTGTAAGGCAAAATAATTCTTCCTCTGGGGGAGAAAGGAAACTATCTCGAGATGCTTCTATATAACCAATAATTGCTTCCAATAGATTAATAGTCAAATTAATTCTTAAAAGATAGTTTGTTCTTCAAATTCATTCTTAAAAGAATTTATCTATCAAATTGGTCATTCAAAAATTATAACTTAATTTTTTTTTGCCATTCAATCACTCAATTAATAATTTTAGTCAATAATTGATGACATGAAATATTAACTTACATCATATATGACATCTAGAATATCTAATTAGACACTGAATAAATATATTTATGAAAATTTATCAATTTAGTGTGGTTAGGTTATATTAGGATTATGGTTTATATAATTAGGAAAATGAATATTGATAGATTTTCATAAACATATTTGTTCAACGTCTAACTAGATAAGATATGTGTTATGTATGTTATAAGTTAATGTATTATATCATTAATGTTGATAGAAACAGAAGGACAAAAATGATTATTGTAATGTTTGAAGGATTAATTTGATTGATAATTTTTTTTTATGGACAAATTTATACTCATCTTTCAGGAAATAATTCGACCACTAATCCTGCTCGTAATCTTAAGACAATTTTTACAATAGTGATTATACACAAGAGGCAGGTAGAACGACCAGTAAAAAAAGTCTATCATGGTAGATTAAATTCAATAGTTTCAATATATACCTATTTATTTTTTATTAAAGACATCAAACATGATTATAGTATTATACCCTACACTAGAACTGATATGATCTAATGTCAAACTACCATTCAAAATGTTGTCAAGGCTAAATACTTGAGACTCAAGAGAGAGCTATATATAGGAGCAGGTGAAACGAAATGATGAATTCACTCATATTCACATGCAAAGTTCCATAGCTATATTGCACTTCCATTCAGGGTTTTTACTCTATCACCATGTACGCCTCCTGAGAGACCTGCCATTTGGATTAACAGATTCAGCAGCAGCACCATCCACTAAATCTTGCCGGTGTATTCTGCTGCCACTTCTTTTCCTGCTTGATGGTTGGCTTGAATTATCATCTACTGATGCAAATGTCTTGAGCAATTCCGACAGCATCTTAGGGTAACCTTCTTTCAAATGTTCAAAAGCTTCCGACAGCATTACCACTGCACACAACATAAAACAATACACGACTGAGTCTTAGAGTGGAATATATGAGGGCTTCCACAAAATGCACAAATTGAAAAATAAGTGGCTGTCCATATTCTTAGATCACACATTGAATTTTTCTCTGTTCAATGTGTAGCATCCAAATAGAGAATTGAATGACTGTTACTTCAAATGTTTAATTTTCCAACTATAAGAAATGCATGAAAAGGGGAAAGAATGACATTTGAACGATTCTATGACAGTCTCGCCATTCATTATGGTATTTGACCATAAAGCATACCAAATATCTACCAAAACAACTTTAAAACACAAAATGTGTAGGATATGCTAGAAAACATCATGAGGGCAATAGAGTTTATGCTGAAAAAATATTGAAGTTTAAAAACCATAGAACTTCTAAAATAGTACGCACCTCCTATGTTTACTGGATTTGCAATAAATTTTAAACAGATGGCCTTAAGCTGCGGACAATGATGTTTCTCAGCCAGGGCAAGTGTTGTGGCAACAGTGTCAGTGTTGATTTTTTCACTCAATTTTGATTCACACAGTAGTTTTAGACGATCAAGATTATAGAGATCAGCAGCAGCTAACAGATTCTGCACCATGACAGTACACGAGCACATATTTATTGAGCCCATAATATCGGACATCTCAGGAAGTTTGTCTGTGTAAATGAAGAGAAGCATTGCCTGAAAAACTAGATAAAATGAATATTCACTTGGCCAGAACACAACACAAAATAATGAAAGAAAAATGACTATTCAGCCAGAAGTTCAGCAGGCAGATAAAACAACAGAATAATGCTTCACAAACAAAAGCAGGCACAACTGGGTGAAAGATTTGCAAAGAAATATTATCAAAAAATAATGCTAATGATACTTAAGGATTCACAGTTCACATATGGGGTGAGAAGACCATTTCTTACACAGTTATACCATAAGAATGATAAAAATTTCACCAAAGTTCAGATATCAGA
The DNA here is from genome assembly GCF_003086295.3 of Arachis hypogaea. Classification (NCBI taxonomy): domain Eukaryota; kingdom Viridiplantae; phylum Streptophyta; class Magnoliopsida; order Fabales; family Fabaceae; genus Arachis; species Arachis hypogaea. Next base: position 129,583,051 of record NC_092038.1, read on the forward strand.
ATTCACAAATGGGAGTAATTACCTTGAAGACAAAAGGCTCAATATCATCAACCACTATTTCATCTATGCTAGGATCCCCAACTCCTCCAGAAAACTGCTCTCTGAAGACAGGAGATCGGGCAGCAAGTATCAACTTATGAGCTTTGAAGCTTTCACTCTTGACCTTGAAAACTATGTCAAAACCAATTTCGGATTCCAACAAGTCCTTAAAGTCTCGGCCCATGTCTGAATCTGGCACAATGAGCCCCGGTTTAAAACCCTCAAGACGGGTTTTCACAACACCTACAGTGCATTGCATGATAAGGCAATCGTCTTTCAGATATTCTGATGTTTCCAGTAACGCTCTTTTAAAGAATCGCTTGTAACCCCTGAAATGAAGCAACAAAAGCCAAATGCAGTAAATGCTAAGGGCTTAAGAGACAACAACAACAACCTTCAACCCACTCCCACCCCCTCCCCATCAAAATGAAGAATAAATAATGATGACTATATTGATACATTGCTTCCATGGGAGACATTTTTCTCACTCAAACCCAATGTCAGATACCACACACTAAGTTAAAAAGTGCAAAAACCACAAAAGAAATAACATAAAGAGTGAAAACAAATCCATGAAAGCAGTACCACATGCTGCCTCTGTACTTGATGGTGTAAGGGCCCCTCTCTAGTGGGCGATCGAAATGACTGTGGACTTTATGGTTGCCGTTCTGGGTCTGATCGAGCAGCGTGAGCTTGAACAACGCCCTGACATCGGTTCCCTCGCTGGCCAGTGCAATGAAGACCGAAACGTAGGTGGAATTGTCGTCAGGGTTCTTGCCATCAGGGTAGAAGTAAATGGCCCAATCATAACCACCGACGTTGAAGGTGCCGCTCATAATGTGCCTGCCCGGACCCATCCCTTTCGCCAAGGAGTAACCCTTGATGGTGAATTGGTGGGACCCGTTCACAGTCTCGGTGATCGAGCGCGACCACGACCACGACGACTCCATGGTGCAGAGTGGGAAGAGAATTGTGGTAGGAATCGTTCTTCCCTAACCGACCTTGTGTTAACAAATGAAATGAATTTAGTTTGGGCCAAGTAACTGACGCCGGAAATAGTAACTGATGCGGAGAGGGAACCGAGAGAAACGGAAGAATGATCATGTATCAATCATTCATTCTTTTCCTTCCCTCCCGTCTGTTTCTTTCGAACATAATCTTTTTTTTTTTTTTTCACGATAATAAACTAAATATGAAATTTTAGGATTTGATCCTCTCAAACTTGAATTTTACTTTAGCTAATAAAGTGTGATCTCTTACTATTTATTTTATAGGTAGTATCAAAAATAAATATGAAAAAAAATTATTTAAAAGATAAAAAATTACACTTTATCCTCTAAAATAAAATTTAAACTTTAGAAGATTCAAATCTAAAATTTTAAATAATGTAAAAATTCAATTGGAAGTTTTTAAATAATATAGATTTAATTATGAATTTAGTAACGCTATAAAGAGTAATAAAATAAATGTAAGAAAGAATAAATTATCAAGTTTAATTTATTCTATTTTTCTTATATAAAAGTTTAAGAAAAAAATAATGATGAAATATACGATTATAAAAAATTAATAGAAATAATAAAAAAATAATTCATATATTTTGTGTCTTTGTATTTTTAATAATAAATATTAATAAAAAATACATAAAATATATTAATTTAATATCTCAAAATAAAATTTATATATTTATATCTTATTTATTAAATATAATTTTATATTATAATATTCTTATCTTCGTATAAATTCAGTCTTCATATTTAATTAAGAGTTAAAAATAAATAAATTTTTTGTATTTAAATAATTTAATTTAATATATCTCTTTTGGTAAAAATCTTTTTTAAGATTTTAAAATGCAAATTATACATAGAAAAAATTTAGGAAGCCATATAAACTAACTCAAATCAATCTTTTTTATTTTTAGTTTTAAAATTTAAAAAATTGATAGTGAGAAGTTATTATTTTTTATTAATAGACCTATTTTTCAACTAATTAACAATATCTTAGTTGGTTCCTTGGCAGAACACACATATGTAAGTTTTTTTTCTCTTACTTTTAGTTTTATTTTATATGAATTTCTTCTTTATATATATAATATAATGAAGATATAATTCTAAATATTTTAACGGAATAAATTCCAGTTTGAATGGATAAAAAGAGGTGCAAATTATATGTTTGATACATTAGTACAAGAAACTTTTCAGCAATGTGTGTTGTTAGCAATAATGCATCATGCACTTTTTAATATTTGGTTATTAAAATCCACCTGATCTAATCAGTAAATTAAACACAGGAAAAGCATTTTAAAGAGAGATTTGAATCATTAGACTATCTGAAAAAAAAACTAGCCAATTCCAGTTTGGATTAAACCAAATTGGCTCATGTTGAATTATGTTATTTTCTTCCTAGTTCCTATTTTTCTTTGTTAGTTTGAGTTATCTACACAAACTAATCAAATTTAGCACATTTTATCCAAATAATCAGTGACGAGGGTGTCAAGATGAAACCTAACAACAAAACATGAGACACTTGAATGACACAGGGCAAGTAGAATCCTGCAAAATGTTGAGAGAAGGCTACATTTGATTTAGGAAACAATTAGGTGAACACTCAATAGTAAAAAGTTAATTACAAAAATTAAATATTCTTTTTTATTTTATTTTATTATTATTTTTGGTAATGTGAGGGTAATGGTGATACTGATATTGTGATACAAAGCGGATCTGAGAAGCGTGAACAGAACGTAGTAGCTGTAATGTAAATCTAAATCTCGTTTTACTTTGATGATGTTACAGACCTCCACGCTTCATGTCATTATCAATGTCCGCGAGGCACAAACAAAAATTCTTAGTCACTCTTCTTCTTCTTCTTCTGTTGTAATAAGCTCTGCCACAATCACAAAGCCACAGGTGAATTTTGAGACATACCCAACATTGGTGGATCCAAAATGAGCTTGGATCTGCTGAGAAGTTCCCTTGCATTGAAGATCATCGGCTCTCTCTTCATCGCCGTCACATTCTTCTACTTGGGAATGCACTGGTCCGATGGCTACCAACAACTCGTCTTCTTTTCAGACCCTAACCCCAACCGCCTTGTTTCCACATCCCCCAATTTCGACAAACAATTCAACGTCTCCGCCCTCATCAACGATTTCCAACCACCGCCGGAAGTAGCCCTAGAATCGCCCCAGCCGGAGGTCAAGAAATTCGGGATCGTGAGCGAGAATGGGACCATGTCGGAGGATTTCGAGGTGGGGAATGAGTGGGTGAACGAGACGGAGGTTGCCTCTACGGAGGACGACGGCGGCGGCGGTGGTGGTGGTGGTGGTTCTTCTACGAGATTCGTGATCAAGAGGTTTGGTCTGTGCCCGCGGAACATGAGCGAGTATATACCGTGTTTGGATAATGAGGAAGCGATTAAGAAGCTTCCTTCCACTGAGAAAGGAGAGAGGTTCCAGCGCTATTGCCCCGAAAAAGGTCGTGGCTTGAATTGCTTGGTTCCTGCACCCAAAGGGTACCGTACCCCAATTCCATGGCCCCAAAGCCGAGACGAGGTTCCTTGCTATTCTGTTTTAATTTCTCAAGAAATGAATGCTTAAAAATAAGTTCTCTTTATTGTTTTTAGTCGAGTTAAGATTGAAGGATTTCTTTTTCTATTTTCAATGGTATATCTTGAAATGTGTTATTAAGTTTGTGTAAATACGTTGTTATTGTTATTACTGATTCATGGATAGGTTTTTGTTTTTTCTTTCTCTTTCTGACTGGTGTAGGTATGGTTCAATAATGTTCCTCACAATCGTCTTGTAGAAGATAAAGGTGGCCAAAACTGGATTTCCAGAGACAAAGATAAGTTCAAATTTCCAGGAGGTGGTACGCAATTTATCCATGGGGCAAATGAATACCTGGACCACATTGCTAAGGTTTTTCTATGTGTATATAATTTGGTTTCGCCAATTCTTCTTTTTAGACAGTATAGGTAACTCGATGCTGAACATCAGGATTTTTTCTGTTTCGTTAGATGATCCCTGAAATTACTTTTGGTCGGCATATACGGGTTGTTCTTGATGTTGGCTGTGGTGTAGCTAGCTTTGGCGCATATTTACTGTCACGGAATGTCCTCACCATGTCTGTAGCTCCCAAAGATGTTCATGAGAATCAGATCCAATTTGCTCTTGAGCGTGGTGTGCCAGCAATGGCATCGGTATTTGCTACTAGACGGTTATTATATCCAAGTCAAGCTTTTGACTTGATACATTGTTCACGCTGTAGAATTAACTGGACAAGGGATGGTATGGTTTTCCTCTCTTTTACAATGTGCAATAGTTCTTGGTAATAATGAGAAGCAAAATATTATGAACAGGAGCATATATAACAGCTAATCAACCAGTTGAGTGCATGTTGATATGCTAGTTTTCTTGCTTATGATAGCAAATGCCTTTATTTATGTTATGAGCCTTAACACTTCATTTTACTTTGTGTTGAAGATGGGATATTGCTAGCTGAAGTTGATAGGATGCTAAGAGGAGGAGGATACTTTGTCTGGGCTGCCCAGCCAGTTTATAAACATGAGGAAGCTTTAGAAGAACAATGGGAAGGTATAGTTACACATTTAGATTGAACAGAGTTGTACAGTAAATAACTTACTAGGATTTGCTTAAGTCTTTCTTTATTATTAAGAATGCTGTCTGTGCCTATCATGTGTGTAACTTGGGTTTTTGTTATCTCCAGAGATGCTTGATCTTACTACTCGACTCTGCTGGAATTTTTTGAAAAAAGATGGGTACATTGCAGTATGGCAGAAACCTTCTAACAATAGCTGCTATCTAAACCGCGAGGAAGGGACTAAACCTCCACTGTGTGACCCACGTGACGACCCAGACAATGTTTGGTATTGTGTTGAAGCCATCTTGATCTTCGTTATGATTATATGTTTGTTAGAGCTCTGCGAGATAGAATCAGAGAGTAGAAAATAAATGCAATTTGCCAATATGTAGGCTAAAACACCCCAAACTTGAGAGTGTGAATGAGACCCACACCATAATTGCACTCAAAGTGTTGACGTAGAACAACTTTTGATTGTTTAGATAGCGTTACAGTGTTATTTGGACAACTAAAAGTTGTTGATATTAGAGCAATTATGGTGTGTGTCACACTCATCTTCTCACAACTTTAATTTTTCTTGCTTTCCAGAAATTACAAACTTTTTGGCCGTTTCCAACTTTTCAAATGCAAGTTGCAAACTATTTGCATGAATTACCAACTAAAAGTTGGTTGGTGTAGACAGCTTTCAATGGTTGTCCAAATAACATTTTTGGTTCTTAATGACTCATTATTGGTAATTTCATTACTTAATTTATGTAGGTATGTTAATCTAAAAGCATGCATCTCTCGGTTACCTGAGAATGGCTATGGAACAAATGTTACAGAATGGCCTGCTCGTTTGCAAACTCCGCCTGATAGGCTTCAAAGCATAAAATTTGATGCCTTCACATCCAGAGCAGAGCTTTTTAAGGCAGAATCGAAATATTGGAATGAGATAATAGGACAATATGTTGATACTTTACGCTGGAAAGAGATGAGAATGAGAAATGTTATGGACATGCGAGCTGGATTTGGAGGGTAATTTTTCTATCGTTTTATTTTCTTTTTATAAATAGACATTTAGTTATTCCTAATTGCTCTAGTATTTGGTAGTTCCTAATTTTTATTTTCTATATATTTGAGTGCTTTCTCAGGTTTGCAGCAGCATTGATTAGTCGGAAATTTGACTGCTGGGTTATGAATGTTGTTCCTGTTAGTAGCACAAATACCTTGCCAGTTATCTACGACCGTGGATTGATGGGAGTTATGCATGACTGGTATTCAACAAAAAACTTACTTAAGATATATTAAATACAAATGTTCACCTTGTGATACTGAGGTTTCCCAATTCCATGTACTGAAAAAGCCTCTATATCAATTCCCCCAATTACTTTTGCGATCTTAGTGTTTTGTAATATTCTGCAATTTTTATAATTTAGGTGTGAAGCATTTGACACCTACCCAAGAACCTATGATTTTCTGCATGCTGCCAACCTTCTTTCTGCAGAGCGCAAAAGGTACCTTTTTCTTTTCTTGTCAAGCTTGTATCTTTCCTCCTGGCTTATAATCGTTACACTATTTCTGTTAATAATGAGAAAAATGAGAATTGTGGTTTGGATATCCAATCCGATATTCATCTTTCGTAATCGTAGCTTAGGAAATAACTATTTTATGATCGCTCTGCTCGACTGCAAAGTCCAGTATTGATAATGTCTATTCCTTCCTATGTGTTGGATTTCTCTCTTATCAGATGCAATATGTCATCTATTATGCTTGAGATGGACCGAATACTAAGACCGGGAGGACAGGTATACATCCGCGATTCTATTGCCATCATGGATGAAATTCAAGACATTGCCAAGGCAATGGGGTGGCAAGTCACATTGAGGGATACATCTGAGGGGCCTCATGCTAGTTATAGAGTATTGGTGTGTGACAAGCACCTACTACATGCTTGAAACAAAATGGGAGGGTATGCATAAACATGAAATGGAACACATGTTTTGCTTTGATCCTACAAATAGCGGAAGTGAAGTCATACAACATGAAATCCTGTTTGTCATTTCAGAAATATAGGAAGATTTTAAGTGCCAAGTATCACTCACTTGTTACTTAAAGAGTTCAGAAAGTGATGAGTGTTGGAAGCATTTTTTGGTTGATACTAGGCATGAGATGCGCGATCCCGAAAAGCTGGGTAAGTCAAGTGCATCATCTAACTTAGATGTAACATCCAATTTATTTGTATATTACAAAGCTATTCCACATATATTCATTGTTGATTATTCCAAATAGAACAAATCCTCTATGTACGATTTTGATACATTTTCCCATTGATTTATGAGTAGTTTCCAAATAAGGTATACATTTTCTTGTTGGTTGAAGAAATCGTGCTCTAAGTCTAACAAACTAGTTAGGGACACTCTAGTCTCTAGTGTACAGATTAAAGTGGTATAGAGAATTTAAATTCCTTTTATAGATATTTTTTATTATTTTATTATTATTCAAAATATGGATTTTACCTTTATCCATCTCTCTCTCATCCTATTAAAGGAAAAATCTGTAAACTTAAGGAAAAATCTGTAAACTTACATCTTTACCATATAATTCACCAACTAGTTAACTTATGTTCCATATTGTGACAGCTCAGAAATATGGTTAGTTAACTTAACCATAGCTCACAACTTGCTATTACTATCAACTTCTATCAGATAACATTGATATTGTATCTGATTCACAAAATAAATCAGGAGTCATAATATTTGTAAAAAAAAAATATTTTACTGAAAATAATAAAAAATATTAATAATATCAATAATCCAACGATTATCTCCCACTCTCCTATTTTTTTCTGTTTTATTTATCATCCATCACTCTCCCATTCTTTGATATTATTAATATTTTTTATTATTTTCAAAAAAAAATATTTTTTTTACAAATACTGTAAACGAGATAAACTATATCTTGTTTACACTTTAAACGAGATATACATGTATCTCGATACATACAAAATTATCTCCTTTACAATGTAAACGAGATAACAGAAAAATATTTATTTCGATAATTGTTTTTTAAAATATTTATTTCAATAATTATTATAATTTATTTATTTATTAAAATAAAAAATCCAGTATTGACACGCTAGTACAATATAAATTGCATTCAATTTTATGTGCATTCAATTTCATGTTTACAGAAACCCTTTTTTGTTGAGACAGAAACTTTTTACATAAAATGTTTGATCTTTAGAATAAACTTGGTCTTATAGAAAAAGAATTATATTTAAAATATATTTAATAATAAAAAGATATCACATAATTAAGATTGACAATAAATAGAATAGAATAGAGTTTGAGAATTTTTCAATCCTAATTCTGTCTGCATTCTAAAGTTTTAAACTCTATCCTATTTGATTCTATCCATAGAAAAATAAATTTTTTTTAAGTAAGTATAAAATTCAATCATTTCAAATTTCATACATATTAATAAAATAAAAAGCTAAGATTAAATTAAAGTTAAAAATAATAAAATCTTAAAAAAAATTAACATAAAATTATAAATAACATGATAATCAACTTCTTAATAAACTTAAAATAACACAAACAAAGATAAATATCTTGTCACACTTATTATAAAAAATAAATATACTAAATTAATAATTTAAATAATTAATTCTAAACTTTTATAAAAAAGAAGTTGTGAGTTTAACAAGGCACTTCTTTTACTATACACATCATTTATATATATATATATATATATATATAGCCGCATCTTATCCTATTCGAAGAAAATGTGCTGGATGGAATACCCGTAAATAAAGTATATATTACCAGCTATAAAGATGTCACAACTCCGGACAAAACAAAAATGACATAATAATAAGAAAAAGTCTTTGGTAGCCAAGGTTATAATGGCTAAGAATTGCTAAGATTTGACTAACCTATAAACACATGATATGTGGAGAGTAACATGCAATTTCTTAGTGGGTTTGATCATCTTATATACTAGGAATTAAGTAAAGTAAAAAATGAGTTTACCAAAATTATGGTATATTGTGTGGGTCTTTTATGTGAAAAAAAATTCTATTAGTATTTTTTGAGTGGACAACACTAAAATCTAAAAATTCATTACAATGTTGGGTCAATAAAAATTTCTTAATTATTAATCTATTATTTATTATTTATTATATATTTTTTATTTTACAATTAAAATGTGTCACATGCCACTCTCTCATTGCAATTAAAATTCAATGTTTTTCTCCAAAATTAAAGTGTTATCTCCTCCTTTCTTTTTCTTTCTTTGTCTCTTTCATTTCTTCACCCACTCTATTTCTCTTATATATCATTATTAATGACTAGTAATAAATTTGACAATCAAATGTGCAAGTCACATTCTCTAATTATTAATCTATTATTTATTATTTATTATATATTTTTAATTTTACAATTAAAACGTGTCACATACCACTCTCTCATTGCAATTAAAATTCAATATTTTTCTCTAAAATTAGAGTGTTATCTCCTCCTCTCTTTTTCTTTCTCTATCTCTTTCATTTCTTCACTCACTCTATTTCTCTTATATATTATTATTAATTACTAGTAATAAATTTGACAATCAAATGTGCAAGTCACATTCTCTAATTAAAATTAAAATTAAAATATTAAAATTAAAGCATAACTATATTACGGCCCAGTTTGGATAACCAACTTAATTAAGAGCCCGTTTGGGAAGTGCCAAAAGCTACTTTTTTTACTTTTGAATTATGAAAAGTTACGATAAGCGTGTTTGGCACCATTTTAAAGAAGAGCTTTTGACTTCCCGAAAAGTTAATTTACAACTTTTGGAAGAAGTAGAAATAGATGACTCATCTCCTTCTCCATAAGTCATTTTATCACTTCCGTGAAAAAAAATTGATTTCAAAACAAAAAAATCTACTTTCATTCTTGATTCTGTAAAAAAATATTTCATGTTTCTGCTGAAAATATTGGCCCTCCACCACCATTTTCATACAAGGTTCCATCTTCTAGAAGCACTGGCCTTCCACCATCATCTTTACGCAATGTTCCATCTACTGGAAGTTGGCCCTCCACCACCATTTTCACGTAATGATTCATCTGTTGGAAGTATTGACCCTTCACCACCATCTTCTATTCAATCTGAACCAGCATATATTCCTTTCAGGTATTTTTTTTTATCATTTTATCATTCTATTTTATTATTAAATTTGTATTGAATATTGTGTATGCTATGAAATCTCAATTTTAATTTTATTTTTTTATATGTGATTTTAATTTTATTTTTTTATATGTGATTTTATTTTTATACAACTTGCTATTATTTTTATAATTAGTTTTATAATTTTCTTTTTTTTTTGTGTTCTTTCCCAACAAATTCATGAAAGTGGCTAGTCCGGAAGAAAATTTAAAGCTGATTGGAATGAACGAAATTATGTTATATTCATAAAAATATGTAAAGAAAAGATGGTGGCTGGAAATAGACTTGGAACACATTTTAACAAAGTTAGTTGGGCAAATTTAAAAACAAAATTCTTGAAAGAGACTGGTTTAAATTATGAGTCTAAACAATTTAAAAACAAGCGGGAGGCTATGAAAAGAGAATGAGGACTATGGGCTAAACTAAAAGAAAAAGAGATCGATTTTGGTTGGGATCCTATTAAGAAGACCATACAAGCAAGTGATGATTGGTGGGATGCTAATACTCAGGTATGTTGCATTTTTTAAAACTATTTCAGATCCATTCTCTTGTATTTTAGAAATATCAATTTTAAAATCAACCTTCAGTAATGGAAAGTATTTGTTATCATCGTTATTTTAATATCCATTTTCTCATGTTAAAAAAATTATATTTTTTGAGTTATTTATCCAAATGCTACAACTTTAAAATAAGTACTTCTATAGTTAAAAATCCAAACACAAAAGAACTTATTTATAAGCTACTATTAATAAAAGTCCTTTCCTTTTGATAAAATAACTTAAACAATAAATGACTCTGTTAAAAGTAATTTATAAATACGTTATTTTGTATTTGGATTTTTAACTCTAAAAGTACTTATTTTTATAGAAATATGATGAAAAGTAGAAGTATTATGAGAGAAGTCATTTTTTTAACTTCTCTATAAACTCTTAAATAGCTTCTTAGAAAGTTGCAATTTGATTTTGAAAATTGCACCAGACATTAATACTATTACTTTTCATAAGTCAAAAGTTAAAAAAAATTACTTCTAAAGTTTCCCAAATGGGTCCTATATTACTAATTTAACGTTTTTTATTTTTAATATGGAGAAGAGTGTAGGGTGATATAACGTTACGGAGAATATGAGTGTTTTTCCTACATGTGGTGTTAGGAGGCTGAAATCGGATCGAAGGATTTAGAACAAGAAACTCGAATGGTCCGATTAGAGGGTATCTACAAAAAAAAATATTTTTTAATAAAACTCGGAAGGTCCGTTTTGATTTTTTTTAAAATCTAAAAATGGAGGGTCCATTTTCATTTTAAGAAAAATTTGAAAAAACCAAAATTCAAAACGGAGGTCCGTTTTCAGTTTAAGAAAAAAAATAAAAACTGTAAATGAAAGGTCCGATTTGATTTTAAGAAAAAAAATTAATCGGACGGTCCGATTTGTGGTCAACGAATTTCTTAACAAAGAATTTGGACGGTCCGATTTCTCTCTGTCATTGTTCAAAAAAGTCTGTCCCATACCTATGTCTAACACCTGTATATACCAAAATACATCAAATGATATTCTTTCATTAAAATTGAGATAAAATATTTTCTTCAAAAATTAATAAACTTTCTTCTTCCATCCTCTTCCTTCTCTATTTCTCTCTATCATTCCACTCTATATATAACTTATAATTTATATTTTATATTACTAATTTGACAAACTAAAATATATTACAAGATATTATTTTATTACAATTAAAATAAAATATACTTTTAAAAATTAACAAACTCTCTCTCTTTCTTTTTTTTAATCTTTCTCTCTCTTTTTTCTCTCATTCTCTATTTCTTTCTATATTTGAATTCTATAAAAAATTAAATTAATAAAATAATATAATTTAAATAAATTCATAAAACTATAAAAATACATTAAATTTATAATTAAATATAATTAAAAAATAATCCTATAATATTATTTACATAAAAAATATGTTATTATTATTATTATATGTATAATCTTTTAGTTTTAAATTTTTACTGTTTGTCTTTTTAATATATATTTTTGCATCTCTTCCATTAAATATTTATTATATATAATTTGGAGAGAATACTAATATTGTGATTAATAGTTAATTAATTAGAATAAAAATTTAATTATTTAAAAAAATTAATTTTATAACTATCAATATAACTATTAATTAATTATATATCTCTTCCTTTAAAAATTATTTTTTTAAATAATTGAATCTTTGGAGAAGAGAAACGCTCTAATTTTAAAGAAAAAGATTGAATTTCAATTACAAAAAAAAAATAATATATAATATATTTTGATTGTAAAATTAATAGTATAAAATAAATAATAAATAATAAATTAACAATTAAGAAATTTGTATTGATCCAATATTTAATGGTTTTCAGTTTTGTGTTACCACTCAATAATATTTTTTTTTCTTCACATAAAAGGCCCACTATTTTATCCTGCAGTCATTTCTAATGTGTAACGTGATCAAACCCCTTAACAACTTGCATATTACTCTCCACATGCCATATATTTATGAAAAAATACTACTTATACAATAAAATTCAGTCTTTATTCAATTTTTAAATTTAATCTTTTATTATTTTAATTTTTTAATTAATCATATTTTTTATTTTAAGGAATCACTTTTATTTTTAATACTTATCACCGTAAAATTTGTAACCACTTACAATATATTGATTTTTTGGAAACCAAACCATAAAATGTGCAACAACTTTTTGTGTACTAATTTAAAAAAAAGCGGTGAAGTTTTCAAAATTAATTAAATTCACTTCAATTATTTTTTTATTCAAAATATTTAAAATTCATGTCAAAAACACATCTAAAATTAAATAAACAACATAAACATATTTAAAATTATATATTAACACATCTAAATTATTGTCATTGTAGTTCTAAATAACATATTAAACACACAAAAAAATAAACTCAAATACACATCGAAAAATATAAGAATGCACTCTAAATATTTTATCAACACATCCAAAACTCATGTAAAAAAACTTATATATATATATATATATATATATATATATATATATATATATATATATAGAATAATAAGAAAAGCAATGATGTCAGAGAATGTGCAAAGAAAAATTCTATGAATAGAGACTAATCCAAACCTTAGGTACATTTTTGGCGCGCACAAATGGCAATGCTGATGCGGACGAATGGCGACGAGGAGGAGGAAGGCGGCGACGATGATGAGCGTCGAGGAGGAGGAAGGCGGCGACGATGATGAGTGTCGAGGAAGAGAAAGCCGGCGTTGTGGATGAACATCGAGGACAAGAAAGGCAGCGTCGAGGATGAGCGCTGGGGAGGACGGTGGCGCGGACGAACGGTGGCGGAGGATAATAAACCACGAATGTGCGTCTTTGGGTTTATGATGTGTGGTGAATGTGACTGCTCTACTTTCTTCAGAGTTTTGTATGGTATTAGTTAATAATTAGATGGTTTAAGATTTATTTTAGAATTTTAAAATTGAAATTTTGAATTTTAACTAATTTGATTTTTGGATGTGTATTCAAATTGTAATATATTAATAATTAAATATATTAAATCTGAAACAGAAATTTAAAATTGAAATTTAAATTTTAAATTTCAGTTTTATTTAATTTATATTTTGAATGTGTATTTAATTTTAAAAAATACTAAATTTATTTATAATTTTTAGATGTATTTGTTTTACTTTTTTTAAATTATTGTAATAAAAGGTTGAATATTGTACAACTTTTAAAGGATACCTAGTTAAATTGATTTTTATAGGTCAATTAAATTTTAGTCATTTACAACAAGGATGGATGCCCATTTATGGGCGGATCAATTTTCCTATGGTGAAAGGAGCAAGTTCTCATGACAAAGCACAATTAATGTAGTTTGAAAAGTAGAATTTGTTTGCCTATAAAAGCATGAGTGTGGCACAAAGATTATACACACAATTACAAATACTTTCCTTTCTCTCTCTCTCTTTACAGCAATAAAATTATCTTCTCTCTTTATACATTACTAATAGTTTCTCTTTCTCTCTCTCTCTATCTTTACGTTACTGCATATAAATATATAAGTTATTTTATCGAGTTAATTATATTAATATTAGAGTCTTTTATTTACATATCTTTATTTTATATTTAGAACATCTTCTTTATTTATTTCAAAATACGTTATCAGCACGAGACTCTGATCAAATTTTAGAAAGACTCAGATAACAAATTTTTATTATGTCGAAACTCTCTCATCTTGAATTTAATGCTCTTGATATATCTGAAAACAACTATTTATCATGGATATTGGATGCTGAAATGCATTTTGATTCAATGGATCTTGGAGATACCATTAAGGCTGAAATAATGTATCATAGAAGGATAAAGCCAAGGCCATGATTTTCCTTATCTTGACGAAGGATTGAAAAATGAATATCTCACATTAAAAGATCCTGCAGATCTGTGGAAAGACCTTGAAGAAAGGTATAATCATCAAAAGACGGTGATACTTCCTCAAACCCGATATGAATGGACGCACTTGCGTTTACAGGATTTTAAATCCATAAATGAATATAATTATGCAATATTTTGAATCACCTCACGAATGAAATTATGTGGAAAAAAGATAACTAATAATGATATATTGAAAAAAAATTTCTCCAACTTCCATGCCTCGAATGTGCTCCTAAAGCAGCAGTATCGAGAAAAAGGATTTAAAAAATATTTTGAGTTAATTTCTTGCCTTCTTGTTGCTGAACGCAACAATGAGTTGCTCTTAAAAAATCATGGAGCGTGTCCAGCTGGCGCCGCCCCATTTTCTGAAGTAAATGCGACAAATTATCCCAGAAGAGGTAAATGACAAGGTTTTAGTAACAAGAAAAATTATGGAAGAAAAATGAATTATATTCAAAAGAGAAGATCTCACCAGAAGTGGGATAAAGAAAGAAATATTTGGCAAAATAAATCAACAGAGGATAAGTGTTTCCATTGTGGTGGAAAGGGTCATTGGTCGCGTACCTGTCGTACACCAAGGCACCTAGTTGATCTTTATCAATTATCTTTGAAAAGGGATGACAAAGGAAAGGAAACAAATTTGTTTTAAATGATGTTAAAAATTCCACCACTCATTATGATGTATCTGATTTCTTTGAGGATCCTAAAGGAAATATTGGTCATTTGATCAATGATGGAATAATTTAATATGTGAGATTGGTACGTATTCATGTAAATAAATAATGTAGGAAACTTTTTGTTAAGTTTATTTTCTATGCATCTGAATTTCAAGTATATGTATGTAAATAATGCTTAATAAAATATTTATGAATTTCAAAATTACTGAATATGCTAAGATAATAATAATAAAATTTTTAGTATATACTATACTTCTTAGTAAAATATTTTCAATCAAGAAAATAATTTTATGTGCATATACTTCTCTCATTTTATTATTATTATTTATCTTTGGAGAGAATGACAAAGACATATAGTGAAGATGTTTGCCTTGTGGATAGTGCAAGTTTGCACACCATTATCAAAAGTAATATATACTTTATCCATCTTGTGCCAAAAGAAGAATATGTTAATACTATTATTGGCTCAGACAGTGTGATAGAAGGTTCCAGAAGCGCTATAATTTTGTTTCCTGGAGGAACAAAATTCATAATAAATAATGCACTATTGTCTACGAAGTCCCTAAGAAACTTGTTGAGTTTCAAAGATATTCGCTAAAATGGATATCATATTGAAACTATGAATGAGAAAAATCATGAGTATTTATGTATCACAACTCATGATTCAAATAAGAAGATTATACTAGAAAATTTACCCTCACTTTCATCTGGATTATAATATACCAAAATTAGTGCAATTGAATCACATGCCATTGTAAACTAGAAGTTTACTAGCCCAAATGAATTCATAACTTGGCACGACCGATTGGGTCATTCGGGAACAACCATGATGCAAAGAATTATTGAAAATTCTCATGGACATTCACTAAAGAACCAGAAGATTTTTACATCTAGTAAATTTTGTTGTGCTGCATGTTATCGGGAAAAGTTAATTTTAAGGCTATCACCAGTAAAGATTGGATTTGAGTCCTTTGAATTTCTAAAAAGAATTCAAGGCGATATATATGGATCTATTCATCCACCAAGTGGATCTTTTAGATATTTTATGGTCCTAATAGACGCATCTTCGAGATAGTCATATGTGTGCTTATTGTCTTCTCGTAACTTGGCGTTTGCGAGATTACTTGCTCAAATTATTCGATTAAAAGCACAATTTCCAGAAAATCCAATCAAAGTAATTCATCTTGATAATACTAGTAAATTTACTTCCCAAACTTTTGATGCTTATTGTATGGTTAATGGAATAAGTGTTGAACATCCAGTAGCTCATGTTCACATACAAAATGGGTTAGCAGAATCACTTATTAAGCGCCTCCAATTAATTGCTAGACCCTTACTTATGAGAATAAATCTCCCAACTTTGGTTTGGGGGTATGCTATTTTACATGCTGCAGCACTTATTCGTTTGAGGCCAACGAGTTATCATCAGTTCTCTCCTATGCAATTAGCTTTTGGCCAGTAGTCAAATATTTTCCATTTAAGAATTCAAGGCGATATATATGGACCTATTCATCCACCAAGTGGATCTTTTAGATATTTTATGGTCCTAATAGACGCATCTTCGAGATAGTCACATGTGTGCTTATTGTCTTCTCGCAACCTGGCGTTTGCGAGATTACTTGCTCAAATTATTCGATTAAAAGCACAATTTCTAGAAAATCTAATCAAAGTAATTCATCTTGATAATACTGGTAAATTTACTTCCCAAACTTTTGATGCTTATTGTATGGCTAATGGAAAAAGTGTTGAACATCCAGTAGCTCATGTTCACATACAAAATGGGTTAGCAGAATCACTTATTAAGCACCTCCAATCAATTGCTAGACCCTTACTTATGAGAACAAATCTCCCAACTTCGATTTGGGGGCATGCTATTTTACATGCTGCAGCACTTATTCGTTTGAGGCCAACGAGTTATCATCAGTTCTCTCCTGTGCAATTAGCTTTTGGCCAGCAGCCAAATATTTTCCATTTAAGAATATTCGGGTGTGCGATATATGTTCTTATTGCACTACCTAATCGCACCAAAATGGAACCCCAAAGAAAATTAGGGATATATGTTGGATATGATTCTCCCTCTATAATGAGGTATCTTGAGATACAAACTGGAGATGTATTTAAAGCCCGGTTTGCGGATTGTCATTTTGATAAATCAAAATTTCCAACATTAGGGGGGAGAGAATAAGTTTCCTATAAAGGAACTTAATTGGAATGCATCATCCTTGATGCATTTAGATCCTCGATTAGGGCAATGTGAACTAGAAGTTCAAAAGATTATACATTTGCAAAAAATAGCAAATGAATTGCCTGATGCATTTTCTGATACAAAGAAGATAACCAAATCTTATATACCAGCAAAAAATGCCCTAATTCGAATTGATGTCCCAGTTGGACAAATACACTGAAGCAAATTCACACCAGAAGCGTGGTAGACTTGTTGGTTTCAAAGACAAAAATCTTCGAAAAAGAAAAGAGGTAACTACTATTCCTGTTGAAAAAGACATAGTAAAGACACCTGCAGTTGTCCAAAATTCTGATATGATTTTAACGTCAGAAGATGTTCAGGTACCTGAAAATTATGAAAATGACGAGATCTCGATAAATTATGTCTTTATAGGAGAGAAATGAGACCGAAATAAGACAATTGTCAATAAAATATTTGCATATAATATGGATTTAAATATCATGCATGAAAGTAAGGATCTTGAGACAAGATCAGTCGAAGAATGTCGACAAAGAAATGATTGGCCAAAATGGGAAGAAGCCATGAAGGCTGAGTTAGACTCACTTCCAAAACGTGAAATCTTTGGACCTGTAGTCCGTATACCCGAAGATGTAAAACTTGTTGGATACCGATGGGTATTTGTGAGAAAACGAAATGAGAAAAATGAAGTTGTGCGCTACAAAGCCCGATTTATGGCACAAGATTTTTCACAAAGGCCCGGTATAGATTATGAAGAAACATATTCTCTTGTAGTGGATGCAATCACATTGCATTATTTGGTCAGTTTATCTGCATATGCATTTAATGGATTGGTAACAGCCTACTTATACGGCTCATTAGATCAGGATATCTATATGAAAGTCTCTGAAGGACTAAAGATGTCTAAACCATCCAATGAATATTCGCAGGAGTTATACTAAGTTAAATTGCAAAGATCTTTGTATGGTATAAATCAATCTGGACGAATGTGGTATAATCATCTTACTAAGTATCTGGCAAAAAATGGATTCAAGAATGATGATATCTGCCCGTGTATTTTCATAAAGAAATCTGCATCTGGATTTATTATAATTGATATATACGTTGATTTAAATATCATTGAAACTCTTGAAGAGATTCCAACAATTATAAAAGCTCTAAAAGAAGAGTCTGAGGTGAAAGATCTTGGAAATACTAAATTTTGTCTCGACCTGCAAATCGAGCATACAAAAAATAGGATCTTTATTCATCAAACAACATATACGGAAAAGATCTTGAAGAGATTTTATATGAATAAGTCACATCCATTAAGTACTCCAATGATTGTAAGATCTTTGGATATGGAAAAGGATCAATTTCGTCCTAAAGAAGAGAATGAAGATATCATTGATCCTGAAGTACCATATCTTAATGCTATTGGAGCGCTAATGTATCTTGCTAATAATACACGACCTGACATATCATTCGCGGTGAATTTATTAGCAAGGTATAGTTCATCTCTAACCAGAAGATATTGGAGTGAAATCAAGCAAATCTTTCGATATTTTCATGGAACGGTTAATATAGGATTGTTTTATCCCTATGGATCCAAGTCACAACTAGTTGGTTATGCAGAGGCATGATATTTGTCTGATCCACATAAAGGAAAATCTTAAACAGGATACCTGTTCACATATGGTGGAACAGCTATATCATGGAGGTTCACGAAACAGACGATTGCTGTAACATTCTCTAATCATGCTGAAATACTAGCAATTCATGAAGCAAGTCGCGAGTGTTTTTGGCTCAGGAGTTTGATCCAATATATTCTGTCATCATGTGAACTGATTGATCATAAGATAGCTCCAACTACCCTATTTGAAGATAATATAGCATGCATTACTCAGCTTAAAGGTGGATACATTAAAGGTGACAGAACCAAGCATATTTCTCCCAAATTCTTCTTCATTCATGATCTTCAAAATCAAGGGACAAATGATATCCAACAGATCTGCTCAAGTGACAATCTGATAGATTTATTCACAAAGTCACTTTCAAAATCCTCCTTTGAAATATTGGTACATAAGATTGAGATGCGCCGATTTTGAGACATTAAATGATGTCGACAAGAGAGGGAGACTGTACTCTTTTTCCCTTGGTCAGGTTTTTTTCATTGAATTTTTCTTGACAATGTTTTTAATGAGGCAGTCCCAATCGCAAAAGATCTTGTACTCTTTTTCCTTTACTAAAATTTTTTTCTACTGGATTTTTTTAGTAAGGTTTTAATGAGGCATATTCTTAAATGAACATCCAAAGGGAGTGTTACAACAAAAATGAATAAAGATAGATGCCCATTTATGGACAAATCAGTTTTCCTATAGTGAAAGGAGCAAGTTCTCATGATAAAGCACAATTGATGAAGTTTAAAAAGTAAAATTTGTTTGCCTATAAAAACATGAACGTGACAAAAAGATTATACACACAATTACAAATACTTCTCTTTCTCTCTTTCTTTATAATAATAAAATTATCTTCTCTCTTTATACACTACTAATAATTTTTCTCTCTTTATCTTTACGTTACTGCATATAAATATATAAATTAATTTATCAAATATTATATTAATATTTAAAACTTATTATTTATATATCTTTATTTTATATTTAGAATATATTCTTTATTTATTTCACAATAATTCTTAGCCATTATAATCTTGCCACGAGAGACCTAATAATAATACTACTAATAACATGACAATATGAAGAAATTAATAATAACAGAATCAGTCAATCAGATGTTTAACCCATAGGGATTAGGGAATTCCAATTTCCAGCCCCTATGAAATTTTGCGTTTGGAAATTGGATCCTCTCTATTGCTGTTGGTAGTTGGTGAGGACTGAGGTGAAGTCTTCTTAATTCATGAGAATCACACTCCACATTCCACAGAACCATTTTCAAAGCAATGACCGATAGTGGACTCGTTAACACCCCCCCCCCCCCCTCTTTTCCTTTTTTTCCCGCTTCCAAAATCATATCTTTGCCATCTTTAATAATTAATCAAACATCAACAGGGACTTGTCGATCTCAAAATGGGGCCTTCCAAAAAAAGGTGGATAGAATATTACTGTTATGATGAAATGGAAAACCCCTCCTCCTAAGTTATGCTCTCATAGAGATTTTCATAAATACCAACTGTTACTTCGCACTACTATAGTTCTCCAAGTTCCCTCCTTTCTCACTTGTAACAATTCCGACGTGAGTTTTCCTGCGACCCTTTTCGGCTTTCTTCGTTCGAAACCCTCCACGCCCTTCAAAATCCCACCTTGGACCAGGCAATTAATTTTCCTTCATTGTTCCTCTTCCTCTTTCTATGTTGCCTTTCTTTTTAATGTTAAAGATTAATTCGGTGTTCATTGAGATTGGTTTGTGCTAGCTTGCCGGATTCGGTAAGTCACGGGTTTTGGAGTTTTTTTTTTCTTTTTCTGGGCTCGTGGGAGTTTGTGATTGGAATTGGAATTTTTGAAGTTCTGTGGTTCTGCTCATGCCATTCCCCCCCAAAGGTTGTGTGACATTGTGTTGGATGAATTAGGTATGACATGGCATGTTTCTCGATTGCAGAGTGCCATTGATGATCAATCTTTTATGTAGATAAGTAGTTTTGTGATTGCGTGATGTTTGAGCTAGGCTGCTAGAAAATTAGAGGGGATAAAACAACTGATGAATTGTTTGTGCCTTAGATTATGAATTCTGGATATCATTTGGTTTTAATATCTTCTTTTTTTATTGTTATTATATGCACTCATTTAATTTGTTAGCCTATGCTGCAGTCATTAACTGTATGAACAATGATATCAGGTCACTAATGCTGCTTCAAGGTTTCAAAGGATTTGCAATGTTTCAAGATTCCTGCGCATGTCAATTTTGATCCTTTTGTCTTCAGTTTGTCCATCTAGTGCTGCATAAAACCACTATTGCAGTTGTTTCATTGCTACATTAACTGCTATACACAGTTATCGAGATATAAAAAATGAGCAAATATGGTATGCTGGACAATGTTTTAAATGATATACTTAAGGCAGTGACACCCTTGCAAGAAGATTGGGCAGTTCGATTTGGGATTGTTAATGATCTGCGATTAGTTGCAGAATCTGTCGAAAGCCTGAGAGGTGAACTTCCTGAAAAATATTTTTTTCTGTTCCCACCTCTTTTTCTCTTTTGCTTCCTTTCTCTTTTCTTTTCTATTCTTTTCTTTTTGTCCCCTCCTAAATCTTGGTCTTGCAGTGTTGATTTAGCATAAGTAATGAAAAGAGATTGATAAAGACAATGGAAGTATTTCCGTTCTTATATTGCAGTTCCATGCATGAACATAGCTTCTAGTTTGATCCATGAAAGTTTGTAAACAAAACAGTTTCTTCACAAACTAACATGGTTCTTGACCAACAAGTTGGTTCATTCACAAGTCTTATTCCTGAAAATTGGCTGTGAAGTTATTGTTCCATTTCTAAAGTTAAAAATGTGCATTTCTTCTTTCTAGGCATATAATCCAACTTTCTTATATGACTATAAAATTGATGCAATAAATTGTTGTTTTCTCCCCCATTCAATAAAATGAATTATCAAAGATGGCAAACTAGTTTGTTGCTTGAAGGTTTCAACTATAAATAATTGAAAGTAAGATGAATTTTATTGTCTTTCACTCAGAACAATTATTCCAACATTTAGTTTTCATTTTTTAATTTGGGTATCATAAATGTTTACAGATGGATTCCAATGATATACCATGAAGTTTTCCATCAATTTTGAAATTAAAGAATTAAAACTTGTATTTTACTCAATTTTTGGAACAGGAGCAACCGTGGAGCCATTTGGGTCGTTCGTGTCTAATCTCTTTACGCGCTGGGGTGACTTGGATATCTCGATTGAGTTATCAAATGGTTCACATATTTCATCTGTTGGGAAAAAACATAAACAAACATTATTGGGGGATCTTTTAAAGGCTTTGAGAGCAAAAGGTGAAATTTTCTTAAACTCCTGTCACTTAGCTGTACAGAAATAGATGATAGGTTAACCATTTAGGTGCATGGTCCATTTTTCTTTTAGTTCGATAATTTCTTTCTTCATATTCACACTACAGAAGAAATAGGTTATAAAGGTTGATGAATACCCTCCCCCCCCCCCCTTCTTTCTTCATTCAAACTAAAAAGCTTAAATAAGTTTTTATTAAATAGCAATACAAGAAGTGGTAGTTGAAAACACAAACTACTGTATATTAATGAAGTGATGATTATGCATAATGTAATCTTCTAGATTTACAAATAAATCTACAATATGTACAATTGGAATATCATAGATTTATTTAGTTGTTTTAGCTTATTCATGGATTGTAGAGGGTAAAACTGTTGTTATATGTTACCTGAAATTGTTATTTGCATGTAATTTTGATAGGGTAATGTAGTTATATGACTAATTTTTAAGGTTAGGAAAAGAGGAGGGGACTTCTCTTTAAAATTCTGACCTGTTTGATGTCAAGATGCACATTTTATCATGGCTCACCTGAAAAAGAAATATATATATATACACAAATATATGAAGCAAAATTTTGCTTCAGAATCTGTAGAAATAACATTGATTAAGGATCTTAATCGTCAACAAGTTGCTTTATAGCATCACGTGGAATATAAGATTTAATATTATTGTTGTTGCTGCTGCTGTTGTTGTTGTTGTTAAAAGAAGAATATTATTAAGACAGGGTAAAGGATGTTACAAGAGGATGGGAGGATAAGAGACCCTCCTAACAAAAAATCAGTAAAGCGTACCTACCAATCTCTCCACTTGTTTGAGAGGAAAACTCCTCTAAAAAGATATCCCGTCAATATGTTGATAACTTCATAATACCAAAAGAAACCAAAGAATCACTTATACTTTTGGGTGAAGCATTATTATGGAAAGGTCTCAGTCCAACACGATTTTTAACCATTTCATGTCAACATTGGTTCCTACTTTTAGTAGTCATTTTATTTGAATTAGTTAGATTTTAGATTTCAATTTCTAGTGCTCATTAAGTTCTCAAATGTTCCTGGTATTTTTATGTTTTGTCAGTTTCAAAACCAAAATAAACATATGGGAATGGAATTTACCAGTTTATTTTTTGTCTTGATACATTTTGAAATAACATTAATTTGCAGGTGGGTGGAACAACTTGCAGTTCATAATCAATGCACGAGTTCCCATTTTAAAACTTAAACGCTACCCACCGGGCATATCTTGTGATATTTCGATTAATAACCTGCAGGGCCAAATGAAATCCAAGATACTGCTTTGGATCAACAAAATAGATGGCCGCTTCCATGATATGGTTTTACTGGTACCTTCTTGTGGCTGAACTAGGAGTTTTTTGCAATGACAGACTTCTGCTCGATTCATCCTTTCTAGTTTGTGTAGGTCAAGGAATGGGCCAAAGCACATAAAATCAATAACCCAAAAACTGGAACGTTCAATTCTTATTCCCTCAGTTTACTTGTAATCTTTCACTTTCAGGTACTTGTAGTCATGTATTAAATATTTCTTTTGTCCCTCCTAGCTAGGGGTTCTGAGGGATAAGGGGTTTGTGCAGCCAAAACTAGGAAATATTTAATAGCCTTCTCTATTGACATTATCTTTTTTTCCCTTCTTTTTCAGACTTGTGTTCCTGCAATTTTACCACCACTCAAAGATATATACCCTGGCAATATGGTCGATGATCTTATAGGTACATTCCATCTTTGATTGATTGTGAGGCATCATGATTTATTTATTTACCTTTTGTGTGGGATAGGGTGTGAATTTTGTTGAAGCTGAACTCGTTTGTAGAAATTTTGGATTTACAAATTGTTCCATGCATTCAACATTAAGAATTATTTATTCCATGGTGCATACAACTTATTGCAATGCAAATAGTTCAACATGCTCCTGGTATGGTGGTATCTCCTTCTGCTCACATTAATTTTACACTATCCATGTGCGGTTTTCTTTCTTCTATTTTTTAAAATGAATTTGAAGAATTAAGCCTTTATGTCAAAGTCGTGAATGCAGTCAACAGGATTAATTATGGATCATGGTGTCTTATTTTAATATTTCATAGAAATTTGGCATTTGGTTGATAAACAGTTAATTGGCTGCTGCAGGCTTTGAGTGATGACTTTTACTTTCTTTAGTTTTTATGTTGTTCCCTCAATTTTCTTTTATCCAACGACTTTTATCTTTAAATTTGTGTATTTATTTTTGTCTTGGACATAAGATTTGCCCCTCCTTAAATAATCTCCCTTGCAAATTGCAATGCACTTCGTCTGAACACCACTTGAGGGCCAAGTACCTAAAACTTGTTCATGTGATAATCAACCAGCACCCTTTGCCATTTTTTTGTCTGGATTTATTGGCCTGGAAGGTTGCAAAACGCTTGCTGTCTCTTAAAACAGTGTTAATATGTGAATCGTGAAGCTATGTATACAAGAATAATTATGTAATCGTTTGCTATGTATAATTCGTACAGGTGTTAGAGCTGATGTGGAGGATCTTATTGCAGAAACATGTGATACCAATATAAACAGATACATATCAGACAAGTCCAGGCTGAAAAACAAAAAATCATTGGCTGAACTTTTTGTTGAATTCCTAAGAAAGGTAGATCATCATCTTCTTCCTGATTTCTGCATTGTCTTTGGTATTGATAAGAGGCATTTGAGACTGTCTCTTTTTTTCCCCAAATTCTTTTAATACCATTGAAAAATATTGCATCTTTTGGTTTGTGACTGATTGTGTGGCTCTGTTTTGTGATTAATTTCCTCAATCTATATGGTACGGCCTTCTAGGCATTAGTCACACTATAGTGATGATTACAGCATGTTGCATGTTCCTGCAGTTTGCTCAGATGGATTCATGGGCATCAAAGATGGGAATTTCACCACATACTGGACAATGGGAGCAGATAAAGGACAACACGAGATGGTTGCCGAAGACTTATGCGATATTTGTACTACTCTGCTCACTTGAACAATCTTAAACTGTATCATGCATACTTTTTGTAGCTCTAATTTTACTCTCTGCATCTGCATCTGCCTTATGGTTGGTTAGGTTGAGGATCCTTTTGAGCAGCCACAAAATACTGCAAGATCTGTCAGCAGTGGACATCTACCAAAGATAGCGAAGGCATTTCTAGAGACGTATAGCATACTCATCTCAAAGAGTCAGACTCCAAACTCTCTCCTGATCTACTTGGCACCACCCCATGTGACGAGATACATTACGAAACCTGCTATCCCAAATTATGGTGGTGGTTACCTTCATCCACCTCAGCCTCAAGTTCCAAGACTTGTACCTGCTATCCCAAATTATGGTGGTGGTTACCTTCATCCACCTCAGCCTCAAGTTCCAAGACTTGTACGGCCACAACCACCCCCACAGCGTCATCCTCAGCAACTTCCACAGCATCGCATTCAAAATGGCAGTGAAGGATCAAGCTCCAACGGTTCAATTTCAGGTGGCAGTAAAGGATCAAGCTCCAACAGTTCAATGTCGAGAGCACTGGCTATGCAGGCACAAAAAAGGCAGCAGATATGGAGGCCAAGGATCATCCAATAGATGAGTTGGCAGCAAAAAATAGAGTCTCTAATTACATGTTTCAACACTTGCTTTCCGGTATACAAGTAACTAGTGTCATGTGATTTGTTGTGTTATAAGATAGATTATAGCTACCTTGATATTTTTTGCCCTCAGGGGATCCAAAAGTGATAAACATTATGAATGTCACTTAAAAACATTTTTTTGGTGGGGAATTAATTGACATTTGATTGCTGGATTATGCTCAGCTCTATTTTAGAATTTAGACAGCAAGCAGGATAATTAGTTTTACATTTGTTTTGCATTATCAATTTATCGTTATCAAGAAAGATTAAAAAGAAGGAAAATGGAAGGATAATTAGCATCAACATCAAAAAGAAAATAATGCGAGGATAATATGTGGTGCTAGTCATACAAGTCACGGGAATAAGAGTGGGTGATTGCCTGATTGGTAGAGTGAATAAAAACGAGAGAAAAAGGGAAGAGAAATTGAATGATGATAATTATCCTCTTACTACTAATATTAATAAAGATATTTGGTTATTAACTTATTACAGTATTTAACAAATTTAGTCATAAATTGTGGGTGGCTGGAACTCTGAAAATCATTTTGGCCCAATAATTCCCTTTAAATAGGAGTGACATCACATTACAACTTTTTATTCATAAAACCATAATTTTAGAAACAAATTGACATGAACATTGAACCCCGTGAAATTCATCATTTAGCATCTTTGGGAAGTCATTAAGTCATTATTTCATGTTCTTTTCATTGTCTTTTCCCACATCAATTAGACTGGACCAATCAGCTTAACACAAAAATGCATGTCCAAAAGCTAAAATTGGCTGAGAAATTGAAGTGTAAATGTGGGGAATGAGTAATGCAATAATGACTTAAAAAATATCCCTCCTAATTCCTGTGTTCATTTCAAATAGTAGTTGCAGCCTCATAAGTCATCACTCATAAGCAGTTAAGCACCATGTAAGTTTGTCATGATTCAAATTATTGCAACATGCATAACCAAGTCCCTTGGGCCCTTTGATTTCAATATCAAGAAAGATCCATAACTCATATCATGAAACCCAAATTAGGTAAGCTAAGCAGGTTTAAAGAACGTTAATGGTGATTATATATGATTCTAAATGTCAAACTCTGTGCTTTTTTTCACAAGAAAGATAAAAGTGAAAAAGAATAATATGGGATTCGTAGATGCAACTAGGCCATGGTCTAGACACCAAAAATATAAAAACTAGTCCATGGCCCAACAATCAAAAGGAGCAATCAGCATCAAATCAAAAGGAAAACTAGTCTATGAAAAAAAAGGAGATCTAGTCTGTCTCAAGAGAAAAAAGACAGTGATAGAGAGAGAAAAATCTACTCCAGCTAATAGATTGTGACATAAAAAGAGAATTAAAATCTACGTGTCTACCCTTACCAAAAAAAAAAAAAAAAATCTACGTGTCTACCTTCGATTCAATTTTGTAGATGAGCTTCCATATGTTTGGTTTATTAGTTACACATTGGTTTGTTTGAGGCGAATAACGTGGTAGAATCTAACAGGCAGGGACACCCAAAAACCTCTTCTTTTTCTTTTAAGAATTTATGCACTCTAAAACGTTGTACACATTCATGTGTAATCACATATGTTACCATTCAAATATTATTAGAATTTTACGTTATTTTATCATTACATTAAAATTAAATTTTATTTTAAAAAAATATTATTAGAATTTTTTAAATATGGTTGAATTTTTTTTTCTGTCAGGTCAAAAATAGATTGTGTCGTATTGATTTAAATTATCACATTTATTTTTTAAATTATGAAAAAAAAGCATCAAAGAAATCACTATATGACTATAATTAATTTGAAACTTTTGATGTGTCGAGTTTTTGGCTTGCCAACTCACGTACGGGAGGGAACTATAGCAATGGCATAATAGCAAGTCAGCAACATCCTCTAAAAGGGACTCCCAACAAAGAACAGTGTACTTGGTATTACTGGCGACTTATTAGACATTGTACTCGCCAAATCGCATTTTTCAAATAACAGATGTATGCATTCTATATGATATAAAAACATAAAACCAAAAGTTGTGTGAAAACTACTGTTGTAGATTTTCTACTATGACCTGATATATATTTTAATTAGTCCATTCGTGTTTGTAAATAAATAAAAAAATTTAATATACACAAAATTTACTATCATATTTTTTTTATAAATAAATATTTTTTTTATATATGTAACAATTATATAAATATATATTTAATTTATTTTTAATATATATTTTATATTTTAACATATATATTCTATACAGAGTTCTATTTAATATCTACTACTTGACCATTGTCAATATTTAAAACCAAATACATATTAAGAATCAACATATTTCACCATTCAACTAAAACTTCGATTATATATACATATACATATATATTTTGTTTAATTAAGTGATAAAGATAATTTTGTACCAGGCCATCTCATAAATTATCACTTTGAATATTTTCTAGCTAGTCCACACACGATTATCACCATAGTTTAATTAAAGAATAATTCACTTATACAGAGTGCCTTACTTGGTACAATATGTGGTACTCCTAGAACAATGTTCTACAAATGTCAAATGGCCTTTCAAGTTTCGACCATGTTAGCTGATAATCACGCAATAATGTCTATCAAAACATGTACCGGCAAACGAGTGGAAATAACTTCAAAAAAGTGAAAAAAACAAATCTCTAATCTCCTTTGAGATGATAAACTTACGGAATCTTCCCGATCTTTTTAATTACTAGATTTGAAAGAGTCTTCTGTAGATTATCGCTTCAGAAATATTATTTTGAGTCTATTAAAAATCGATCTCTGCCTCTCTGATGTCTAACGAAGCAGGAATACATATTGCATATAAAAATAAAATAACCTTAGACTGAATTGCGGAGAAAACTCTCTTTGATCAATGCTGTACTCGAAAAGAAACGAGAGACTCGAGATAGATAAAGAAAAGAAATAAGCTTCCACAGGTTGGTTATTCATTACCAATCGTTGCATTAATTAATCAAAGTAAATATGGGATAAACAAACTTAACTTGAACAAACTACGAACCAAAACAGAATCTATTAGACCCGTAGTGTCAACCGGCTGATTTAGTCCTTTGCTGACACAAATTTCCCCCCACTAGATATTTTTCCTATAATTTTTGTTCCCTTCACAGTTGACAAGGCTACGATTTAATTTTCTTCCTTACTCGACTCAAGAACCTAGCTAAATACTACTATTACATATCACATTCAATAACCAAAATGCCCAACACCCCCACCGTGGTCCTTCGAAAAATGGAGGGTGGCCAATGGCCATTGAAGTTAAAAGGCCGTTTCATTCATTCATCCATTGGTACCATCATTTCAATTAACGTTGTCGTTATTGTTGGGATTAGACCGTTGTTGGCCCCTCCTCAAGTCAACTACCACCACGCTCACATTATCCTCGCTGTGCCTCGCCAGCGCCAGCTTCGTCAGCAGAATGGAAGCATCTGAGCACGCCCTATCGGATCCGTCCGCTGCCACCCCACTCCCCGACGGAGACCCCGGCGGCGACGGCAGCTTGTGCGCCTTGAGACACATCCGCACCACCCCGCACGCAGTGTCATTTGACACCACGTCCCACAAACCGTCACTCGCAATAATCAAGCACTCATCATCGTGTCTCCTCTCAGTAACGGTCACCTCCGGTTCCGGGATCACGTACGGTTTCAGATAATTATCCCCTGAAAGAAAACGGAAATCGTTAAATTCTAGAATGTGAACCGCCATGCGACCGTAACGCTAAATAATCATATTAAAACGCATGGTGCTAACGTGCGCAGTTGTTGCTCAACACTCACCTATGGCTCTAGACATGGCTAGCATCCCAAGCACCCTGGGAACATCCCAATAGATCACGCGCCCTCCTGCAGCTTGAACCCGGATCAGTTCGTCGGGTCGGTCAGGCTGCAATCAAACGATACGAATAATAGTTAGGCCACGTGTCATGCAAGCGCCAAAGTAACGTTTCTCTATTTTTATTTTTCTATTTCCCGGGAAAAATAAAATCAAGAAAGTAAGAACGGACCTTGTGATCGGAGGACAGGGGGATGGCCACGCCGTTGCGGCAGAGCACTGCACGTGAGTCGCCGCAGTTGGAGACAACGATCTTCTCGGAGGTGACGACGGCGACAGCGGCAGTGGATCCGACAGCGTCGCAGTGTGGACTCTGAAGCTCGCAGCGGCAGGTGGAGGAGTGATTCCCCTTGCTCCAGGTGTGTACGTCGTCGTCCATGCGCAAGAACCCATGCTTCATCACGGATTTCCATTCCAACTCTTCTTCATCCTTCTTCGCTCCACTGATTTCATCCTTCACAATATCATGCAGCCTCTCCTTGCACAGCGTCGCAACCTGCATACACGAAACCGGTTTAAGTTAAAACCATAACCAGATCCACTTCTACATTCTACGAGCGTATTTAAGCATCTGAAAATAGAAGCGGCTAAGCTAGAGTGCTTACATGTGAGCAACCGTGACCGTCAAACACGCCGAAGTAATGGAACCCTCTGTAACTCTCATCACAGAAAGAAGGACGCACAGTAACCGAATCCTCCATGTCTCGTCTCCTTCCGCAAACGGAAGTCACGCCGAACTTCGGACACTCTCCATAAACCTTCTCATTTCCCAAACCTCCCGCCGTCGAACCCAACAGAGAAGAAACCTTGGACCGTTTCGGTTCCGAAACTGTGCCATCTTCGTTGTTAACCAGCTGCTTAGATCCGTCCTCCTTGTTCTGCCCGACAACAAAGGAACCGCGGTTCTTCGCGACGTTGCCGCACTCCCTGGGAACCGCGCAAAGATCCATCCTCTGCCGTTTCCGGGAAGCCTCGGGCGCCGCCGCCGTCGCCACGTCGGTCATTAACCTCAAAGAAAGCAAGTCTAGGCTCCTTCGCCTGGATGGGCGTGGATTTGGCTCGATTGGAGCCGTTGGTTCGCCTTCTCCAACAACACCACAGCAAATACCAGCCATTTAAATTTTGAAACTTCAAAAGCGATGAAATTTTGAAATATCGAAGCACAGGAAGAGTAGGATATATATAGAGAAGTAAGAGAGAAGAAAAAAAATTTAAAATAAAAAAATAGAGTGAATGAAGGAAAGAGAGGGGGGAGAAGGAGCTTTTTCTACCGAAGGGGAAGGGGAGGCCCAAGGTTAGGGAATTCAAGTAGGGCCCACAGTAAATGGACGGGCAGGGTGCCCGTCACCGTCAAAGAGTAACGCGAAGCGATCTCAGCCGTTGAAGTGATCGAGGTTGGGGTTTGGCAGGGGAACACGTGGTAAGGTGGCCTTTTGAAAAAGGGTGTACGTGGCACCAATGATTTGGATCCACGGTAGGTTTAGATGTTTTTTTTCCTTTTCTGACACGCATGTGGCCCGCTTCTTGTTATTCTCTCTCTCTTTCTTCCAATTCTAATTCGAAAACTATATCACATATCATAGTAGCTTTCAATTTCATCTTTGATTTGATTTGGTTTGAGTCTTACCCGCAAAATATTTTCCCACTTCGTATTTTTTTTCCTCTTTGTTGGTTAATTTTAGTTTTAGCTCCCTATGCATGCTACTTTTCGGTCTGTTAGGACACTCGGCTAGAGGATGTCACCACGTGGCTCCATCTTAGGATACGAGATTCCTGTTCGATTCTGGTCTTCACGCCCGCCTCTCCTCCGTTTACATAGCACGCGCCTTTAGATTCCGCTTTTGGTCTCTCCCACTCTTATTTTGTCTTCACTCTTCACGGCATTCTGTATTCTTTCTTTTTACTTTTCTTTTATATCTTTTTGAATTTTTTTAATTAAAAATTAAAATAAAAAATTATTAAATAAAAATTTAATCAAATTATTTAAATTATTTAATTATTCTCAACCATCAACTTTACATAAAATTAATAAAATTAATTGTACTTAAATTTTTATCATTTTTTAAATTCATAACTAACTAAAAAGTAAAAATTGTATTAGTCAAATTATTTTTTGGATAAAATTGTAAAAAAAAAATTAAAAAAAAAGTAAAAAAAAAAAGAGATTATAAGACTAAAAGACCACGGCCAAGTTCAACTACGCCACTCCCACTTGCCATCACAGTTTGTTAGTTGCTGTGCCAAGAAGGGATTGAGAGAGAGAAAAATAAGAAAGAATAAAAGATATTTTAAAAAATATTTATTGAATTATTACATTTATACTACCATAGCCAAGTTCAACTACGCCACTCCCACTTGCCATCACAGTTTGTTAGTTGCTGTGCCAAGAAGGAATCGAGAGAGAGAAAAATAAGAAAGAATAAAAGATATTTTAAAAAATATTTATTGAGTTATTACATTTATATATTATCTATTCTTTATGCACTTTACTATTAATAAAAAATATAATCTAAATAACAGAATGTTTGAATATAAATGTGTGAATTTGTAAATCTAAATGTTTAAATCTTAATGTGTGAATTTGTGAATCTAAATATTTGAATCTGTATTTTTTGTTTATTATGTGTTATTACATGTATATCGTTATTTTCTGTTCTTACATAAAAATATTGTTACATCTGCATTGCTAGATAGATTTTCTTCAATGTAAGAACTTATATGTTACACTTATAATAATGCTTATGTTGATCTTCATAGCTTTGTATCTTGTATTAAAATTGAGGGTAATTTATGTAAGTTAGAATATTCTCTTATTTAGTTATATTATATATTAAATAAGATTGGTCATAATTGGATTAGGCATTATGAAACTAAACGTGGGTTGGAGTCCAAATTCTTAATTAGAGGAGAAAATGATTTGCACCATCCTTAAAGAATATGAAAAGATAATATCGCAAATTAAAATCTGTATATCTTTCTTCTTAAAACAGTTTATATATAGTTTTGTTGTTTAGCATAAGACTCGTTTATTCTTCATCTTAATTATATAACTTTAATTTTGATATAATTTTAGAGTGAATTTAGAGTTTATATTGACTATAATCTATTATCTCATTTAGTATATTTTTAATTCTTTAGTACATTTTGATCTAATTTTTTTGCATAATCCATTATCTCATTTTTTTTGAGTTTATATTTACTATAAAAAAAATAAATAAATCATCTCTTTTAATATGGAGTGTATAAAGTCTACTTATTTGTTAAAGGTTCCATATAATTTGTTTAATTTTTTTATTTTTTTAATATAAGTTCTTTAAGATAATTTCATAGTAATTATTATCTCTTTTGATTTTAAAATTTGAATCTTAACCTTTAAATCTTTAATGATGATGAAAATATAAAAAATTATAAAGAATAAAAATTAAAGATTTTTTTTTATATTTAATGATATAATTTTTTTATTATAATATTAAATTTATAGTAATCAAGTAGTAACTCTTTTTAATTTTAAGTTATTTAACATTATATAAATTTTATATTTATATTTTAATTTAAATATAAAATTTTTTATCTTAATTTATATATAAATATATAAAAATTAAAATCTTATTTAAGTTTTATAAGTGTAAACAGAAGTAAGACAAATATTCACCAAATGAATTAGAATAAAGCAATCTACTATTAACGAATAAAAATAAGACGGATAATAATAGCGTAAAAAAAAAAAACAAAACAGGTCAAGTAAAACAAAAATTTACCCCCCTATCCGCTCAAGTACCACCTGGAATTCAGTTATTAATAATAATATATAAGAGAAATAGAATGAATGAAGAAACAAGAGAGATCAAAAAAAAAAAAACTCTTTAATTTAAAAAAATATTTTTAGTTATAATAAAAGAGTGACATATAACATATTATTATAATATATTTTAGTTATAAAATTAATAATATATAATAGATGAAACGATATTGATTGTTCTAATTTACTATCTCATTAATTAATAATTACTAAGTGCTTTCTGTAATCAAACTTTAATTACATATATAGCTTCGCGGTTTCAAGGATTAATAATAAAATTTAATTTTAATGTACTATTCAATATAAAATCACTTTGTAGGTATATTTAATTATATAATATTATATTAATAAAAAAATTATTTATTATATGAAATATATAAATAATCATCAAAAAAATAATAATTTCAATTATACGACTGTATGCATAAAAATTAAACTTTAACAATAAAATGTGAAAAACAAGTAACATAATGCTTGCGGTTAAATTCGACATCAAATCAAATTATTCGAAGCATAATCATGCATTCATATGTGATTTATGACATCTATCGATCACTCTCGCCGGCCTTGCTAGAATCAGAATTTTGCGTGGATTTCCTACCTAAAAAAAAAAATGGTTGTTTTCACGATGGTTTTGTGGCGCTCTCCTATTGCATGCATGCAGACATGCAGGCATGCAGCCACACCTGTTGGTAAATGTGTGGCCATGTATTCGATCTTAAGGAAACCAGCTTAAATTTCTCCCCCATTTTATTTTTCGGTGCAATAATATACATATATATAATGTCTTTATTAAACTCTTAAAATATTTGTTAAAAATATTTATAAATAGCACACCAATGAAAAAAAAATCAATAATCATACCCAAACAAGTACTAATAATAATGAATGGGCAGAAGGTGATCAAGAGTCAAGACAACTCTCATCTAGTTTAAAAATATCTTCCAAAATGCATATTTTAATTATAACTATTTCTTTTTATTGTATTTTAACAATTACTGTTCAAAAAAAATATGTTTTTTTTTTCAAAACAAAATGGCGAACATATATCATATAATCTATCGAAATCTATGAAACGTAGATATTTTACTGAAAGAGTATTTTATTATATATACAAATTAAAATTGTATACGAAGAGTATAAATTTTTTTTATAATTATTTTTTAATATTTTATTATTATTTAAAATGTGGGTCTTAATTTATCTCAATTTTTTTTATCGCATAAATAAAAAGATATATAAATTTACATTTTTATCATAGGAGTCACTCAGATAAAGACGCCTAAAACGTCTTTTTTTTAAAGATATTTTTCAATAATTAAAATTTAATATATATAATTGATTAAATCATATTATTTTTGTCAAAATTAGGTTAGACAAATTGATTTAACCGAAAAAATGGTGAATTAAATCTTGAACGGGTCTAAATTAATATTTTTTTTATAAAAAATAACTACAATACCCTTATTATAGAGAATGATTAAAATACTCTTATTATAGAAAAAGAAAGGACTAAAATTTAGGATTCTCAAAATTAATATATATAATAAAAATATTTTAATCATTTTCTATAATAACGTATTGTAGTAATTTTCTATAAAAAATAATATTAATTTAGACCAATTCAATATTTTTCGCTCAAATCAATATGTCTAGCCTAATTTTGACAAAAATAATACAATTTAATCGATTATATGTGTTAAATTTTAATTATTAAAAAACATCTTTATAAAAAGACGTTTTCAGCGTCTTTATCTGAGTGGGTCCCTTTTATCATATAATTCATTTTTACCGAATTGTCATATTCACGTGTTAGATACTATACTTATTAATATTTGTTCGACACCCGTGTGTTATTATATCTAATTGTGTTTTAATTAAAAATAAAAAATAAAATTGAATATATTTAAACACACTTAAATATCATCGCATATTAACATGTCTAGTTTTATTCTTAATATGTATTAATGAAATAAATTTAAAAATAATATATATTATTATTTATTAAAATAAAAGATTTTAAATACTTTATATATTTAAAAAAAAGACGCTAAAAATAATTAGAAAATTATTTTATATTTTAATATAAATAAAATACTAAAATATTATTATAATTTATTTAAAAAAATACTTTATATTTTATCTTTAGTATTTTTATCATTTTAAAGTATGTAAATAAAAATGTGAAAATAAACAAACTAAGAACTGTACGCTAAGCTTTTAATATTTACAATGAAGCATTAAAAAAAATTCAGAAATAACTAAATTGATAAATGGTGAAGCTTTATATGTAATTATATTAATATAAAATTAATAATTTAATTAATTTTATTAAATTATCTAATAATTTTTAAATATTAATTTAATATAAAAATAATTACACATAAATTCTTACTTTTATAAATTTTCTTACAAGACTAAACCCATAAATAAAACGTGATCATCAAAGCAATGAAACACGTCTCTACCCACACTTATGATTAGAACTTTTCTTTTCTTATTTTAAGGGTATGATTATTTATTTATTTGTTATTATGCTGATAAACGGATGCCGGAAATAAATGCACCAATGAAACGGATTAAACACCTAAACACCAAGTAATAAAATTAACTTTTCCCCTACCGTGAGAGGAAGAAGAAAAGAGAAGAGAAGAGCGTGAAGAAGAGGGAGGGGCGATGCGAGTGGAGTTGAGAGGGGGGAGAAGGTTCGCTTTAGTGTTGGCCGTTCCAGTTGTCCAATGAAAGCGATGTACGTAACAAGCGATATTTCGACACGTGTGGGTCCGCATGTCAAACCCCATTGACGCCTTCCCGAATATCTCTCACCTCCTTCACCCCCTCATTATTGCTTTTCGGACGCGTGGCTTCTTCTTACGTCCATGCCCGGCCCCTAACCTCTTCTTCCTAATTACCCTTTTTTCAACCCAACAGTTCATTCTTCTCTTTTCATTGACACTTCTCTCGCTTATATTTACCAGAGAATAAAGGTCAGCATAATTTTCAAATGTATCCGTTTACTGATATATATAATAAAGATTAACAGTTAAAATTTATTAAAATATTAATATATTAATATATTTAAAGGTTTTTTTAAAGTTAAATTAATTTTTAAACAATTATTTATTTTTTAAATTAATTTTTTTAGTTAAACCTGTTTTTTTGAATATTTTAAATTAGTTACATAAATTTTTTTTGTTATTTTTTATTTTTAACAGTATTAAAATTTATTAATATAATATGTTAAATAATATTATAATATATTTAATAATTTTAATTAATGACTAATATAATAAATTTATAAAATTAAATTAAATTAATTTTAAATTAAAAAATTTTAATATTTCAAGGTCTCTTTTTAATTATATTTTAATTTAATTTAATTTTATAAATTCATTATACAATATCCTTTTTAGTATTCTTACAATATGTTCTTAAAACACATATTAAGAAGATCCTATTCTTCCTTAATTATATATACAAGATAATACATATATAAGTCAACTTAATATTTCATCCTCTTTTTTAGATACATATCACCGTGCTTTTTTCGAATAAAAGCAACGGAATTGAAGAAGTAAACCCCAAAACCCACCAACCCATAAGCAATTTATAAAAAATAATTTTTTAAAAGTCGTAGCATTTATATTTAATAAATTAAATAAAAATAATTTTAATAAATATAAGTAACAATAAATATATTTGATAAATAATTTTTAAAATTTAAAAATATCATAATAGACATTAATATCATAATTAAATTTTGTTAATTTCGATAAATACAAATAAATTTTAAAAAGTTTTCTATTAAATACTTTTAAAAATATTTTAAATTTTTAAAAATTACAAATATAAATACATAAATTTTTTATTTACCAAATATAAAATAAAGTGTTTATATTTTTAAAAAATACAAACACCTCTTTAAAATAATTTATTAAATTAATTCTCAATGCGTTTCACACGACACTCGAACACCCCTATTTCTTCTTTCACCATCTACCATATAATCTAATCTAATGTAATGTCTAATCCCTTATCTCTTTCTATTCTTAGGCGCAATAATAACACCTTAGATTCTTTTTCATATATTCATAAGCTAGGATTGATTTCATTAGCTCGCTTTTTAAATTGTTTTTTTAATGTTTTGTATCCTCTATTCCCTACTACTGATGGATTATTATCACCTAATAAAACCTTTGACAAGTACACTTGTGGGAATCGCAAGACAACGGCATAAGCAACAACGTGGGGAAAATAGCTTAATCACACTTTTTCAAGTTCAAATTCGTTGCGTGCAAAATAAAGTTGCAGGAGAAATAAGTTTTACAATGGAATGAACGTATTGTTATAGTATTGCTACTGTTATAATAATAAAACTACAACAGTGGCAAGAGTTCAAGTTGGTCTTTATTAAAATCGTGACCAAAATTAATGGAACTGTTAGTTACACATCGTACTAATTGCCAATGGAGAAAAAAAAAGTGTTACCTACCCAACAAATTATGTTATGGGGTATGACTTCGAAGCTTTCTATTTTGAAATTGCTTTCTATATATGCTTTTTACGAACAAGTAAAACATCACTACTCTGAGACAAAATAATTTATTTAATTTATATTTTTAATATATATTTTTTAAAAGATAAAAAATAAAAACTAAAATAAAAATATAAATCAAACCAAACGTACCTAATAAAATCTTTTATATCGTGTGTTATTCTCGTACACTCCATTTAAGAGTAAATGTGTTAAATAATTATACCTTGGATATTATAGCACAAAACTATTCATATTTAATATATTTAATCATGTTTAAAATAAAAATGATTATTCACATAAACATGATTAGATTAATTCATATATATATATATATATATATATATATATATATATATTATGTCAAATATTTTTATCAAATACTTTAAATTATTTAGTAATTCTCTCAATTATTATTATCTTTGCGCGAAAAATATTTACATATATATCAATAGTCATATTAAATAAAAGTAAAAAAAAAAAGTTATACGACATCAAAATATTGATGAAATTAACATGATTAATATTTTTCAATTACATAAATTTTGTAATTTGTATATCCCTAAGGTATTGACAGCAGATATAGTGGTAAAAATTGTATACGATGAGCTGCACCCCTTTAGAGTCCCAACTCTTCTTCTCTATTTCACCTAACCATGACGCTACACCATTATGTCTATTATGTCTTTCATTACCATTTTTTATTATTTCTACAAAGATAACTAATTTTTTTATCTCAAATAAAAAATAAAAATGAGACATATTTTCTAGTTACACATAAGTGATAATACTTAATTAATTTTGTTAATTTAACTATTAAAATTAATAACAAACAAGAAATATTATTAATTTAATTTTTTACCTAAGTGAAAATTTTTATTATTTGAAAATCGACTTACAAAGTAAAAATATTTGTTTATTAAAATTTAAATAGTGTGAT
Organism: Arachis hypogaea; assembly: GCF_003086295.3. Classification (NCBI taxonomy): domain Eukaryota; kingdom Viridiplantae; phylum Streptophyta; class Magnoliopsida; order Fabales; family Fabaceae; genus Arachis; species Arachis hypogaea. The sequence continues at coordinate 129,621,977 of NC_092038.1, forward strand.
AATATATATATATATATATATATATATATATATATATATATATATATATATATATATATATATATATATATATATATATTGTTGACATACATAATAAGAAGAAGACAGTTTTAGAGTAGAGTGATAAATAAATTTTTAAATATTTATATTTAGATAAATAAATTTTTAAAAAAATAATGAAGTCTTCTATTATAATAGATATGGACAAGTTATATTTAAAGTATGACATATAATTATTTACGTAAAATAATATAAGATAAATAAAAAAATTCTATATAAAAATTAAATAAATTCAAGAAATTATCTTATTTGAGGAAGATTTTATATAATTATCTAATTATATTTATTATTTTAGATGATTATTTATACGATAAATACAAAAAATAAAATATTTATTTTTACTAACACACTATTATATAATTAAATATATCTATAAAACTATTTTATAATACATCAAAATTAAACTTTTAAAAATTTATCTATCACTTATATTTATTAATTACTACTAAAGTACTCAACAAAATTTAACATTCCTTCTTTTAACATTGCCCTGGGACAAAATAAAATTAGGAATCAAAATATAATAATAATACCTATAGTATGCATAAGTTATTTATATTTTTAAAATTTTATATTTTTATTTAATATAAAAAATAAATATATTATCAATAAAATTTTATATATAAAATAGTAATGACATTATATATTAAATTTAAAATTTTAAAAATAACACGCTGCTGCATGGTGCCATTCAAAGAATAAATCACTTGAATAACTCAACTTTGATACAAGAGTGAGACATAAGTCTAAAACCAAAAAAGAGACTGATAATGAAAACAAGGGCATCAATATAAAGAAGATAAACTTAAAAAAATACAGTTTAATGAAAATGTGTAAACATTGTATGAAGTTTAAGTAGATTAATATTTTAAAAGTATAAATATCTGCGTAAAAAGTTTTTTCGTAATTTGAATTCTGGAATAGAATATGGTTTTTAGAGTCTTCTCGTAATTTGAATTCTGGGATAGAGTATGGCTTTTAAAGTCTTCTCGTAATTTGAATTCTGGAATAGAATATGGCTCTCGTAATTTGAATTCTGGGATAGAGTATAGCTTTTAGAGTCACAAAATATTTTCAAACGCTCTAGTCTTTATATTTATATTCGACAATCAATCTATATTGCAACTTGTAAATAAAAGTTAAATTTTAACCGCTAAAAACATAAAATAAAATAAAAGTGCATATGATGATGTATTACAAGGACAATCAATAATAAAAAGAAGATAAACTAAACAAATACACAATTTAATGAAAATCTGTAAACATTGCATGAAGTTTATGTAGATTAATATTTTAAAGGTATAAATATCTGCATGAAAAGTTTTTTCGTAATTTGAATTCTAGGATAGAGTATGGCTTTTAGAGTCACGAAATATTTTCAAACTCTATATAATTGTCTTCGATAACCAATCTATATTGTAACTTACAAATAAAAATTAAATTCTAACCGCTAAAGACATAAAATAAAATAAGAGTGCATATGAGGATATATTATTTTTTCTTTATATTTTGATATTTATATTTATTATGATAATGCAAATAATATTTTATAATTATCAATACATTTAATTTTTTTCCTTTGACAAAATTTTTAAGTTTACACTTACACACTTATAAACAAATTAAAACTATCAACCGCTCACTTTTTTTCTTGTTACTTTCTATCTTATATTTATACAACAATAAAATAAAAACTATTTTTGAAATAAGAGGATAGAAAGTTTATTCTAATTAGAAGTTAAAAGTTTTACATATATAGGATATTTTTTAATATAAAAAAATTAAATTAATATTATATGGCTAACATGCAATTTAATATAAAAAATAAACAAAATTATTATTATTATTATGATAGATAGTAAATATATGATTATGGTTTAATCAATTATGATTATTACACAAATTTTAGTTAAAATTATAATATTTTTAATTATTTATATATAATAAATTTTAATATAACAATTTTATCTTTTTTATGATATTTTTTTAAGATAAAAAACTGTCTACTTGTTTTTTTTAAGACAAAGATATGTTTTGTAGAAATATATATATATCCAAGAGGATACTCATAGAGTACTGTGTCTACACATTTGATTAGTATAGTATTAAAATTAGTTTTATATTTATCATTTATTATTCTATCAAATTGTAAATATTTGTAGGTAAAATTATATTGATTTTATCTATATATTAACAAATAACAAATATTTATTCCTTACACTTATTTTATTTTGCATTGTATTTAAACAAATACTAATAAACTTCACATTTTTTTGTACTATAAATATGAATTTTCTAACCTTCTTCTGCTTAATAAATTTTAATATATCACATTCGGGCTTTCACTTGAGCATTTTTAAAGTCTTATTGTTGAGTGTTTTAAAAAATATTCGTTAAAAAAATTGGGAATGGAAGAGGATGATCACTAGCAAAACTAAGGTGGAAGTAAGGTTATAGCATAGTAGCATGTGTAAAGGACACTCAGCATGGTTGGAAGAATGGAAGAGGATGAATGCTTGACACGCGCAAGGCATGCCGGAAATGTATGATTTAGAGTGTGCTGTTGTCTTATTCTACAGGATTCATGTATCGTACTAAAGTTCAATCTTAACTTTCATTCAACCGCCTTAGAAAGAGCGGTATGGTTGGGAGAAATGGAAAAGGATAAAGGTGTGGAAGGAATGAAGGCTATAGCACAGTAGCATGAGGACACGCGGCATGGTTGGAGGTATGGAAAAGAATGAAGGCGTGACACGCGCAAGACATGCCGGAGATGCATGATTTGGTGTATTGGTGTCTTATTCCAGAGACACTCCGGGAATCAGGATAGCCGCAACCTCCTTATTAACTTTCTTCTTCACTGTCACCTATACTCTCCGCAACTCACTTTGAAACACGCGTGCCTTCTTTGCAAATACCAACCACTGGTAAGTAGCATTTTGGATCGCAATCAGCGTAATTTACTATGCAACTACTGATATGCCACAACCTCATTGTTAGCTTTCTTCTTCATTGCCACCTATACTCTCCACAACTCACTTTGAAACACGTGTCTTCCTTGAAAATAATAAATATTAGTACATAACATTTTGCATCGCAATCAGTGTATTCTACCGTGGGCAATACGTATGCGCTGCTGAATGATAATACTGTTGGCGCTTCATGTATGGGGAGGATTGTAATCAGTGTTTGTAGGAGATAAACAACAACAAAAATTAAAATTGTAGGATCTAGACAATATCTCCTTTCCTTGCCATTAATCCACAGACAACATGCATGGTTTACTGTCTAGTGGATGTGGATCCCAACTTTATTATTGGATATGCATGTATTTCTTGGATTGATATACTAACTAGTTAGTTTTGGCGTCAGCTTTATCCGCACGCACAAAAATCCATAAATTTATTATATACCAATATCATCTCTCAAGCATATATATACTTTTATCATATATTTTATAAAATGATTATGTTAAGCAATTAATTAATTAAAAAAGCAGTCTATTAACAAAAATAAATTCTCACTATCTTAATTTTTTAAATTTTAAAAAAATATAAAATATTAACTTAAGTTAGTTTATATTATAGTTAACTCTCTATATTTTTTTATAAAATTATTTATTCAAAAAAATTAAACTATTAAAATATAATACATAAATATTTATATTTTTAATATATTTTTAAAAAATATAAAACATATTTTTTGTCTTACAAGCTTATTAAAAATTTTAAAAATATTTATAATTTTTATTTTGTTTCTATTTTATTTAAAAAACTTTTATTTGTATAAAATATACGCTTAGTGATTAATTTAAAAAAAATTAAGATCAATTATTTAACAATATTGCAAGAATAATCTTTTGGATAAGTAAATCAGATATAATTATTATATATTATTGTTAGATTGGTTATAAATTCTCTAAAAATTCTGTTATTATATGTATATTTGATACAAATAAAAATTTTTAAAAATAAAATTAAAATAAAATAAAATTTATTAGTGGATGTGGATCCCAACTTTATTATTGGATATGCATGTATTTCTTGGATTGATATACTAACTAGTTAGTTTTGGCGTAAGCTTTATTCGCACGCACAAAAATCCATAAATTTATTATATACCAATATCATCTCTCAAGCATATATATACTTTTATCATATATTTTATAAAATGATCCTGTTAAGCAATTAATTAATTAAAAAAGCAGTCTATTAACAAAAATAAATTCTCACTATCTTAATTTTTTAAATTTTAAAAAATATAAAATATTAACTTAAGTTAGTTTATATTATAGTTAACTCTCTATATTTTTTTATAAAATTATTTATTCAAAAAAATTAAACTATTAAAATATAATACATAAATATTTATATTTTTAATATTTTTAAAAAATATAAAACATATTTTTTGTCTTACAAGCTTATTAAAAATTTTAAAAATATTTATAATTTTTATTTTGTTTCTATTTTATTTAAAAAACATTTATTTGTATAAAATATACGCTTAATGATTAATTTAAAAAAATTAAGATCAATTATTTAACAATATTGCAAGAATAATCTTTTGGATAAGTAAATCAGATATAATTATTAGATATTATTGTTAGATTGGTTATAAATTCTCTAAAAATTCTATTATTATATGTATATTTGATACAAATAAAAATTTTTAAAAATAAAATAAAATTTATTAGTGGATGTGGATCCCAACTTTATTATTGGATATGCATGTATTTCTTGGATTGATATACTAACTAGTTAGTTTTGGCGTCAGCTTTATCCGCACGCACAAAAATCCATAAATTTATTATATACCAATATCATCTCTCAAGTATATATATACTTTTATCATATATTTTATAAAATGATTCTGTTAAGCAATTAATTAATTAAAAAAGCAGTCTATTAACAAAAATAAATTCTCACTATCTTAATTTTTTAAATTTTAAAAAATATAAAATATTAACTTAAGTTAGTTTATATTATAGTTAATTCTCTATATTTTTTTATAAAATTATTTATTCAAAAAAATTAAACTATTAAAATATAATACATAAATATTTATATTTTTAATATATTTTTAAAAAATATAAAACATATTTTTTGTCTTACAAGCTTATTAAAAATTTTAAAAATATTTATAATTTTTATTTTGTTTCTATTTTATTTAAAAAACTTTTATTTGTATAAAATATACGCTTAGTGATTAATTTAAAAAAAATTAAGATCAATTATTTAACAATATTGCAAGAATAATCTTTTGGATAAGTAAATCAGATATAATTATTATATATTATTGTTAGATTGGTTATAAATTCTCTAAAAATTCTGTTATTATATGTATATTTGATACAAATAAAAATTTTTAAAAATAAAATTAAAATAAAATAAAATTTATTAGTGGATGTGGATCCCAACTTTATTATTGGATATGCATGTATTTCTTGGATTGATATACTAACTAGTTAGTTTTGGCGTCAGCTTTATCCGCACGCACAAAAATCCATAAATTTATTATATACCAATATCATCTCTCAAGCATATATATACTTTTATCATATATTTTATAAAATGATTCTGTTAAGCAATTAATTAATTAAAAAAGCAGTCTATTAACAAAAATAAATTCTCTATCTTAATTTTTTAAATTTTAAAAAATATAAAATATTAATTTAAGTTAGTTTATATTATAGTTAACTCTCTATATTTTTTTATAAAATTATTTATTCAAAAAAATTAAACTATTAAAATATAATACATAAATATTTATATTTTTAATATATTTTTAAAAGATATAAAACATATTTTTTGTCTTACAAGCTTATTAAAAATTTTAAAAATATTTATAATTTTTATTTTGTTTCTATTTTATTTAAAAAACTTTTATTTGTATAAAATATACGCTTAGTGATTAATTTAAAAAAAATTAAGATCAATTATTTAACAATATTGCAAAAATAATCTTTTGGATAAGTAAATCAGATATAATTATTATATATTATTGTTAGATTGGTTATAAATTCTCTAAAAATTCTGTTATTATATGTATATTTGATACAAATAAAAAATTTTAAAAATAAAATAAAAATAAATTAAAATTTATGAATATTTTTTAAATTTTTTAACTAATTTTAAAGATAAAAAATATATTTTATTTTTTTAAAAAAATTAACTTCGACAATTTTGTATAAATTTTTAGTATGTAAGTTCAAATATGTTTTTTATTTACAAAAAAAATAATATATTGATAAAGTAGAATTGCCAAACAGGTCCATTTGATGCATTTAAATTAAGTCTGCTTAGTACATCACTTACAATACTTATCACTTAATTCAATTCCATTTTCAAACTCACAAAATATTGCATAAATATTTATAACATCATGTATCATAAAAATTAACTTTAAACTTAATATAAAATTTATTATTCCAACATTTAATCTCAACTTAATTTAAAATTTATATTATTTTTAATTATTTCAAATGTTGTCAATTAAATTATAAAAAAATTAACTAAAATAAAAATTATAGAATTACATAATTAATAATTATATACTATGTTTAAAAGATATTATACATTAATAAAAATAAATTTTAAAATATTATTTAATTAAGCATAACAATATTAAAAAAGTACATTACATATTTGAAACATTATATATTTTGGCTCATTGAATTTAAAAAAAATACAATAAAAAATTAAAATACTGTGTATTTGAATTGAAAAAGAAATTATAATTTTATAAATAATTAAAAAAAATTATCATTAAATTAATTAAAATATATTTATCTATCAAATTGATAAGAAGATAATAAAAAAATAATGCAATGAAATAGAAGAGTACAGTTGAGTACATCTTATTTAGTTTGATTGAACTCTTGTAATCAAGTTAGAATAATAACATTTTAATATTCATTTTTTGGGTTATATAAGTGGCAATATTTAATTGGTCTTTTTTTTAAATGATATAAAAAATTTTTTATTAATATTAATCTCATTTTAAATATTGTATTCAAGGTAAGTTTTGGGTTTAAATTAGTTTAATTATTATATATGTATTAAAAAAATTTCTCATTAGAATGAGTCTATTTATTATATGAATTATTCTATTTATTTTTTTAAAAAATTTGGATAAAAAATCTATTAAGGCTGAAAAACACTTTTGGACAAAAAAAATTAGACAAGAAGTTAGAAATTTGTTTTCGTCGATAAATTCAATTTTCTATCAAATTATAAAAAATATTGAAAAGAAAACTCTTCTAAGTGAACAAGTAGTAAGTTTTTGTAATTTTTATTGATTAAGAATAAAAAAACTCTTTAAAAAAATTATATAGAACATAACCAGTAATTAAAGAATATAAATTTAAAGAAATTTTGTAGGTAATATATACATTAATTTATTGAAATTTTTATGAGTTTGAAGGGTATATTTTAAGACTTTAAATTATTAATAAAAAATATAACAAATTAAAAATTAATATTAATAGTCTTTTCATTATTCTAAATAATTTTTTTGTGTGCCAATGAATTTTTAAAATATTGCAAATCGCTATATTAGAATATGTCTTTCTTTTTGTATGGAGTGAATATAACTCAAGTATCAAGTATTTAAGAGGTATAAAAATTTTATAAATATAGAATATTAGTAAATAGTTTATAGACATATAAACATCATAAAATTAATCACACGACGAGTATCTAAAGATAAAATATGAGATTACTCCTTAAAAAATATGGATCTCCTTTCGTTGAGAGAGATAATATTTGATATAGATATTAGGTTGAACGAGAATATTAATATTTTGACCATTTGATCGTCAAGATAGAAATGATGATCTTTAAATTCACCAATTATAAAGTTAAGAATGAATAATATTCAAAGCTGAATTTACTAAAAAAAATATTGAACACCAAATTTATCGGTTGAATAACTAAAATAATCTACCGATAAATATATTATCGTCGAAAAAAATCTGATATTATAACACTAGCCGATAATTAGTTATTGTCGGATTTTTCAACCCGACGGTAATTACTGACGAATTCTACGGCTAATTTTTTAACAATAAAAATGTTTGGCACCACACTATATTTGTTTTGTGCCGACTTACTGTCGAATTTTTCTCCTGATAAATTCGATGATAAATTCAATTTTTAAATTTTTTTAACACAATTAGTAGTCAAATTTTAAATAATAGAAATCAAATAAGGATTTTATTAAATATCAAGTGTACATACAGAATAAAAAGTCAAATAAATAAGATATAATCAAATAGTCTAGAACAAAATCCTAATCACTATGTATGTGTTCATACCATGGCCCAACACTACGGCCTAGGTATAAATACACTTAAAGGCCCAATCCAAAGATGGACCCTCACTCCCCACCAACCTCCTCTGATGAGGTCAGATTCGATACAGACTCCACTCTAAGGAAGTCGGGACCGAAGGTTAGCTGGCAGATAACACTTATTCAAATAAGTAATTGTCCCTAAAATTTTGCAACCCACTTCCAGGAGCCATATCTCAATTTCCTTAAGATAAAGGAACGGTTATCCATCTTAAAAGGTGGAACTACTCCAACGGTGGTTATTGGTTCACCACTATAAATACATTGACACCCCTCAGGTATCGCTAAGTTCCAATATACTTAAACCTGCTATAAACCCTTTTGCTGACTTTGGCATCGGAGTATCTTTGCAGGTACCACCCCCATTCCTTCACACACACAAGTCGGACGGCAGCTCCCTGACGCAATCCAGGTCGGAGATCTCCTCCTCCAAACGTTTGGGCCAACCTTACAAGGCCTGTCCATTAATTTTCGATTACCCATCGTAACATTGGCACCGTTGCCAGAGACCCGAGAGATCAACCAGTGATGGCAGACAACTTGTACGAAGATGGAAACACATCGTCTGATTCTGAGCAAGAGAATCAGAACGTTGACAATAATGATAGAACGATAGTCATTCACCAAGGAGTGACTAACCAGCACAAAGAAGGAACCTCAGGGGTGAAGGACCCAAAGGGAAACTCCTCTGAAGGGCATGAATCAAGAAAAGAAGGACAACTTCATGCAACTGACTTCATGGGATTGTTCCATGGCCATCAGGGACGACTGGAGCAGTTGGAACAAGAATTGGAGCGACAGCGAGAAGTGGAGAGGAATTTGAGAAGCGAGATCGAACGACGAAAAGAGCTTGAAGAAAATCTCCTAAGACTAGAATCCACTCTCCGAAGTTGTAACTCTCGTAGTGACCGAGAAGATTCTTCCTTGAGAGGAGAAGACCCATTTAGTGAAGCCATAATAAGGGCAAAAGTTCCAAAGAACTTCAAAACCCTGATATGGACCTCTACGATGGAACTCCTGACCCAAAGCATTATCTAAGCAATTTTAAAAGTCAGATGTATTTGGCCAACGCTTCTGATGCTACTCACTGCAAGGCTTTCCCGATGATAGTCTTCCCCCAAGGTCGGTCACCAGCTTCGACGACCTATCGCAAAAGTTTCTGATGCGATTCTCCATCCAGAAGGACAAAGTAAAGCACGCACCGAGTCTCTTGGAAGTAAAACAGGAGGTCGGAGAACCTTTGAGGGACTACATGGAAAGGTTCAATAAAGCGTGTTTGGAGATCCAAGACCTGCCAACAGAGGCAGTAATTATGGGTCTAGTAAATGGACTCCAAAAAGACCCCTTCTCCCAATCCATCTCGAAAAGACACCCGACCTCCCTGAGTGATGTACAGGAAAGAGTTGAGAAGTACATCAACATGGAGGAAAATACCAGGTTTCGAGAGCCAAGTTGGCGACCTGGGCACTCTCACTCATCAAAAGAGAAAGAGAAAGAGAGAGAGAGTCCAAGAAAAAAGAGGAAGTCGGCCCTAAAAGGCCTAGGAGATATCACTCCTATACTCCTCTATGAGTTTCCCTAGTTGATGTCTACAGGAAAATTTGTCATACCAAAAGACTACCTCCCCCTAGGCCCATCAAAAATAAAAAAGGAGGAAGTCATGGCAATTACTGCGAGTACCATAAACTATATGGTCACTCAACAAATGATTGTTACGAACTCAAAAATGTGATAGAAAAACTGGCCAGAGAAGGCTGGCTGGACAGATATCTCATGGAAAGGTCGGACCATCATGGCAAGAGAAAGCGAGATGACGAGGATAGAAGAGACCCACCACCACAGACCCTGGAAAGACATATACATATGATATTGGGAAGATTCGGTGGAGGCGGCCTCACAAAGTCATATTGCAAGAGGCACTTAAAAGAAGTCTACCAGGTCGGGAGAGAAGCTCCCGACCTTCCAACCATCTCTTTTACTAAAGAAGATGGGCAGGGTATCATTCCTGGACATGACGATCCAGTTGTGATAACCATGATCCTTGCCAATGCCTATCTTCACAGAATCCTGGTGGATCAGGGAAGCTCAACCGACATCCTGTTCAAACCGGCATTTGATAAGTTGGGATTGGACGAAAAGGAGTTAAGAGATTACCACGATACTTTATATGGGCTGGGGGATACACCAATAAAGCCATATGGATTTATACCCATGCATACAACTTTTGGAAAAGGGAAAAAATCCAAAACTCTTAGCATCAACTTCATAGTCATCGCCTACAATGCTCTAATAGGTAGAACAACTCTAAATTGGCTCGGAGCAGTGGTGTGCACCCCCATCTTTGCATGAAATTCCCAACACCAGAGGGTATTGTAACCATTAAGGGAGATCAGAAGCTGGCGAGAAAATGCTACAATGAAAGCCTAAACCTAAGATGAAAAGGCAAGGAGGATCACACCATTGAACTCGGAGGAGTCAGATTTAAGAAATAGTTGCGGCCACAACCAGGGGTGGGGGGAAAGACTGAAGAGGTACAGATCGAAAAAGCGGAAGAGAAAAATACCAACATAAGAGCCAACCTAAAACAAGATCTGAAGCAGAAGCTCGTAAGGCTCCTACAAGAGAATTCCAACCTCTTCCCCTAGAAAGCCTCCGACATGCCAGGGATAGATCCCGATCTTATGTCTCACAAACTTTTAGTATACCCCGGATCGTGACCTGTTCAGCAAAGGAGACGAAAGCTCGGGCCTGAACGAGCCCAAGTGGTGGAAGAGCAAGAACAAGCCCTCCTAGAAGCCGGTTTCATTAAAGAGGTCAAGTATCCGGCATGGCTAGCAAATGTGGTGCTGGTCAAAAAGCAAAACGGTAAGTGGAGGATGTGCGTCGATTACATTGACCTGAATAAGGCGTGTCTCAAAGACCCATATCCACTACCAAACATTGATACCTTAGTAGACTCTAGCTCGGAGTATCAGTACTTGTTGTTCATGGATGCATACTCGGAATACAACCAAATCCCGATGTACAAGCCGGATAAAGAAAAAACATCATTCATCACGCCTAGAGTAAACTATTGCTGCTGAAAAATGTTGGAGCCACATATCAAATACCGACGAACAAGGTGTTCGCTCCTCACCTTGGGAACTAATGGAAGTCTATGTAGATGACATGCTAGTAAAAATCAAGGATGAGGTCGACCTCTTGGCTGACCTCTCGCAAGTTTTCAGCACCATAAGGATGCAGGGGATGAGGTTGAATCTCGCAAAGTGCACCTTCGCGATGGAGGTTGGAAAATTCCTGGGATTTATGCTAACACACGGGGGGATCAAAGCCAACCCCAACAAGTGCAAAGCAATCCTAGAAATGAAAAACTCGAATTGCTTAAGGGAGGTCCAGTAGTTGAATGGCCGACTTGCAGCCCTCTCCAGGTTCTTGGCAGGATCAGCGTTAAGATCCCTACCACTCTTCTCTCTACTAAGAAAAGGATTCTAGTTCGAATGGACTCCTGAGTGCGAAGAAGCATTCCAAGAATTCAAAAGATTTTTAAGCTAACCTCCCATTTTGACCTGACCTATAGTTGGGGAAGAACTTGTCTTGTATGTATCCGTAGCCGACAAATATGTGGCATCAGCTCTAATACTGGAAGACGAGGTCGGGCAGCATCCTGTATACTTCACCAGTAAGATTCTACAAGGCCCTGAATTAAGGTATCAAAAACTTGAGAAGTTTGTATATGCCTTAATAGTAGCCTCTCGAAGGCTACGACCTTATTTTCAAGCCCACACAATAACAGTTCGAACGAACCAGCCCATGAAGCAAATCCTTCAAAAAAGGATATTGCGGGTAGAATGGTTCAATGAGCCATAGAGATCTCCGAGTTTGACTTAAAGTACGAAACTCGGACGGCAATTAAAGCCCAATGCCTCACCGACTTCGTGGCAGAATATGCAAGAGATCAAGAGGAAGCCTCCACTACATGGGAGCTATACGTGGGTGGATCCTCCAACAAAGTCTGAAGCGGTGCAGGTATAATATTAGTCAACCAAGAGGGAACTTAAGTAGAAGTCTCCCTCAAATTTGAATTTTCAGCTTTTAACAATCAGGTAGAATATGAAACCTTGATTGCAGGGTTAAAGCTGGCAGAAGAAGTCAGAGTGACCAAAGTAGTCGTGTTCAGTGACTCTCAGGTGGTGACCTCCCAAATAAACAAAGAATATCAGGCTAAAGACCCCAATATGAAGAGGTACTTAGACAAAAAAATTTAAGTACCTTAGGCGATTCGCAGAGACCGAGATCAAACATATAACTCGGGATCTCAATAGCAGAGCAGACGCCCTCTCCAAGTTAGCTAGTACTAAACTGAAAATAATAGAAGCTTGATCCAAGAAACTCTCTAAGAACCCTCTGTGACAAAAACAGAGGGCAGACAAGACATCTTTGAAGTATCTAGATTGGACCTCAGATGGATGAACCCACTAATCGAATACATAAAATTCAACATCTTACCTAAAGATGAAAAAGAGGCCAGGCAAATTCGGAGGGAAGCACAGAACTACACTTTAGTGAAAAATATTCTCTATAAAAGAGGAATATCCACACCACTATTAAAGTGTGTTTCGACCTAAAGGACAACGGAAGTACTGAAGGAAGTCCACAATGGTATATGTGGAAATCATCTCGAAGCGAGATCTTTGGCTAGGAAGGTTATACGAGCCAGGTTCTACTGGCCGACTTTGCAGAAAGAGGCCACCGAGTACGTAAAGTAGTGTCAGCCATGACAAATGCATGCAAACTTCCACGTTGCTCTCCCTGAGGAGCTTATTAGCATAACTTCTCCATGGCATTTTGCAAAATGGGGATTGGACCTATTAGGACCCTTCCCCCAAGCGCTTGGATAAGTAAAATACCTAATAGTAGGAGTAGACTACTTCACGAAGTGGATAGAAGCAGAACCATTAGCCATCATCACAGCCCAGAGAAGTCGGAAGTTCCTCTACAAGAACATTATCACAAGGTATGGGGTACCTCACTCCATCACACTGATAATGACACTCAGTTCACCGACTCTAGCTTCAGAAACCTGGTAGCCAGTATGCAGATCAAGCATCAGTTCACCTCGGTAGAGCACCCACAAGCAAATGGAAAAACCGAGGTAGCCAACAAAGTTATACTGGCAGGGCTGAAGAAAAGGTTACAAGATGCAAAGGGAGCATGGGCTGAGGAACTCCCTCAAGTACTATGGGCATATCGGACTACACCTCAATCTGCTACAGGGAAAACACCCTTCCGACTTGCTTATGGCATAGAAGCCATGATACCAGTGGAAATCAATGAGAAAAGTCCAAAGGTGAGCTTCTATGACAAGGTCGGCAACGTACAGGGGCACAAAGAAGAACTCGAGCTACTCCCCGAAGTACGGGAATAAGCCCAGATAAGAGAAGCATCGCTGAAGCAAAAAATGACAAACAGATACAACAGAAAAGTCATTCGAAGAAATTTCACCATAGACGACTTGGTCTTAATCAGAAATGACATTGGAGTCAACAAGTTTGGAGACGGAAAGCTTGCTGCTAACTGGAAAGGGACATATAAGATAAGTGAAGTCCTAGGAAAATGCTACTACAAGATGACTGACTTGAATGACACCGAATTACCTAGGTCATGGCATGCTTGTAATATGAAAAGTACTATAGCTAAAAGCGAACTCCACTCCTTGATGTACTCTTTTTTCCGACTTCATGATTTTTTTCCAAGAGAAGGATTTTCTTGAAGGGGGTTTTAACGAGGCATCAAAGTGAAGACTAAATGGCAATAATTTTTTCCTTAGTAGCAAAAAAGTACATTCATCAATAAATAAACATCTTTTTGTACATCTCTTTAAAAATCCCATTAGTAAATTGCTATTTTCTACGAAACGCGTCGACTTAAGCTCGACAAAACGTAAAAATCCCATGACCGACCTAAGGGGTTGTCAGGATGAAACGACGAGGTACAAGTAGGTGTAAAGAGGTTATAAAAGCAGGTCATGATAACTCGGAAATATAACGACCAAACAAGTCGAAAAAAAGAGAAGAATTGAAATGCATCGCGAAAATAACCTAAGTTATGAACAATTCGAATAAGAAAATTTGAATGAGTGAGGGATACCAAAAAGAGATAAAAGGAAAAACCATCAAAAGTAAGGGCTGAGGTTGTCTCGAGTCTTTGGAAAACCTAAGACAATTTATATAAAACGCAGCCTGTCCAGATAAAAAGTTTTTCCAAAAAAAAAAACGATCGAAAGGGTTTTTCATGAAAAGCCTAACGAAGGAAAAATTATAGAAGGCATGCACATGCCTATTAATCTTAAAAACTCCTTATCCAAAAAACGGGCAGAAATTAAAGCATTTTTTTACGGCCATAAAAGGCCAGCAAGAGTCAAGAACAAACCACCACAAGCAACAAAATAATAAAATTGTTCATAAAAGGGGCCCACAAGCCAGGCTCCAAGTAGCTTGAATCAATCAAGTTGAAGAAGGATGGGAATGACCAGCGGGAAGAGAGGTCAGATCTGCAGCAGAGGAAAACAGAGCAGCTACTTCAGTAGCAGGGGTTGGAATATCTGAAAGCGTCGGCTAAGACCCCTCTCGTCGATCCTCACGAGGAGGGGACTCTGTTATCCTTTGTCCACGGGTCTTCAGATCGGAGTCCGTCTCAGGAGGAGGAGGATAGACAATGGCCCCATTCACTACAATTTTGTCAGGGTCAAGAGGAGAAAGGTTTAGATCAGGAGCAATAACTCTGACCTGCTCCTTAAAAATCCTCCAAGCCTCCTCCGCACTCTCAGCCACTGAATCCTCCAGGTCCTGGTAGGCCTCCCAACCTCTTGCCAGCTCCCGTTTCAGATCGATGTTCTCCCCAAAGAGCCGGACATAGTTATGCTCCGCCTTCTCCTTAAGACCTTTTGCCATGGCACACTGGCCCATCAACCTCTTCTACCTCTCCTGAAGCCGGGTCCTCTCCTCCCTTAACTTGGCAACCTCCTCCTTAAGCCTCTTCTCTTCCTCTTGATAAAGGAAGATCCTCCCCTCCAACTCCTCAACCTTTTGGGTAGAACCCAAAGAGCTAAGAGGAGTCTTTTCCAAGATATCAAGGAGTTTTGTGCACACCCCAGCAGCCCAAACACTCCCCTGAACCATAATATTAAGATGGTTTCGAATGGAAATATCGTCCATATCAATTTGAGTATGGGAAAAGATGTGATTCCGAACAAATTTGGGATCATCAAAATTAGAACCTTCAGAAGAAGAGCCAGAAGTCTTGTGCTTTTCTTCTCGGGTTCAGGGGAAGATCGGGCCAGGGGGATGGGAGGAGGAAGAGAAGAAGCAGAAGAGGAGGACACTAAAATAGGACGAGAAGAGGTCCCGAAATCTCGAGGAGGATGAGGAGGAGGAGGAGGAGGAGGAGGAGAAGGAAGAGTGCCTGCGGCCCTCACGGCATCAACCTGAGCTCGAGACCTCCTCTTGGCATCCTGGACCTTCTGGTAGGAGGAGCTGGATCTTTTCTTCACCATCTCTGAAAAAGAGGGAAACAAAGAGTTAGTCTACAAATCGAAAGACTACAAGTCGGAAGTTTTCAAAATCATCAACAAAGCTACCTAATTGGGTCTGCACAAAATTCGGAGACCCTGAAAAAACTTTTTGGTATCCAAATAAGGGGCTCTCTCCAAAGCTTCTCGGAAGAACCCTACTATCGCCTCCTCAACTTCATCCAAATCGTCAAGGCTATACTTTTCTACAGAAGAAGCCTTCAGCCAGTACAGAGGAAAGAAGGGGTTGGAGTCTTCATCAAGAAAAAAGGGATGGTGACCCTCTACTGCTAGGACTTCAAAAAACAAATTCTTTAAGTCGTGGAAAGACTCGTCAAACATAGAGAAAACTTTCCGACCTTGAATAGCTCAGAAAGACACCCACTGTTGCTTATTATTTTGCCCACTAAAAGGTTTAGTCAGATGAAAAAGATAGAAAAATATCTTTAAGAAAGATGGGAAGTCTAGCTCTCGGCTTACGAGTTAGTAAATCCTCATAAACCCACAAGAGTTGGGATGGAGCTGCGTAGGGGCAACTCGGCAGTGATTCAAAACCTCCATTTCAAAATCAGAAAAGGGGAAAGAAATCCCCAAATGGGTAAAAAGACAATCATACATAAAGAGAAAATCGGGATCTGATTCAGAAGCCCTCCCAAAACAAACCCGGTCTTCTGGACTCGGGGCTACCAGCTCATACTTAGGCTCATCAACTTCATCACTACAAATCCTATGGTGGGTACGAAGGTCAGTGATATAATCAACATCAACTAAAGGACTCTCCTCTAGAACGGTATCATCCACCCATTGCGAAAGAGACTCGAGAGAAGACATCTTTTTCAGTAAAAAAGTAGGTAAAAAAGACAACGAAACCTACAAAAAAAAAACGAAAGGAGATCAAAAACAGGGTCTCTAAAAGATCAAAACAAGCCCCTCAATAAAACAGAGTCACTAGACCTACAGACAGACTCATAAACAGCCTATAAAACTCCTCTAAATGCACAAAATAAAGCATTAAGAAGAGGAGAAAGAAAAGCTAACCTTTGTTGGGAGAAGCAAAGAGAAGCAGAGGCAACGGCAATCGCAGCACTCCAAGAAGGAAGGCTAAAACACTTTCGCTTTGAAAAAGTGAGGATTGCAGGTGAAGTATCTCAGAAGACGAAAGAAGATAAAGAAAAGAAAGGGAAAAGTATTTATAAACGCACCAGGGGCATAAGGGTAAAACAACGCGATCATTAAAAGGGCACGCCGTTACCAATATAACTGCTCCCACATGTAAATACGAAACTCCTAACGGACGCGACGTTTGATTAGACGTGACTGATTGGGAAATTTAAATCACGTCGGTTTCCATGACACTTCAGCTACAAGCCCAAGTTCAAAATGCTCGAATCCAACTCCTAAGTCAAAGAGATCGGATTCGAGTAGGAGCACTGTTCATACCATGGCCCAACACTAGGACCCAGGTACAAATACACTTAAAGGCCCAATCCAAAGACTGGCCCTCACTCCCCATCGACCTCCTCTGATGAGGTCCGAATCGACACAGACTCCACTCTAAGGAAGTCGGGACCGAAAGTTAGCTGGCAGATAACACTTATTCAAATAAGTAACTGCCCTAAAATTTCGCAACCCACTTCCAAGAGCCATACCTCAACTTTCCTAAGATAAAAGGACTGTTATCCACCTTAAAAGGTGGAACTACTCCAACGGTAGTTATTGGTTCACCACTATAAATACACTGACACCCCTCAGGTATCGCTAAGTTCCAATATACTTAAACCTGCTATAAACCCTTTGCTGACTTTGGCATCGGAGTGTTTTTGCAGGTACCACCCCCCATTCCTTCACACACACAAGTCGGACGGCAGCTCCCTGACGCAATCCAGGTCGAATATCTCCTCCTCAAGACATTTGGACCAACCTTACAAGGCCTGTCTATTAATCTCCGGTTATCCATCGTAACACTATGGATCCTGATAACTGTCGTTGTCATCCCCTAGTCTTGCTGAGGTGGCGAGGTGGCGATCTAGGCAATGATGTTGGTGCCCTTCCAACAGCGCGCTGCCACCAACGGAAATCTGCTCGTGGTACATCATCATTGCCTGTGACATTCCAGGGGTACGCGGTGTAGAGGATGATGATTGAGAAGTCTGAGGGTACCAGTAGACACCTCCCTTTACTCTGATCACGAGGCTGATTCACGACATGTAAACTCTTGATAATTAGTAAATAATTAATTAATAAATTAATTATTATTAAAAAATTAGAAAATTAAATTTCATGGTTTAGGAAAATAGAAATAATTAAAATATAAATTTTAACACTAATTTTAAAGATTTTAACAAAAAATTGAACCGTCGAACCAAATCAGTTGAACTGGGCCCAAAACGTGCCCAAAACCAAACCCAACATCACATTAAGCCACTCCTCCCTCAAAGTGAAAGGAATCACTTTGAATGCAAGAGGGAAAGGGGAAGAACTTCCAAAACCTAATCTCACCTTCAATCTCATGTATCTTTTGATTTAGAGCTCCGATTAACAAGTTGTTAGCGGCCACGTATTTGTCTTAAAATTCTCTACAAAGTCCACTAACCAACTTGGTAAGAAATACAATTGTTCTCACCCAAACTTCTTCCTTCAGTTTTGAAATTCATGAGTTTTGAAATTGAGAATCATGATATTTTGATATTTTTGGATCGAATTAGCTTGTGGGAATTATTTAGTGTTATTCTATTAGTCCGTGGGTAAGGTAAGAAGCTCTTAGCTCTTGGTAAATTTTTAATTTAGTAAACCTTATATTAAATTATGATGAAATTGTATATTGTTAGATTAAATGCTTGAGGTTTGAAGTGCTTTGTGGTTTAGGGAGGAATTGGCCAATGTATAATTTTAGTTTTTCGTAGATAATATATAATGTCATGTGAAAACATAGGCTAGATGACTATAGGATATATTGAAAATATGAGAGTATGTTAATGCTAGTAACTTTGATGAAAATGTGGAATTATATTGTGAATGAGTTGATGAATGATGATTTTTGTTGAGTTTGGTGTTTGATGATGGAAATATTGAATGATGACTTTGTTTGGGTTTGATGGGAGTTCGTGTTGGAGTTAATTGAATCAATTGATTGGTCTTCTATGGATATGGTTATGGAATGATTGAAATTGATTACGTGTTAGTACTTAGTATGTTGATGGTTAGTAAATGATGAAAATGTTGAACTTGTTATGAGAATGTTGAGTAATATGTATGAAATTGAGGAATTCTTGAATAGTTTGAGGTGGTTGTGTATTGATGAGAGAAATGGAAGTGTGTGGACATGTTGTGATTTGAATTAGTGTTGTTTGGGATTTAAAACATTTGGGGTTTTGAATGAAAAATTGTAAAGATAGAGGTTTGGAACTTTTTATGAAAACTTGATTTTTGACCAAATTTTGATGGGCTATAACTCAAATTTTGCACTCCAAAACTTTTCTGAACTTGTCTTAAATAAAAATTTGGTCCGTGAAAATTATGCCATTTGAAGAACGGACCAAAAATAATTTTTAACAAAAAATTATGCTCGTTGAAAGTTTGGTGTGTAAAAATGGATTCTGCAACACTTAGCAGCTTTTTGATCATTCTGCAGAATTTAGCAGCTTTTTGGTGTGTACACATGCGACGCGACCATTTGCTTCTGTCTAGGGGGCTCGTATATGCGAGATCATGCATGCATACCCTGGACCCCTATTTTTTGAAAAAATGCAATTTTTTGTGATTTTAACTCAAATTCTAACTTCCAAATCTTTATAGTTACCTTCTAAAGTCCTTAATTTAGTTTCTAATAATAGGAAAAATGGTGAACCTAGAGAGGGAGGTAATTTAGTAGTGAAGGAAGATTTTGGAGTGATGGTTTATGATGAGAAGTGCGGAAATGTTAGAAATATATGAATGATGACAATGTTGAATGAATTTGAGATAAAATAGGAGATACATTAAAGATGATAATGACAATGAATAATTTTGAATGAAGTAAAATACTATATGATGATGAGATTAAACTTGATTTGAAATTGTTTTGTGCGGATCGTGGTTATTTACTATCCACTAGATTTTATATAAAATTATTTTATGAGGATCGTGGTTATTTACCACCTATGTGTGTGTTGTTTTCCAATTGAAAACGTCTGTGGGGATCGAGGTGGTTTACCGCTCGCAGATAGTAGGGATCAAGGTGGTTTACCACTCACCAGGTAAGGATCGTGGTACTGTACCGATCACCAGTTTTCAAGAGGACGGTGCCTAGGTTAGCTATCGGATATGTCGGGTTGGCTATATAACTAACAGATGAGACTCATCAATCATAGAACAGGCATGCATCATATACATATTTTTGTCTTGTTTGATTGTGTATTAATTGGGTTTGCCTACTTGATAATCTATGATTAACTACTATATGCTCTGTTTGCTGTAACTGAATTTTACTTGTGATTTCTTTATATGCACTATATGTCTATGCAACTAAGAGACCTCTTGTCTGGCAGAGGAGTAACAAGGACAATTCCACTGAAATTGTGGAGGATTAGGGGGAAAGGGTAATGTAAGGGATTTAATGTACCTACCTTGTTTATGATTTCAAATTATAATTCTAAGTATTAAACCTGAGTTTTGAGTTTTAGGATCACCTCTAGCTTTTTCGAGACCTTATATATTATGTATGTGGACACCATTACCATGCTGAAAACCTCTGGTTCTCATTCTATATCTCTGTTGCTGTTTTCAGATGCAGATCAAGATGTGCCTCGATGAGCGTCTGGAAGTTTTTATGGCAAGCAAAGTTGGGAAGTTATAATTAGGTTGTCTGTTATGTATTTTTTGTTCATAGACTCTCATTCATATATATATATATATATATATATATATATATATATATATATATATATATATATATATATGAGAACTAAGTGTTTTCTTTATGTATAATGGGTTATTTTGGGATATATACTTATGCTTATACATGTATTTATACTCCGATCAACCTTAGATTCGCAGATTGCTTTTGGAGCTTGATATTCTGTATTTTGATACTCGACTCTTTGTATACACTCATGTCTTACCCTTATCTTTTCTCCGGTTTTACGTTTTCGAGTGTAATTCGCTTTTCTTTTCGCGGTTTTTGCTTAAACATTTCTTCAAGGCTCCTAGTTACAAATTTTTTCAACTATATCTACGTACATATTTTATTTTTAGAGGTCGTAATACCTCACCACCTCTGTTTTACGGCTTAAGCTTAAAGTTCTGTGTGGTAAGGTGTTACTTGATACCTCGATTTGTCGTCATTTTTGCAAAGAGGGAGGGGGAGAGAGATGGATTTTAAATAATCGATACAATATAATTTTAGAGATTTTAAGAATTTATAGATGAAATAAATTAAAAATTAATTTTTTAGATATATTATTCATTTCATAACTATTGATAATACATTATTATTAATTTTATGACTATTATTCGTTCAATGCCAAAAAGACTTTTAATTTTAATTTTATCATTCAATTATATTTATACTTTTAATAATTTCGGCAGAATTTCATCTATGAATTAAAAGCTTCCTTCAAATATAATTTTCATTTTCATACACATTAAACAACGACTTTAACGAAAATTTGGCAGAATTTTTTCTTAATTCATAGACCACAACAAAAAAAAATTATCAAATTTTCACATAGGAAATAATTGTAAATATGAATTAAAACAAGCACACATTCAAGCAAACATCAATTCCTAGCTATTATAGTGTGTAACCCTTTGTTATTCCGTAATTTTTCAACAAATAAAGGTTTCAAGGAGGTGTCATTAGATGAGAATGGATCCTCTCAATTTTTGTTATCAATTGAGGGAGTAAAGTATCTTTCACCGTTAATTTTATAAGTAGGACCAAGAGAAAACATGAATAAGAGAGCATTGAATAATTAGAGATTACACTTACTCCCTCAATTTTTTTAACAATTGAGAGGATACATTTTTTCATTAGACAGCCTTCTCCCATTTTTCATCCTAAAATTCCATCCTTAAAAAAGTAAATCCAGCATAAAAACATAAAAGATTTATTATATTTAGAGATAAAAAACTAATATAGAATTAAAAAAAATAAAATAAAATTTAAAAATAAATTTTAAATCATTTAGGAAAAAAACTAATATTTCAAACTAACTTACATTTTGCAACAAAAAACCAAATATAAAATTAATAAAATACATATAAAATTATATAAAAAGTAAAAAAATAAAAAAATAAAAAGGTCTAAACTTGGTTGTTGAGTTGCGGTGGAGATGCAACGGCGGCGCTCATGGTGCGGTGGCATCATCAAGATTCTCCCACCTCTGCCATTAATAAAGTAGTGTTAGAATTTTCAAAACAAAAAATTGACAAATTGAAGAATGGAAAAAATTCACACTAACATGGAAGAGGAACCCGAGTCAGCGACAGCGATGGCTGGAACCCAGCAGCGACGGTCACCCATGAGGCAGCAGCGACGACGATGGAACCTGAGACAGCGACGGCAACCCATGAGGTAGTAGTGACAACGATGGAACCTAAGGTAGCAACGGCGATATCTGTATCTGGTGAAAAATGGAGAGGAGAGGGAGAAAATGGTGAGAGAAAAGAAGAGAGGAGAGGGCAGAGAAGTTGCAGAAATGAGAAGGAGGATTTTTGAATTCGAATTTCATTCAATTTTACCGTTGGATTTATTGATGGATAAATCCGAAGGTAAGGTGCTGGTCGTTGTCCAAAACGTCGCATTTCACTAATTCACATCACCGTTGAAAATTTTTGATGGTAAATCCGCTGGTAAAATTGACGCTTATAAAATAAATTTTCGCACCCCTTTTTATCGTCGAGATTAGGGACGGATTATGGAATCCAACGGTAAGTTTTTTCTAGGACAAATTTTCGCTTATTACTATCAAAAAATTCGTCGCTAAATCCATTGGTAAATCTAGTGGTATTTAATGTTTTTCTTGTAGTGATTATAATTCATCATGAGCAATTAAACCGAGTTATAATTCATGTTGAGTAACGGATTATAGCCCTAAGCTTTGTTAACTGATCAGATGATCCAGTCTAAACTTAGAAAATAAAATGAATTATAAATCGATTGAAAAATAACGTGAATAATGATAATATGGCGAACCCCAAGTTTAGCTGGGTTATTATATCGACACTTATTTACTAATTAATTGAGTGATAAGAATTATTCCATCAAAATAATTGTGTAAAAAATACTTTTCTATTTGAGAACAATTTCATGTCATGCATATGCATTTGATTGTATGTGAACTAAAAATTATTCCATCAAAACAATTATGTGGAAAATACTTCTCTACTTGAAAACAATTTCATGTCATGCATATACATTTGATTGTATATATGTAAACTAAAATGTTTGGAAATAGATTGTATAATTCAAGAATATAATGATAGTTGTTGTGGAAATTTTTTCGACCCACAATAACTTATTTGATAAATTTTAAGAAATTATTGAATATTTATAATTTATAATGAAATTCATATGACATGAATATGGTAAATTGAGAAAAATAAACATGGATAAAGTCTCAACATATATTAAACAATAAAGAGTTAAAGATAGAAAAAATATATTTTAAAAGTTAATAATGGTAAAGAAGAAAAATATAAATGTCATACATACTAAATCAATGTATGTATATTTAATGTGAATTATTTATTTCATTTGTTAATATTTGAACTTATGTTATCAACAAATATTTGAACTTGTATTAACTTGATAATAAAATAATAAAATAATTAATCATTTAATAATATAATTACTTAATTAGTGTTGTTTAGCTGTTACAACACTAAGAGATATATTTTTTATGCAATGGTAATAAATTTGTATGTATGTACTTTTTTGTTGCTTAACTTTTAACATTAAATAGATAGCTAGTAACATAAAATTTAATGAAATAAATGGTGCAATAGTTATGTATTGTTAGAAAATAAAAATATAAAATTAAATATAATTAATTAAATAACATAGAGCTATTATGAAATTTCGGATAGTTTAAATTTAAATTTAAGTTTATGTAAAAATACATTTAAAGTTATAAATGTAGTAAAAAAATGAAAGATTAATAATGAAATAAATAATAAAGATGGAATTAATATAGTACTGTTGAGGAGTTTGAAGAAATTCAATTTCATTCAAAACTTAGAATCATCTAATTGTCCAAAAGATAATATAACAATATTAAATAATAATATGATTCATAAAAAAAGATTTAGCATGACCGTACAAAAATTATAATCCCATATAAAAATTAAATATTTAGAATTTGTCCATATGTGATAAATGAGTTCATATATAAATTGAAATTGAAAATTTGCTAAAATTAACGAATGAGTGACATGTGCTTCAAATATTATTGATATGAAGCGTTCAAATATTATTTAAAAATTATTAAATTATATTTTTAGAATGTTTAATTTAATTTGATGTATTTTGATTTTGTTTATTTAGTTATTAAATTGAATTTTATATTTGTGGACTTAATTTTTTTATTTGTTTTAACCTAATAAAAGATTATAAATACCTTCTAAACTATTATGGTCGTCATATAGAGAGATAAAATTAAAAGAATGTCAAAGCACTTTTTATCTTGTGATGAAATCATGGTGTTGACAAATAAGATTAAGTGAGTCAATTTCTTAATATATTAAAAAATTAGATAGAAAGTTGAGGAGTTTTTTTGATTCAATTAAAAAATTATGGTACGGACAAATTAGATTAAAGATTTTCTTTCTTGTTATATTAAGAAATTAGATAGAAAATAGAGTAATTTTTTATATTATTTTAATCTATCTTTTTTTTATTGAATTTTAATTTCAATTTATTTTTTTATTTAATTTTAATTCATATCTTTTTATTTATTTATTTTTATCAGTAATGTTCTTGCTTCTGAATTGATGTAGTTTATCAAATTTTAAGAGTGACTTTTGAGTTTTTTTTTTTTTTTATAAATTTGCAAAACCTGACTTAGGAAATGTTTCCAGCGACAAAATGAAATCATATTTCAAAATTTTGTAACTGGAATATTGAGAGAAAAATATGTTTGACAAGTATGATAGGTCCATAAGAATAGTTAATGTAAAAAATAAATCATAATACGAGTGAATTTAAAACAGCAATAATATATAAGGAGAAGTTTTTAGTTTTGTTAACATTAAGATGACAATAGATAAGAAAAATAATGTAGTTGAGATTATTATGTATGTAGGGTCACCTGTATGTAGGTGATGCCAAGAGTACAGAACAAAGTAATTGTAAATAACTAAGGAGCAAGTTTTTGTGCTTTTTTCGCTTTTGGTTGAGAATAAAAATAAATTTTTAAAAAATAAATTATATAGAATATGGCCAGTAATTAAAGAGTATGAAATTAAAAAAAATTATAGGTGACATGCATTAATTTATTTAAGTTTTTAGGAATTTGAAGTGTATATTTTTGAATTTTGAATCATTAATACAAAGTACAACAAATTAAAAATTAGTATCAATAATTTTTTTTATCATTCTGCATGAATTATTTGTAAAATCCTCCATAAATATTATATGACCTTGTTAAATTGAGTTTTGAGTAGAAATTGAGTAATAAAAAATTAACATGAATTGCTAAAATATGTAAATATTACTTGAAAGTTGATTCAAGTATTTGAATATAATTCAAATTTTTTGAATATTAGTGAAGCAGAAAATTAGTTTTTTAGTCCTGTAGTGGTCGTCAAATATTATTGTGTGGATGAATTTTTGAAGTATAATTTATCTCTTACAATATTGTAATGCGTCTTTCTTTTTATGAAATGAGTATAATTTGAATACCAAAAAACATAATGGGTGGGTATCTTTAAAAGATATTTTAATGTTCAATTTAATAAATGTTTAAGAGATATAAAAATTCTATAAATATAGAATGTTAATGAATAATTTTGAGACATATAAACATTATAAAGCTAATCATACGAGTATTTATACATAAAAGATGAGATTAATGCGTAAAAATTCATACATCTTTTGTTAAGAAAGAGTAATATTTTATATAGACATGAAATTGATAGAGAATATTAATGTTATGATCGTTTCGTCAAGATAAAAATAATGGTTATTAAACTCATCAGCTACAAAGTTAAGAATGAATAATATCTAAAGCTAAATTATAATTCATTGTGTTAAATTCGAATTATAATTCATATTGCATAAGGAATTAATATTTATTTATTTACACAATAAATGAAATAAATAATATTATATAAATTAATAAATATTTTTAAATTATATATATTAGTAAATAAAATATTTAATTTACTTATTTAAAAGAAATATCAAGAATTGGCTTCAAAACAAAGCAGCCACAGTTCTCTCTTTTTATTAGATACCTATTTTATACGCATGCATTTGTATAATTTTTTTATCCATCATATTATGTTTGTTGACATATAAATTGACAAAACACGTTATATGTAATAAATATCAGTTATAAAATCAATTATTATATATTTATACATATTTTTCATATAATTTTAATTAAATAATCAATTATTATAATAATTAAATTTATTATAGTAAATTAATTAAACGTACAGTTGATCAATTATTATTTTTATTTATAATAGTATAATAATTTTTTTTATAAAATATTAAATATACATTTCTATATAGAGTAATTGATTGACGACCATTTTTACTGTTATTTGATAAATTTAATCTGTTATTACGTTATTAGTAGTTCTCTTGAGTATTATTAGAGTTCCCAAAGAAACTCCAATATTAACAAAAACTCGAACTAGATTGACCAAATGGTTGGAACAAAAACCAACCCTTAATAGAACAACATATATTCATTAAAAGTGCAAGTCCAACCTACATTAGGGATATCTTGCTATAATACCATTCAACAAAATTTATGTAGGCTTGCTTTGACCAAAATTTGTGCTTGCTGAGCTGTCAAACTAAACAAACCACCATCAGAATTATTTACTTTGAAAATTGAAAATTCAAGGTTGGAGTTGTTGGAAAGCAATTTCAAACATATGTTACATGGTCACTAGAAATTGAGACTTGAAAGATTTAATGTTGTTCTGTGTAACACGTTTGATACACATTACGTGGTACACTGGTTTATGCAAGCATTTGTTAAGTTAGTCAATCTATAATTCAGTTATTGCCACGTTTAAGTGAAATTTTGGTTTGTGTAAGCATCATTGTCAAAATATCATATCATACCAATACGATGATTCTTGTTCTTGAGCGAAATTCTAAAGAATGACGAATATAATCACGTGGTCCCATTTACACAGCTTTAAGCAATGTTTGATTTGAGGCACATGGTGAATAGTAGTAGAACAATAGTACATGCCCACAGGCAAACAATATTTCCTTTAGATGAATTATGATTTCTTATTGTGCAAAGGTATTTATAAAAAATTATAATTTGATCCTGTTTAAGGAAAAAAAAATTTAAGAATATCCATCATGTTTGATTTAATAACAAATTAACAATTAACAACCATGTGCTTAGCTTCCTGTTGGATCGAAAATATCATTCTTAATGAAAAAGGGTACTTGAAGTCAGGAGATCCTAAATTTTGATGAATATTAACAATAAACTAATCAAGAAGTACGATAATATATGTTATTTTCATACTAGTTGAAATCTATGCAGGGTCCGTTCTTGATCAACAGAAATAATCTGTCACTTACAAGACACAAGGATGAAACAAATGAAAGAATGTGGAACCTTTATTCTGAAGATGGTTAACAATAATTAACTGGGAAGTGGGCAGTAACATGAATGTTATGTTATTCTCATGCTGGGTTGGAATCCGTTCACAGTTAAGCCTCCATCAACCGAAATGACCTGTCCGGTGATGTAAGAGGCGGCGGGCAGACAAAGGAAAGCCACCAAGGATGAAATCTCTTTAGGTTCCGCGATACGACCAAGAGGAGTTCGAGACAGCATTTCATCTATGTACTTCTTGTTGCGCAGCAACTATGGCAGCAGAAAACAATGAGCAAGAATTGTTATTAACAAAAAGTACTAACAGTATATACTATATATCAAAGTTCATGAGAAATACTGATTTTTCAGTAACGAACAAATAAACACAAATAGTTATCAACTTTGAAGATCCGTACATCTTGATCATGCAGCTTAACTAGACAATGCAAGAGCCAAACAACTACATACTCTAGATAAGTTACGTTATGCAACATCTCTTAGTTGATGAATTAAGGATTTGAAGACCATTGATTTATTTCACCATGTTCCTATTAGTAGTTACTTCTATTTCACAAGTCATTGCCCTTTTTTATTACTCAAAAGGAAGTCTTGGTGGTATATATAGTCAAATACATTGCCAGAAACTGCCTAGTTCAGATGCAATGAAATTTCTAAGACAACAGACAAGCTATGATTTTATATCTCTGAGTTATTCATCATAGGGGAATATGTTATCTACTGCTCTTTAGTATGTTAGAATTGAACTGGGAAAAATGAAGGATCTTAAATTCTTGTATTAATTATTAAAAATCTGAACTCTCTTTTAATGGTTGAGCACACTCTTCAGTGACAAGCACATGCTACTGAACAAAAATACTAACCCTGCAGTGATATCTCAAGTGCATCTTTACAATCAGTAAACTTTCATGTAAAAGGACTTAACGATGAACTACATTGGACCAGACTATAGAAATTTCAGATTTCACTTACAGTTTAGCAGATATTTATGGAACAGAAGCTTATAAACTAGTTTTCGAAGTCCCTACTGAGTCAACAGGAAAGTTAATGTACCATTACTCTATAAAATCTATCTTTGAATCCGTGGGAAGAAAACGAAATGTAATTAACTCAACTGAAAACATGAAGCAAGAGTATTACATGTTCTACAAGTGGTGTATTGGTGGTTGCAGGAACAACACAATTGCTCCTTATGCTGTCTTTTGCCCATTCACAAGCCAGATTCTTCACAAGCTGATTAATTGCAGCTGAAAACAGCATTGGACACAAAACATTTGATCACAACAACATTTTAGAATAAGCAAGGGAAAAAGTTAAATAGTATGAATGCTTACCTTTACTTGCGGCGTAGACTGTTCCAGTACCTAAGCTCACCACACCAGCAATAGATGAAATGAACACAATGCTTCCCATTTCAGAAGCTTTTAGAAGAGGATGCACAAGTTGGCACAGATGGAATGCAGAGTCTAAATTAATTGCCATCATTTGTGAATAGTCTTCAGCAGTGTACTCAATTGTTGGCTTCCTAAAATTTGCTCCAACATTGTTCACCTAATTTCATGTAAGGAATCAAGATTATTTCCCAACGATCCCCTTTCTTCTTCTTTTCTTTTATCTTAAACAAAGAATGCATTCAATGTGATTAAGTCATAAGGTCAACATTATAATCTACTACAATTTATAAGTAACACTTAGGTTATGCTACGTGTACACCAAAATCAGCCACCAGTATAAAATACATATTTGGATACAAATAGACATTGAAAATAAATTAAACCACACATGTATTTATACATAAATACATTGGTGGCTGATTTTAGTGACTAATTTTGGTGTACAAATAGCATTTCTCTAACACTTAACATACAACATTGAATTTCAACATTTACTATTTCTAATTTAGAAGTGGGGCATTAACTTACATAAATGTCGAGTTTGCCATTGAAGGTGGAGGTCACTTTCTGAATGAGATTCTCTCTGTGGGCTTGAGATGACACATCACACACTGATCCAGAAACCAAAAACCCCTTGCCACGCCATTCATCCAAGCAATTATTCAGCTCTGCTTCGTTTCTGGAACAAGTGTGAACCTTGGCCCCAAATCCACACAATTCCTCCACGATGGCATGCCTATAAGAGAGAGTAACACAGTTTTCGATATTCCGATAAAATAGAAATCAAGGGGAAATAAAAAAAGATCAAATTTTCAATTGTGTTGGCCAAAGTTTGAAGCTTTGTAGCTGAAATTGAAATGGGTAAGGATCAAAATAACGTCTTTTGCAGTAAATGAAAAAGAAAAACATAAAAGGAGAAAGTGACCCGATGCCGCGAGTTCCACCGGTAACGAGAGCGGTCATTCCATTGAGCGACCATCTTGAGGATCTGTTATTGGTACTGCTTTCTGCAACTGCCATTTCACTATGTCCCAACTTAATTTACTGTGTCCACATATTTTTCTGAGCATAAGGGTTATCTCCTCCTAATTATACATTTGTTTACGTTCAATTATGATGTTTTTAAGTGTATTGCTTAAATCCCAAGTCCCAACTCATGGTTAATTGTTAAATAATCCTTATCTTAATTGTGAAACAACTATATTAAATATACATAAAAAATTAACCACTATTCGTGTAAAATACATATTGAATACAAAATATATATTGAAAATTAAGGGTGGGAATTTTATGCTGTTTTTCCATATACTCACTTTCGTTGACTAGTTAATGTGAATTCCTCAATCAAAGGTGAAATCATCATCAAATGATAAATTGAATTTGCTAGTCCATATTTGTGGATACCTCTCTCAGTAGAGGCTTCATTGTTTATAAATAATGATACAAGTTACAACCGAGTTTGAATAAAAGGAACAATCAATTCATAAAAGAATGAAATTGACGAATGAGATCAAGGTCTTCAACTAGGAGCAACTAATGGAACTTCAGGTAATTCTCATGCTGGGTTGGAACCCATACACTGTTAATCCACCATCAACCGAAATAACTTGTCCAGTGATGTATGATGCAGCAGGCAAGCACAGGAAAGCCACCAATGATGACACTTCTTCTGGTTTTGCGATGCGCCTAAGCGGAGTTCGAGATAGAATATCCTCTACAAACTGTTGGTTCTTAAATAACTACAAGCATAAAAGAAAGGAAATTGTAAAAAACACATTTTATTTTATTATGAGAGGATTATATTGTGAATGAAACTAGAGGTGCAATTTAGTTTAGTGCTTCTTCATAACCATAAAAATGTTCTCAGAAAGAAAACAGTTAAAAGAAATGAAGATAGGGAATTAATGAGCTTACATATTCAACAAGGGGGGTTCTGGTTGCCCATGGTACAACACAGTTGCTCCTTATGTTGTCTTTTGCCCATTCGCAGGCTAGATTTTTTGTGAGTTGATTGATTGCAGCTGAAAATTCAATGAACAAAATATCATTGTTTATGTGTTTAGTAATCATGTGTACCTGAAAAAAGATCAAATGACTGGATATAGCAACTAACCTTTACTTGCTGCATAAACGGATCCAGTACCTAAGCTTGTAACACCTGCAACAGATGATATGAACACAATGCTTCCCATTCCAGATGCTTTTAGAAGAGGGTATGCAAGTTGGCACAGATGGAATCCAGATTCAAAATTAACTGTCATGAGCTCTGAAAATTCTTCAGCACTATATTCAGTTGTTGGTTTTCTCAAATTTGTTCCAACATTGTTTACCTAAGCACAAAGCCATGCATATGTATGATCCGCGATAAGTAAATTAGACGAAGGGACTAATAGATGAGTTTGAAGCGATTTAGTGAACTTGTGGGAATATAAACTTAGTAATGAATTTAGAAATATCATCAATGATGTTGGTAATTGATTAACTCCAATGAGTGACTTCTCCAAGCTATGAAAACAGAGTACATGAATTAGATTCATTGGTAAATGTTTATAAAAAAATGATCTATTACTTATTTTCACTCACATTTTAATACTGGTCAAGAAGCACAATTCCTAATCACTCTCCTAACCAACAGAGTAAACACCTTAGTTGTAATGGGGGATAACTCTTCATTTTTTTCTACACAAATCTAATTGAATTTAATGTAGAACTCAGTTTTATTCTCTCCCAATCCAGTGTTAAACTAAAACTTCTTTTAATGATTTTTTCAAAAGAATACTCTTGATATATAGAAAAAATCATCAAATATGAGATGACATAAATATTTGACCAACAGAAAAAAATCAATACATGACAATGTCAGGTAAAATTTTCATATGATGCAATCCATTTTTAAATTTAATATCTCCCAACATATATAGATCTATAGTGGCTTTTTTTCCCCCTCTAATAAGACCTTAATTAAAAGGGTAAATCATTATTAATTAAGAGTACTTACAAAGATGTTAAGCTTGCCATTGAAGGTGTTAGCCACTTCCTGAATAAGGTTCTCTCTCTGGGGTCTCAGTGAAACATCACAAACGGAGCCAGTAACCACAAATCCCTGGCTCCTCCATTCTTGTAAGCACTTGTTCAACTCTGATTCGGTCCTTGAACATGTGTGCACAGCAGCTCCAAATCCAACTAGATCATTCACTATGGCATGCCTTAATTATCACAGTTTCAAAGATTGAACTCAAAATCAATATGAATATGGGCAATTATATCATAATGTTTAGGGTACAACAACAATGACAATACATAATTAACTATGAATGAAATGATACCCGATGCCACGGGTGCCACCAGTGACAAGAGCTGTGACTCCATTGAGAGACCATCGAGTTCCTCTTTTGCTGCTTTGTGCTGCTTCTGCCATTTTCTCAGTTATCACTCTGCTTCATTCAACAATCAAAATATAGGTTTAGCGATTCACAAGCAACTTGTTTAAAAATAATAATTAATTAATGGGGTCGATGAATTGGAGTAGTATTATTAACTTATTATTAATTAGTGTTATTAATAATTAATAGAATAAAGTGACAAATAGGTGTATGAGAATTTTGCCTTGAGACCATTTAGATCTTGAAAAAAAAAAATTAACAATTAGATCTCTTAAAAAAGGACCGTGGAATCCTAATTGTTCAGGATCCCCAATTATTCGTCTTCAAATAAAATTCTAACACAACATAGAATGAATAGCACCAGAAGCTTCACAAGCACGTCAAAGAAAAAGGAATGAAGGCAAGAGTTAAAATTATAGGAATGACTCAACACATCAAAGAGGTTTCAGCAATAAAATTACTTTTAAATATAACTGTTAGCTATATGCAATAATATACAAGTCTAAAATAATGGAGAATCCAAATAAATTGTTTTTAGGGTGCCCAAACTATAGAGTAATTATTAATTCAATTTATTTTTATTTTTGAGTTTTGAATGTTCCATTCAATTATCGGTCATTCATAGTATATTTTTTTATTCTTATTATAGGACAATTTGTCATACTCTAAGTTTTTTAGATGACTAGATAATGTTATTGAAGATGTGAAGGTTCACAGGGAGTAAAAGATAAATTAATTGATTTGGAAGAGAGATAGAAATCAAAAACTCCAAGCGAAATTACTGGTAGTAGATTTAGAAATATTGTGTATTTTATTACTAGTATTTTAATTGCAATTATTATAAATGTGTGGAGCAAAAATTTTGGGTGAATCAAATTAAATAGCTGATACATGAATGTAGTAGTATTTATAATTGTATTATTATGAATATAGTAATAAATAAATATTTTTGAATCATTGTATGATCTATCATGGATATTGGTGTTAATGAATATGAAATTCACAATGATAAAATAAAAGAAAGAAATCACATAACCATAATAACCATAAGAGCATTGTTATATTATTTAAGCTTCCAAAAAGATTGTTTCCAATTACAAAGGTTAATCCAAAAAGAGACTGAGCACTTGAAGTTTGTATTACTAAATCAAACAAAAATCTACATAAAAACATTATCATAACTACACAATATATCGTGCCTAATTCAAAACAGGATTTAAGTCTAAAGAAAATTCACATAAAATACTAGAGAATCATATCTAAAATACTACAATTTCATCTATTCAAGACTTCAACTAAGATTTAAATCTAGGGGTGGAAATGAACTAAAACATTCTTAAAGTTATTCCGCTACTTATTGCTGTTAGAATTTCTGTAAAAATATCATCAGTTGAACTTGTTGATTGTTGTGGTGGGTTTGCCTATGGTGGAGCTTATTCAAGCCTTACAATTAATTATTTTTTTTTCTAAATAAAAGATGGATTCAGTGACTTAACAGTAGAGAATTTTGACTGGACTTGAGTTAAAATTTTAAATTGGGCAGTTGTTATTGCAAGGGCCTACTATGGCCTTGAACGTGGGTTGGAAGCCTGATTTGGTTTTGGACTGAAACAGGAGGCCTAAATTAGGCTTGGACATGTCCAAGAGGTTTAAACTAGATTTGGACTTGTCTAGGAGACCTAAACCCTATGGACTTTCTTGTCCTTTTTTTTTTCTCTTTTACAGCATCATCCAATTGACCTTGCAATGTTCATATATAAATTTACTATGATCCACATCCATTTGATATTAAACAAACAAATACAATAGAAATAATATCCTCTATAAATAATTTATGGTTGCATGTCTTGAAGTTATAGCCAAATTTGCCATATTTGCCGTAAGTCACCGTGAAATTTTTTCTGACTTTATTTGAATTTAGCAGTGATTCAACAAGACCTTTTCTTCTTGTATATAGTTTTGGACATCTAATGAGTATCTTAAACTTGAGTGGAATAAGTCTTGATCCTTCTACCATCTCTCAATATTATTCACTTAGAACTGGTTGAATACAATATTAGTATGTAGCATTAAATGAGGTCATTTGCAGTCATGGGTGACAAATGACAATAGTCTTTAAGTCGCTCATTTTTTTAGACTATTACAGATATAGCATGCAGACATGACATTTCTGACACATACAAACAACAACAATAACAACAAACCAAATCAGCTAATCTATTTAACAACCTAAATTACATCTAATCCAAAAAATTCTATGGTTAGGAAGTTTAGATACGACTTGTGAGTTGCCACACATTACATGTACATGTGCTCTAACCTAAATTTACTGACCCCTTCCTCCTATCACACTGAACCTCATATTTGATTCGATCATCATCATCAATTCATTGTGGCAGCCATTTATCACTAGCCTTCTTTAACATTTTCAATTCCTTTTGTTGAACTGGTGCAATCTTTTTTTTGATATCCACTCAAAAGTCTCTTGTGATTTGTCATCTTTCTCATAAATAAATATCTGAGCTATTCACACATAGTCAATTCTGATTTAGTTCTATAATCCACAATCCTTGAGTTTCATACTTCACACATGTTATTGGTCAAATTATCTACCTTAGATCAGTAGCTAATCATAGTTTTAACCATCATAATCAAATAAACGAAAGTCCCAAAAAGTAACAACAAATGCATAAATAATTCTAAATGTGGCAAAATGTGTCATGCTCAATAAAATAAGTTGAAAACTATGCTTTGCAAAAGATTAAACAATTTGTTTCAAATAATGGGACTACTATGAAAGAAATTGACAAAGGGATACACTAAGTGACAAAAGCATCAATATTTTTTACTTGAGTAGGGAATGTTTCCGCTAACACCGATTTTCTTGACGACGTTTTCTTTTTTGTTGGTACGTTGAAGGAAGAATCGTGATTTTTGTTACTGCAGAACCAAGACTCTTTGACTTCAGCTTCTCCCTTAGGGTTAGTGGATAAAAGTAGAAGATAACTGAAGATGATGTTAAGGACAAAGTAAAACAAATATGAAAGAAGAAAATTTTTAAAATAATGTCCAATTACAGATGTGACAGAAACAGACACGTCAATTTACGTAATGGGACAGCAAAATAATTTTGTTTTGTTTTATTATATGGACTGACGAAAGGATGTAATATGTCTAACGTCTCATTTTTTTAAAAATTTAATTGTTACTTTTTTTATGGTCTAACTTATTTGAAGGCAAAATTCTCAGCGACTAATTATCACTTTACTCTAATTAATAATATGATTAATATCAATAATTGGTCTCATCATCAATTTATTATTATGCTCGCAATTTATAATTTTTTTTATAAGAGTAATTTTGGGTTTGAATTAAATATATATAAAAAAGGTGGACTGATCTGCTAACTTATCTTTTAGCGGGAGAGGATAGCGAGTTCAACTCATTTTTTTAAAATACTTAGCACACGTTACAGCAAGACTTTACCATTTGAATGATAGTATTTTTTTTTTTTTTGGGATGATATGAAATTATAGTATCTAAACATACAAGAACTTGCAAAAGGAAAAAAAAAATGTTAAAAACAGGGCCGAGGACCAAATTTTGGTGAACTTGCCATCAAATGCTAGCATGAGCACGACCAAAATCATGCTAGCTCGAGGTCACATATTTTATGTTTCACAATAACTTTGACAAGAAGTATGGCCATTTATAAATTACGAGAAAAATCAAGAAAGCCCAATATTCATTAGACCAAAAAGATAGGTAACCAAAATTATTAGCATTTTTATTAAAAAAGTCATTTTAGCATCGAAATATATTACTGACCAAAAAAAAAAAGCATCGAAATATATTGATTTTGACAAAACAGACTTTCATATTTGTTTTTGATAAAGTAAATCCCAAATATAGAATGAGGAAAATCATCATGTATAGCGATGCCGCTGCTGTTATAGTCCTTATCAATAACCGACGAGAATTTCATAACCATCCCAGTCTTTTAATGCGTTTAATTGTAAATTGGAAGAAGAAAATTAGGAAATTTGCTTCAGCCACATACTCAGAGAAGGTAATAGAGTGGCGAACAGATTGGCGAAAATCGATGCTGAAATTGATCCTGAACTTGTCTTTTGAAATACTCCGCCACAAGAGGTGAATGGCTTTGTGTGTGAAGATGGAAGAGGGGTACTGCTGGCCGTAGTTTCAGGCGCTAGTGTACTTGTTTTCCTTTGTTTTTCTTTTGGTTTTTTTCTTTCTTTGGGCCTATGGCCCCTCACATCATCAAAAGAAAAGTAAATCCCAAATATCAATTTTATTTGACAAAAATAACTTAATCGTTAACCTATCACTTTTGACATTTTCGATTTCAGCATGACAATCTCATCATGCCAGAACTATGTTCCATCAAATGATTTCCCTCTCCATTTGTTGCATCTCTTGTGGTTGTTCTCATAAGTCATAAATAGATGCTTTGTTTCTGTCGACAAAAAATTATTTTCCATTTTTGCTCCACCGGCAATGTCTGAAAGACTGAAACAAAGCACAACTTCTCAAATTGGGGGTTAGGATTTTTCTGAGTTAATAAGAGTGATTTGATCTTTAAGTGAGTACAGTCTAAGTAAGAGCCCACTTAATGTGTCACAGTAGTCTCACATCAGTTAACATTTAGGTAGCGTTTGGTGGAGAGATAAAGACGAAAAGACTGAGACTGAACGATAGACAGGGATTAAAATAAATCTCAGTATTTTGTTTGGTGCAAAATGAGAGACAGAAATTGAAACAAGAATGAAACTCTAATTTAATTTACACAAAGGGTAAAATTGGAATTAATTAATTGAAATAAAAGTATTTTAGATATAAAATGTTATTAAAGTTTCAGTCTCAATTTCTGAAAATTTTAGTCCTCTGTGTCTCTAATTTTTGGAGGTACTGAAATACTGAAATTTTAAAGACAGAGACAAAAATTTTAGTACCAGTCTCTAAACTAACAAATACGATACTAAATCTCAGTCTCTCAGTCTCTGTCTCAGTACCTCAAAACAAACGCTACCTTAGAGCAATGAATTACGATTAGACCATTTTTATATTTACTATTTGATGATTTTAAATCACGTTTTTTTTATTTCTTTTTGTAAATAGTAGATTTAAA
This sequence comes from Arachis hypogaea, assembly GCF_003086295.3. NCBI lineage: Eukaryota > Viridiplantae > Streptophyta > Magnoliopsida > Fabales > Fabaceae > Arachis > Arachis hypogaea. The sequence goes on from NC_092038.1 coordinate 129,659,674, forward strand.
AAAATAAGAAATGGGTAATAAAAATTGAATTTAGCATTTTTGCTTGTAGTTTCTAAATAATTTTAAATATACTCACAAAATTTCAAATCAAATGAGTATGTTATTTACTAGATACATAAATCATTTATCACTAATAAAGTGATATACATTTTTTTATACAATTTTAATTTTCCTTATTTTTCCATATATAACTACAAATCCATTAAAAAGTAAACCATTATTTGGGGGTGGGGGATGTTATAGAAGACTAAAACCTGCCTAGCAAAAAACTTTTTAAATTTATAATATTATGGAGATATTTGGAATTTTTAATTAATGATATAATATTTTTTAATATTGTTTTTTTTTCCAATAAATGTCAAGTGTCTCAATAATATTAGTTAGGCTCTTTGTTAGATTTAGACACATTTGATAACTCTTCTATAACATTATATGTTTAGGAATAGTTCAGAGGTGAATATTTTCAATAGTAAATAATAATATACAATTTATCTATTCCATAATAAAGATAGATATTAGAAAGAGTTTAGTGCACAATTTTCTTCGGATAAAATATTATTTATTATTTATATCTATAAAAATATCTTTTTAATACTTTAATATAAGATTTCTGGGTTATTAGAGAATTTATTTTAAAATCAAGAATATCTTAATTAGAATATAAAATTTTTAATGGTGTGAGATTTTAGATTTTATTTTTGATATTGGAGTAGTAACAGTATTTTTTAAAAATGTGGGATGATGGGATGTTATTCTCAAATGTGGAGCAATTTAATTAGATAAATAAAAATTGGACCGTCCGATTTGTGAAAAGTACAGAAATCAGACCGAGGAATTTATGAAATCGGACCAAGAAATTTGTGAGAGTACAGAAATCGAACCGAGGGATTTCTGTTAAAAAAAAATTAAAAAATTTGAAGTATAGAAATCGGACCCTCCGATTTGTGTATCTTCCACACTTTTGAAAAACACCAAAAATTATAATATTAAAGTATATCACTACTTTTACTTTCACATAAAAAAAATCGTGAGATTGTATCTAATAATATAGAATCATTCCATTTTTTTATGATTAAATGCGGGTCAAAATTTAATAAAAGTGCTGACCTCCTAACACTCCTCTATTACAGAATTTATTTTAAAATCAAGAATATCTGAATTAGAATATAAGATATTTATGGTGTGGACTAATTCTATATTTGTTATTTTTACAGTATTATTATGTAATAATAAAATAAAAAAATGAAAACATGCAGAGTGGATGAGAGACAACATTATCCAGTATCCACACATGGCATGGTAGCTTTCACCGTTTGTCTCTGATTGCAAGCAAGGAAGAAATGGCTCTAAGTCTCAACATCCTCTCACTGTGTTCCACTTCCTCTTCAACTTCTAAACCTCATATCAGAACTTCCACTTGTCATCTTGCTCCTTTCACACTCACCTTCAAGCAACAACAATCTTCTCAGAAGCTGACATTCTCATTGGCTGAATCTGTGTCTGGTGCCACCCTTGCTGCTCTCATCTCTGCTTCTTTGTTCTTTGTTGACCCTGCACTTGCATTCAAGGTCCAATTCCCTAATCACTAACCGTTTCTGATCTGCTTCATAACTTTTGTTAACACTGAAGCTTGTTCAATTCAACCAGGGTGGAGGTCCATATGGCCAAGAGGTCACAAGGGGACAAGATCTCTCTGGCAAGGATTTCAGTGGAAAGACCCTCATCAAGCAAGACTTCAAAACGGTCCAACTTCCTTTTCTTTCTTTTTTTTAATTTTATTTTTTAATTAATGGAGAATGTGGTTGTTCTGATGCAACTTACCTTTTGTTATATTGAATGTTACAGTCCATATTGAGACAGGCCAATTTTAAAGGTGCAAAGTTGTTAGGTGCTAGCTTCTTCGATGCTGATTTAACAGGTTTTCCTGCTGCTTACATGTGTATACTATAATGTTTCTTGAAACAGCACAAATACTTGTGTATTTACATTTTGTTCTTTGCCTATGTCTCTTGTTGTTGTGGTTGTTGTCAGGTGCTGACCTTTCAGATGCTGATCTTAGAAGTGCAGATTTTTCATTGGCAAATGTCACAAAGGTAATGTAATTTTCTTCTATTGATTTGTACCCTTATTCAATCATCTGTCCCTTTGTTAAATCACTTACAAAAAAGAGATAAAATTACCAATAAATGCTATCAGATTCAACAAAAGATAAGCAAATTAGGGTTTAGTATATAAGATTAAATGCAGATGAGTCAACTAGTATGGACTGTGGATTCTTCTGCAACTTCTGTTTTGTTAACTCTGCTTCCAGTCACATACCATTAACCCTTCTTTTTATTTAATTAAAGCTGAAAATTTGCTCTACTCTAAGTGATGGGTTTTTTGTTTCTTCAGTCATTTCACAATGTTGATCCTGTTGGCTTCTGCATGGCATGACCAATTTTTGTAGGCAAATTTAAGCAATGCTAACCTGGAAGGTGCACTTGCAACAGGAAATACATCTTTTAAAGGATCAAATATTACCGGAGCAGGTAAGTAATTGCATCACTTATCTATGATACACAACTATCTTGAACAGTTACCAAATTTTATTAGTTCTCTCCAAGAAACACTAATATCATCAAACTAGGAAGTTCTGTTTGGACTATATCTATGGTCATGCCTGTTGTATTCAAATGACTTTTTTGGTTAAAAATCTAAAATATATAGAATCAGTAGGATGACTGTTCCAAGTGTAGCTTAAAATTACTTAAGAATTCATATCTTAATATGCAGTTACAAAAAACTTGCAGTAAATTTTGGATACTCAACATGCAGTCTAGATGTTAGAGTATAGAGTAATATACTCATTAATGCAGTGCAAACTAGATGCATAAGTTGGGTTAAATAATAACCTTGTCTGTTATCTTGGTTGGAGCCAGATTTTACTGATGTGCCGCTAAGAGACGATCAACGCGAATATCTGTGCAAAGTTGCAGATGGGTAAAAGACTTATGTTACTGTACTTTAAGCTTGTTTTATTTTCTGAACATGCTTCATCAGAGTCATCCATAACAGAATTTGTTACTGGTAACAGAGTGAACCCAACAACTGGAAATGCTACGCGAGATACATTGCTGTGCAATTAGTATTCCATTGCTGCGGAGTGAGGAGTATATATCTTGAATCAGAGGAGAGGGCTAGATCATGATGCTGCATCCTGAACTGCAACTTTTGAATTTGATATATGTTTTGTTAATTTTAGTTGTGTATAGTACATTGCATAAGTCAGCAACTCGAATTAGTGGGAAAAGACTTGGTTGTAGACTTGTAGTTGTATAACATACTATATATATATCATGCATTCGTACCAGAGGTTAATGTATTAGTCTCTTTGGTTATCCATATTCTATGTAGTTTTCATAGTAAAATTGTGCACTAGAAACACTTTTTTTTATAAGACAAATTTATGGTGGTACCATCTGAACCACATGAGGAGTTCATCCTAGCTTGGTCTGTCAGATAAGGTTTCTGCACTATAACCATAGCTGAAGTTTGGGCTATCTATTAGGTTCTTTCATTCTTTGTACGAGTAAGGAACTTCAGTTGTAGGAAGTAGGAACGTCCACTGGAGTGTGATTCTAGATGATCATGGAGCTATTACCTTTGCTTGTTTATTCTAACATAGAAATGATGGTGGCTGGTGATCATTGATTGGCAAGTAAATACTACATGTATTAGATTTTTGTATGACACTGCAAATCTGGATCCTCTAAAAATAATGAATTTGTATCCTCTAAATTTTAAATTTTCATTTTAGAGGATAAAGTGTGAACTCTTACTTTTGAATGATTTTTCTCTCATCTTTTCTCTTCGTCTCACCTATGAAATAAATGGTGAGAAATAACACTTTACTTTAAAATTCAAAATTTAGAGGATCCAAATCTAAAAAGAATAATAAATAATGAAATAAAAGAGTAATCATTAGGAGATCCGTAATTTTATTGCAATTAGTTCCTTACTTCCTTATCAAATTATCTAAACTGATTATATTTTTTCACTTTTATTATTTTTACAAAATTTTTTATTCACTTTATAAGATCTATAAACTCAACAACAACAACAACAATAATAATAATAATAATAATAATAATAATAATAATAATAATAATAATAATAATGATGCATTAATTGATATATGATGCACTAACACGAACGAAACACGTTGACACACGAATTTTAAAATCTTACATAACATGGAACACGCATACATATAAAATATAAAGTATTTTTTAGATAAATCGTAATGATATTTTGATATTTTATTGATATTAAAATATAAATTAAAATTTTTAATTATTTTTAATGTCTTGTTTTAATTATATCAAGTATTTAAAATATTTTTTGTTTTAATAAATAATAATATATACTATATCTAAGTTTATTTTAAAAATATATGTTAAGAATAAGACTGGACACGCTGACACATGATGGCATTTAACTATTTAAGTGTGTCTAGGCGTGTTCGGAGAAAATTTTTTTATTTTTTTATTAAGACACGGTTGGACACAGCAGACACGCGTGTCGGACGAGTGTCGGTGAGTGTCGTGTTCGAAATGTGTCCGACACGCGGACACAACAACTCAGCGAAGTGTCCGTCTTTCATAGATATGAGTAAAGTATCGTTTTTGTCCCCAACGTTTAGTGTAAGTCCCAACATTGTGCCTAACGGTTAAATCGTCCTATTTAAGTCCTTAACATTTCAAAATTGACTCAATGTTGTCCTGCCGTTAGAGATCTATCTGTTAACGGAATTAACGGCAGAACAAAATTGAGATGATTTTGAAACGTTAGGGACTTACATAGGACGAAAATGTTTGGAAAAAAAAAGATATATAGAAATAAATTTTAATTTTATCCTTCACTAATATCAATTTTTTACAGTGCATAGTTATTCAATTATTTTTTAATTACATCTAAGTAAATTACACTTAATCACATTATTTTGATTCTAAATAAATTTATTTTATTTTTATAATTTTACTCTTAAAAATTTTTACTCATCATAAAATTTTTGTAGAATGACTAGAATCACATTACTTTATTGTATATGTATCATTTTTTTTCCACAAGTTTATATACTAGTTATTTTACAAACATTGTATGATGAGCAAAAATTTTTTAAGAGTAAAATTATAAAAAATAAATTTATTTAGAATAAAAATAATGTGATTAAGTGTAATTTACTTAGATGTGATTAAAAAAATAATTGAATAATTATGTACCATAAAAAATTGATATTATTGAAGGATAAAATTAAAATTTATTTCTAAGTATGTTTTTGTCCCCAACGTTTTCATCTTATTTAAGTCTCTAACGTCTTAAAATTGTCTCAATTTTATCCCGTCGTCAATTCTGTTAACAAATTCCTAACGGCAGGACAACATTGAGTCAATTTTGAAACGTTAGGGACTTAAATAAGATGATTTAAACGTTAGAGATAACTTTAAGATTTATCACAAACGTTGGAGACAAAAATAATACTTTGCTCTTCATATATTTTACACATTTTACACAAACCATTACAAGTAGAAGTAATTTTCTAATAATGAGTTTGGAATACCTGAGTATCTTAGGTTTAAACATTATAGCTAAAGTACCAAAAGATAAAGAGCAAACATCCAATATCGTATTTGTCCATTTTTATGAAAGACAAAGTGATTTTTGTTCAAAAAAAAAAGGACACTTCGACTCTCAACTTGTTTATTTTGGAACAATATGATTCTTCTTAAAAAATTTGTTAAATAATAACAAAAATTATTTGTTGGGGGATTTATTTATATTTTGTGGAGGTTTAACAAACTATTAATAAGTTTATTTTTAAAAAGTTCCTTCACCAATGATGGTTAAGTGAAGAAAAATCATTGATGAAAATGATGCCGCAAAAAAAATTGTAGTACAAATACCTTTTAAAGGAAGAAAATAACATCGAATAATAAATAAAGGAAGAGAAATTTAATGTTGATAATATTGATATTGGTGATGATGACGGTAGAGGAGATAATGATGATAAAGTAATAAAAATAATAGAGGTAAGAGTGATATTAATGAAAATGAAGAAGCTAGTGGTAGTAATTAGTTAAATTGTTGAAAAAAATTTTGTGGAGGTTTAAAACCCCCCACAAAATACAAATAAAACTTCCACAAAATTAATTTTTTGTTATTATTTAACGAATTTTTTTAATAGAGGAATCGTATTATCCCAAACTAAAAAGGTTAAGGGTCGAAGTATCCGTATTTTTTGGATAAAAATCGCTTTGTCTTTCGTGAAAATGAATAAGGATCGGATTTGGTGTTTACTCAAAAATAAATAAAGTTTTACATAGAAGATAATTTAATATTTTAATTAGGGTAAAAAACCTAAATAAACCAAAGAGAGATTTTTATTTCCTAAATTAGCCAAAACAAGATTTTTTTTCAGCAATCCAACAAAATGCAAATATATATAATTCGAACCAACATGATTCGAACTCCAAAAGCAAGTAATTCGAAACAATATGATTCCAATTACATTTGAGAAAAACTACATGTAATTCAAATCAAGTAGATTCGAATTAAGGAAGCATAAATCGAATCAAGTCGATTTGAACTAGTAGGCAAACATGACCTAGGGGAATTCGAATCATATTGATTCGAATTATGTGTTTTTGTTGTCAAAGGGAAGTTCGAATCAACTTGATTCGAATTATGTGTATATAATTCAACTTTGGTTGTTTCCAATTAGTGTGTTCGAGGCCTGTATATATATGTGATGAACGTGAGTTGCTCTCAAAAAGTACGTAGCATAAACATTGAAAAGGATTCTCTAATTTAACGGATTATGCAAGGTAAGTAACGGAACTAATATAAATAAGCAAAATAACATAGTTCTCATAGTGCCTGATACAATGTAACCACTAATAAACATACAGACATCATCTGCTAAAGTAAATGACTAGTACATAGAACAGTGATAACGGAAATACATAAACATAAGTATATAACAAACAGCAGACAACACAAATCATCTAAAAAGGTGCGATCCGGTGAAGCAACGTCGAGGAACCCGTGTCCTGTGACCTCTCCAGATTAGCGGCTCCCCATCCTCTATGTCATTCTCCTCATCATCCTGGGGTGGCTGGATATGTAACGGCCGGGATGAAGAAGGCCCGACAACTGACTGTGATTCAGCACAAGCTGTTGATGGTGGTGTACCGCCCAGGGCAAAATGCTCAGTCTGAGGCACGGATGGAGGCTCATTCAGATCTACATCTAAATGTGCCTGTGACCCCGAAGTCTAACCAACTCGACGGGCAGCCTCATCCTCCTGCATGATGGCAATGATCTCGTCAAGGAAATGGTCCCCTCCGTACTCAGCATCAAGACCATCACCGGCAAGAAAGTCTGAATACATGGTGCCCGGACTGACCCATGGTGTACTCTCATGTAGTGTATGATCGTCGCCGGGAACACCGACAAAGTAATCTCCGAGAGGCCCCTCCCCCAATCCAGCATCAACATGACCCGAAGGATGTCCCATAACCGAGTCATGTAACTCTCCAGCAGCTCCGCCAGCATCGGGTATAACACCACCGTGAGCAGCACCCCCAGCAACGGCATCGTCATGATGATCACCCCCAATATAGAGCGCTGCAGCCCCTCTCTGTCGCCTGCCACGACGCCGTGCTCCTCCACGAGCCCTCCCTGCCTGCTCACCCTCCTCTATAGCATGGTCAAGCCACCTCCATTCCCGGTCGCTACGCCGTGTCCCTACCCGAGCTCTCCTGTCAACCCGTCGCCTATCGGGAACGTCGTCAACTATGTCCATGTCGGAAACTGTTCCAACACCCCTCTGTGTAGCCTCAATTGGAATAGGAATGTCTCTAGGATCCCCCAATAACATCTCTGGTGACAAAAACCTCTTTCCGTGCTGACGTCACCAGTCCAAGAAGGCATGTGACGGACCCGGGTCCGGCACAACGTCAAAACGAAGGACGTGCCGCGCACGTGTCTCCCAGTGATGATGTCAGTGCTGTAACTGGGACGGAAACCAACGATCACCTCCTCTACCGTCCTTCGACATCAAGAAGTCGATGTTCAGGGTGGGACGGGGGCGAGCCTGTACTCCTCCAAACTGTGGTAACACCCGATCAACCTGGTGCTACTCAACCACGGCAAAATATATCAGCGAGGTGACGGAACGCCATAAAGCCGTATGACGATGCTCCAGCACCTCCGGATGGACCACCTGAACGACCTCTGGTGTGCTATATGGCATCCAGATAAACTGAAAAAAGAATCCCTAATACATTAGAAGATCTATTTAGGTATGTCTAAAATTAAATTGACTAAACATGGGACCTTAGCATACTCACATCCCTAGGCTGTAACATGTCGATCCTCAGCCAGGTCATCTGAACCCGAGGTCCCTTCTCGCTAACGCCAGGATTGTAACCTGACCACCTGAAAAGGACGTTAATTTATGAAGTAAATCATTAATGTAACGAGGTAGAATAACAATTACAGGCGATAACTTAAATTCATAGAATAATTAAACATAATATAATGACATAGTCGTACCTGGATGCCAGAAGCCAGCTAAACGAATCAAACCCATCAGGCCGAAATCTAGGAAAACGCCAAAATATCCAGGACTGAAGTAACTGTAACGGCCTAGCTAACTTCACGACATGTCTGTTGGCCACTCGGCACATACACCGGTATAGCCATGCAAGCGCCGCCGACCCCCAACTGTAGCCACCCATCTCCTCAAGCCTAGCCACGTACGGTAGCCATTTGATGTGAATACGATTGCCGGACTTGTCGGCAAAAAGTTGGGTGCCCAACAACATCATGATATAGGCACGGGCAAAGCGCCTAACTGTCTCCTCGTCGGCCCCCTCGGGGCACTCTTCGAAGGTCTCCTAGAACCAGCTGCAGTTCACTGTGAACTTTTGAATTTGGCTGGGGGGGGGGGTAACACACCAAACAACTCCTGGAACCACTGCCAAGCTGGCCGACCACCCTGTATGTATACATAGAAATCCGAAAGGCAGCCACTCACGTAATGTCCGTCCACTGGCAACCCCAAATGGTATGCTACGTCCTGAAGTGTGATCGTGCACTCTCCGAACGGCATATGGAAAGTGTGCGTCTCTGGACGCCACCGCTCGACGAATGCACTCACAAGTGGCTCGTCTAATCGGAACCATCTGTCGTTCAATCTCGCAAGATGGTATAATCCGGCCATCTGCAAGTACGGAACATACCGCTCATCCAGTCGTATTCCCTGCTGCCGCCGCATACTCGATATGCAGCGCTGGGGCTGCGAAATAAAAGGACCGCATGATTAGAATAAATTAAAAACTAGTCTTAAATCTGCATCCATTCACAAGTAGTATTTTAGCAACTTCGTGATGTACACATTCATGAACTGAAGTTTTTTAATAATATGGGCTGAAATTGTTTATGTTTTACACTTAAAAAACCCTATACTTTAATTAGCAGCTACCATAACCACCTACGTAAATCGCTAACAAAAACCATCAACAAAACCACTCAAATTAACAATTACCAAGCCACCTACGTAAACCGCTAACAAAAACCATCAACAAAACCACTCAAATTAACAATTACCATAACCACCTACATAAACCGCTAACAAAACCATCAACAAATCCACATAGAAAACCACTATGTTAAACCGCATGCAAAACCACTTATGTAAACCACTAGCAATACCACTTTAATAAACCACTAAAATACATATACGAAAACCATTGTACATATAGGATTATTAAAAACCACTAAACATATACCACTATTAAAAACCACTAAACATATACCACTATTAAAAACCACTAACCTCGTCGTTGATCACCCCGGCGATGTGAGCGACTCCATCCAAACGATACAGCCTTCCCGGATCGTCTCCCATCGCGTTAATCTGCCTCTTGAGTCTTTGTCAAACAGATTCTGCATCGTTTTCTCTGGGATTTGGTGGGGTGTGAGGAAGTAAAACTGAATTAAATGAGCTTGGTTCGAACTCCTTATATAGGCAACTTACTAGTAATTCGAATCAAGTTAATTCGAACTACTATTAGAAAGCAACAATGAATAATTCGAATCAATATGATTCGAACTCCCTTGAGTCACATTTGCCTACTAATTCGAAACGACTCAATTCGATTTAGCCTTCTTTAATTCGAATCTACTTGATTCGAATTACATGCAACTCGTCCCAATGGTAATTCGAATCATGTTGTTTCGATTTACTTGCATTAGCAGTTCGAATCAACTTGATTCGAATTATATATATTTGCTCGTTGGTGGATTGCTGAAAAAATTTTTATTTTGGCTGATTTGGATAATAAAGATCTCCCATTAGTTTATTTAGGTTTTTTACCCTTTTAATTATCTATAGATAGATCATGAAAACAAATTCCCAAGATGCTACAGGCCATCGTAAACAAGAGAGTATGAGTAATTTGGAGTCAGTAGAAGGGTAGATAAGCAAATTCAAATCCAAACAACAGAAAGAAGAAAGTGTATGAGTAGAGTAATTTGGAGTTAGTAGAAGGGTACATAAGCAAATTCAAATCCAAATAACAGAAAGAAGAGAGAGAAAGATAGTGAGAGAGAGAGAAGGCCCCGACAAGAGCAGGGAAGGGGAGCTTCTCAGCAGAACTCCCCATCGCACATGATTCCCAATTCCACACTCCATTAACAGCCAATACAATCTCGCCACCGCCACCACCACCACCACCACTACCAGCTCCAATTTGCATCCTCCACTTGTTTTCACCGTAAGTTTCTTTTCATTCTTCTCCTTCTTTGGCTCCTTTGGGCATTGCCATTGTGAGAAAATTTTTAACCTTGATATAGTCCTAGATACCCCTTTGTATTCAACTTTAAGAATTTTGATCTAATTCTGAATGGGTCTCGTTGGTCCAATGAATTAGATCATTATTAATGTGCTATGGGGATTTGTCAACGGAAATGGGTTTAATCATAAGGTTCAGATTTAATGGTAGATCTAAGGTTTATTTATATTTACATAAAATTTGTGTTTTTCAGGCAATTTGATCATTTAATGTTATATGTTTGGAGTTGTGTTATGGATACATCTGAATTGATTTCCGTCCTGAAATGGGTTAATTTTGTCACAGTTACCATTATTTTGGCGTGCAACGTCTTTTCCTCTGTTGTGATCTTTCATGTCCCAGTGTGGTCCTCTAAATAACGCCTTCAGATTTCAAAGTTCACCCATGAATTTTTCATCTTTGGGTTAAAAGAACCAAATTCTCATTCATAATCTCAAACCTAACATCAATAAATGAGTGGTTTTACTTATACAACTCTTTGTTGTTTTTTTCCTCTTCTCGTTTTTAAACCAAGACAAGGGGAGTTGCTGGATTTTACTTGGTAGTGGAAACTTAAAATGTTATTGCTGGTTATAGATATAGATACTCTGTTATTCTCTGCTACTGATCTTTTCTGTGGCCTAAACATTATGTGCCCTTATTAAGGATAAGGCATGAAAACATTGTCCAGTTACTATATTGATGGAGTAGTCAGTGAGTCAATTTTTAGGGGAAATTGTATGTGTACTTTATATGGTCTATTTATAGATATTAACTAGGCGTACTACCTGCGTTGAATTTTGATTATGTGTTAACCCTGCTTTTAAAACCCTTATCACTCTCCTGATTGTCTCTTTCAACATATTGTTTTTCCTAGGGCTTTCGTTAATCTCAGTGTTCTTCTGGTAAATGTCAAGCTGGTTCATTTGGAAAAATGGGACATCTAAAGATGCAGATGGAAACTGGTATCAATGCAATAGAGGATCAATCTGGGTATACTAATAGAAATAGTATAGCATGCATGATCAATGCTGAAATTGGCGCTGTTTTGGCGGTCATGCGAAGAAATGTTAGATGGGGGGTTCATTATATGGCAGATGATGACCAATTGGAGCACTCTCTTGTTAAGTCGTTAAAGGAATTAAGGAGGCAAATCTTTTCATGGCAAGGTCAATGGCATTCCATCAACCCAGTCTTGTATCTCCAGCCTTTCTTGGATGTAATTAAATCAGACGAAACTGGTGCACCAATCACAGGTGTTGCTCTCTCATCTGTTTACAAGATCTTAACCCTTGATGTGATAGATCAAAACACGGTCAACATTGAGGATGCCATGCACTTGGTGGTTGATGCTATCACAAGTTGCAGATTTGAGGTGACTGATCCTGGATCAGAAGAAGTGGCATTGATGAAGATATTACAAGTTCTTCTAGCATGTGTGAAATGTAAAGCATCGACTACGCTGAGTAACCAACACATTTGCACCATAGTAAATTCTTGTTTCCATATAGTTCATCAAGCAGGAACCAAAAGTGAGCTGTTACAGCGGATAGCACGGTACACTATGCATGAACTTGTAAGGTGTATATTTTCTCACCTTCAGGATATTGAGAACACAGAGCATTTGTTGATAAATGAGAGATCTCCTTTAAAACAAGAGGTATAAGATTCATGTTACTTTTGGGTTGCATTTGTCGCTTTTTCATGCAATTTTGTGTCACTTGCTGTCAGCTGTAAAACTTGAATGGAAAAAAAGTAGGAGTTTTGCTTGGAGAGAAGATTTTTATTTATGCTGGATTTTTGTTTGTGCTGTTCTTTATAATCTGCAGCTTAAAAAACTGTGAAATTGTTCAAAAATGAAATCTTCCTTAACTTATTTAATCCTCCCTCCCCTCCTCTCCTCCATAAAGAAAAACTTAGTCACTCTGCTTACATTATAAAATTTTTTAGTTTCCAATAACTTGTTCACGACAAATTTTATGGTGTTTGACCAGTTAATTATTTTCGTGGATTGGGTCTATAGAATTGCATAAAATGGACTTAGATCCCTCTTGCTGCTTTCCCTTCAGATGCAGCACAGCAAAAATAAGAAAGGGTCTATTTGACCTAGAAATATTTTATGTGGCTTGTGGATTGTCTGGAACTTACTAGGAAACAAGGAAAAATCCTTTAAAAAGTATTTATTTTGAAAATGATAGTTGTATACCAAAAGACAATATACAACTATGATTGACACCCAGCTGTTCTGTAGCACTTTCATGCATCTCCAAGAAAAGGAGAAAAGAAAACCAAGTAACGTAGTTACTAATTTTCAAAGTCAGGACATGCATAAATTGTAATTTAATCACTGGTTTATTTATTTATCTTCAGACCAGTGGACAAAACAATGAGAGCACTGTATTTAGCAGACTGTTGGAGAATGGGAGCCAGAATTCTTCATATGATGGTGAACCACTAGGAATTTCTTCTGGTATTGCAAGTGCTGTAACGTCAACCGTAATGGATGAAAACTCAGCTTTTGCTAGCAATGGCAACGAGACTGATCCACATGAATTACAGCTTATGTCTGAACCATATGGGGTTCCCTGTATGGTGGAGATATTTCACTTCTTGTGTTCTTTGTTGAATGTTGTTGAGCATATGGGAATGAATCCTAGATCAAACACAATAGCATTTGATGAAGATGTGCCTCTTTTTGCCTTAACTTTGATCAATTCAGCCATAGAGTTGGGAGGACCTTTCTTTCGCTGTCACCCAAGATTACTGAGCTTAATTCAGGATGAATTATTTCGCAACCTTATGCAATTTGGTTTGTCAATGAGCCCTCTTGTACTTTCAATGGTGTGCAGCATTGTTCTTAATTTGTATCATCATCTTCGTAAGGAACTCAAGTTACAGCTGGAAGCATTTTTTTCTTGTGTAATTTTGAGGCTTGCACAAAGCAAATATGGGGCTTCATATCAGCAACAGGAGGTTGCCATGGAGGCCCTTGTTGATTTTTGCAGGCAAAAAACATTCATGGTAGAGATGTATGCTAATTATGACTGTGATATAACTTGTAGTAATGTCTTTGAAGACATTACTAACTTGTTGTCCAAAAGTGCATTTCCTGTGAACAATCCATTGTCTTCCATGCATATTCTTGCTTTGGATGGTCTTATTGCTGTCATGCAGGGAATGGCTGAAAGGATAGGCAATGGATATGTAAGTTCCGAGCGTTCTCCTGTGAATTTGGAACAGTATATTCCTTTCTGGCTGGAAAAATGTGAAAATTATGGTGATCCAAATGATTGGGTTCCTTTTGTCTTCCGAAGAAAGTACTTCAAGCAAAGATTGATGATAGGGGCTGATCACTTCAATCGCGATGTTAAGAAAGGCCTTGAATTTCTCCAAGGAACACATCTTTTACCTGATAAACTTGATCCCCAAAGTGTTGCCTGCTTTCTCAGATACACTGCTGGGTTGGATAAGAATCTCATTGGTGATTACCTAGGAAATCACGATGAGTTCTGTGTTCAGGTTCTTCATCAATTTGCCAGAACATTTGACTTCCAAGGCATTACCTTAGACAAAGCCCTGCGTATATTTTTGGAGAGTTTTAGGCTTCCTGGAGAATCACAGAAGATACATAGGGTGCTCGAAGCTTTCTCTGAGAGATATTTTGAGCAATCACCAGATGTTCTTGTTAACAAGGATGCTGCTCTCGTGTTATCCTACTCAATTATAATGCTTAATACGGATCATCACAACGTTCAGGTCAAAAAGAAGATGACGGAAGAGGATTTCATCAGGAATAACAGGCTTATTAATGGTGGGAAGGACCTCCCACGTGAATTCCTGTCAGAGATTTATCATTCCATTTGTAAGAATGAAATCCGCACAACCCCTGAACCGGGTTTTGGATTTCCTGAAATGAGCCCAAGTCGGTGGATTTCTCTAATGCACAAGTCCAGAAAGACTGCTCCATTTATTGTATCTGATTCCAGAGCAGACCTTGATTATGATATGTTTGCCATATTGTCAGGCCCAGCAATTGCTGCCATTTCGGTGGTATTTGATAATGCTGAAAATGAAGAGATATATCAAACTTGTATCGATGGATTCTTAGCTGTTGCGAAGATATCAGCTCACTATCATCTTGCAAATGTAATTGATGATTTGGTTGTGTGCCTTTGCAAGTTCATTACCATTTTGGATCCATTCTCAGTTGAGGAATCTGTCCAAGCCCTGGGAGATGACACAAAAGTAAGAATGGCACTTGAGACAGTTTTTGCTATTGCAAATAGCTATGGTGATTACATCCGTGCAGCAGGGTGGAGAAATATTCTTGATTGCATCTTAAGATTGCACAAGTTAGGCCTTCTTCCTACTCGTTTGGTGAGTGATGCAGCTGAGGAGTCAGAGCTTTCTGCAGAATCCGGACATGGAAAACCTAATTCCAACTTGTCCTCATCAACTCAACTTCCATCTGTTAGTACTCCAAAGAGATCATCTGGACTGATGAGTAGGTTTAGTCAACTCTTATATCTTGGCACTGAAGAGCCTAGATCAGTACCAACTGCAGAAGAACTTGTTGCTCATCAGCAGGCTGTACAAATAATTCAGAAGTGTCACATTGATACTGTATTCACTGAGAGTAAATTTCTGCAAGCCGAATCTCTATTGCTGCTTGCAAGAGCACTCATTAATGCTGGAGGTCAACCTCGAAAAGGTAACAGCATCTCTGGGGATGAAGATACTTCAGTTTTCTGCCTGGAGTTACTAGTAGCAATCACATTGAATAATAGGGACAGAATTGGACTTCTATGGAAGGATGTTTATGAGCACATATCCAATATTGTTCAGTCAACTGTGACGCCTTGCATACTGATAGAAAAGGCCGTTTTTGGGCTTCTAAGGATTTGCCATCGCTTACTTCCATACAAAGAGAGCATTGCTGATGAACTTTTGAGGTCCCTGCAACTTGTCTTGAAACTTGATGCTCGGGTTGCAGATATATATTATGAGCAGATTACTCAAGAAGTCAGTCGGCTTGTAAAGGCAAATGCTTCTCATGTCAGATCTCAGTTAGGATGGCGGACAATTACGTCACTTCTTTCCTTCACTGCTCGGCACCAGGAATCGTCTGAGGCTGGATTTGATACACTGCTGTTCATTATGTCTGACGGGGCCCACTTGCTTCCTGCAAATTATGTTCTTTGTGTCGATACTGCAAGGCAGTTCGCTGAGTCCCGTTTAGGACAGGTAGAACGGTCTGTGGTTGCGCTAGATCTTATGGCTGGTTCTGTCAATTGTTTAGAGAAGTGGACTAGTGATGCTAAGCAGGCAGCAAAAGATGAGGAAGTGGAGAAGATGTTGAAGGACATTGTGGAAATGTGGTTGAGGCTAGTGCAGGGAATAAAGAAGGTATGTTTGGACCCAAGAGAGGAGGTTAGAAATCATGCTCTGTTGTCTCTGCAGACATGCCTGACAGGAGCTGTTGGGATTCATGTCCCACCTGATTTGTGGTTACAGTGTTTCGATCAAGTGATTTTCACTGCAGTGGATGATCTGCTTGAAATCGCTGAGGAATACTATCAAAAGGAATACCGGAACATGGAAGGGACACTTATTCTTGTGTTGAAGCTCTTGTCTAAGGTTTTCCTCCAGTCACTCTCCAAACTATCACAATTGACAGATTTCTCAAAACTATGGGTCGCTGTGCTAGATCGGACAGAAAAATATACGAAAGCAAAAATTAGGGGAAGGAGAAGTGAGAAGCTTCAAGAGCTTGTGCCTGAGCTCCTGAAGAACACTTTGCTTGTCATGAAATCACAGGGCATACTTTTACCGAGCAGTGGCGCTGGTGAAAATAGTTTGTGGGAACTGACATGGCTACATATGAAGAATATTGCTCCATCATTGCAGTCTGAGGTGTTCCCTGCTCCAGAGCTTCAGCAGGCACTGCATAAACAGATTGAAGCCGTTGACGCAAACACTTCTGTTTCTTCAAATGAAACAGTGAGCCAAGATGGTGCTGGTGTTGGTTCCTAGGCTACCTGAGTTGGCTTTTTCAATGCTTGCCGCTACGAACCCGCAATATCAGTCCTTGATAGGTTTTCCTGTTTCTATCTTGGGTTGTTTGGGTTCTGAAGCTGATTCTGCATAATGTGACGGATATTGGAACTAGTTAATGAGGCCAAATCTGAGAATTAAAGTTGCCTGTGATTTTGGTATTCCTCTTGAACTAGTGGGTAATAGAATAGTGGGAGTTTTGGTTGGAGATACATGTTATATAAATATAGTGCTTACCTTCCCTTCCCTTCCCTTATTGAGTGCTTGTAAAGATGAGAACTCTTCTTTGTTTCAACAAGTACACAGGAAATTATCCTCAAGTATTACTGTCTTGCTAATTTGACAGATCTTGAGATTTATGTTTCCTCTTGGCTCTAGCTAGTAGCTGCTACATGTATGTTACTCGGTATGATAATGTTGCAAACAACACAAGTTTTGAATTGATCTAAAGGAATATTAAATCATTCAATCAATATTAGGACTACCCTTTTTTAATTCCAAATCTTTAGCCAAATGCTCCAAAAGAAATACTTATTGGCTAAATTTATTAAGATATTACAGTTTCATTCACCTTGGTGACAATATGAATGCTTGATCGTTTGATGTCTTTTTTTTTTCCTACGACTTAATTATATTTTAATTCTTTAAAATAAAGGTAGTTATAAAATATAAAAGAATATAATTAACTTAGATTACTAATTTTTATTATGTAAACGGTCTTATTATAAATATGATACATGATAACATATAATGACATTATTTTATTTTTGTAATCGATCCTATTTAATGGATAAAAACTGTTGTTGTTATTGGTGTACTAATTTTGATTATGTATGATTCAATCAAAAAATTTAAAAATAATTACTTTTAAGTTAATTTGTTCTTTTATTTTAGAATTATTCTTATCTTAGAATTGCATTTGAATTTATTTAAAAAAAAAGGAATGACAACTTGACAGCAGTGTATTTCAGCAATTTATTGCTAAAAGCCCAAAAGAAAGCATGATCAATGGACAAGATAAAAGATAAGAAAACCTTATTATTATTTTGTACGTAATAAAATTAGAGAAATAAAAAAAATAAATAAGAAAATAGAATACTCGTTCGACTTACGAGTTTTTTAATTTTGATATGGAGTGATTGTTGGTGTATAGCATAGTTATGAAAGTATATGGTATTTTATGAGACTGTGATAGCGAGCAAATCGGACGAATCGATGGGAGGGGACTGTAATCGAATAGCCTGATTTCAGTAATCGGACCGTCCAATTTGTGTACTGAATCTACGTGGCGCGCATGCAACGGGATCCTGGTTGGCTTCCTTGCTTCCTATACTCTATTCGAGTGTCACCCCCTCCCAGCAGTCATCATTTTCACTCGCATACACTATCTCTCTCTGCTTGCTCTCCAACCCTACAACCAGGGACGGACTTAGAGGGGGGCAAATAGTGGCCTCGGCCCCTTAAAATTTTTAAAAGCTATATTTATACCTGAGATATATATATTTAAAAAATAAAAATATTATATAATTTAATATTTTTATATGTATTATTTT
This sequence comes from Arachis hypogaea, assembly GCF_003086295.3. Classification (NCBI taxonomy): domain Eukaryota; kingdom Viridiplantae; phylum Streptophyta; class Magnoliopsida; order Fabales; family Fabaceae; genus Arachis; species Arachis hypogaea. Next base: position 129,678,161 of record NC_092038.1, read on the forward strand.
TTATTATGTGATAAATTTATGTCTTAATTGTTTAATTCACTAATATTTTTTACTTAACTAATTTAATATCATACCCTCAAATCTTTTTGTAACTTTCAAATTAATTTTTATTTAATAATCTCTATATTTATTTAAAAAAATTATTTGTTTATTTTATATTAACATATTTAAAATTTATATTATTATATTAATAATAACTTACGTAGTTATATTTTGGTAATCACATTATGTTCTTTATATTTTGGTAATCACATTATGTTCTTTATATATTCTTTTCTTATAAAAAATACTTATTTTTCTTCTAAATTTATGTTATTGAAAGAAAAACTTTTATAAAAATATTTTATATCTTGTATTCTATAAAGGTATTGTGTCTTTCAAATAATTAATAATTTATCATTTATTTTTAAATTTTTAAAAATTTAAAAAAATTAATTTAATTAATAAGATATGTAATCATTTTTAACTAAACTCGTTATAAATTATTGGTACTTTATAATTTTATAATGTACTATTGATATTGTTATATTTTTTTATGTAACGATCATATTAAAAATAAAATTGTGAAAAAAATTTTATAATTATATATATATTGATAAATTTTTTGAAAAATACTCTAATAACTATATGTTAATTATTTTTATGGAATGAAAAAAATTCATGTAAAATTCGGCCTCTCCATATGAAACTTTCTGGATCCATCCCTGCCCACAATCATCTTCATTTTCAATCATTGTTGGATCATAAAGTAACCCAAAAAATATTCAAATACAATGCCAAAAAGACCAAAAATTAAAGAAGTGAATCAGCCAAATTTTCATCTTGTTAATTATTTTGGACATTCAAACTATGTAAATTTTTATTTTTTAATATTTTGATTTAATAAAAATAATAGTGATAATATTAGATTTTAGTAGCAATATTATAATAGTACTAAGTAGAAACTAGATATGCATGTATGATATTGTTAGTGTTAGGTGTTAGAAATAGAGATTAAAGTAGAATTAGTTTTTATAAAGTCTGTGAATAATTTTGATTAATAATATGTTATGTTTTGATTTGGAATGAAATTTATGATTATTGATTAATATGTTTTGGAATGAAACCAATTTATAAAATCTGTAGATATTATTATTATTATTACGTGTTGAAATGAAATTTTAATTAATATATTTTTGTTTTAATTGTATTGTACTAGAAATAGAAATATGAATTTAGGATAGTTTAAGTTAAGTAAAAAAATTTGAATTTAATAAATTATTTATGATTATTAATAATTGAATTTAACCTAATTTAGTGTAATTTAGACAATAAATTAGTAAACACTAAATCTAAAATATAAATTTAATATATTATTTTATGAATAATAATAATAATAATAATAATAATAATAATAATAATAATAATAATAATAATAATAATAATAATAATAATAATAATAACTTTAGAGGTTAAAAGAAGAAAAAATGTATATTAGTTTTATAAATAATTTATCATTACTAAAATTATTTTGGTTATTTAGTTAAGGTTAATTAATTTTTGTTATAAGCTAATAAATATGAATGTAGGATTTTTGTATAATAGATTTACTATATATGTTTGAAATACAATTATACTGGTAGTTACAGTGGACATGTAAGGATAATTATGTTATTGTTAATATAATTATATTATACTAGTAGTTATAACGGAAATGTGATATTGTAGGGTTCACGGATGTTGATATGTGACCATTTAAAGCTGTCAGATCCGTACAACCAAATTGTTGAGGGGCATTTACGGGAGACTAGTTTTTATCATGTTTCCCATATTGGAGTCATCCAGTGTCGTCAGCAATGATTAATGCTCTAATCAAGAGATGGTGCCCTGAGACTCACACATTTTATTTTCCGGTTGGTGAGTGTGCTATGACGTTGGAGGATGTGGGGATAATTCTTGGTCTGCCGAAAATGGTCTTCCGGTTATAGGACCGACCATGAGTAGTTTTGAGGCCTTGGAGGCCGAGTGCTTGCATCATTTGGGATTGCACTGAGGAAGACAGACTGCAGAAAAAGCTTTATAAAATTGACGTGGTTTAGGGGTTTGAAAGATCTCATAGTCTTGAATGATGATATTCACATTTAGAGGTACGTAAAGTGCCACATAATGTTGTTATTTGCGACAATTCTGTTTGGAGACAAGTTGGGTGCAGCGGTGTACTGAAAATTTTTGCCTTTGCTCCGTAACTTCGCTGGGATCATACAATTTAATTGGGGATCAGCATGCCTTGCACACTTGTATAGATCATTGTGTAGGGCAACTCGTGTCGACTGCAAGGAGATGGATGGTCCACTGACACTTTTGCTTACTTGGGCTTGGATCCATCTACCATTTCTTGCGCCGATTTCCGGCAATCCCCAAGTATTTTTTATTGCAAACAGGTAAAATGAATTACTTTATGTGTTGAAATAAAGACTAGAAATTGTATTTTATTTTTTACAAGATAAGTTAACTGAGAAATTGTCTCACGGCAAGTGGCGTAACTGGGATCGTGAGAATCAACAGCAACAACCACCGGCACCGTCACCGCCACAACAGAAGGTTGAGTATTTTACACCATATGTTCCTCACACGCATCCGTCGAATTATTTTTCACCATTAGTCCCGTTACATTAACAGTATTGGAGTGGTCCACAGTTTGAGGCAGAGGAGCAAGCTTTATTCAGCCAGCTGCTTGGTTTTATGACTCCAGGGCCAAGTCACTCACATTCAGGTAATTATGATGACATTTCCACCGATCAGTTGGCACATCCGGGTGGTATTACTCTAGTTAGAAGGTCATTGGATTCGAGACCTCGAGTTCGCACTTTCTCTGATAATTCTGGAGGTAGAATATATGTTGACTCGAGTAGAAATGCTGATGCCACAGGAGGAATTATACAGAGTAGAAACCCTAGGCGTATTCCAATGAGTCTAATTCAGAAGAGCAATAAGGCAATTGATGACGAGACTGATGACTACCTAGTAGACCATCCAGATAGTCATGGCGACCATGAGGACGAGGACGAGGATGGGGATGAGGATGAGGAGGACGATGGCGATGTCGATGATGAGTCGGCCGGTCAAGATGATGAAGATGCGGGTCATCTTAGGCCGACCTTTGGCTACCCATCTGAGGAACGGATTGCCAACGAATCGAAGTCCATAATAAGCAGGCAATGTTGTAAGATTTTACAGTGGTCTAAATCTAGTCCTGTATACTCTTCGAACTTGGTCCATCTTGTATACGTCATGAACGTACACTTGCCAATCCAACCACTGATTTGCACAACAAACAAATATATGTCGACACAGAATTCGGTCAACCTGAAATTCACCATAGTTGCACCGTTGTCGGCGTAGGTCAACTGCATACTTAACCCCACTAGGCATCTCACGTACTTCAAAGACTTCATTTTCTCTGTCAAAGCAACTAATCAGTATGTTTCCCAATGCTCGTTGATTTGCATGCAACTTGGAGGTCACCAGCTCAGAGAACACATGTCCAGCATTAATTTGAGCCTCAGTCTCGGCTCTTTTCCTAGTGAACAACTCATTTAGTCTATAAAATGTAGTCTTAACAAGCGCAGTGACTGGGAGATTGCGTGCCCCCTTCAAGACAGAGTTGATGCACTCCACAAGATTGGTGGTCATATGACCTCATCGGTATCCACCATCAAATGTCAAAGCATACTACTCACGTGGGATCCGGTTAAGCTAGTTGATGTAAGCCTCACCCCATTTGCGTAATCGTTGATAGCGCATCTGGTACTCCTGAATCGTCCTCGAATATCCTATGATAAAAAAAATTTCTACTATGAACAACATTCTATTCAATTGTATTTACAATAACAACACAGTTCCTTTTATTCAAACTTACCGATATTGACGATAAGCTTCTGCAGGTAAGGTGCCCTGAACTTCCTCAAGAAGTTTGACTCAATATGCCGGATACAAAACATATGGAAAGCTCTAAGAGGAGACCAAGTCCCATTACTACGAGCAATAGCTAACCTGATGGAATCATGTCGACCAGAGATAAGTTCTACACCATCACGTGTCACCACATGTTGACGCAAGTTACTTAGAAAAAAAGTACCATGCATTATAAGTCTCAACCTCCACTATGGCAAATGTAATAGGCATGATATTGTTATTGCCATCTTGTGAGACAGCAACCAACAAACAACCCTTGTATTTTCCATAGAAATGAGTTCCGTCCACCTGCACTACTAGCTTGTAATGTCTGAATACCCTAATACAAAGGTAATAACTCTAGAAGACTCGATGTAGTACACGAATATCAGGAACTAAATCATCCCTCTGGTACGCAGGCATTGTTTCAAAGTGAACCACTGCTAATTGCTCCTTGTGACACATGGCCTCAAACCATATAGGCAAAGCTTCATACGATGCTTCCTAACCTCTGAAAATTGACTCCACCGTCTTTTTGCTTTGCTAACCATGCTTTCCGATAACTGATGGTGTAGTTAAATTTTGACTGTACTTTCGTAATGAATAATTTCACCTTTATAGATGGGTCAACCTCTAACAACGACTTAATTGCTTCTGCAACTGTCTTGGAATCCAATTTCGAATGGTCTTGAGAAATAGTAGATATGGTACAAGTGTGACTACCATTGTACCTCCTTATCTTCTAATAGTACTTCTTCTGCATTTTGGTAACCCTGATCAGCCAATCATAACCTGCGCCATATTGTGTACGTTTAGCATAGAATGTCGTCGGTTCCGACTCATACATTCGATAGTCTACACCTCTACGAATGATATAATCTTTCAGCCTTGACTATTGCCTCCCTCAAACTGAATTCCATCCCCACCGTGAATTCACCATCCACAACAGTAGGAAGCTCTGCTACAATCACACCGCAGGATATATATTTTCATAAATAATCATTAAATATATATATCTTAACAATTAAAATCTCTCTATACATTATAAGTAATAAATAATTTATTATATATACAGTAATAAATCATTTTATTATATAAACAATTAATAATTCACTTTAACAGATATAATTATAATAGTCTATATTTTAGTTATTTTATCTACATAAAGAAATAGTAAATCTAATCCATAATAAAGAACTATTAACTAATAAAGTAATCAAATGCAATTATCACAAATTATAATCCACAAATCACATATATTACTCATCTGACTTTATTGATCTACTACTTTAAAATATCACACAACTATATTTCTTTACGTACCTGTATTCATATATTGGGAAAATTCTGGTGCATGCATAGACTCCAAATCTAACGACCGCATGAAAGAAGGCTCATGAAATGGATGTGGGTTTGTTAGTGCATTTACAACTTTCACCACATTTGCATTCATAGTACCGTTAGCTTCATCTTTGTCTTCACCTGCACCAACAATCTCATAGTTACTTTCAAATTCCTCCTCACTATCACTATTATAATCTTTCAATTCAATATTTTAGTCCGCTTCAGATTGCTCAAACTCAATATACAACTTGATGCATGATATTCGGTGGCGATTTTCAATATATATTGAAAAAATTTCATGCATGATCGCTTCATCTGTCACGTATTTCGTTTGAAATTGAACAAACCCACAAAACACAAATAAAGGATACTTGTACAAAATACAAGATACTCTCCTAGATACTTGAGAATCTATATTCTCACAAATCACGCCTTTTAATTCCTCAAATGACAATGTGAACGGAATAACATCTAATAAATTTTCACATACAAATTAAACTTCCTCATATGTTTGTAATAAAATATGTCCATAACAATATATTTTCAAGATAGCTCTATCATCCATGATAATATACGTATATTAAACACTCTCAATCTCACTATTTTTTCTAAAAGAATGGAGGAGAAGAATGAGAGAAGAGGAAAAACATTACCTGAGATTTAAAACTCACTATAAAAAAGAAGTAGAGAGTTCTGTGAAATTTTGGTTTATGTATACATAAACAAATAAATCGAACGGTCCGACCATTTACTGCTATTTCAAATTTTTTACCGAACACAAATGGGATCGATTAGTGTTCTCTCAAATTAAAAAAATTTTTCAAACAAAAAAATTGGTGGATCCAATTTCAGTCAATACTAATTTTTATTTCACACAAATTGAACCATTCAATTTGTGTTCTTTTTCTCTGCAAAAAAAAATCAGACAATTCAATATCTTTTTCTTTAATTCCAAAAAATAACGTCGTCACAATAGTTTATATCCTCCCAAAACTCCATAATTCAACGTAACTTACATGTGTAATCATATAAAGAAAAATTAGCCTTTGAGTTATTTCTCTCCCGAAAGATCGGCTTAGATCACCAAAATGACTTATTATTGACACAGATTTTTTCCCCAAAGCTGAAAAAGAAAAATGCTTCAGGTTAAGTCAATTTTCTGTCATTTGGCAGAAAATTATGTTACAATGATAGACATCTTGTACTTAACGCTACACTAGAATGGTGAATTTTTTTCATTTAATGCCATTTGTACATATATCATGCCGTGCCACATATTTAAATTTTCTTTTTTAATTACGTAATCTACAAATAAAATAAAATGAAAATGTTACAATTTGTCAAGGCTTTTCTTTCTGATTTCCAAACGCTACTTTTCCACAAGACAGAGGAGGCTCAGTAAAGTGCTCCCGGTTACGGGAGAGAGAACAGAGAAGCAGAAGCAGAGGCGATTCGCCCAACGCAGACGCTGAGCCCGCGAATTCTGAAAACCGCGACGCCAAAAAACTTCCGAAAGTTGAAGAGAGCCACTGCTGTGACTTCGACTGAGGTTTTTTTCTGCTTTTCCTTTCTCTTCACTGTTGCTCCTCTTTGCATCGAATGCTACGTTGCGGTTTCTCTCTCTCTCTCTCTGTTCCTATGTTTCTATGTATAGTTTAGAGTTGGAGCTGTGCTTCTTTCTGCAGCTGAAACCACCAATAACTAACTTCGATTGTTGCTATGATTTCACTTTAGTTTGTAATTAATGTCTGAATTCTAGGATTTTACTCAGTGAAGAAGAAGAAACAATGCTGGATAGATCAGATCTAAATCTACCTGTGAATTTTTTAAATTTGGTGTTGTTGAAGTAGTATGTTTGCCTTTGCGTGCTTAACTTGTGGATGATGTTTTGGTGAATTGAATCTGGAATATTGTCACGCTGTGTTTTGTTCCGTTTGATGCTTTATTTAGTTTGTTGAAATCCCGATCTCGTAATGTATGTTGTCTTTTGGGACTTAAAAGAGTGAAATTTTTTCGGTTTTGGTTGGTAGTTTTATTTTTTGAATCTGTACCAGATCCTTGGGCTGTACGGAAGGATATAGTGAAAATGGGGCGTCTGAAGCTGCAGGCTGGTATCAACGCGATAGAAGAGGAGGAACCTGAGGATTGTGATGCTACCTGTCCAAACAAGACAACTTTATCATGCATGATCAATTCTGAAATTGGCGCCGTGTTGGCAGTTATGCGGAGAAATGTAAGATGGGGGAGCAGTTATATGTCCGGCGATGATCAGATGGAGCACTCTCTCATTCAGTCTTTGAAGGCGTTAAGGAGACAAATCTTTTCATGGCACCATCAGTGGCACGCTATCAACCCGACCTTGTATCTCCAACCGTTTTTAGACGTGATTCGATCCGATGAGACAGGTGCACCAATTACTGGGGTTGCCTTGTCATCTGTTTACAAGATCTTAACATTGGATGTGATTGATCAAAATACAGTCAATGTTGAGGATGCTATGCACTTGGTGGTTGATGCTGTCACTAGCTGCAGATTTGAGGTTACTGATCCTTCATCAGAAGAAGTCGTCTTAATGAAGATACTGCAAGTTCTCCTAGCTTGTATGAAAAGTAAAGCATCTGTAATGCTGAGTAACCAACATGTTTGCACCATTGTGAATACTTGTTTTCGTATAGTTCATCAAGCGGGAACTAAGGGCGAGTTGTTGCAGCGGATAGCAAGGCACACAATGCATGAACTTGTGAGGTGTATTTTTTCTCATCTTCAAGATGTTGACAACACAGACCATGCATTGGTTAATGGAAGCTCTAATTTGAAACAGGAGGTATAAGATTCACTTTACCTTACTTGAAGGTTACATATTTTTACTCTACTGATTATTGTTCTAGCTACTAAGGAAATAAATAATAGAAAAAGGGAAATTTTATCTGTGTGTTGGGGAGCGGGGAGTCAAGAGAGAAATAACAATGAGTTCCTATTATGCAAGAGTTAATGTTATGCTATCAGTTAGTTTACTTTCCCAGTGTTTTCATAGCTCTAGGAACGTTTTACTTGTCTTCTCTGAATCATGGAAACTTCCAATCACCTGTCTTACCATGTCAAGTTCATACATGGTACTGGTGTTGTTGGATATACATGGATACTTATGGGTCTAGCATTATATTAAGATGATGCTACCTAAATACTAATTTGAACCTTATAAAATATCAAATTTGAAATTAAACCATTTGATTTGCCGTTATATATATATTGAACATTATTAAAAGAAAAAAATCGTTTATTTGATGTTTTGACTACTTTATTTTTTATTATTTTATATTTTTATATAGTATATCTGTACTTACCTATGCTTTATTTTATTTTATTTTGCCCAAAATTTTGTAACCCATACCCACATCAATATGTATCCATAATCGGCACTACTACTATACTTGTATGTGTGCTACATAGCTTGTCTTTTCTTTGGTTAGAATATTGCTAACAGATATTACAATATCAATGATGTTAAATCATAATAAATTGTGTAGCATTTTCCTTGAGTGTCATAAGCCATTAGTAAAATTTGACCTGCTGGTTATAATTAAATCATAGGTATTTTGTGCATCCTAAGATGAACGTCACAGATCTGCCTTTCCTTTGTCTTTCCATCCCACTAATAATAGTATATCTATATTCTGATTGTGTAGTTGGTATGGAAAAACTTGCATCTTTGAAAGTAGTTGGTAGTAATAATAATAATGATAATGAGATAGGATTAGTTATGGATAGATAGAGAAATAGATCCAAAGTACCGCATGTATTCAATGTGTACTGGATGAGCATACTTCAAGGATGAGAAAGAAGATACAAAAACAGAGGGTATTCATGATACCCTCAATTTTCCCTTACTACTTCTGTAACTAATGTTTCATCTTATTTCTCATATCTATATCCTACTGTGCTCCTTTCTGTTATAACTTAACTTCTTCCCTTCCTACACTCTATACAGAAGAGGCACAATTGTGACTGACCCATTTTCTTAAATAGTCACATTTTCAAATATTCAAAGGGAATCTGTTAATTGTTATACTGAAAAAGAACATTTTTGGGTTGTCAATTGATATTTATGACGTCTCATTTGTAGTTGTTCATTATTTGTTCAGACTGGGGGCCTTAATAATGAATATGCTTTTGGAAGTAGACAATTGGAGAATGGGAGCCTCGGCTCTGAATATGATAATCAGACATTGCCCACAAACTATGCTCCCAGCGCTGCAAGTGTTGCTACAGGAACTCGGATGGACGAAAACACAGCAATTGCTATTAGTGGCAAGGATGGTGTACCATATGACATGCATCTCATGACTGAACCATATGGTGTTCCTTGCATGGTGGAAATATTTCACTTTTTGTGTTCTTTGCTGAATGTTGTTGAACATATGGGAGTTGGTCCAAGATCAAACACTATTGCGTTTGATGAGGATGTGCCTCTCTTTGCCCTAACTTTAATTAATTCTGCTATAGAACTTGGAGGGCCTTCTATTCGCTGTCACCCAAGGTTGCTTGGCTTAATTCAGGATGAATTGTTTCGCAATTTGATGCAATTTGGCTTGTCAATGAGCCCCCTTATACTTTCAATGGTTTGTAGCGTTGTGCTTAATCTGTATAATCACCTTCGGACTGAACTCAAATTACAGCTAGAAGCATTCTTTTCTTGTGTAATTTTGAGGCTTGCTCAGGGCAGATATGGGGCTTCATACCAGCAGCAGGAGGTAGCCATGGAGGCCCTTGTTGACTTCTGCAGGCAAAAGACTTTTATGGTAGACATGTATGCTAACTTTGACTGTGACATTACTTGCAGTAATGTCTTTGAAGACCTTGCTAATTTGTTGTCAAAAAGTGCATTTCCTGTGAATTGTCCATTGTCTGCCATGCATATTCTTGCTTTGGATGGTCTTATTGCTGTTATACAGGGAATGGCTGAGAGAATTGACAATGGATCTGTAAGCTCAGAATATTCCCCGGTGAATCTTGAAGAGTATAATGCATTCTGGATGGTCAAATGTGAGAACTATGGTGACCCAAATCATTGGGTTCCTTTTGTCCGCCGAAGAAAGTACATAAAGAGAAGGTTGATGATTGGAGCTGACCACTTTAATCGTGATCCTAAAAAAGGTCTAGAATTTCTCCAAGGAACACATCTTTTGCCTGACAAACTTGATCCCCAAAGTGTTGCCTGCTTTTTCCGATACACTGCTGGGTTGGATAAGAATCTTGTTGGTGATTTTCTAGGAAATCATGATGAATTCTGTGTTCAGGTTCTTCATGAATTTGCAGGAACATTTGATTTTCAAGACATGAACTTAGACACTGCACTGCGTCTATTTTTGGAGACTTTCAGACTGCCGGGAGAATCACAGAAGATTCATAGGGTACTTGAAGCTTTCTCTGAGAGATATTATGAGCAGTCACCACATATCCTAGCTAACAAGGATGCCGCTCTTGTGTTATCATACTCAATGATAATGCTGAATACAGATCAGCACAATGTGCAAGTTAAAAAGAAGATGACTGAAGAGGATTTTATCAGGAATAACAGGCATATTAATGGTGGCAATGATCTACCTCGAGAATTCTTGTCAGAGATTTACCATTCAATTTGTAAGAATGAAATCCGCACTACCCCTGAGCAAGGCGTTGGGTTTCCCGAAATGACACCTAGTCGATGGATTGATCTAATGCACAAGTCCAAAAAAACTGCTCCATTTATTGTATCTGATACCAAGGCTTACCTTGATCATGATATGTTTGCCATAATGTCAGGTCCAACAATTGCTGCCATCTCTGTGGTATTTGATCATGCTGAGCATGAGGAAGTATACCAAACATGTACAGATGGATTCTTAGCTGTTGCTAAGATCTCAGCTTGCCACCATCTTGAAGATGTTCTAGATGATCTGGTAGTGTCCCTCTGCAAGTTCACTACACTTTTGAACCCTTCATCAGTTGAGGAACCCGTCCTTGCCTTTGGAGATGACATGAAAGCAAGAATGGCAACTGTGACTGTATTCACTATTGCAAATAGGTATGGTGATTACATACGCACAGGTTGGCGAAATATTCTTGATTGCATCTTAAGACTGCACAAGCTTGGTCTTCTTCCTGCCCGTGTTGCCAGTGATGCAGCTGACGAGTCTGAGCTCTCTAGTGAAACTGTGCATGGAAAGCCTGTCACTAATTCTTTATCCTCGGCTCACATGCCATCTATTGGCACTCCAAGGAGATCTTCAGGATTGATGGGGAGATTTAGTCAACTCTTATCTCTTGATACTGAAGAGCCAAGATCCCAACCTACTGAACAACAACTTGCTGCTCACCAGCGCACCCTCCAGACAATACAGAAGTGTCACATTGACAGCATCTTCACCGAGAGTAAATTTCTACAAGCTGAATCACTTTTGCAGCTTGCAAGAGCACTCATTTGGGCTGCAGGGCGACCTCAGAAGGGGAACAGCACACCCGAGGATGAAGATACAGCAGTCTTCTGCCTTGAGTTGCTGATTGCAATCACTTTGAACAACAGGGACAGGATAGGGATTCTTTGGCAGGGTGTGTATGAGCACATATCCAATATTGTTCAGTCAACTGTAATGCCCTGTGCCTTGGTAGAGAAGGCTGTTTTCGGACTCCTACGAATTTGCCAGCGGTTGCTTCCATATAAAGAAAACATTGCTGATGAACTTCTGAGGTCACTGCAACTTGTCTTGAAGCTTGATGCCCGAGTTGGTGATGCATACTGTGAACAGATTACTCAGGAAGTTAGTCGCCTTGTGAAGGCAAATGCTACTCATATAAGATCTCAATTAGGATGGCGTACAATTACATTACTCCTTACCAACACATCTAGTCACATAGAAGCATCTGAGGCTGGATTTGATGCACTACTGTTCATAATGGCTGATGGTGCTCACTTGCTTCCTGCTAACTATGCTTTCTGTTTAGACACTGCAAGGCGGTTTGCTGAGTCTCGTGTTGGACAAGCAGAGCGATCTATACGGGCATTAGATGTCATGGCTGGGTCTGTCAATTGCTTGGCTCGGTGGACTAGTGAAGCTAAGGAAGCACAAGATGAGGAACAAGCAGCTAAGATGTTGCAGGAGTTTGGAGAGATGTGGTTGAGACTTGTACAGGGTCTAAGGAAGGTGTGTTTAGACCAGAGGGAGGACGTTAGAAATCATGCTTTATTATGTTTGCAGAATTGCTTGACAGGAGCCGATGGCATTTATGTTCCACATGGTCGTGTGTTGCAATGTTTTGATATTGTGATCTTCACCTTACTTGATGACCTGCTTGAGATTGCACAGGGACACTCTCAGAAGGAGTACCGCAACATGGAAGGCACCCTTATCCTTGCAATGAAATTTTTGTCCAAAGTTTTTCTTCAATTACTCCCAGACTTATCACAATTGTCAACTTTCTGCAAGCTATGGTTAGGTGTGCTTAGCAGAATGGAAAAATATATGAAGGTAAAGATTAGGGGGAAAAGAAGCGAGAAGCTTCAAGAGACAGTACCTGAACTGCTTAAAAACTCCTTGCTTGTCATGAAGATGAAAGGTATTCTGGTGCAGAGGAGTGCCCTGGGTGGGGATAGTCTTTGGGAACTAACGTGGCTGCATGTGAACAATATTTCACCGTCATTGCAGCTTGAGGTGTTTCCCGAGCAGGATTCCGACCATTTGCAGAAGAAACAGGGTGAAGCAGTTGGAGGTTTGGTGCCTGATGAAATGGGTTCTGTTCCTTCAAGTGAAACAGAAAGCCTTGAAGATGCTGGTGTTGCTGGTTAACTTTATCTACAATGTTGTGGCAACCTGAACAGTTTTTTGCAGTTCATAGTGGCACACATCCACATCGAATTTTGTTATGCTATTGATAGATGCACGAGTTTTACATAAGGTGAAATGAATGGCTTTCTCAGTTGAAGTCGCAGCAAGTAGATATGGTTAAATCTGATTTTTCATCTGTCAATTGGCATTTCCCCCCCTTTATCGTAGCCCATAGAACCTTATTGTTGCTGTAACTTAGTTGAAAAATATATTGTAGCTTGAGATAGATTTCTACCTTTACACCCGACCAAGGAGCTGCCTGAGGGATAGTTAGCCCCAAATCTCCAAAAATATTTTTTGTACAGAACTTTTGATTCTCTCTATATTGCACCATGCATTTCGGTTGGTATGATAAAAACTACTACTCAACTTGCTTGCCTTGATATCTCTATCTCTCCATGTATGATAAATCCTGACACATTAATGCAAGGCCTTCGGAATATCATGGTTTAGTTTGTGCCTTCGTCATACATTTACCTCTCTGTCTTGCTTAATGGCTTTTTACCCCGAGATCAAAATTAGTAGTAGACCTTATGAATGTTAAGATGTTAGAATGACATTCTCTGTCTTCCCTTTGAGAAGAACTTGTTCCTTGTAATCGGATGTAATCAACAGACGGTGAAAAGTGTCATTCATGGTTTCTCGTATATTGATCAACATCTAAATTTTGGTCAAGTTCATTATATTTTGTACTTGAAATAGTTTGGAATGGACGGGTTCTACCGATTACTTCCAACTTTATTCTGGGATCCCAATTTGCTCACGCGTCATTTTTCATTTTCAAGTGAAATTCAGAATTCATGATATTGCACCAAAAGTAAGTGAAATCTATTCTTTTTTTAGGATTGTCTGCTAAGTGTTAACTCTCACTGGCGAATGTTACAGCCTTTTAGCGGACGAGTATTACCTTAAAAACACTATTTTTATCAGATGAGGCGAAAGTTTCTTTAATAAAAAATTGGGGGATATATCTTATATTTTGGTATTTGTGGCCAATAGATACAGGTGAAAATTTAGAGTGAAGAAATGATATGAATATGTTGGCAACTATGTATGTACACAGGTGGAGCTGTTACTGGCCAAATCTTTAGTAAAATCTTCTAACTAAAGCAACTGTTCCCTAAATAGTAACTGTTTCATGAGGTCTGCACTTTCTAATCCTAATGTTCAATCTGCCTTCCTGTATGCTTCCTCCATCCATGATTTGGCAGCATTGCCTACGCCGTGCCTGTTGCAGTATATAGCCAAATCAAATTATCAGTTTCAAATCCATCTTTAAACTCAAACAAACACATTTTTAATTCTATTGATTCATGGTTTTGTTTGAGACTTGAGAGACAAAGAAAGGGAAAGAGAGAGAGACATACATCCTTCCAATATTCTGGGTCCATCTTCAAGGCAGAAACTAGAATGCTCGTCACTTCCATGGTGTTATCTTCGCCGTTGCACTTCTCTCCTTCCTCAGGTACAAATCTCTTATAGACTGTGACAGTTCCACTTGTGCCTACACTACTAACATGGTCTAGAAAGAATACTGCAGGGTTCTGGCATGGATCAGGGCTCATAGGTCTAGTATTGAATGTGAAAGGACCATCACCCCAACTCCTCCATGTCTTGAATGTCTGCAGCGGCATCCTCAAATCCGCAGCTGATAACATTGTTCTGTAGATTTGTATTGTGTAACCCCATGAGATGGATATGGACCATTTGCGGTTATGATCATAGCAGAGACTTTGCTGCACTATTCTAGCAGGGTCAAGCTGGTATGCTGCCATAAGCATTTTCAGTGCATCCATTCGAGTATGTTTGGGAATCACAGGCTTCAATTCATCAAGGTGATGAAGTGTTACAAGCGGTGCCATGGGATGAGCTGCTAGAAGACCATATGCATCTCCTCTTATATCAAGCTAAAAGAAGATGGCAGAGAAAATAAAGAAAAACAGTAAATTTCTTTCCAAGTAATTAGAAATGAGTCTCATTAGATAAATGGTTGAAACTTAATATACCTGGTGGAATCCAGCTTCCCTTGTAAGAGGCACTCCAACTTCATGAACACATGCCCAAACCCTCTGATCAGAACCATAGAAATAGAAATATCTTTGGAGACAACCATCCATCATTCTAGCAAGTTGAGCTGCTAATGCATAACTAATTGCAAATCCACCACCACCAAAAGCCATGTCATAAGAATGCATCACATCTTGCTCCACACTCTCAGAATTCCCACCAATGTAATACATCTCATTGTGATCATATTTCTTCAGAACAGTGACCAAGTTCTTGGTAAAGAACACAGTGTCATCATCTCCCATCACAAACCACCTCACATTTGGCAAACCAAGTTTGAAGCTATCGTAAACTATCCGAGCTATCCGAACCGCGGATGGCGAGTGCAAGGTCCTGAACTGTGTCCATCCCTGTGAGATTTGATATGGGATTGTTAGCCCTTCAGGGTCTGAGATAGCAGGCTTCTCGTCCAGCCAAGCGAAACCTCGAGTAGTGTTAGGATCCCACCAGAGCTTACTGTAATCGCTGCGAGTGCGCCACGTTGAAGCCGAGCCACCAATGCCAAATAGAATGTGTGAAATGTTTGTTGGTCCACCATCACTGACTGAAGCATTCTGTAAGACATGTATATGCTCTGGTAGTGGAAACCACCGGTATTGTTTGGAGAATGCTGAGTGTATGGCAAGCGAAATGGATGCAACAAGGCACACCACTATGCCAATCTTTATAAAGTTCACAACAATATCACCAAGTCTTTCAGGGATAACAAAGAATCTAGGCTTTTTAGAAGTGTCAAAATAAGGTTCCAAGCGAGCCTGACTCATCTTCTTATCCCTGATACATTCAAAATATGCAGGAAAGTAAGCATTTGTTAAAAGAAGGGTAATCACACTGAACTCCTTCTAAGATTAGATAATACTTTTACAAATATGTACTTACACTAACCTCTCTTAAAAGTTATATCAACTTATCAGAAGAGCTCAGTGTAATTTCTTCTGAAGGAAATGATGGGTGCTTTTAATGAATGAAAGTGATCATAAGAACCAATTTCATTACATTACTGCTAATGTGCTAAGGACGCTTTAAGTCTTGAGATGCTGTTCTATGATCTTTGCTTATCCAAAATATTCAAGCAATTTGTTGTAAGAATTTTAATTGATTGATGAATGCACCATGAAGGCCACAAAAGTTAAAGATGTAACCCCAGAATGAACCAGGGTTCCCAAAGAAGTATCCAGAAAGGACAGTTCTGAACCTGAAATACAAGTTGTAAGCCTAAAATTAGTTTAATATGGCAAAACCATTTTTAGTATTCGGATAACAGAAGACACAACATGAAAAATCATAGTTTCTTTTCCATTGCAATTTAGCTGTTTGATAGATTTGTTAGACAAATTAATACGAAAATAGGACATTCTCAAAATAGGATATTCTCACAAGTTTACTTAAGAAAAGGAAAATGGATCATGTAACCTGAAATATATAAATTTTCAATATTTTTTTTTTCCTGACCAGATTTACCTCTAAAAAATGATATGGATTTATATATCTCATGCCACAAAATCAAATCAAATAAAAAATGAATTGGACTCAAAGACAAAGTGAGAGAATCAGAACGTAAAAAATAAACTAAAAATAAGGCATGAAAGGAAAAAGGGGATTTCCCTATAAATAATTTATTTATGGTTTGGTCTTAGAATTTTTCTTGAAATCTTGGCCTAAAAAATTTATTAAAATATTAGTTAGGTATTTTTCATCAATTAAGGAAACTAACATTTTTTTAACAAGTAACAATAAATCAACAAAAATTCAAACAAAATTTGTTTTCAACTAATAAGAGTGAGAGGAGACAGAGAGATGAAGAGAGAAAATAACAAAAGTTGACTGCATATTAATCGGAAATCGATTTTTTTCCTTTTTTTTAAAAAAAAGAAAAGATCCTCAAAACGTTTTTAAAAATATATATCAAAATCAGAGAAGATCTACAAGAGTTAATGAAGGCTGCAGAATACTACTGCAAACACCATAAGTCCATAACCAAATGAAACGTGTTTCTTCAAACTGTGACAAAAATTTCAAACAGGATTTCCATTTGCACAGCAACTTGATCAAGCTTTATTGGATTATCACGTTACATAATCACGAAATTAGCTCAAACAGCACCGTAAAGCTCATCCAATTCTTTTTAAACAAAAAAAACTCGGTAAATTTAAGATTGTTATAAACTGAATAAATGATATTATCCCCTAACATTAAACACAAAGAATAGACCTTGGAAAGAGAGACATGTGAATTAATATCATATCCTACAATTAAAAGAGAGACAATCAACAAAATTCTTTGAAATAATCAGTGTTTCAGTGTCTCACATCGTACCTCGATTTAACCATCCAACTCTCTCTCTATTCTCTCTGTATATAGAAGAAGACAAGTTATGATCTTTCCAACTTCAACCTGTTATGGCTCTTAAACCCTGCAATGCAACAGAGGAACATGATCAAAGAAAAGCAAAAGTTCCACCCCAAGAATAAATGAAAACAAAGGCGAAAACTTTGACGTTAAAAGATGAAGATGATGATGACCCTGACCCAGATGAGGAATTAGCTAAGAACACGTTGAAGAATTATAATTATAATGAAAAAGAAACCGTGAAGTAAAAAAAAAAAAAAACTAGTGCACATAGATTTTCGGCATACCCCCTTAGAAGAAATGGGGTGTTTCCTCGTTACAATGAAAAATCGCTTCTTCTTCTTCTTCTTCTTCTTCTTCTTCTTTTAATTTCTTTTGCTGTAGGATCCTCTCACTGGTCCTGTGGTCACCATTCAATGATTTTTGGTTTTTTCACATTTAATACATAAAAAAGAGGAGTTTGAGGGGGGTAAGGTCCATAGTGGCAGGAAAAAATGGCACCGCATAAACTATGTAGTATGTGGTGTGGAATATCACATTTCATGTGCAATGATTCCATTCCATGCATCATCATGCATTTAAAATTTTCCCATCATAGTTTTCACTGTTCATACCATATATCAGATTTCCTAAATTTTAAAAAACAATGAGATCTTTTTATTTGAAAAGGTTATTCTTTTTTTTTTCCCTTTTGTTTTTGAGTCTATTACTCTGCTTTATTTTTCGGAATATATCTCTTTTATGAGAAAAGTTAATGATTCTATTTCCACCACCGCTGAATAATATACATGGTACATATTCTATATCTAACAGATAAGGATAAAAAAAAAAGAAAAAAAAGAAGAAGAAGATAATTTATTTAGGATCATTGGTGATAAGCATGTCCAAATGTCATTTAGAATAAGGCGCCATTTAACCTATCTGTTTATCCATCAATATCATCCAAGAGTGACAAATACTGCATGTAAATTGCAAAAATGAAAATGCGTTGGTTGTAATTTTATTTTTTAAGTTTGAGAAAAATAGCGATCGTCCTTGCGATTATACCACCTATGCTATGTCATAATTCAAAGCTAACATACCTGTTGAAATAATTAAATTACTCCTATTTACTTATTAGCATCAAAATTAGGAGTTGAAAATGCATGTCGAATTCAATTAGCATTTTGAATTTTGAAACATGACACATGACACTTAATTGATGCACTGAGATTGGATTCGTGTTCAATTATTAATCTTTAATACTATTAATTAAAAACGTATCGATAGTTGTTTAGTGTACCATAAAATAAGGTGGGAAGGTCAACATAAGGTTGAAGGAGGTGGGACCAAAAGCCTACCTAGGGTGGTGAGAGTGAGACTCGGCGAAGATTTATTGGTCACTCACCATTGTGTCATTCCTACCTATCTTTACCAACATCTTTAGAAATATTTGGTGGAGAGACAAAGATAAAAAAATTAAGATTAAAAGACAAAAATTAAGAAACAGAAATATAAATAAATTATAGTATTTTATTTAGTATAAAATGAGAGACAGAAATTCAAACAAAAATAAAATTTTAATTTAATTTATACAAAAAATAAAATTAGAATTTAATTAATTGAAATGAAGATACTTTAGGTATAAATGTTATTAAAGTTTCTGTCTCTATCTCTAAAAATTTTAGTTTTCTGTGTCCTCACTTTTTGAAGGTACTGAAATTTTAGAGACAGAAACAGAAATTTTAGTACTAGTTTTTGAACCAACAAACATAATACGGAATCTCAATCTCTCAGTTTCTGTCTCAATGCATTCAAACAAACGTTACCTTAAAAAATGTTTGAGACAGATACAGAGATTGAGTGATTGAAATTAAGAGACAAAGATTAAAAAATAGATATTGAAATAAGTTTTAATATTATGTTTAGTATAAAAGTATATAGAACTGAATTATATCTCAATAGCTTATTTGGTTTGAAATAAAAATAAAGATTGAAATATTTGAATTATAATAATACTCTTAAATTTAAAATACAACTCTAATCCAAATCTTATTTTATTTTTCAGTAATTTTTAGTCCCTTTCTCCTCTCTCCTTAAATTTTAACCAAGAAGGGAAGAAATTCTCTCGTCTTTCCCACCGCTGGCAGCACCGCTAACGATACCAAACAAGTAAGGCACGTTTGCAAGTCTCTAATGCTTCACAATTGCACTGCCAGGTACTTCCTAAGAGTCGTGTTGTTGCTGTCATTTGCGCGTCTCTGGGTTGCGTCACCACCATCGCCACCATTCCTTGCCGCTCTGCGTGTCTCGAAGCCAACCTAGGTGGAACAGAATGATAAAGTAAGGATATGACATCAAACTATAGTAAGCAAGGTGAAACAAAACAACAACAAAAAATGAATGAAATCAGAAAAAAAAATTGGCTACAACTAACATAGGTCACAAAAGATACGACGACGACAAAGTGGTGGTTGACCTGGTGATAGCAACAGGGTAGAGGCTGCAGCTAGGTTCCTCGATCATTATCCTGCGTAGGAAAATATGAGGAGATGAGAACATAGGGACTACAAAGATGAACTTCGACAGCGACTCACCTACCTCGCGGTGGTTACGACAACGACAGCGAGATGGTTGTACTGGCACTGGCGATACAGAGGCTGCAGCTGGAAGTCTTTGAAGAAGGAACGAAAAGATGAACGAGTAATGGGCTGCGAAGAATGAAGTCTTAATTTAATTTACACAAAAGATAAAATTGGAATTAATTAATTGGAATGAGATATTTTAGATATAAAATGTTATTAAAGTTTTAATATCTCCATTTTTTTGGAAGTATTAAAATACTGAAATTTTACGAATAAAGACTAATATTTTAGTACTAATTTCTAGACTAATAAATATGATACTCAGTCTCAATTTTTCCGTCTTCATTCTAATACCTCAAAACAAACACTTGTTTGATATAAAAACTAATATTAGGGAGTTAACTTTGTTGAGATTATTTTGTTCAATTTAAATTTTAAATTTTAATTTTAATTTTTAATCTTTTTAAAAAATACATTTTTAGAATTAAAAAATAATTAAGTAAATATTGATTTTCTATAATTGTCTAAATTATATGACATCTTTTCACCCTAATAAAAACTGTATCAATTTTATCTTTATTCACATTGTTATCAGTTTTCAAAGTGAATTTGTTTTAAGGTATAAAAATATATATAATAAAATTTTAATTTTGATATATTGATAATATAAAATATTATATACCGTTGTCTAATTAATTTTTTTAGATGAATATGTATGTAGTTAATATAAAAAATAATTATGTTTATTGATATATATATTTAATTATTTAAAATTTTGTTAGGTAGACAATGACTTTTGTAAATAATGGATTTTAAAATTGGTTCAATAAAGTAAAAAAATATTTTACTCTTAAATTATCTCTTAAATTCTAACATTATGACCATCCGTACACCTAATGAATTGAATATTCACCCATTATTAATTGTATATGAGTAAATCGAATCAAAAGAAATAACTATCCAATTAAAAATAATGAACATAATCATCTGCATACCTATTGAATTGAATATCTAACATATTCATTATTCATATCATTTAATATTTTCATTGTTTATATATATTTTTTAATTATTTTATATTAATAATATATTAAAATTAAATTCAAATAATAATAACTAATTTAATCATTAATTTTAGTTTTATTAATATTAGGTTAAAGGAGGCAATAGAAAATTGGTAATGTTAGTTTCGGAGGGAGGAGGGAGTAACAGTAAAGAACTAAAGATAGTTGGAAAGGACAAAAGAAAGAAAAACCAATAGGAACGAGGCATGAGGCAGAAGAACATGAAGTCATGAACACTCCAAACACAACGTACAAATGGGCTCCATTCACTTTTATAATACGCAGTACCAGGTGACACTTGGCGCCATCACGCGCATCTCTTTTATTTTCTTAAATATTTTGCTTTTGCCCACTTTCCTCGGCTCATTTGTTTGGTTATGAATAGATATGATATATAGAAATCTAATATGATTTATATTTATATATTAATATTGAATTTTTATAAATAAATATAACGATTTTATTATATTTTATTATTTTTTATTTAGAATAATTCGAATTGTATAATTATTAATTACTGACATTGGTAATCGGCCTAAAGTAATTTGATTATAATTCAATTCATGACGATCATAAACTGAAAGTTCATATTCTTCGGTCATTGATAAACAATTTGTTGGACAATATTCAATATAATTACCACAAAATATACAAATTCTGAAATCAATACTGTAATTAAGCAAATGTTTCTTTCGAATATCTGTTTTCAGTTTTCAATCAACAACGGGTAAATCTATAGGACATACACATACAAATAGAATAAACCATTTGTACAGAATGGTAAAGGGGCCCTCTTATGATCGTTGATCATAAAAATGAATAAAACATTGAAGAGAATTTTTCAACCTACCCTTACCAACTCAATCTTGTTGCACCGGGCAACAAAAATGCATTAACCATTTCACGAAGTATGTGTCCAGATAACCCAAAATTCCGATAATTTGCTCTTGGTCTTCCGGTCAAAAAACAACGTCGATGAGCACCACGGTTGTGTTGTGCTTGGATATGGGTTACAGCGGAGCTAGACCATTATATGGAGCAGCTTTTTGTTCAGTTGCAAGTTGAAGAATTCGGACTGTGCGAATTCTTTGCAACGAAAAAAGGGTAACCAAATTGGAGGATCTGATTTGAAGGGAGGGAAGATTTGAAAATTCAGCAATCCTAAATCGGACCATCCGTATTATGTGTATGTTAAATTTTGATTAAAAAATCCTATAACAAGTTGCATGGTCCGATTTGAGTAGTATAATATTTTTTTTTGAATCAGAAGCAAGTAATCTCTGGATTCGAGTTGTGGGTGCATATATATATAAAAGTGTGTGGGTCATGAAGAAGATTTTAGATCTGGTTCTTTTTCTTGGTCGACGTCTTCTTCTCCTCTCTTGTATCTGTGTTCTTTCTTCTGTAAAATGAAGTAAAAAATTTTGGTTTTGAAGTTTCTGTTCTTATTTAGGTGAGTGAGAGAAATGGATGATAGAGTTCTCTTAAAAGTGTATTATTTTGGTCAGATTTTGTTAAAAACTTCTGAAAGAGTGAAATTTATTTGTGAAAATCCGTTAGATGTTGTTATTCCCTTCACAATCTCATTTGAAGAGCTCAAAGGTGTGATTTGTGAGAAGATTGATTCTGAGATGTCGAAAAAAATATCTTGTATTTTATACAGATATCCCATACCGGTGTTCGGTGGGTTCGTCCAATTTGAAACTAAATATGTAACGGACGAAGCGAGTATGCAAGAGATGTTTTCAATGTATATTGAAAGTCGTGCCCGAATCTCGTTCATCGAGTTGTACATTGAATTCGAACAGTCTGAGGCCGACCGAAATATTATACGAGAAGATTACAATAGTGACAGTGAAGAAGAGTTCGAAAGCAACTACGAAATTGTTGGTCCAGACGGAGATGAAGATCAAGGTGATGGCACTGTGGCCCCAAATGTGACAGACGTGGCAAATACACTCATGAATGAAGTGCCATTTGAGGAGCCATCTTTCATGCGAGTGTTGGATTTGGAGGCCATGCATGTTCCGGAGTTTTCGGAATATACGAGTTAGGTACGTAATTGGCTATATTTATAAAAAAGATTAGAATTTTCTAATAATTGATGTAGAATTGAGAGTTAGGTGACATGTGAATATATACCGAATTATAAATTGTTTATTGTGCTTATTTACGTAAGTTTCAGATAATAATTTTTTTAATTAGTTATTGGTTTAGTTAAATATAAATTAGTATGGACTTAATTCACTTAATTATTTAGGTAATTATGTGGTTAGGGTTTTATTTTGTTTAGATTGAGATAAAATCTGATATAAAGTTTATTTATATCATAATTGATGTAGCTAATATTGATCTACCTTTAAATTTGGCTTTTAAATATACGTGTAATAAAATTTTTTTGTATGGTTGTCGTCGCGACAGAAATTTCTATTGTCGCAGACGGTGAATTTGCCGTCAGGATGAAATTCAGTTCTAAGAAAGCTGTTATTAAAGCGATGAAAGAGTGTAGTATTCGAAGAAGTGTAGACTATCGGGTGTATGAGTCGGAGCCATTGACATTTTATGCGAAGTGTACACAGTATAGGTCTGGGTGTGATTGGCTTATCAGGGTTAGCATGATCAGCAGGAAGCATTGTTGGGTTATATGGAGGTATAATGGTAGTCACACTTGTACCAGAACTACCATTTCTCAGGATCATTCGAAGCTGGATTAAAGGTAAAATCAGTTATTGCAGAAGTGCAATAGAAGTTCAACTACACCGTCAGTTATTGGAAAGCATGGTTGGCTAAGTAAAAGGCAGTAGAAAAAATATTTAGAGGTTGGGAAGCATCGTACGAAGCTTTGCCTATATGGCTTGAGGCTATGTGTCATAAGGAGGCATCAACTGTTGTCCATTTTGAGACTATGCCTGCATATCAAGGCGATGACATGGTGAGTGATATTTGGGTATTGCATCGAGTCTTTTGGAGTTATTACCCCTGCATTAGAGCATTCAGGCATTGTAAGCCAGTTGTGCAAGTGGATGGGACTCACTTGCATGGAAAGTATAAGGGTTGTCTATTAGTGGCAGTTTCACAAGATGGCAACAACAACATTGTCCCAATTGTATTTGCTATTGTGGAGTGAGAGATTTCTGATGCGTGACACTTCTTTCTCATTAACCTGCGACAACATGTTGTGACTCGGGATGGTGTTGGACTGATATCTGATCGACACGAGTCCATCAATGCAGCTGTGGAGCGGAGTAACGGAGCTTGGTCACATCCTAGAGCTTTCCACATGTTTTGCATCAGGCATATTGAGTCGAACTTCGTGTGAAAATTCAAGGCACCGTACTTGCAAAAACTTGCCGTTAATATAGGTAACATTGAGTAATTCGAAGTTTGTTATTAATAGCTCATCATTCGTTAAGTAATTCCCATTTTTTGTTTGTTTTTTCTTATTCTGCAGGATATTCCCGGACGGTGCGCGAGTACGAAGTGCGTTACCAGCATCTACGAGAACGAGGCGAGACTTACACAAACTGGTTAAACCAAATCCCCCGGGAACAGTATGCATTGGCATTTGATGGTGGTTACCGATGGGGTCACATGACGACAAACCTAGTCAAATACATTAACTCCGTGCTGAAGGGTGCACGCAATCTCCCGATCACTACACTTATCAAAGCAACATTCTACAGGCTTAACGAGCTCTTCACCCGAAAAAGAGGCGAGACGGAGGCTCAGATTAATGCTGGCCATGTATTTTCGGAGCTAGTGACCACCAAATTGAATGCAAACCATCTTGCATCATGAAACATCCAGGTTAATTGCTTCGATAGGCAGAATGAGGTTTTTGAAGTGCGAGAGATGCCTAGTGGATTGGAGTATGCCGTCGACCTCCGTCGGCATCAATGTGACTGTGGTGAGTTCCAGGTGGACCGAATTCCGTGTCGACATGTGTTTGCATGTTGTGCAAATCAACGACTGGACTGGTAACTGTATGTGCATGATGTATATAAGATGGACCAAGTTCGACGGGTTTACCGAGCTAGGTTTAGGCCACTGGAAAATCCTTCTACATGGCCTGCTTACAACGGGCCACGATTCGTACCCAATCCATTCCTAAGACGTGTGACCAAAGGTCGCCCCAGGATGACCCACTTCTTGAACGAGATGGACACGTGAATGTTGTGTCGTCCACGGCGATGCTCTCAATGTGGTGCTGAGGGACATAGCCGTAGTAGATGCTGTCGGTCAGCTGGTGCACCTACTGATCATAATGCTCAGTAGAATTATATATTAACATGCTACTTGAAACATTGCAACTTATACCAATGTAACTTAAGATGATGTCCATTAAGTTAACGGATACATAGAAAATTTAAGTAATACATTGAAAATTTAACTAATACATAGAAAATGTTAACAACACAATATCTATTTTCTCATTGCCCACTTTACATCTTTCACAAGATTCTTGCATTTTTTGGCGGCCTTTTTGAACACAAACAGAGTGAATCGATTAGCGTTACATCGGGGCGATCAACCTTGAGATTGTAGCCTTTGCCTGTTTCGTCTGGAGTACGTGCCTCACCTGTACACAATTTAATCAGTAAGAATTAGAGATATCACACATGAATATAATAACATTAGTTTACCTAACATGAATATAATTACATATTGGCTAAGCAAACAAAAT
This sequence comes from Arachis hypogaea, assembly GCF_003086295.3. Lineage (NCBI taxonomy): Eukaryota > Viridiplantae > Streptophyta > Magnoliopsida > Fabales > Fabaceae > Arachis > Arachis hypogaea. The sequence continues at coordinate 129,704,028 of NC_092038.1, forward strand.
AGGAGCACCATCAGTAGGAATTAGAGATACCACACATAAATATAATAACATTAATTTACCTAACATGAATATAATTACATATTGGCTAAGCAAACAAAATAGGAGCACCATCAGTAGGACTTAGAGATACCACACATGTATACAATAACATTAATTTACCTAATATGAATATAATTACATATTGGCTAAGCAAACAAAATAGGAACACCAACAGTAGGAATTAGAGATTCCACACATGAATATAATAACATTAAGGCAATAGTAGGACCTGCATTATCACCATCATCTGGTGCATCATTACGGGATTCTTCATCCTCATCAGTGTCTTCATCTTCCTCGTCATCTCGTTCATTTACAAGATACTCATCAGTCTTTTGCTCAAGTGTCTTGGTATTTTCTTCAATTAGACTCATTGAAACATGGTGAGGATTTTGACTATTAAAAACTCTTCGACCACCTTCACTTCTACTAGAGTCACTAGAAATCACCCTCCCAATGCACCCGAGGAAGTGATGCTCGGATACCTTGCGTCCAAGGAATACCTACCCGCCATGATATCATACTTGTAACACCCTAACTACCAAAGCTCACGCTTCCGGCTGCGCGACTCTGATAGCTCGGACATTACAACTACACTTATACTATTTAATACTAAAATATGAGCCAATTTGAAACTTTAAACCGCAAAACCGTTCCCAAAAATTACTTTCGCCATACAACGTACATCCATACATACCATACAACTTACAGAAACTCATAAAGAGTACATCTATATATATATATATACATACATATATATACATATTATTACAAACATTAACCAATACAATCATATCCCTCTTACGGAATATATCCAGATAAGGGCGAGGGTACAATAAACCATAACAAAAACAATAGAGCATCACAACAATAATTAAATAAGCTCTTCGTAGCTTCTGCGCCCATATCCTGAAAGGGGAAAAATGTAGGGGGTGAGAACATCATCCTCGAAAGGGTTCTCAGTAGAGGGTTTTTGGGAATTACTGTAATAGGATACGTAAAGATAACCGCACCAGTGATTAATAACTGTCTTACGCCTCTTTTCAAAAACAACAGTTTACAATAAAAGTAAAGTCGGAAATCCTTTCTGAAGGAGGAACCATCCAATTCTCAAAAACTCAAAAGCCTTTCAAAACGGTTTATCCATGTTGAACCAAATAGCCTTTCACATTTTTCCAAATCAGAAACACAAAACCGAAACAACCATCGGTCCATCTCATTCCAACCACGGCCCTAGGCCCAAACAATCCAACCACGGCCCTAGGCCCAAACAATCCAACCATCAACCAAATCACCACAATCCAACAGAGTCCCAGTTGCAAGCACAGATAGGAGTTCAAGCACAAACAACAGTTACATCAAGTAGAACAATTAGCAGTTAATCACATAGGCAAACCAAGTACAATATGCACACCCAAACAATGTCATATAGATGCATATGATGCATGCCTGTCCCTAGTGGTTGATGATATCATATGTCGGTTATATAGCCAACCCGACACGTCCTGGTAGCTAACCATGGACAGAAACACCCATTGCGGAGCAAGTAGGTTTGAGCTACAACCCCATTGCTACTACCCGCTCAACCCAGAGCCAGTGGAATAACCACTACTGCGGCTACTACCCAGGCGGGTGTTTAACAGCTCAACCTGGAGCGAGTGGATTCACCACTACTACCGCTACTACCCAGGCATCACAATCTCTGACCTGGAGCAAGTGGGACGAACCACAACCCTTGCTACTACCCAGGTATCTTAAGCATTGACCCGGAGCAAGCGGGACGAACCACAACCCTTGCTACTGCCCAGGTATCTCAAACATATATTCATTCAGTCCCAGCCATGGATCAACATCCATCTCAGCAATCCGACTTAAATTCATAATTCATAGTCAGCCATACGGCCCATAATTCATTCGGCAATCGGCCATAAATCAATATCATACATAGCCATTCCGGCTCACGGTTCAATCCAAAACCAGCCAATATTCATAATCATACACAGCCATTCCGGCCCATAACAAAACAACACTCCCACCATTCAACATCATCAAATTCATAAAACCGGCATTTAAGCCATAAATCACTTTTCTCAAGCCATTTCACTTTGAAATCAATTTTCAACTCTTTTTCAGCATTGGCTTTAAAGATCTCATTTCTCAAATCATCTCAGGCTCGTAAGCCAACTTTTCTAAAAGTGAGTTCCCTTTTTAAAACAAAGCCACTCTCGTCATTCTCTTTCCAAAACTTCCAAAACCATGGAAAGTTAAAGATTCATTTTGGGAACATTCAAAATCACCCATCCAACAATGGAATTTTATAACAAAAGTTTCTCGCCAGAGTCCCAAGTCTTTAGGGAAGGTCAACTTATATAAATTCCTTAACATTCATTGAAACTCTTAAAATCATAGATTCTCGGTTCAAGTAAATAAAACTGAATTTATTATGAAACCGATCATACAAAATCACAAGTTCCAACCCGGTCCAAAAATCAACTCATTTGAAACGGAACCGGTTCATTTGAATCAAACCGCTTTCAGATTTCTTTTTGGAACCCATTTTTTTTAACTCTTTCAAAATGCCTCAAGCTTAATTACTCAATCAAAAGTCTGGTTTCCTTTAAAACCACTAAAGCTCCTTTTTATATTGAAATCAATATTTGAGCACCATTCTTCCCTTCAGTGATTCAAATGGTAAAAATAGTTCATTTCTAAATAAGCCAAACTCAACGCATAAAGTTCATTAAATAAATTAAGCTTGAAAACATAAATATTCTCTTAATAAATCAAATAATACAATTTCTCAAATCCAACCCCTTTTTAAATAACTTTACAAACAAGTGTAGGATTTGGTAGAAATTTCGGCAGCACCTCCCCTAAAACTTGGACTTTTGCCACCTGGTTCGGGTCCCAACTAAACCGTTTCTCATTCCTTTTTAACAGCTCAAACCAGAAATCTATTCAAAAGCAAGCTAAATCCAACAGTCGCCTCGGTGGCATATCTCAAGGAAACCATTTCAAAAATTAACTCAATATCAACCGATTTAACTCATTTCTAAAGCTTTAAAGAAACGGCTCAATAACAAATCATTTGTCCAAAACCAAATTAATTAAAGTAAACCAGGCTGAATTCAAAAGTGCATTCGACTTTGCAAATCATCAAAACAATTAACTCAAATCAAATCAATCCTCAGCGGATTAAACTCAGATTTCAAATCTTTAAAGAATCAATTTCAAAACATTACATTTCACAAGCCGCACAACAATTCAGCCAAACCAACATCCATAATCATTCGAGTCAGTCAAATAATACATAAGGCAGATACAATCACCAAATACACATCCTCACATCAGTACCCATATGTAATAATTCCAATATACAAAATATAGTTTTTGGAAAGCGCCCCTACCTCAAAACGCAATTCCATAATCCAAACGTCTCATGGAGTCTTTTTCGCCTCAACTCCAAAACACCGACAATCAAAACCTCGGCTGCAAGCCACTTTTGCAACAGTCTCAACAACTCTAATCGCAACATACAACAACCGAAACTCAATCTCATAGTAATTAATGCCGCAAAACGTCAGCGTATGATAATAAAGCAGCGATTAAAGGACTCTTCCAAAAAAAACGCTTACCGTACTCGAGGGAACCAAGTAGCGGCTGCACCAGTGGCGGTTCCGGTAACACCAACGTCACAGCCGGCGACCAGAGCGACAGCAACTCGCGGTAAACTCCTGACACAACCAGCCTTATCAACAACTCTCACGGCCCATGGAGAAATCAACGGATAAAGAAGCTGAAGCAGAGTTAGAGTTTACCATCAGAGAAGACTCGGCGGCTGTTTCTGCTGCAGAAGTGGTGGCAGCGAGGTTTCTCGGCGGCCAGAACAATAGCAACAACATTAACCAAAATAGAGCAGGATCGGGATGAGCGGTAAAGCCTTGGAACAGTCCCGGCTAACTCCATTAACGGCGACCAGAACCCTTTCTAACGGCGGCGCTCAAGAAGTCCGGCGATGACGACAGCGGCACAGGCAGCGGTAGTGACGCGACGCTCCTGGCGGCGTCCATCTCCCTCGCGCGTCTCTGCTCCGGCGATGGCTGAACGACGACGACACGGGCTCCATGGCGAGGAGCGGCCGCGGCCACCCAAGTCCTGCGAAGACGGCGGTGGATGCAAGGCTACTCCGCGGCGGCGACTGCACGAGGGTGACGGAAAACCAGAGCCTGAACAGCGGAGAGTTGAGCGCGGTTCTGGGCAGCGCAGCAGCTCCTCTTTCCCGGCGTTCCCCCTGGACGACTGTGGCGGCGCGACCCTCTCGCTCTCTCTTGCCTGTTCCTCGCTCTCTCAGGTCCCCCTTTCAGCTTCTCTTGTCTCTGCGCGACGCGACGGCGCGGCGGCAGTGATGCCCGCCGACGCTGTCCTCCCCTCTGCTTTTCTCCCCTCCCAGTTTCTCTTCTCCCCCCTTCTGTTTTCTCCTTTTGTTCCATCATGGAAGAGAAACGCTACTGAGTTAGGAAAAGAAGGGTTTCGGCTGCAGCTGGGGCATGGGGAAGCAATGGGTTACCGGGTAGGATCTTAGGGTTTTATTTTGAAAATTAGGGTTAGGGGTAAATTGGTAATTTTACATAAAATTGGAAATAATATAGTAATTGGAACCCAAATTAAACCCAACACTATTTGTACATTGAAAATACTATTTGCTCATTAATTTGACAAATTATTTTCAATAAAATGCCCAAATCTAAAAATTAGAAATAGTATACTTAATTTCTTCATTTTCCAAAATAGCAGTAATAATATTTAAAATATTATTTATCTAATCCAAATCATATAAAATCCTCATTATTTCATAACTATCAACCTTATACTTTAAATATAGAAAATAATCCAATAATTATAAAATTGGATAATAATCATAACTTATCTCAAACCCAATAAATCAAAACTTGCCTTAATTATCTTTAATAAAATAATCTCTAAAATTAAGGCTATAAATAACTTGTAGGATTTGAGACTTGGTCATAATAAGACTTTTCAAATATTCTGGGTTTTACATTCTACCCACCTTATAAAAATTTTCGCCCTCGAAAATTGATACAAAATGAAAGAAATTTCATAACAGTTCACCCTTGAACACATTTAATGAAGAAGCAAAAATATCTCAAAATATAATCATATATACGATTTTCAAATACTTTGATTGTCATAAGCATAAGGATGTAAAGGTAGGAGTGTGATTGCAAAGCAAACGTTACAAGGTGGGCTCAACGCAAAAGATAACATGGGTCAATCATGTGATAGAAGGGCAAGGCATCAAGGCTATCAAACAGGATGGAGTTAAAATGACGTGCTCGACCTCCGCGCACTAATCTCATATCAATCTCAAAGTTTCAACTTTCCAACTCCATCAAGCACTTTACAAACCCCAAATGTGATCACAAGTCTGACAACCACAAACTCGTTCGCAAGGAACAAAACGCCCACAACTCATACGTTGCACACCTACCGCTTTAACTTCCGTATACACATATCACGTCTTAAAGAACTAACGCATCACGTCACTACGTCTACAAGTCGCACGTGATATCAAAACAATTCTCGAGCCTACTCAGAAGGATACCAAATTTAGAGTGGAAAGACAATTGTCAAGGGTAATACTCATAGATTAGAAAGAATATATCCAATTCCAGACAAACAAGGATGCTCAAGCAATGAAGTTTGCTAGAAATAAATCAATTGACAACTTCAAAGATAACCCTTGGATCAAAGAAGTTCATTAGGATTAACAAGAAAACCAGTGCATCAGTTTGAAACAAACTCAAACTGAGTCGATGAAGTATGAGGTTTACAAAAGAGAATATTTCAAACCCAAGACAAAGCTCACAGAACTCAAGAGCACGATTACAAATACTTTCGAATACATTGTTCATAAAGGAACCGAAACTTGCGGAAAAACAACCTCGCAATTTAGAAGAAAAGTTAAGTAACAACATCCTTCAAAAGAGTAACAAAAGCATAAATGTGGCTTTGCTTCAATACAAGTTTATGTTGAAGTATATCATGTAGGATTTTAAAAACAAAATGCACACAAGTGTACCTAAGAGCTAAAATATTTCCTCAAATATTTTAGAAAAGATAGTTAGGTGCACATCTCGACCAAAAGTAATTCATAAAACTCAAAAGAAATCAAATGCTTGTTCAAAAATCCCCAAAGTTCATATTCAAACAAGCGTTTATAAAAGTTTTAGCAAGGACGAAAGAGGAAGTTAAACTCTTTTTAGAAGAGAAATTCTGAGGAAAAAAATTTGCTTACAATTTGGTAAAGCAAATAATGATACGTTACAAACGAACCGATTTCCACTAAGCGAGAAAGCATTTCCAAAACCTCATTTAAAATAGTGCATGCCAACTTTAAATTAACTTCGCCAAAATTGAACAATAGTTTCAATCTAAATCAAGCAACAGAAAATAAATTCCGTTTAAAACTTCTTCAAAGAGAATTCAAAACTTCTTTAAAAAGTCCAAAATAAGACTCCAAAAGTGTTCTTGAAATCACCATCTCAGAAGAACATTCAAGAAGTTTAAGATGTATTAAAAAGAAGTCAAGCCATGCAAGAAAGGATCTTAAATCAAGATAGTTCAAACAAGATCCACTAGGCATGAGACATCAAACAAGCTTTCAATTGATTCAAAAGAATACAAAAGTCATAGGAAAAGACAACCCAATCATTAGTAATTTCCCAAGGATAAATCTTTAACTAAAAACTCTTGTAGAGAAAATGAGAGAATAAACAATGCACTATTTTGAAACGAATAAAACTAACTCGCATAAGAATGAGATTCACAAGATTGGAAAAACCAAGATCAATGGTAATGTTCACAAGATGTAAAAGATTAGTTAAAACAGAATCACGTATGACATTCATAGGGGTGAAAAGCTTAAGAAGGAGCGAGTCTGATCATAAGAAGAAAGCTATGAGTCCAACACTTTCAAAAGAACAACAATGGCATAAACCATGAAGTATGCTAAACCAAACTCATTTCAAAATAAGTTAAGTAAAGCTTATCAAACGAAACTCAAATGAGACAAAAGTGGTAAATCCTTTCTTTTCAAAATTTTGAAAAATATTCAAATACATAATCAAATGAAGATGTGCATTGGAGCTATAGTAGAATTACTAGAAGGCAATTTAATTTTAAAGTAAATGCAGTTTTGCAAACCAGTGAAAACACGGGCGAGGTATTAGAAATAAGTAGTTGTTAAACTACATAAATAATTTCAAAGTCTCATATATAGAAAAGTATATATCTGATCAACAGCAATTTATAAAATCTCAAAATTGGCTGTGATCACTGTCAAGTAAGAGAAAAACTAAATCAACAATTTCGCAAAGAATGGAATCAAAACCCGGAGTTAAAAGTCACAGCACATTAAGACAAGTTCAAGGCTATATCAAAGAATACTTGAATCAAGAAGAACTCAAACAGAGGAAGATAGACACAACAAGGATCTTAAACCAGCATATGCACTTAAGGTCAAACAAGAATGCGTATGGTTAGAGGAGTAGAGTTGAAAAATCAAACTACTTTTCAAAAGGACTAGCAAACAAGAACTTCGAGTTAGGATATAAAAGAACAGGTCGACTCGAACAAAATTCAAGACACACAACTGAATAGCCTCGAGAAATAGTTTCCAACTTTTCCAAAACCCGCGATTCGCTTTACTCAAAACTCGGATGTTATCTATGATAACCCATCAGTGCTTTCATATACATAATTCACTAGTATTAAGCCGGCCAAACTTAATACCAAGAATTATGCAATGCAAGACTAACGACGTTAATCAATAGATCGTCATGTGCATAAAGCTCTAATTCTCGTCATTCGACAAGACTTATTACATGACAAACACTCAGAGTATGCAACTGAAACATAGTCAGTCCATTCCTCAGGCTCTACAGGAAGAACTGCTCTGATACCATAATTGTAACACCCTAACTACCAAAGCTCACGCTTCCGGCTGCGCGACTCTGATAGCTCGGACATTACAACTACACTTATACTATTTAATACTAAAATATGAGCCAATTTGAAACTTTAAACCACAAAACAGTTCCCAAAAATTACTTTCGCCATACAACGTACATCCATACATACCATACAACTTACAGAAACTCATAAAGAGTACATCTATATATATATACATACATATATATACATATTATTACAAACATTAACCAATACAATCCTATCCCTCTTATGGAATATATCCAGATAAGGGCGAGGGTACAATAAACCATAACGAAAACAATAGAGCATCACAACAATAATTAAATAAGCTCTTCGTAGCTTCTGCGCCCATATCCTGAAAGGGGAAAAATGTAGGGGGTGAGAACATCATCCTCGAAAGGGTTCTCAGTAGAGGGTTTTTGGGAATTACTGTAATAGGATACGTGAAGATAACCGCAACAGTGATTAATAACTGTCTTACGCCTCTTTACAAAAACAACAGTTTACAATAAAAGTAAAGTCGGAAATCCTTTCTGAAGAAGGAACCATCCAATTCTCAAAAACTCAAAAGCCTTTCAAAACGGTTTCTCCATGTTGAACCAAATAGCCTTTCACATTTTTCCAAATCAGAAACACAAAACCGAAACAACCATCGGTCCATCTCATTCCAACCACGGCCCTAGGCCCAAACAATCCAACCACGGCCCTAGGCCTAGACAATCCAACCATCAACCAAATCACCGCAATCCAACAGAGTCCCAATTGCAAGCACAGATAGGAAGTTCAAGCACAAACAACAGTTACAGCAAGTAGAACAATTAGCAGTTAATCACATAGGCAAACCAAGTACAATATGCACACCCAAACAATGTCATATAGATGCATATGATGCATGCCTGTCCCTAGTGGCTGATGATATCATCTGTCGGTTATATAGCCAACCCGACACGTCCTGGTAGCTAACCATGGACAGAAACACCCATCGCGGAGCAAGTAGGTTTGAGCTACAACCCCATTGCTATTACCCGCTTAACCCAGAGCCAGTGGAATAACCACTACTGCGGCTACTACCCAGGCGGGTGTTTAACAGCTCAACTTGGAGCGAGTGGATTCACCACTACTACCGCTACTACCCAGGCGTACAATCTCTGACCTGGAGCAAGTGGGACGAACCACAACCCTTGCTACTACCCAGGTATCTTAAGCATTGATCCGGAGTAAGCGGGACGAACCACAACCCTTACTACTACCCAGGTATCTCAAACATATATTCATTCAGTCCCAGCCATGGATCAACATCCATCTCAGCAATCCGGCTTAAATTCATAATTCATAGTCAGCCATACGGCCCATAATTCATTCGGCAATTGGCCATAAATCAATATCATACATAGCCATTCCGGCTCATGGTTCAATCCAAAACCAGCCAATATTCATAATCATACACAGCCATTCCGGCCCATAACAAAACAACATTCCCACCATTCAACATCATCAAATTCATAAAACCAGCATTTAAGCCATAAATCACTTTTCTCAAGCCATTTCACTTTGAAATCAATTTTCAACTCTTTTTCAGCATTGGCTTTAAAGATCTCATTTCTCAAATCATCTCAGGCTCGTAAGCCAACTTTTCTAAAAGTGAGTTCCCTTTTTAAAACAAAGCCACTCTCGTCATTCTCTTTCCAAAACTTCCAAAACCATGGAAAGTTAAAGATTCATTTTGGGAACATTCAAAATCACCCATCCAACAATGGAATTTTATAACAAAAGTTTCTCGCCAGAGTCCCAAGTCTTTAGGGAAGGTCAACTTATATAAATTCCTTAACATTCATTGAAACTCTTAAAATCATAGATTCTCGGTTCAAGTAAATAAAACTGAATTTATTATGAAACCGATCATACAAAATCACAAGTTCCAACCCGGTCCAAAAATCAACTTATTTGAAACGGAACCGGTTCATTTGAATCAAACCGCTTTCAGATTTCTTTTTGGAACCCATTTTTTTAACTCTTTCAAAATGCCTCAAGCTTAATTACTCAATCAAAAGTCTAGTTTCCTTTAAAACCACTAAAGCTCCTTTTTATATTGAAATCAATATTAGAGTACCATTCTTCCCTTCAGTGATTCAAATGGTAAAAATAGTTCATTTCTAAATAAGCCAAACTCAACGCATAAAGTTCATTAAATAAATTAAGCTTGAAAACATAAATATTCTCTTAATAAATCAAATAATACAATTTCTCAAATCCAACCACTTTTTAAATAACTTTACAAACAAGTGTAGGATTTGGTAGAAATTTCGGCAGCACCTCCCCTAAAACTTGGACTTTTGCCACCCGGTTCGGGTCCCAACTAAACCGTTTCTCATTCCTTTTTAACAGCTCAAACCAGAAATCTATTCAAAAGCAAGCTAAATCCAACAGTCGTCTCGGTGGCATATCTCAAGGAAACCATTTCAAAAATTAACTCAATATCAACCGATTTAACTCATTTCTAAAGCTTTAAAGAAACGGCTCAATAACAAATCATTTGTCCAAAACCAAATTAATTAAAGTAAACCAGGCTGAATTCAAAAGTGCATTCGACTTTGCAAATCATCAAAACAATTAACTCAAATCAAATCAATCCTCAGTGGATTAAACTCATATTTCAAATCTTTAAAGAATCAATTTCAAAACATTACATTTCACAAGCCGCACAACAATTCAGCCAAACCAACATCCATAATCATTCGAGTCAGTCAAATAATACATAAGGCAGATACAATCACCAAATACACATCCTCACATCAGTACCCATATGTAATAATTCCAATATACAAAATATAGTTTTTAGAAAGCGCCCCTACCTCAAAACGCAATTCCATAATCCAAACGTCTCATAGAGTCTTTTTCGCCTCAACTCCAAAACACCGACAATCAAAACCTCGGCTGCAAGCCACTTTCGCAACAGTCTCAACAACTCTAATCGCAACATACAACAACCGAAACTCAATCTCATAGCAATTAATGCCGCAAAACGTCAGCGTATGATAATAAAGCAGCGATTAAAGGACTCTTCCAAACAAAACGCTTACCGTACTCGAGGGAACCAAGTAGCGGCTGCACCAGTGGCGGTTCCGGTAACACCAACGTCACAGCCGGCGACCAGAGCGACAGCAACTCGCGGTAAACTCCTGACACAACCAGCCTTATCAACAACTCTCACGGCCCATGGAGAAATCAACGGATAAAGAAGCTGAAGCAGAGTTAGAGTTTACCATCAGAGAAGACTCGGCGGCTGTTTCTGCTGCAGAAGTGGTGGCAGCGAGGTTTCTCGGCGGCCAGAACAATAGCAACAACATTAACCAAAATAGAGCAGGATCGGGATGAGCGGTAAAGCCTTGGAACAGTCCCGGCTAACTCCATTAACGGCGACCAGAACCCTTTCTAACGGCGGCGCTCAAGAAGTCCGGCGATGACGACGGCGGCACAGGCAGCGGTAGTGACGCGACGCTCCTGGCGGCGTCCATCTCCCTCGCGCGTCTCTGCTCCGGCGATGGCTGAACGACGACGACACGGGCTCCATGGCGAGGAGCGGCCGCGGCCACCCAAGTCCTGCGAAGATGGCGGCGGATGCAAGGCTACTCCGCGGCGGCGACTGCACGAGGGTGACGGCAAACCAGAGCCTGAACAGCGGTGAGTTGAGCGCGGTTCTGGGCAGCGCAGCAGCTCCTCCTTCCCGGCGTTCCCCCTGGACGACTGTGGCGGCGCGACCCTCTCGCTCTCTCTTGCCTGTTCCTCGCTCTCTCAGGTCCCTCTTTCAGCTTCTCTTGTCTCTGCGCGACGCGACGGCGCGGCAGCAATGACGCCCGCCGACGCCGTCCTCCCCCTCTGCTCTTCTCCCCTCCCCGTTTCTCTTCTCCCCCCTTCTGTTTTCTCCTTTTGTTCCATCATGGAAGAGAAACGCTGCTGAGTTAGGAAAAGAAGGGTTTCGGCTGCAGCTGGGGCATGGGGAAGCAATGGGTTACCGGGTAGGATCTTAGGGTTTTATTTTGAAAATTAGGGTTAGGGGTAAATTGGTAATTTTACATAAAATTGGGAATAATATAGTAATTGGACCCAAATTAAACCCAACACTATTTGTACATTGAAAATACTATTTGCTCATTAATTTCACAAATTATTTTCAATAAAATGCCCAAATCTAAAAATTAGAAATAGTATACTTAATTTCTTCATTTTCCAAAATAGCAGTAATAATATTTAAAATATTATTTATCTAATCCAAATCATATAAAATCCTCATTATTTCATAACTATCAACCTTATACTTTAAATATAGAAAATAATCCAATAATTATAAAATTGTATAATAATCATAACTTATCTCAAATCCAATAAATCAAAACTTGCCTTAATTATCTTTAATAAAATAATCTCTGAAATTAAGGCTATAAATAACTTGTAGGATTTGAGACTTGGTCATAATAAGACTTTTCAAATATTCTGGGTCTTACAATACTGATAGCCATATTGTGATTGGCCTGCATCTGCAGCCATGAACCCAAGCAACTGGCTAAAAGAACCTCCTTCTCCTGAGTCATACTGTGGCACACTCTAATACTGCTGATGGATTGGGTATGGTGAGGTAAACTGCGTCTGAGATACATATTGGCTTGACGATTGGGGTTGTTCTTGCGGAGGTGGAGGTGGTGGTAGAGGTGGCGGTGGAGGTGGCGGTGAATCTGGTAACTGTTCTTCATTCTCTTTATTCGCCTCATTCCCTTCAACCACATCATCCATGACTTGATCACCCTCATCATTCTCTTGAACCATACGATCAGACAACTTCAAGTGGTGGCCATATTTATTACGGTACCAATGCATGTAAATATCTAAAGGATTCTGTGGAGGCATGGAAAGCTCAGTAAGAATGTGATTATACCTGTTTGTCCATTGCATAACCCAAATTGAATGACTGGTAACTATGGCCCAGTTAAAATTCTTAGAACCAGTTAGGACTTCACCGTGTGCCTTGTCTAAATTCTGTTCCTGATGAGGAACTCCCTGAACAAAACCGAACTGTTGCCTAACCCGATCGGTAGCATGTCACTCAATGCATTCAAAAGACACTAATAGCACCGTAGCACTCCACACAACCGAATGCATGTAAATCTCAGCAGGAATTATGTCCGAATCCATTCGATCCATAGAATAAGCAACCCACACATACTGGTGAAAATTAACGAGACTCATTATTACAATCCAAATAACAATAACATTAAATCAAAATCGGAAACTTCTGTACCGAAATTATACCTGGCCTTCCTGAAGATCATCGAATGCCTTCCTAAAGTGAGCAAGTGTAAGATACCTAAAGCGTCGGTTTCCATGCTCCCAGTTTCGCCACCTAATATGACTTATGCTCATTAATACAACTCGATTCTAAATATGAAGATATAGAGTCAACGTAAGATAATGTTACCTATTTGCAAGCGGAAAACTGCGGGGTTCCCTCTGAACCGGTGCTAGGTACGGCAATCGGATAAAAGCCCAAACGAGCAATAGTGTGAGTGAACCATCGATCTCCTTACAGTCATAACGAGATGCCCTGCATAATGCCCTGTAAAGGTGGGATAGGCATGCCGAACCCAACTGTATTGTCCGATACTGCCAAATTCACTTAGCAAGGGCAGATATTTCCAGTGCACAGATGCCCCAGACTTGTCTCCAAACAATATCGTACCGATCAACAACATAATATGGCACTTTACGTACCTCTGTATACTGTTCTCATCAACCAACTGTAAATGTTCTTTCAGATCACGAAGCCATGTCAGTTTTATGCAGCTCCCTCTACAGTCTGACTTTCTTGGTGCAATACCAAATTGATGCAGACACTCCACCTCTAAGACTTCAAAACTACTAATAGTCATCCCTGTGATTGGAAGACCGTCCGTCAAAAGACCGAGAATTAAGGCCACATCTTCCAACGTCACAGCACATTCATCAATTGAAAGGTGAAAGGTATGTGTATTTAGATGCCACCTTTCAACTAAAGCATTCACCAATGCCTTCTGACATTGGACTATTCCAATTTGAGACGTATGATAAAAACTCGTAAACCGTAAATGATCCTCCACTCTATGATCATACCGATCCGGGAGGACAGAATAATCACACGTCAACATCCATAAACTCTACAAAAACATAAAATACCAGTCAAATTATTAACAATTATTAATTTACTACAAAAACATCATAATTTTCTAACTAAAGCAACTAATTAAGTAAAATTATGCTAAATTATTGGTTAATTACAAAATTTGGTCATTACGACCCTAACTTACCAATTAATTACCTATCATTATTAATCATTTATCACCTGTAACTCAACAAACAAATATAAAATCAAATCAAACCACACAACTATCATACATAATTTAACTAAATTTAATTAACACAAACAATTTTACTATATCCAATTTACTAAGTAATAATATTTTAACTTCTAAATTTAATTGATTTTCCGAAACCTAACACGTTGTATTATATTTTACAAAGTCTAGTCGTTAATCAAAATCCTCTACATTAATTCCAAAAATTCGGCACCCGAAAATTTCTATCACTTATACTGTTATAACTTCTAGAATTAATTATAAAAGTTAAATAATTAACTATTATTTCTAAAATTATTTCTGAAATTCTATACATACTTCATCTGATTAATCTATAATTACTCTAACTCAAATATTTCTCTTGATTAAAATTCTCCAACCATATTTACATATAATAATAATAATAATAATAATAATAATAATAATAATAATAATAATAATAATAATAATGTCACTCATATATGCTCTTAACTTGAACTACTAACAACAACAATTTTAATTAAGTTTCTAGCAATAATCAGTATATTTCTAAATAATAATAATAATAATAATAATAATAATAATAATAATAATAATAATAATATCACTGACATATGCTCTTATCTTAAACTTCTAACAACAACAATTTTAATTACATTTCTAGCAATAATCAGTATATTTTTAACTAATAATAATAATAATAATAATAATAATAATAATAATAATAATAATAATAATGTCACCGATATATATGCTCTTAACTTGAACTACTAACAACAACACTTTTAATTCAATTTTTAGTAATAATCAGTATATTTTTAAATAATAATAATAATAATAATGTACTATGTTAAAACTACAAGCAACAACTATAGTTAACTGTCTAACAACTATAATTATAATTTTAAATAATAATAATAATAATAATAATAATAATAATAATAATAATGATAATATTAACAATAAAAATAACACTGAGGTTGCTATATCTCTCCCAGACTAACTATCTCCAACAATAATTATAATCAAGTTTCTAACAACAATAATAATAATTTTAAAATATAAAAAAATTAATAAATACACTTATATTGTGATAAGGATACTATCACACCTTATGTGGATGCCCATTTTTCATAAGGTGTAGTTTCTTAAGGATGACTATTATTTAATATGATCTTGAAAAGCTACTCATGTACATATATAAATAGGTTTAAGCCTCTGAGTATTATACACAAGTGAAAAACAATTATAAAACAAAAGCAAATGCTATTCTATCTCTCTTTACTTTTTATATTCCTTTTTATCTTTATATATATACTTATGCAATTCTCTCTCTATTTACTTTTTATACTCCTTTCTATCTTTGTATATATATATATACATTACAACATATAATATTATATATATATATATATAAATTATTATTGAGCTAATTATTTTAAGGGAAAAAGACAAATAGGTCCTGACTTTTTAAACTTTTGACAAATACATCCCTGACAAAATTTAAATACAAAAAAGTCCCTGACTTTAACAAACGGAGGACAATTTAGTCCTTCCGTCTATTTGCCTCTCATACACCTAACGGAACTGGCTGACGTGGCTGAAACGGTGTCCAGGTGTCCGTTACGGTGCCACGTTGGAAGGGGGAAAAAGTTCGAAGGACAAATAAGTCCTTGACGTCATTTTACAAATAAAGTTCGAAGGACAAATAGGTCATTGAGAATTTTTTTTCAAAATTAATAAACTCATTTCCTAAATTCTCTCATCTACCTCTCTCCATTTTTATATTTCTCTCTACTATTTTTACTCTATATATAATTATATTTTATATTAGTAATTTGACAAATCAAAATATGTCATTCGATGTTTTTTTACAATTAAAATATTTTAAATGTAAAATTATACACATTAAATTATTTTAAATTTTAGATAACGAATGTTAAAATTAATTACTAATAAAAAATTAGACTTTTTCATATAAAAATAATAACTAAAAATCTTATTATTTAATTTTTTATCTGCATATATCTTGGTCTTCTTAGTCAGAAACTTTTGTCAACTTACGACTTTTTTGTAAAAGTAGTTTGATTTTATAAATCTTTTGTGTCATGCATAATTTATACTGTTAGAACAAAGTGAACTATAATTTAAAAAAATATTATCGTAATGTTATTATGCATAAAAATACTAGTTCTAATATAATACACAAATGCACTGATGCTAACTTAATACATGAATGATGCACAAATGAACTAATGCTAACTTGATGCATAAATGAACTGATGCTAACTAATGCCACTGGTATGATGAAAACTGAACTAATGCAATTTAACAAATTCTAATATAATACACAAATGCACTAAAACTAAACTAATGCAATTTAAGAAAAAGAGTAGAAACATAACAAGCTCAATTTCTACAATTTTAATACAAATAATTTAAATTGTAGAATAAAACAAGTTAATTAGATTTCAAAATACAAGCATAATTTTATCAAAAATTATTTTTAATATGGAAAGAAAATTGGTGTTTTGGTTGAATATTGACATTTGAAGTGTATTACAGTATTGTGGAAATTATTCAACACGCCCCCACGTGTTGGCTAAGATGCTGCCACGTGTTCAACACACCCCCCACGTGTTGGCCAGAATGATGTCACGTGTTCACCACGCCCCCCACGTGTTGCACCACGCCCCCCACGTGTTGACTTCCCACAAAAAAAATCCACCCATCTATAATTACACCACATTCTCCCATTTTCAACAAAAACACCAATATTTTTTCCATACAAAAAAAATTAGCCTAATTTTATAAACTAAATTCTCATAATAGAAGCATAATAGAAGTATAATGAAAAAAAATTCTCAAGGACCTATTTGTCCTTCGAACTTTATTTGTAAAATGACGTCAAGGACTTATTTGTCCTTCGAACTTTTTTTCCCTTCCAACGTGGCACTGTAACGGACACCTGTACACCGTTTCAGCCACGTCAGCCAGTTCCGTTAGGTGTATGAGAGGCAAATAGACGGAAGGACTAAATTGTCCTCCGTTTGTTAAAGTCATGGACTTTTTTGTATTTAAATTTTGTCAGGGATGTATTTGTCAAAAGTTTGAAAAGTCAGGGACCTATCTGTCTTTTTCCCTTATTTTAATACTAGAGTCTTCTATTTATACATCTTTATTTTATATATCTTTTATTTTACAACACGTTATCAGCACGAGACTCTGATCAAATTTTTAAGAAGACTCAGGTAACAAATTTTCATTATGTCGAAACTCTTTCATCTTGAATTCAATGCTCTTGATATATCTGGAAACAATTATTTATCATGGATACTAGATGCTGAAATCCATCTTGATTCAATGGATCTTGGAGATACCATTAAGGCTGAAAATAATGCATCCCAGAAGGATAAAGCCAAAGCCATGATTTTTCTCCGTCGTCATCTTGACGAAGGATTGAAAAATGGATATCTCACATTAAAAGATCTTGCAGATCTTTGGAAAGACCTTGAAGAAAGGTATAATCATCAGAAAACAGTGATACTTCCTCAAGCCCGATATGAATGGATGCATTTGCGTTTACAAGATTTCAAATCTATAAATGAATATAATTCTGCAATGTTTCGAATCACCTCACGAATAAAATTGTGTGAGGAAAAAATAACTGATCATGATATGTTGGAAAAAACTTTCTCAACCTTCTATGCCTCGAATGTGCTTCTGCAGCAGCAGTATCGAGAGAAAGGGTTCAAAAAATATTCTGAGTTAATTTCTTGCCTTCTTGTTGCCGAACGCAACAATGAGTTGTTATTGAAAAATCATGAAGCGCGCCCAGCTGGCGCCGCCCCATTTCCTGAAGTAAATGCGGCAAATCATTACCCCAGAAGAGGTAAATGGCAAGCTTTTAATAACAAAAAAAATTATGGAAGGAAAAAGAATTATGTTCAAAAGAGAGAATCTAACCAGAAGTGGGATAAAGAAAGGAATATCGGGTAGAATAAATCAACAGAGGATAAGTGTTTCCGTTGTGGTGGAAAGGGCCATTGGTCTCGTACCTGTCATACCCCAAGGCACCTAGTCGATCTTTACCAGGCATCTTTGAAAAATGATGACAAAGGAAAGAAAACAAATTTTGTTTCAAATGATGTTGAGAACTCCACCACTCATTATGATGTATCTGATTTCTTTGAGGATCCTGAAGAAAATATTGGTCATTTGATCAATGATGGAATAGTTTAATATGTAGGATTGTGAAGTATCTATGTAAATAAATAATGTAAAGAACTTATTGTTAAGTTTTATTTTCTATGTATTTAAGTTTCAAATGTGATGTACATAAATAATGAAATATTAATATTTATGAATTTTGAAATTATTAAATGTGTCAAATTTAAAATAAAATTTTAGTATATGACATTATTTTATGTACAGTATTCTTAGAAGAATAATTCTGATCAAGTATTTAATTTAACTGTGCATACTACTCATTTTATTATTATTTGTTTTTTGAAGAGAATGGCAAGGATATATAATGAAGATGTATGCCTTGCGGATAGTGCAAGTTCACACACTATTCTCAAAAGTGATATATATTTTACCCATCTTGTGCCAAAAGAGGAATATGTTAATACTATTATTGGCTCAGGCAATGTGATAAATGGCTCCGGAAGAGCTATAATTTTGTTTCCTGGAGGAACAAAATTTATAATAAATAATACACTGTTGTCTACCAAGTCTCGAAGAAACTTGTTGAGCTTTAAAGATATTCACCGAAATAGATATCATATTGAGACTATGAATGAGGGAAATCATGAGTATTTATGTATCACAACTCATGATTCAAATAAGAAAGTTATATTAGAAAAATTACCCTCACTTTTATCTGGGTTGTATTATACCAAGATTAGTGCAATTGAATCACATGCCACTGTAAACCAGAAGTTTACTAGCCCAAATGAATTCATAACTTGGCACGACCGATTGGATCATCCGGGAACAACCATGATGAAGAGAATTATTGAAAACTCTCATGGACATTCACTAAAAAACCAGAAGATTCTTAAAACTAGTGAATTTTGTTGTGCTGCATGTTCTTAGGGAAAGTTAATTCTAAGGCCATCACCAGTAAAGATTAGATTTGAGTCCCCTGAATTCCTAGAAAGGATTCAAGGTGATATATGTGGACCTATTCATCCACCATGTGGATCTTTTAGATATTTTATAGTTCTAATAGACGCAACTTCGAGATGGTCACATGTGTGCTTATTATCTTCTCGCAACCTGGCGTTTGCGAGATTATTGGCTCAAATTATTTGATTAAAAGCATAATTTCCAGAAAATCCAATCAAAGCAATTCGTCTTGATAATGCTGGTGAATTTACTTCCCAAGCTTTTGATGCTTATTGTATGGCTAATGGAATAAGTGTTGAACATCCAGTAGTTTATGTTCACACACAAAACGGGTTAGCAGAATCACTTATTAAGCACCTTCAATTAATTGCTAGACCCTTGCTTATGAGAACAAATCTCCCAACCTCAGTTTGGGGGCATGCTATTTTACATGCCGCAGCACTTATTCGTTTGAGGCCAACGAGTTATCATCAATTCTCTCATATGCAATTAGCTTTTGGCCAGCAGCCAAATGTTTCCCATTTAAGAATATTTGGGTGTGCGATATATGTTCCCATTGCACCACCTAATCGCACCAAAATGGGACCCCACAGAAAATTGGGAATATATGTTGGATATGATTCTCCCTCTATAGTGAGGTATCTTGAGATACAAACTGGAGATGTATTTAAAGCCCGGTTTGTGGATTGTCATTTTGATGAATCAAAATTTCCAACATTAGGGGGAGATAATAAGCTTCCTGAAAAAGAACTTAACTGGAATGCATCATCATTGATGCATTTAGATCCTCGATCAGGGCAATATGAACTGGAAGTTCAAAAGATTATACATTTGCAAAGAATAGCAAATGATTTGCCTGATGCATTTTCCGATACAAAGAGGATAACTAAATCTTATATACTAGCGAAAAATGTACCAATTCGAATTGATGTCCCAGTAGGACAAGTAGCCACTGAAGCAAATTCATGCCAGAAGCGTGGCAGGCCTGTCGGTTCCAAAGACAAAAATCCTCGAAAGAGAAAAGAGGTAAATAATATTCCTGTTAAAAAAGACATAGTAGAGACACCTGCAGTTGTCCAAAATTTTGATATAACGACAGAAGACGTTCAGGTCCCTGAAAATTGTGAAAATGACGAGATCTCGATAAATTATGTCTTTACAGGAGAGAAATGGGACCGAAATAAGACAATTGTCAATGAAATATTTGCATATAATGTGGCATTAGATATCATGCATGAAAGTAAGGATCTTGAGCCAAGATCAGTCGAAGAATGTCGACAAAAGAATGATTGGCCAAAATGGAAAGAAGCCATGAAGGCTGAATTAGACTCACTTGCAAAACGTGAAGTCTTTGGATCTGTAGTCCGTACACCTGAAGATGTAAAACCTGTTGGATATAAGTGGGTATTTGTGAGAAAACGAAATGAGAAAAATGAAGTTGTGCGCTATAAAGCCCGACTTGTGGTACAAGGTTTTTCACAAAGGCCCGGTATAGATTATGAAGAAACGTATTCCCCTGTAGTGGATGCGATAACATTGCGTTATTTGGTCAGTTTATCTGCATATCATAAACTGCATATGCATTTAATGGATGTGGTAACAGCCTACTTATACGGCTCATTAGATCGGGATATCTATATGAAAGTCCCTGAAAGACTAAAGATATCTAAACCATCTAATGAATATTCGCAAGGGTTATACTCAGTCAAATTACAAAGATCTTTATATGGTCTGAAGCAATCTGGACGAATGTGGTATAATCGTCTTACTGAGTATCTGGCCAAAAATGGATTCAAGAATGATGATATCTGTCCATGTGTTTTCATAAAGAAATCTGTATCTGGATTCATTATAATTGCTGAGTACGTTGATGATTTGAATATCATTGGAACTCCTGAAGAGATTCCAACGATTATAAAAATTCTGAAAGAAGAGTTTGAGATGAAAGATCTTGGAAAGACTAAATTTTGTCTCGGCCTGCAGATCGAGCATACAAAGAATGGGATCTTTATTCATCAAGCGACATACACAGAGAAGATATTGAAGAGATTTTATATGGATAAGTCACATCCTTTGAGTACCCCAATGATCATAAGATCTTTGGATGTGAAAAAGGATCAATTTCATCCTAAAGAAGAGAATGAAGATATCCTTGGTCCTGAAGTACCATATCTTAGTGCCATTGGAGCGCTAATGTATCTTGCTAATAATACACGACCTGACATATCATTCGCGGTGAATTTACTAGCAAGATATAGTTCCTCTCCAACCAGAAGACATTGGAGTGGAATCAAACAGATCTTTTGATATCTTCATGGAACGATTGATATGGGGTTGTTTTATCCATATGGATCCAAGTCACAACTAGTTGGCTATGCAGATGCCGGATACTTGTCTGGTCCACATAAAGGGAGATCTCAAACAGGATACCTGTTTACATATGGGGGTACAGCTATATCATGGAGGTCCACGAAACAGACTATAGCAGCAACCTCCTCTAATCATGCTGAAATACTAGTAATTCATGAAGCTAGTCGCGAGTGTTTTTGGCTGAGGAGTCTGATTCAATATATTCTGTTATCATGTGGACTGATTGATCATAAGATAGCTCCAACTGTCCTGTTTGAAGATAATACAGCATGCATTGCTCAACTTAAGGGTGGATACATCAAAGGTGATAGAACAAAGCATATTTCTCCCAAATTCTTCTTCACTCATGATCTTCAAAATTAAGGGACAATTGATGTCCAACAGATCCGCTCAAGTGACAATCTGGCAGATTTATTTACAAAGTCACTCCCAAAATCTTCCTTTGAAAGATTGGTACATGAGATTGGAATGCGCCGTTTTCAAGACCTTAAATGATGTCGGCAAGAGGGGGAGACTGTACTCTTTTTTCTTTGGTCAGGTTTTTTTCCATTGGGTTTTTCTTGACAAGGTTTTTAATGAGGCAGTCGTCATCACTAAAGGATATTGTACTCTTTTTCCTTCACTAAGGTTTTTTTCCCACTGGGTTTTTCTTTATTAAGGTTTTAACGAGGCAATAATCCTAAATGGTCATCCAAGGAGGAGTGTTGTAATAAGGATACTATCACACCTTACGTGGATGCCCATTTTTCATAAGGTGTAGTTTCTCAAGGATGACTATTATTTAATATGATCTTGAAAAGCTACTCATGTACATATATAAATAGGCTTAAGCCTCTGAGTATTATACACAAGTGAAAAACAATAATAAAACAAAAGCAAATGCTATTCTATCTCTCTTTACTTTTTATATTCCTTTCTATCTGTATATATATACTTATGCAATTCTCTCTTTATTTACTTTTTATACTCATTTCTATCTTTGTATATATATATACATTACAACATATAATATTATTATATATATATAAATTATTATTGAGCTAATTATTTTAATACTAGAATCTTCTATTTATACATCTTTATTTTATATATCTTTTATTTTACAACAACTTACATGATTATCATAGCTTAGATAATTTACAATATGATATTCAGGACGAGCAACATCTCTATATTTTTTTTTCTTTGGCATCTTGATCTGTTTTGAATGAAGGTGTTGGACCAGACGTTGTTGAAGGATAAAAAAGAAGGAAGAAGGTGGCTGCTGAGTGGGTGGGGATAGATGAAGATGATAGTTTGAGTGGGTTTGGGGATAGGTTGGGTTAAAGTAACTTGTTCATTGCTGGTTGATGGGGCACCGTCCTGGGGAGCAAGAGAGCTGCGACGCATGGAAGCTATTACAGAACTTGCACAGTCCGTGTTGTGTGTGTAAGTCGAACCGTCCGATTAGCCCCTCCCCACTTGCACGGTCCGATTTGTGGCTATGCTAACACCTCATGCAAGTAATGCACACCTGCTCTCCATAACGAAGTCCTACACTATTGTTACCTCTATATACAAATTAAAAACCGCATTTTCCTCGTACCATGGTATGAGGTAATTAAAAATAATTTAATTTTAATATTATATAATAATTTTATATGTGTATTTAATTATATAATATAAAAATAATTATTTTTATATTAATTATATAAATAATTATTCAAAAAATAGATATAATTATATGTAAAATATTTTATATTAATAATACATTAAAATTAAACAAATTAAAATAATAAAATATTAAAGATTAATGTTTTTATCAAATATTAATAAATATCTTAAGTTAATATTATATATTATACCATTAAAATTAAATTTTATAATTTAAAAATAATTATAAAAATATTGATTAAAAATAATAATTTTTTATTAGTAATGTAGAATTATTTAAAAAATATGAAAAATATTAGAGAGTTATTAAAATTTATTATTTTGGCTATTATTTAATAATCAATTCAATTATTTTAGTCTAATTTTTTTCAGTTAAGTAAACTAACAATAAAATTTATCTCATATTTTTAAATATTAATGACTAATTAATTACTAAAAACAATAACTCTGATGATCATCTAGTATTTCTCTAAAAATAATATTATATGCATTATTTCAAAACAAAATTAAAAGTTAGTATAATTTTTATTTTTAAAATAAAAGTTATTGATAAAAGTTGAAAAAATAAAATTTTATTTTTTATATTACAATATATATATATAAGTATTATAATTATTATTTTTTAATTAAATTGGTAACATAATCCAAATATTGAAATTTGAGTTTTGTTGTTAAGATTTCTAATTTGGAAAATTTTATATTAAAAAGCTAAAGAGTTTAAATTTTAATGAATTTACTATCTTAAAATTTTCCAATATCTTATTATGATTAATATCAACAAGTATGGATAAAATCCTTGAAATTTTAATTAGTTTCTGTTGGTGCTTTTGCAGAAATGCTATCAAATATTCCAATCTCTTTAACAATCCTTTTTTTTTTGGGTTGGCAATGAAGTTTAAAAAAATGTTTAGGGTAAATAATATAAATAAACCAAATGACATCTAATATTATACTAATGTCTTAAAATAAATTTTTTTTACCAAAAATAGGGAGATTCAAACCCGCAACCTTTAAGTGAGTATGGAAAAATTATGCCATTTAAATTATAATTCGTTGGCAAAATAAAATAGCTTTATTACACACACACACATAGTAAATCGAATCAGCTTTATTCAATTTACTACTTATATAATTCAACTTTTGTGTTCTAGTTTAAATTCCAAAAAATTTACATTTTTATAAATTTATGAATTTAAAACGGAACAATAAACGATTTCTAAAAATTTATTAAAAAATATTCTTTTACTCATTAGCATCTAAAGAATCATTATCGAGACTTTTAATGTTGAAAATGTTAATATAAAGTATAGCCCTCAAAGGTGGCATAAGAATTAAAACTTGAATTTTTTCAAAGTCAGAAGTAACAGATAGTTATACTTTATATAAAAAGACTAACTATATTTATATAATATATAATTTGAGAAATAATATATTTAAAATTTTAATTACATATTATATAAATATAGTTAGTTATTTTATATAAAATATAATTATCTGTTATTTCTGACTCTAAAAAAAATTAAATTTTAGTCTTTATGCCATCTTGGAGGGTTATATTTTATATTAATTTTTTTAACATTAAATCCCGATAATAATTTTTTAGATATGAGTCAAATGATGATTTTTAATAAATTTTTAGAAATAGTTTATTGTTCCGTTTTAAATTCATAAGTTTATAAAAATATAAATTTTTTAGAATTCAAACTAAATCACAAAAGTTGAATTTCTATTTTTATTCGTTTTGAATTTTTTATATTTTATTTGAATCCAAATGGGAGGTATTTTTTATTTATATTTATGTTTTAAAGTTAAATTAAGTTGATTCGATTTATTACTAGTGCAATATATAAATGCTAAATCGATTACGAAACAGTTATGCATGTCTCAAGATGCTGCCTGCCCCGGTACCCTCATAATAATAAAACAGCTATGCATGTGCTTTGTAATTGTCATTTTGTTAGAGAAACCTGGTATTTATTGCAGCCCAAAATTTTTCTAAGAGTTTTTTTTCAACCTTAACTAGATGGATTGGCTTATTCGAAATCTGTCTACTCCTGGTGACTGGCCTGTTCGATTTAGAGTGACTCAATCATCTCTATGGTATTCTAAAAACAAACATGTATTTGAAGGAAAGAGTTCAAACCCTCATGGAGTGGCTATGTCTTTTAATAGTAGGAGTTATGAATTTGGTCTAGTGATAAAGGCCAGTATTACTCCAAAGAAGTTCAGCGCTAATGGTGATCTGATTCAATGGTATCCTCCGAATGAAAGGTTCGTAAAAATTAACGTGGATGATTCTTTCTTCAATCAAATAGGGAATACAAGGTGCGCATATAGTTCGTAATCATTTGAGTAAGTTTGTCACAAGTTTCTCTTGTAATTTAAGGGGGTGTTCGATTATGCAAGCTGAATTATAGGGAATAACTAAAGGTCTCCAGATTGATACCGCAAATGAATTTCATCATGTGATTATTGAATCAGATTTTGAGATGGCCATTAACTTCGTTAGAAATGGTTGTCCAACCCAACATCTAACATCTGTGTGTAACTCTCCTTGAAGACATTATTATTCTTGTAAAAAGAATCTCCCAAATGCGTTAGAATCACATTCTTCGAGAAGCAAATTTAATGGCAAAAATTTTGGCCAAGAAAGGACAAAAACTTTCTTATGGACTTTATGTTTTTTATGCTCTCCTACCAAATACAATTTAGGCTCTCTCCTTAGATGCCATGGGTGAGAAGTGGATAATAATTCTCTTTTGTGTTTTTAGATTGCTGTTTGTTTTTTTCTGTCGGAATCTTTGACCTCTTTCTCTACCAAAAAAAAATCGAATCTAATTGATTCGATTTACTACTAAAAAGTGTAAATCGAATTTAATTAGAGTTGATTTATATAAAATCATTCAGAACATATATGTAAGTTATTTTTATTTTAAGACATTAATATAATATTGGAGTTATTTAATTTATTTATGTTATTTATCCAAATATCAACTAGTAGTATCTTACATGTACAATCTAATGGTTATTTAATTACTTTACTCTTTGCACTAAAAAGATAAAATTAAGACATATTTATCAAATTATGCGAAGGTCCTTGTGAATAGACTCTGTCCTTATCTTATGAAGATTGTTAGTTCGCTTTAAGGAGGACTATTTTGGAACGAGAAATTCTTGAAAATATCATTCTTGCTCAAGAGGTCCTCTACTTTAAGAAGAAGACTAAATCAAAGATAGGCATACTAGCATTTAAGATTGATATGGAGAAAGCTTATAATTGAGTTGATCGGAGGTTTTTAGCTCATACACTTAAGAACTTTCATTTTTCTAATTCTACAATTAATTTGATTATGAATTGTGTCACTGCTTCCTCCTTATCTATTTTTTGAAATGAGAATTGTCTGAATGGCTTTACTCCTAACCGGGGTCTTAGACAAAGAGACCCTATATCACCCTATCTTTTAGTGTTGTGTATGAAAAGGCTGGCATGCTTTATTAATTATCAGGTTGATTTGGACTTGTGGGAGCCAGTTGCTATTTCTAGAGGGAGACCAAGAATATCCCACTTAATATTTGCGGATGACTTGATTTTATTCTGTAAATCTCCAAAGAGACAAGTGCAAAATGTGATGTTGGTTTTAGAGACTTTTTGCAAAGCATCTGGAATAAAAATTAATTTGAAGAAGTCTAAAGCGTTTTTCTCCAAGAATGTCTCTGCAACAAGGAAAGAGGTTTTCACTGAGGTGTCCTTTATCAGATTTATCCAAAACTTGGGCAAGTATCTTGGGGTTACCCTTAACCATTCTAGGGTGACATGTTCAGCTTTCAATGGTGTCCTGGATAAGATTCGGGATAGACTAGCAAGCTGGAAAAGGAGTTTACTCAATAGAACTAGTAGACTCTACTTGGTTAATTCCGTTGCAGTCATTATTCCCACGTACCAGATGCAAGTATCTATTTTTCTCAAAGGAATCATTAGTAAATTGGAGTCTATGATGAAGAATTTTTTTTGGAAATGACAAGTTGATGGAAGATGATTAAATCTTGTTAGTTGGAAGGTACTGGTTACTCCAAAAAAAATATAGAGGTTTGGAGATTAGATATCCTTATTATGTGAATATTGCTCTTCATGGGAAGCTAGTTTGGATTTTTTTCCAACAGCCAAACAAGTTATGGGTCCAATTGTTGGATGCCAAATACCGATCATCTCTATATGACTGTTTCGGTTGTCCTAAGAACAAGGACTCTCCCATTTGAAGGAGTCTTTGCAAGGTTTAGAAAGTGTTGAATGATGGGTTTGCTTGGTGTATTGGGAATTTGAACAAAAATTTTTGGTTTTCTAACTAAAGGAGAGAATGACAGTTATCTAATGAGATGCATTATATTCACATTTCGGATTCGAACCTCTGGATATAGGATATCTAGTCGGTTGGTAGGTGGAATTTGGATACTCTTTATTCTTCTTTATCTCAAAATCTAAAAGGTAATATTCTTTCTTACCGTCCAGATGTGCAAGCAAGTTCGGAAGTGGCTTGGTATTAGTCTGGGTCCACTGCCAAAGTCTATGACTCACGCAATGGTTACTTGTGGTTGTGTAAGCAGCTGTTTGGTTGGAAGGAGTGGAAGAATTGGCTTTGACTTTGGCGCCAACTTGTTTCAAAAAAGCATAAGTTTTTGGCTTGGCTGTGTCTTAAGGAGGCTCTTCTTACTGCAAGTTTTCACTTTAGAAGAGGGATGTCATAATCGGATAGGTGCTCGAGATGTCTTTTTAACTAGGAATCAGTTTACATTGTATTTAGGATTATCTAAAAGCTCATCTTGTGTGGTATAGGTTGGATATTTCTTGTCATCCTTTGAATTTGAAGAACTGATTCTTATATCATAGTAGAGAGTATCCGTTCAGGTTCTTTTCGGGACTTTGGTGGATATGGCAAGTAAATAATAATGACATCTTTAATCCTCGTGAGACTTGACTTTCGAAAAAAGTAATTTATCTGGCATTAGTTTTAGAAACAGAGCTTAGGAATATTTTTGAATTACAACGTATGTTCATTTCCTCTATTCTAGATGATTTTTTGAATCTCTCATCCATTGGTACTTTCAAGATTAATTGTGATGCTAGTTATCCTACTTTGGGTGATAGTGTTAGTTTTGTTTGCGTTATTAGAGATTGTAATAAGAGTTGGCAAAAGGGGGTGTTTGAGAACGGTTGGGAGTAATAGTATTCTTTAAGGAAAATTGTTTGCTATTTGGAGAGGATATCTCTTAGCCTGGAATGTGGGCCAACGAGATATTATTTGTGAGACGGATTGTGTGGAAGCGTTTAATATTGTTACTAATCATCAAGATGATTTTAGATTTATTAATCCGTTAATACTCAAAATAAGGGATATCATGCATTAGAATTGATGTGTTGACTTTCGTTTGATTATAAGAGATGCAAACATGGTGACAGATATCATGACAAAGATAACAATAAGGTTACAACTTTATCATGTAGAGCTTCTTTTTTTTTTAAGAAGAGTTTAAGAATAGTTTTAAATAATTTCTTTATTTTTCTTGTTTTTATCTTTTGTTTAGTTTATTTAAGTTACAAAAAAAATTACGCATATACTCGGTGACTAGTTTTATAATATATAAGTATTTATTTATTATATTTGATATTATGTACAATAAAAATAAAAATATGTTCAATAGATATTTTAGTTAAATATAAATATAACAATAATAAATATTATTCCAATCGGTTAAATGAATTAAACGATATTATTAAGTTTTTTATAATCCAACATAAATATTAAATAAAAAAATGTTTAAATAGTAGATGTTATCAGTCGTTGGATATTATTATAGTAAGCTGCTAGACACACACAAAAAAAAGGGTAAGCCACTAAAAAATACACTATCGTTGTTATTAGGGTTGAAATAAGTGAGTCAAGCCAACTCATGAGCTAACTCGAATTCGACTCATTAATAGTTTGATAAGTTAAGCTCGTGAGCTAGTGAGCCAAGTTTGAACTTATAAATTAAATGAGCCGAGCTTGAGCTTGGATAAACTCAACTCATTAGCTCGTGAGCTGACTCGATTATATATATATATCCTATATGTATTTAATCTATACTTTTAATATTATATACATACATATGAAATAGTAATATATAATTATATATATATTAATGATCTTAATTATTTAAAATTTTATATTTATTTTTTACATATAATTTTGATGTAGGATATAAATAAAAAGTTTATAATGTATTAATAGATAACAATATATGGAATTGATCTTTTTAAATATTTTTTAAAATATATAAGTTATAATTTATTGATATAAAATTATAGATTATGTATTTATGTTTCTATTATTTGAGTCAACTCGTGAGCTCGAACCAGCTCGTGAGCTTTCAGTGAGTCGAACTTGAACTTAAGAAATAAACTCGATTATTAATGAGTCGAACCGTGAGTCAAGCTCAATTTTTGTGAGCCGAACTTGAATTTGGTCTAACTCAACTCAGCTCGACTCACTTCTAGCCCTAGTTGTTATACACTTATAGTGCCGCGTAGTTAACCTGTATTTTTAGAAAGAAAATATGTTAAAATGATTATTATTAAGAAATTTAAAATATTAATTTTAATAAATGTATTTAAATTTTGATTTTTTGTATTTTTTTATAAAACTTTTTAATTAGCAATTTATCAACTATTTACTACACTTTACTGAAGCTTGTGTTATTACCATTCTGTCCCAAGGACGGATTTAGAGGAGGCTCCTGGGGCTATGATTTTCTTAAAAAATTTTGAAATTTTTATATATTATATAATGATGTATTTATTTTTATAAATTATAATTGACTTTTAGTCTAGTGGTTAATTAAAATATTTTTTATCTTATGACCTGGATTCAAATTTTAATTATTATATTTTGAACAATAATAATGTATTATGTTTTTTTAGGCCAATTATTTTGATAAATAATTTTTTAATTATTCTTTTTATTCTTTATTTTTTTATATTTAGAGGAGGCTCCTGGGGCTATGATTTTATTAAAAAATTTTGAAATTTTTATATATTATATAATGATGTATTTATTTTTATAAATTATAATTGACTTTTAGTCTAGTGGTTAATTAAAATATTTTTTATCTTATGACCTGGATTCAAATTTTAATTATTATATTTTGAACAATAATAATGTATTATGTTTTTTTAGGCCAATTATTTTGATAAATAATTTTTTAATTATTCTTTTTATTCTTTATTTTTTATTAATCATTTGTTTTGATAAATTATTTTTTTATTATTCTTTTAATATTTTTTATTGTTTTCTCTTAACTTTTAAATCTATTATCATATAAAAAATATTTTAATTTTATAATAAATTCTAATTGAATAATAAAAAAATATATACATAAAATTAAATTATTTTAATATTTATTTATTTTTCATGATATTAAAATAATAATATATTAAATAAATTATATATTAATATGAATATTTTACACATTTTGTTCACTAATTTATTTTAACTTTTTTTTAGAAAAAAACACTACGAGAATACGTTTTTTACTGGAAAAAATTTGCGCTCAAAATAGAAAGATAATGTTTTTCTAACCCAAATGTATCTTATTTTTATCACAAATTATTTTTCTTAGTTAACAATAGTTGCATTTTTAACAATAAACGGAGGTTGTTTAATATTTTTATTTTCTCATCAAAGAAATAAGATAATTAAGTGGTATACAATTTGCATATGTTTAATCGATCTGCTGATAACAGTCTATGCATTTTGTTATCATTTCTAATTGGATGATCCATTTAGGGGTGAACGCGGATCGGATCGGATCGAATACCATATCCGCGATTTTTAAGTTTGGATCCGATCCGCACATTTGCAAATCGAATTGGATCAGATATATCCGCAAAACACAAAAATATTTTAAAAAATTTATTTTTATTAAAAAATATATCAATAAAATTCATTTTTTCTATCCTTTTAAATATGTTTATTCTTAAAATAATATTAAACATGCATTTCTTAAATAATAAATTAAAATAATACAGCATATATGATAATTATTAGTTGAAATAAAATATAAAAAAATATTTATTTATTTATTTCTTTATTTTTGCGAATATGCGGATCTGATCCGATCCGATAGCTTTGCGGATCGGATATATATCCACAATTTTCGGATCAGATTCGAATAAATACCGCGGATATGCAGATCGGATCCAATCCATGAACATTCCTGAATATATTAATCCAACTGACAGAAAATTATAATGAATTAATTGCAGTCCCAGGTGACGAAGAGTCGATATCGAAGTACCAAACCTTCCTGTCGATGTGAACTCTTGGAAAAGATCAGCCAGTTATTCCTAAATTAATTGATTTATATAAAAAATATTAGAATAACTTATTTATATTATTCATATTATATTCTTTATAATAATAAAAAATTAAAATTAAAATTTTAATTATTATAAATGATATTAAATATAAAATTATTATTTTTAATAAAAATTTTTATTTTAACATAACACTTATTAATAATTTTTTATTAAAATAATAATAATAAATAATATTATTAATTATATAATATAATATTTAATTATATAAATATTTAATTTTCCACGTCTCCTCAAAATAGTTCTGCTCTGTCCTCTTTGTTGTGTTGTGTGTTGGCGTTGGGCAATCAAGAAAACTAGAAAAAGTGCATATGCGGCTACACCCCAACAAACATGAATGAATGCGATGTGTGATATGATGCAGCATGCCATGAATGAGTTACTACCACATCAATCATCATCATACATCATATCATATCCTCATTACGTGTCATGAATTAACAAAATTTATTATTTTTTGTTGTTCACAATATTTTTTAACTTAATAAACTAATAATTAATTAAACTTTATTTTAAAGTATGTTACTAGCTAATAAATTACCATATGTATAAGATAAAATTTAAATTCTCGACATTTACTTAAATTAACGAGTGAGTTAACTACTGAATCAGTCGAATTTAATTAACAAAATGTATTACTTGGGCAGCGGATTCCACGTATACGCTGCGTTTTGAGTTATAAATGCCTTTGCGGCACAATTTTACGTCAAATACACTTTTTACTATCTGCCAAACTACTCTAAGCCTAAATACTCATTCTAGGTATCATTTAATTTCATCTTTTAAATTTTAGTTGACTTGATTTAGTATTTGTATTTTTTTTATTGGTTTGTTGATCTTAGATTTAAATTGACAGGTGTTACAATAAATATATGAAAGAAGGGTCCATCTACTGTACAGATGCATGTTTGTACAGATTTATAGATTTTGATTTAAAAGCGTGTCATTAAAAGTGTTGCTTAAAGAGAAAGTGTTACCCTTAATCGTTAACTTGGCTCTGATACCAATTTTTTAACTTCGACTTTTCTTTTAATTTTTTTTTCGAAATTTCTATTAGCTCTTCATATTTTACTTTGAATAAGTTTATAACTTGTATAGGTGCTTTATTTAAAGGATTTTGATAAAAAGTATTGACCATTTCTACTAGTTTTGATTTATAACTTTTCAATCTTATTTCAGTTTATAATATTTTTTGCATTGATTATTGTATATAAAATCTTTCATCTGTTTGTCTTTTTCTTTAATATAATTTCTCAAATCCTCAATAACTTCTTTTATTTCTACACTTTCTCCTGTTTCTAAATATCTGTTTAATTTTTTAATTTCATTCTCCATTTTTTCTTTCAACAGCTTTAATTCTTTTAAGTCATAATATGGTTTTCCAGGCATTTATAAATTTTTTAAGTTTAATTCCAACTTGTTTATATTTATTCTTATTTCTATCCTTTTTATTATAAGATCGTTAATTTCAATCTGAAGATTGTTTAATTCCCTTTTATACTCCTTTATTTTACCTTTTAATTTTCTCGTCCTATTTCTTTTAATTTTATTTTCTGGTTTTTCAATCTTTTTATGCTTCATTATTTATTTTAAAATTTCTGCAAACTCTATCATTGATTCATCACTATTTTCTAGAGATTCTATTAATTTCTCTAGCTCTTCAACTTCTCTTTTCAACTTGTCATAGATTATTTTTAGGGCTTCAAATGCTCTTTGATTTATTTCAGAAAACTGTAAATAATTCAAACGATTTTTTCTTTCAAATAGCTTTTGTTTCTTGTCTTGATAAGTTACATATATTTCTTCTTTATTTATTGTCATAATTTAGTGTTTAGGGTTTCATTTAATTTTTCGACCTTTTTTGTTAGTTCTTTTATTTCAGAATTTTCTTCTTTGATTTTTAACTTAGATAAACTTAAAGGGCTATTAATTTTAGATTCTCTTATTTGAAAATTCGATGAAACTAATTTTCCTGATGGTTCTTTTAATAATAGAACTGGGTTTTCAATAGCTTTATATTTTGGTATTTCTGTTTTTACAATTTTCTGAAATAATTCATCAACATAAATTCTTTCTCTGTTTTTAAATATTATACTATGATGGCTATTTGTTAAAGCATAATTTATTGCATATGTAATTGAAAATGGTTCATCATCTTGTTCCATTAGATTCTTTCTGTGAAATTTATAAGCTAAGCTTATAGATCTTCCAAGATTTTCAGTTGATAAAGGTATAGCATATCCAAGATGGGCATTGAATTTAATATTTACGTTTGCCAAGTTTCCATGAACAATTCCAATTATTTGATCTATTGGGTCATCAGTAATTCTTTTATCACAGATTGCTAAGCTTATTGGTGAATTAATTCCTTTCATATATGTAGATTTGATTAAGACTTGTATAGTACTAATATGGATCCATCCAATTTTAGATCTTTTTTGTTGATCCTTAATTTTCTCAATCTGTTTACTCAATTCTTCATCATTTATCAAAGCTATTTCAAGTTCTCCATTGGCGGATTTTATCTTTATAGGGGCTTCAAGTTGAATTTTTCCATAGTATATTATATTTTTTCTATTAAAAACTTCTTTTAAAAGATTTTGTTTATTAAAATTTTCATTTGATTTGAGATTTAATTCTATTTTTAGAACAGCCTGTTTTTCATTATCTAATAAGGCAGATAATCTATAATAATCAGATTCTTCCGTTAATTCTAAACTTTCTAAATAATTCATAACTAAGAGATTAGCATAAAGGCGTACCTTTCTGGAGAAAAACTTCCTTTATTTAGAATATTTTACATAAGATGTTTTTATCTCCAGAGGGGAGATTGTAGATACTAACTCCAGAGGGGAGTTTAGAATTGGTTTTTCCTAAGGGAATTCTTCTTCAGACTATAGAATCGCCTCGGCAGCTTCCTCCTTGCTCTCCTAGCATATGAGTACTCTTAGCCTCCTACTTTCTATTGTCTGATGCTTCTACAATTGCCTAAGCAACCTATTTATAATAGTTGGGTTTGATGGACAATTCCCATCCTTACCCTTTTTATGACGTCATTGCTTACGTCACTGTTTGCTATATTGCACCAGCTACATTGTTGGTGCTTTATGACCTAAGTGCTTACGTCACTATGCAATAATGTTGAGAGATGCTTCAGATGAGATGTCCTCCTCTTTCATCATATGACCTTCAGATGCGTTATCTTCTTCCTTTATCATGTGGGTTGATTCCGTTTTATTATTACTTTCTTCAGATAACTCTGAGACACATAGCTGGCACTTGTGGTCTTCTCTGTCTCTTATCAAATAGTAGAGATTCCTCTTTATCCCTTCGGGGAGCTTTTCTAAGAGTCCAGATAAGTTGTAGAATGCTGATTCAAATTCCACTAAGAGTCTCATCTCTCTTTCTTCAATTTCATTCCTTTTACTGGACACAAGCAGAGTATTTCTACTTTTATAATTAATCCTTGTGTGAGATTCCTTTGTTATTTTTTGAGTTCTTTCAAAAACCCTTGCTAATGTACTGGCTAACCTTCCTTCATGACTGTAAATTGTTAAATCTTGAATCTGATCAATTGGTTGAAAATTTTCTGGAAAGACGGACATGAATATTACTTGGTGTGCTGGAACCAAGCATTCTTCTTCTTCATTAAAAATAGGTTGACTGTTTGTAAATTTTAGGGAGATATCCCTTGGATTTACGTTGTCAATCATATTTTTAAATCTTTTTACTACATCAACAAATCCTGCAGGAAACTCACTAATAATTTTCAAATCATTAAAAATTAAAATTGTATCAATTAATCCATACTGGAAAAACTGATAGGTGTCAGATGGGGAAGCATCTGGAAATATAACCAGCTTTGTTAGCTGTTCTTTGGCAATAGGATAATATCCCAAGATTGCCCTTTTTTCTTCAGTCCAATTCAGGACTATGTTAAGGGTTTCTTTGAGATTTGATCTACAGACCCTTTTCTTTTCCTTGATTTCAGCCCTTGTAGGAATGTTTCTTATTATCCCTGTTCTCTGGGTTTGAATTGGAGCTTTATCTGCTCTTTTTAGGGTTTGCTCTGGATGAAGAGCTTCATATTCCCTGAAGGATTTCTTTGCTTCTTTCAGTGTTAAAAATCCTCCTTTTATGAATTATCCTTGATTGATGTGTAAATGGTGCTGCTTTTTCCCAGGCATCATATACTCCTTTCATGGGGCCATTATAAATTACATAATATTTTTTATCTTGGGTGGATTTTTTGATAATTTCAGCAATTGTTTTATTTTCTGGAATTTTTTCTTCACCTGATTTGTCCACCACGCTTAGCTGGCTGAACTCTGATGGTTTTGGTTGTTGTGTTGATTTCATTGCTTCGATGGCCTTCTTGAGAGATTGGATCTGTGTCCTTATTTGCTAACAATGCTTGCATTTTTCGAGTTCTTGTTCGTATTTTTGAATTTCTTGATCTAATGCGTTGTAGACGAACTCCATTCTCTTGTTAATGTATCTGCAATAATATTTTTGTCACCCTTAATATATTCAATTTTTATTGGATATTGTAACAAAAATAATTGCCATCTTACCAATCGTCCATGATTATAATCAACTTTTAAGTTATATCGTATGAAACCTGTTAAGTAACTTGAATCTGTCCTTAATGTAAATTCTTTGGGTAGTAAATCAATTTTCTATTTCTTAAGAGATTTAATTGCTGCTAGAGTTTCCCTTTCATGAGTAGTATATCTCTGTTCTGTTGGAGTAAAAGTCCTTGAAATATACCTGCAAAGTAATTCCTTTGGGGGATATTTAGAATCTAGTGATTCTTTTTCTTGTTCCAAACTTTTTATAGCTTTCTTAGCTTTTAGACATCCTGACCAGGTTATGTCTGAGCATCTGTTTCTACTATTAAATAGTCATTTTCTTCTTGAATATAAAGTTCTGGAAGTTTTTCACATAGTTCTTTAATTCTTTGAATTTGCATACTATCTTTTTCATCCCATTTCCATACTTTTTTAGTACTTATTTTTGGAAATAAGTTTTTAGTGTATTCCGTTATATTCTTTAAAAATCCTTGATCAGAAATATAATTTATACACCCTAAAAATATTTGTAATTGTTTTCTATCTTCTATTTTATTAGGAAATAAATTTACCTTTTCTAGAACATTTGGTTGAAGTTTTAGCTTTCCTTGAGTGGATAGAATTAATCCAAGAAACTCTATTTCTTGTTTTGCTATTCTTGCTTTCTTTTTGCACAGGACTAATCCTTTTTCTTTACATCTTTCTAAAACTATTAATAATTTTTGAAGATGATCTTCTTTATCCTGTTTTATAAAAATTAGTATATCATCAATGTATACCAAAACAAATTCATTTAACTCTTTTAGATTTTCTTCCATAAATCTTTGATAAATACCTGGAGCTTGTTTTAATCCGAATGGTAATACATTCCATTCATAGAGCAACACACTTGTTGATTCTTTTGTTGGGCAAGTAAAAGCAGTTAATTTCTTTGTTTCTTCGTCTAAACGAAGTTGCCAATATCCTGATTTTGCATCAAGCGATGAAAACCAAGTTGCTCCTTTGATTTTTTTTAGAATAGAATCTTTTCTCGACAGTTTATGAGCATCACCAATAGTTGTTTCATTCATCTTCTTATAGTTAATAACCATTATTCGTTTTCCCCTTTTAATTTCATTATTGTTTTCGACATAAAAGGCTGGAGCCGCATGAGGACTTTTACTTAATCTTATAATTCCTTTTTCCAAAAGATCTCTACATTCTAATGAGAACTCTTCTCTATCTCTTGCGGAATAAAGAATTTTATTTGGAACATTTATCTCTTTTGTAGGATCTTTTAATTTAATGCTTACTAATTCGTTATTTGTATTTTTAATATCTAGAGGATTTTCAGCACAGATTTCATCCAAAAGTTCTTCTATCTTTATTTCAATATTATTTTTTAGAATATTTATCTGAAAGTATAAATTTAAATAACATGTTTCTAAAATAGAAAATATTTTAAATTTTAAGATCTTATCTATAGTAGTAGTTGGTATTTTTATATGTTTTGATTTTTGATTTATTGAAGAATCGTGTGGAGCTTTTAAAACTATATATGTTAATTCTTGAATGAATGGATGATATAGCTTTAAAAAGTTATTTCCTATGATAAAATCCATTCCAGAATCTAACATATATATAGATGGAACAATGAACCTATAATTTTGAATAAAAATTTCAGCCATCTCTACTTTTTGGTCAATTTTATGTATTGATTTGTCAGCTATTCTAACTCTTAAAGGTTTCTTTAATTTTTTCCAATCAAGTTTTATATTTGAACTAGCAAAGCATTGTGTTGCTCCAGAATCTATAAAAGCATTTATAAACTTTTCTGTTATTTTTATAGTAATAAATGTGGCATTATTACTCAGTCTCTGAGTCTGTTTTTGAGACATATTCAAAAATATAGTCTAAGTTATTATCAGATTCCTCTAAAGGTTCCATGAAACAAGACTTAGCAATTTCTATTTGTTTAGTAAGATCCTTTTTATCCTTCTTTTTCGGACATTCATTTGCATAGTGTCCTTCTTCTTGGCAATACCAACACTTACAGTTTTTTTTTTATTCGGGCAATAGTCACTTTTTTGTCTTTTGTTTTTATTGTTATTTCTTTTCCTAAAATACCTCTTTTTTCTACAGTTTGGATAGTATTTTCTTTTTCTAAATTGGTATTTTCTTTTTCTTTGAAAATTTTTATTAAGCCCATATTTTTTGGGTATCTCTTCATTATCCTGACAGCAAATTCTAATTATATTTGCAAATCTTTTTTGAGTTGCTTCTTGCATACAATGTTCTTTTATTTCCTCTCTTATTGCAGAGGTTGCTCCACCAAATTATTTTCAATTGTCCCTCTATTTATTTCTCTTATAAATCTTCCCATTATAAATTCATTAACAGGATATGGAAGTTTTGTTATATACATACTAAGATAATGATTTTTATCTTCTTCTTTTAATTTGTAATAATGTATTCTATATTCACATATATAAGACTCCACATTACATAGATCATATATCTGAATATTAGCTAAATAGTTTTTTGCTTCTTGATATTCTTTATTATAGACTTCTTGTCTATGATCTATAATATTTTTTCCAAAAAATTCTTTGTATAGAATCATCATTATATATAATATCTTATCATAAACTGTTGTTTTTGTTGCTAATTCTTCTATTATTTGGTTTTCTATTGATATCATATAATCTCTTATAGTTTCTTTAATATGAAACCCTATGTAATTTCAAATATCTCTTCTAGACAATTCACTAAGTTTTGGATTAGTAAAGGCTTCTAATAAAAAAGAATTCAACCAATTTTTGAAAATTTCTTTTTCATTCTTTTTACAGTCTAAGTCAAGCATTCTTTCTCCTTCCATTTCCTGGATTTTAGGAACGTATTTTGACGGTATTTTTGTATATTTTGAATCTTTATTTATAAATCTTTTTTTAAAAGCATAATTATCGAAACCTGTTTCCCATTTAAATTGAGATTGATTATCCTTAGATGTTCCAGCTTCATTTTTTACTTGTATTGGAATTGCTGGTTCTTCGTCACTTGAATAATCTAGGATGTGTTCTTCGTTTTCTATATTTTCAGAATTTACTAATTCTTCTTCTATTTGAAATCCATGTTCCATAATATTATTTTCTTGAGCCATTTTTAATTGTTTAAAAAACATTGTAACTTCTTCTAATTTTTCTTCAATATTCATAATTTCAATGGTGGTTTTACTTTTAAATCTGTTATGTTAATTATATTTTGACATTTTTCTTCTTTGGGATTCTCTTTTTCCTTATTTCTTTGAAATTTTATGGATACTAATATTTCTTCAAGCATGTCTACTATAGAATTTAATTGCGGATTAAAAGTATGATAAAGATGTGGAGAATCATTTCCATGGTAACATTTTTTAAAAATTCCGTGTGAAAAATAAGTTTTTTCAAGTTTTTGAAGTCCTTCAATAAAACTTATAGTAAAATAAAGATTTTGAGAAAAATCATTTTGTATTGATTTTAGGAATTCAGTGTCATTACAATTAACATTAGTTAAAATCATTAATTTTTGATCTATTAATTTTGATAACTTAATTATTTCTTCTCTTAAATCTTCTAATTTACTTTTTTCCATAAAGTGACGCTTTTCTTTGTAAAGAGTTACGGTTTTAAGTAAAAAGTGTAGTTTTAAAATGTGTGGTTTGAATTTTGCGACGTAAGCACATATTTAAATTTTAATCTGTACCCTATAATTTCCTACGAAAGAAACATAGTTTTAATTTTAGCAAAATAAGACAAACAACGTAACAATATCATTGCTAATTTCATCTACCGTCAGAATAAAACTGACGTTATTTATATGAGTCCAACATAACACATTAACACGCATCCATACAGTGATAAAAATATTGAAAAACAAACTTTATATATTATGCTGTGTCAAATTTAAACATTAAATTAAATTGTAAATCAAATTTACAATTAAATTGAGTTTTCACCATAATAATAATAATAATAATAATAATAATAATAATAATAATAATAATAATAATAATAATAATAATAATAATAATACAAAACGATATGTTCATGTAACTATTTTTAAAAGCTTCTTTTTACTGTGTTTAATGAAATAATAGGATGGACTTCCATTTAGAATTTTCAAGTTCTTTTATTTCACATTTGACCTGATTTAATTATACCCACTGCAATCATACTGGACTTTGATGGAATTATGATATTTTTTGTGAAATCAATGACAATTGACTTCGTTACTATCTTCGCATATATAGAAAGGTGATTCCTTGGGAATAATTGATTTTCTTTTTCCCCTTCACAGTTCAGCTTGTGTTATATATATATGAACATGAATTCTCTCACTTTTTTTTAAACCATTTTGTCAAATGTAATTTATTGTTATTCAATATTTTTTTATTTTACTTAAAAAATATATAATGAGAAATTATATTTGATAAAATAATTAAAAAAATTAAAAAAATTTATTCTCATATATACTTTTATGTATGTGTGTGCGAAATTTTGTTGTTTGGTTGTCATTCATTTTCTAATGTATATAAGTCTTTACTAAAAAAAAAAATTTAGAAACAGGTGTTATTCTTTGCAGAAAATAAGCTATTCAATTAAAAGTTAATATACCCCATCAAAGGGTTCAAGAATCAACCCGAGTTTTAATGGTCAACCGTCAATGGGTGCTGCTTTTACGGGTAATCTGGGAGAATTTTGAGTTCATATTGAGTCGGCCACCTCTATCCCCAAAATCACTACCCTCCAAAAATTTGATCACTTTCATTTTAGGCTTCAATTTTCATACGTCATTCCACGTAATCTACATCAATAGTATTTAATTTAAATTTTATCCTTCCATTTGTTATCAAAATAACTAAATAAATAAATAAAGAAGATGTAACAAATATAAAATAAAAAAATATAAAAGAAGAAAAAAAAAGATTTTATTATTTTTTGTGTGTTACTCTTTTGCCGTATTTATAGGCATATAAAATTTACGTTTTAAATTTTATTTTAAACTTCATTAAATTTGCTTTATCCTAAGAATTTATTTTTTTTAACATAGAGAAAATGTGCTACTCATAAATGGGCATCCATCATCCTTATCCATCATCATCACAACACTCCCTCTTAAATTACCATTTAGGATTATAACTCGTTAAAACTTTACTAAAGAAAACCCAATAAAAAAAATTTAGCAAAGAAAAAAGAGTACAAAATTCATTGTGATGGGACTGTCTCATTAAAAATCTTGTCAAGAAAAATCTAATGGGAAAAAACCTAACCAATGAAAAAAGAATACAGTCTCCCCCTCTTATCGACATCATTTGAAACAAATTTGTTTCTTTTTCTTTGTCATCCTTTTTCAATGATGCTTGATAAATATCAACTAGGTGCCCTGGGGTACGACAGGTACGTGACCAATGACCCTTTCCACCACAATGGAAACACTTATCCTCTGTTGATTTATTTTGCCCAATATTTCTTTCTTTATCCCACTTCGGTGAGATCCTCTTTTTTTAACATAATTCTTTTTCCTTCCATAATTTTTCTTGTTACTCAAATCTTGCCATTTATCTCTTTTGGGATAATTTGCCGCATTTACTTCAGGAAATTGGGCAGCGCCAGCTGGGCGTGCTTCATGATTTCTCAAAAGTAACTCATTGTTGTGTTCAGCAACAA
This sequence comes from Arachis hypogaea, assembly GCF_003086295.3. Classification (NCBI taxonomy): domain Eukaryota; kingdom Viridiplantae; phylum Streptophyta; class Magnoliopsida; order Fabales; family Fabaceae; genus Arachis; species Arachis hypogaea. The sequence continues at coordinate 129,746,263 of NC_092038.1, forward strand.
GAAGGCAAGAAATTAGCTCATAATATTTTTTAAATTTTTTTTTCGATACTGCTGTTGCAGGAGCACATTCGAGGCATGGATTTTTTAAATTTTGACTTTGAGGGTTAACAGGATCACTTAACATCTCAGATTCTAATTTAGAAATGTCAGGAGACAAAAGATTATCAATTTCAAAAGAATGTTGAGCTAGTTCAGTTAGAAAATGTTGATCATTCTGTGGTATTATGCTAACTGAACATGAACATGAACCTTGCAAGATGACCTTTTCGGTCTAATCTTAGGCAGCGTTGCGTTTATCTGTTGTAAGAAAGCTCTCTTAGCAACAGATTCTTCTTGCTAAGCAAGCCATAAACAGGATGTAGTGTTGTTTCCAAGTTGAGGTATCAACATAACAAGTAGTTATTGAATAAGAAAGCATAACATATCACCAACTACCGATACACTTTGACTCTCCTTCCACTACCATCATCATCATTCATCAGTTTATTTATATATGGCATTGGCAAGTAGCTACCCTACTCATTCAGCAACAACCAGCACTTGATTTGATTTCCATTTTTAGCATTCAGCAACAACCAATACAAAACAGCAGCACAACAACATCAGTGCCATAACAAAACAGCAGCATAACAACAAGCAGCTTAACAAGTCATTAATTACAAATTTCAAATTCAAAACACTGATCAGTGATCACACAATCACAGTGCCATAACAAAACAGCAGCATAATAATAACAGCAGCTTAACAAGTCACTAATCAAAAATTCCAAATTCAAAACATTGATCAGTGATCGGAGAATCACAGTGCCATAATAAAACAGCAGCATAACAACAACAACAACACAACAAGGGAGAAAAGAACAATGAAAGTCACAAAAGAAATTAGCAATCCTATTCCTGTTTCGTACATTTATTTACTCATAAACAAAACTCAACTCCACTTGAATTGTTAATTTAACCTTGGTCTTATGGAATCATAAATAGGAATACATTACATTGCTCTTTCTTCTAAAATTCAAGCAAAAACAAAAAGGAATGATTTTAGTAGTTTAGTACCTGCTTCAGCATTCGAACAGTGTACACTAATTGAAAACTCATGTTATTCTATTGCATTGTCTCTAAGGAATCCAGTGAACTTTAGGGCTCCCAACCCCAAAACCTCCACACCCACTTTTCGCATCACTTTGCCATTTAAAATCGTAAAACAAACATTTCAGATGAACATGTTACTGGGATGAAGGTCACTGTCGGGAAGGACTTGGAGGACTCCCCTGACTGCGATGCACGAAGACTCGAGGAGACAAACTCCTGAATGCGACAGATGGCGACAAACACTGATTAGTGATCACAGAATCACAGTGCCATAACAAGTAACAGAAATCATAAATCAGCAGCATTACAAAAGACCCAAGAAATCAAAAATCACAAATTCAACCTCAAAACCCTGAAACAGAGTTACAGACTCAACATAAATCAGTAAATCACAGTTTCACTAACCTTCCACTAATAGCAGGAAGACGAAGACACGATGACGACACCACGGGGCACCAGCTGGAGGCCTCGACCAGCGATTTCACTTGGAAATGGACGACGTGCCGAGCTAGAAGGGGGGGACGCTGCGGAGGAGGAGAAGGAGGAGGCCGTGGAGACGACCGGCAACCCGCGACCTGGGGAGGTGCTAAGGACCTGGGGACGGCGACGCAATGAACGGCTAGGGTTTTCCTTTGCTTCAGATAGGCCAGGGCTTGCACGAATGATTGGGGGAAAGAAGTGGGGTTGTTCGCGAATGGTTCTGGGTTTATTTTTCTTATTTTTTTACAAATAAACAAAACGGCGTCGTTTTCTATGAACCGGCCGGTTACCAGTCCAGTCCAACCGACCGGTTCAACAATTTTCAAGCGGTTCTTTTTCCAACGGTTATAAGCACTGGATCGAACCGATCCGATTTTCAGAACTTTGGTTATAACACCATCCAAATTTTACGATGAAAAAGTTTTTATATGCATAAAATGAGGAAAAATATTTATTTTTTATTTTTAAAATAAATAAAATAACTTTTTGTGTACTATGTGCATTAACTTACCAACAAACAAAATATATTCTTAACAAAAATTGCGTATTATGTGCAAAAAATTTATGTATTATATATAAAAAATTTTGTATTATATCGATAAATTTGTATTATGTGCAAAAAATTTATGTATTATATATAAAAAATTTTGTATTATATCGATAAATTTATGTTATGTGTGTGCAAAATTTTTTATACTATATCTTAAATTTGTGTATTATATCAATAGGTTTTTATATTCTCTAATAAAATTTGTGTGCTGTAAAAAAAATAATATATGTGTATTATTTTAATTAAACTTACACTATTTTAATTAAACTTAATTATTAAAATGCTTATACGTGTATCATCACCTTTTTGAATATTCACGTCGCATTCTACACTGTTAGAACTTATAAGAATGTTTCTTAGTACAATTATTACAAGACATACGCCACTAATGGCTGTAATAACATTGAGTTTTATAAAATTCAACATGCATTATGTATAGGTTAAGAAAGTCTAATATATTTGGACCAATTATTAAACTATTGGAATGTGCCTAACCTACCTTTAATACTTTGTGAGGAAAAGCATAATAAAGAGATTAAAGCTTCATATACATATATATTCTCTCTGATCTCTTAATCATGAAAGCTTTATCTTTCATTAGTGGCTTAAAGAATGAATATATCATTCAAATACAATAATAATGGTTAACTCAATGCAACATATTTGGCGTAACTAGGATTCATTATGTATGGTGCCATCACTTTATAACATATTTAATTTGAAGTTAGTTTTGTGCTTAAAATTCTTGTAAGAATATAAGATTATTGTTCTTGTGCGGGTAGTCGACTCTAAAGTATAGCTCATTTTTTAATATTTGGATTTGTTTTTTTTTTTGGACAAGAAAGATGATACATCAATTTCTTTTAAAAACGGTAGCAATGAACATTTGTAAAAGCATTCCAACACTCAAGTTAGTAAGATTAGAAAATAAATATGAGTTCAGAATGAATAACGTATCTCCTTTGTATCAGGAGTGAATTTATTTATAGAATCGTTGTGTTACAACAGTTAATTAGTGGATCTAATATTGTGGAGCTGATACTTAATGGATCTAATATTGTGGAGCGATATTTGACTTGTTAAGATAAGACCGTTAGGAGAATAAAATACGTACACTACGTACTTCTAAGGTAGCACGTGTTTATTTAATTTTAACCAGATTTTGATTTATAGTTTTACCTAAGCCGAATTATAACGGACGGATCATATGATCCATCCGTTGCCTATAACTCGGTTGCATAATTCCTTGGTCTAAAAAGTGACGAACTTAAACTTACAACTCAACTAACTATACCTTGAAATCGGCTATCTACACGGAAACAATTACCATCATTAGGTTTTCTTTTGGTCATACACAACAACTCACCTTAATATTATTAGTGTAGTATCATGCACTAATATGGCTATTATCCATTATAATAATAATAACATTTCTCCATTAAATTTTTATAGGTGGATTTTTCCTCCTAATTTTTAGGGTTGATAGTAAAATTCGTTTATGAAAAATCACTCTTTTTTAAATTAGTCATTAAAAAACTTTTTTAGTTATACTAATTCTTGAACGAGAAAACATAAATTAAATTAGTCCTTTCGTTAATTAGATGATAATGTATCACATTAAGTGTATTTTAAAATATTCTTTACATAAAATAACAAAATAACTTATAATAATTTAATTATTTTTATTATTTTATGTAAAGAGAATTTTTATTTATTGAGGTCTAAAAAATAATATTAACATTAGTACTATCAAAAAATATTTCGAATTTAATATTATGAAGAAAAAATAAAAAAAATTATATAAAAACTAATTTGATTAATTCAGGGGCGGAACTATATACATTGCCCCCTAATTTTAATTTTTTACATGTAAATTATATGTAAATTTCAGTTTAGTCCTCCTTAAAAATTTATTTTAGTTTTATTTTATTGTGTAAATATTTTTGGCCCCCCTCTAATATTTTATCTAGCTCCGTTCCTGGATTAATTTTTAATAGAGGAGTGCTAGGGGGCCAACACTTTTGTTAAATTATGGCCAGCACTTAACCATCAAAAGAAAATTGAATGATTCTATACCATTAGATGCAATCTCACACCATTAAAAATATTATTGATGGCTAATTGATGATTAAAAATCACAAATTCTGTTTGCCTCCTAGACTTTCTCTTTTTGAAATTTTAGGAATGAAAATGATTTACGTTTGAACTTTCAGGACTATTTTGATTATAAATAACTCATTTACATTTCAAGTGACACGTGGCATGTTAGGTGTCACTGACATGACATATCAACTAATCATCTTGTGACATGTGGCATTAACCTACCATGTTATTATGTCACGTGGCACTTAACGTGACACGTCATTATCTAACTAACGGAAAGACTAATTTGACTTACGTTTTATTTTTTAAGGACTAATATGACTAAAAAAAATCTTTTAAGAACTAATTTAAAGAATGAATGATTTTTTAGGGATGAATTTAACTATTAACTCCCAATTTTCATCTTTACAAAAAAAATTTTACTCCATTTTCAACCCCATATATATTTATATATTCTCAATGATATCTATCTTGTTTTTTTTTCATATTTCTATATTCTCAATGATATTCATGTTGTTGTTTTTTTTTTTTCCCGTTAAATCAAGTCAGGCTTGCAAAACATCTAAATATGAAAGGTGATGTGAGCTATTTTTTTGTCACTAATAGTAACCATAATCATATAAATATTGGGCTCTTAAACACTTTGAGAGGCCCCTATCCCAACCTTCAATATTAGAGCGTCTTAAAATGTTAGATCCAGACCAAAATGTTACACCGATTGTGGGAAGTGGGCCTATTGCCATGTGAATTCAAAGTGAACTGTTCCAGACTCTCGATGTATAAAACGAGGTTTCCTGGTATGGGCTTCGGCCAGGACAAGACCCAAAAAAAGAAAAATCGGGGTTTCTTTACAATTGAATGTATAACTAACCTTATAAATACTTATAGATTCTCGAGGGAAAAAGTAGCACCTAAGTTCTTAAAGCATACAAGTGATTTTTAATACAAGCTATACAAGTTATTTATATTCACGCTGTTTCACATTTTTTTTGTGTTTCTTCTTCTTCTTCTTCTCGTAATTTTTCTCTCTCGTTATCATCGTCATCAACACCACCTCTTCCTCCCTCTTTTTTTATTGAAATTTTTTCTCCTCTTTTCGTTTTCTCTTTCTCCTTCATCAAAATCACCAGAAAAAATGAAGAAACATTATTCAAGATACTGTTTTACTATTCTTTTAGATTTTTTTTAGATTGTCTTTGTCATGTGCCTCATCCTTAACCAGCAAAACATTGAAAGATTTCAAGAAGAAATATACTGTCTCCCCCTATATTGGGTATATTTCTTAAATCCTTTAGGTGTATTTCTTAAATCCTTTGTGTATTTCTATAACTGTTTAGTTGTATTTCTGTAATTTTTTGGATGTATTTCTATAATCGTTTGGGTGTATTTTTGTAATCGTTCGGGTGTATTTCTGAAGTTCCATCATCTTCAAAACAATTTCAAAATTTGATTTCAAAAACCATGAAAATCGAAAAAAAACAGAAGGAGATCGAAGGCAAAGAGAGAACGCTTTTCCATATAAATCATACAAGTCATTTATATTCACGCCATTTTCACGTTTTTTTTGCCTCTTTTTCTTCTTTTTCTTTCTCCGTGCTTCTTCTTCTTCTTCTTCTTCCTTTTCTGTGTCTATTCTTCTTCTTTTTTGTAAAAAAAGAAACGAAGATGAAACACGCGAAGATGATTCAGTAACGCACGTGTTAGGCCTAACTTGTAAGACTTGTAAACAAAAATGACTTATATGTGTAGCACTTCTCAAAATTATTAAGCTCCACGCAATTCACTATTTTTAGTCTTCCATCTTATAAATTGCAAAATGTTTATAAATCTCTGGAACATGGTAACGTTGGATATAATTATCTTTCTTAGTCTTCAATTCCATTCTGACAATTTATTCTATTATATAAAAATTATATTTCTGCCACTTAATAATGGAGTTTACTTGATATACTTTTGAGAGTATTTTTTAATTTATTTTTTCTAACTCATTAAATACGAATTATTACGATAGACTAACTATATCAATTAATTAATTTGATTAGATATTTAAATATCATATAATTTATTATAATTTATATCAATTTAATTTGGTAGTATTTTTAATTTATTTATTTTAATATTCTGTTAGTATTTTTTAATTTATTTTTTTAATTTATTAAACCAAATTTATTGTGTGTACTAATGAATTAATTTAATTAATTTATTAGTCATTAAAATAATAAAAATCGGGTTAAAATATGTAACGGAGATATTTTCAACTAATAATTAAATCAAATCATATATATTTTAAGGACTAAATTAAAATAAGATAATTTCTTACTTAATTAAGTTGAGTGCAATAAATAAAAATTAATTTTGTTAGATAATTATAGTTGTCTGGTCTATTATATATAGATGGCCACACAAAATTATAAGAATAGTGGTTTTTATCGCTCTTACTATTTCAACTCTTCTTTTCTTCTTTTTTTTCTTTATGTATAATTTCTTTTATGTATAAATGTACCCAAAATAAAAAAGTACGGATGAGATTTTTATTAATTGTTTGTTTAATGAATATATCTCAATTTAAGCATTCTACTATTACTGTAGATAGAAGTTGACCTGTAATAATTCAAAGTAGTTAATATATTTTTTTATAGTATTAGATAGAAGAATATTTGTTAAAATGAATATACCTATTGTAATAATTTTTTTTTAAATAATATATTTTTATGTCAGTTGACCTGTTATGAATTTATTTTTTAAAATGATAACAAATTATTTTTTTTCTAATATTATCGCTTAAAAAAAGTGATAATGTGAGTCAACAAGTGTATAAATATTATTTGTAAGAATGTTGAAAGAGGTTATAAGCATACATTTTTTAAAGATTTATTGTTCAATATAACAAACAAAATTCATATGATTTAATTTATACGAATACCAAACTTTTTTTTCTGGTAAAAAATGCTACAAAAGCTTTCCAATGTGCAAATAATAAATTTTGCAAAATCTTCTTGATAAGATGCATGATAATAGTCAAATTCTTAAATTTATGCATTTACAAGAATAAAAGTAAACATGTATTAATGGTTAAAGATCGGTGGAATTCTCCACCATTTGTTTTTTGAAAATCATTAAAATTCCATTGTCACAAAAAATATATATATAAGAGAACATTCTATTGGACTTGGACTAATGAGTAAAGGGAGCAAGTAAAATCAAGTTCTTATATTTGGAAAATATGAGCATTCTATAGAATTTGTTATCCTTTGTTAAAAATTTACATGAATCCATTTAGTTTATATGAAAATATCATCCACAGGGTATTTTAAGATAAATGATGAAAAACTGTTCCAAAAAATGCATTATCTATGAAAAAGTAAAGAAGCATCTTAGCGATATGTCGTGCAAATTTTTTTAACACACAAGATAATAAAATAGATTGACTTTAATATTATTAAAAGTTAAATTTAATAGTTTAAATAAGTATCACTAATTATATTAAAAAAAAATTTATAATAATATGATTTAGATATTAATTTTTTCGAATAAATTCATTTTAAAATGTAAAAATTAGACTCAATTACGCTAAAAGTTTAAAGATAATATAAAATTTGACAACAAAATTAACATTCATTAAGAAAATAAATTTATTTATGACTATTTTCTAATCTATTATCTATTATATCTAATAAAAATCAGGTTTCTACACTTAATGATGGAGCTGACGTGGTATGTTTCTGAGAGTATTTCTCAATTTATTTCTTTTAACTCATTAAATACATGTTATTATGATAAACTAACTATATCAACCAATTGATTTGATTAGATATTTAAATATCATATAATTTATTATAATTTATATCAATTTGATTTGGTAATATTTTCTAATTCATTTATTTTAATATATGTTAGTATTTTTAATTTAATTCTTTTAATTTATTAAACCAAAATTATTATGTGTACTAATTAATTAATTTGATTAATTTATTAGTTATTAAATAATAAATTTATGAATACAATAGACAACTGAAATATTTTCAATTGATAATTAAATCAAATCAAATCAAATAATATATATTAAACTAAATTCAAATAATGTGAATTAAAGACTAAATTAAAATAAGATAATTTTTTACTTATTCAAGTTAAGTGTAATAAATACAAATTAATTTTGTTAGATAATCATAGTTGTCTGGTCTACTATATATAGATGGGCACACAAAATTATAAGAATCATAATTTTTATTATTCTTGCTATTTCAACTCTTCTTTTTTTCTTTTTTTTTATGTATAATTTCTTTTATGTATAAATGTACCCAAAATGAGAAAGTACGGATGACTATTTTATTGATTGTTTGTTTGATGAATATATCTCAATTTAAGCATTCTACTAATGTAGATGGAAATTGACCTGTAGCAATTCAAAGTGGCCAATGTATTTTTTATAGTATTAGTAGAAGAATATTTGTTAAAATGAATATACCCATTGTAGTGATTTTTTTTTCAATTGTTATATTTTTATGTTAGTTGTGTAAATTCTTTGAAAGCACAAGATAATAAAATAGGTTGACTTTAATATTATTAGAAGTTAAATTTAATGGTTCAAATAAGCATCACTAATTATGTTAAAAAATTAATTTGTAATAATAATGTGATTTACATATTAATTTTTTTTTAGTAAATTCATTTTAAAATGTAGAAATTAGACTCAATTACACTAAAATCTTAAAGATAATATAGAATTTGACAACAAATTTAACACTCATTAAGGAAATAAATTTATTTATGGCTATTTCCTAATTATAAATAATAACAAGACTATGAAAAAATATTAATGTCATCATTCTTATTAATTAAATCATAATATTAGGTAGTTGATAGTTTCATATGCAGAAATTATTAAGTAATTACGTAAAAATTAGCAACAAATAAGCAATAAGAATTTAGAAAAAATCTATTATATAATATCAATTTTATAATTAAAATATGTCTCATATCATATTCTCATATATTCTATTTATTAGCTATTTTATTATATAAAAATCAAGTTTCTATACTTAATGATGGAGTTGACATGACATGCATGCTTATGAGAGTGTTTAGCGATTTGTAATACAATTTATTATGATAAATTAACTATATCAATTAATTATTTTAATTAGATATTTAAATATCACATAATTTATTATCATTTATATCAAATTGATTTGGTAGTATTTTTAATTTATTTTTTTAATATTTTGTTAGTATTTTTTAATTTATTTTTTTAATTTATTAAATCAAATTAATTATACTAATTATCTGCATTAATTAATTAATTAATATAATTAATCATTAAAATAACAAATTTATTCATAAAATAGGTTCTCAATATATTTTTCACTAATAATTAAATCAAATCAAATCATATATATTGAGCTAAATTTAAACCATGTGACTTAAGGATTAAAATAAAATTAATTTTGTTAAATAATTATAGTCTTCTGATCTTCTATATATAAATAGCCACACAAAATTATAAAAATCATTATTTTTATCACTTTTGTTATTTCATCTCCTTTTTTTTATGTATAAATATACTCAAAATGAGAAGGTATAGATAATTGTTTCATTAATTATTTATTTGACAAATATTATAGTCTGAAAATGTCTTAATTTAGGTATTCTATCGCTGTCGATGAAAGTTAAACATGTGGTAATTCAGGGTGACCATGATATTATTTTATAGTATTATATAAAAAAATATTTTTTAAAATGAGTATACCCATTGTAATTAATTTTATTTGTCAATCTGTTATCTTTTGCCTAACAAATAATATCCATGTTGAATATATCATTTTCATTAGAAGCCATACATAATTAATTGATAATTTTATATATAAAAATACTCATGTGGTAACTAAATACCATATTGTTATCTCATTAAAGTTAATTCTCCTATGATTATGCGAATGTGATTCTCCCATGATCATGTGAATATATAGCACTATCAGATGAAAATTGATTGTATTACATTTATGTACAATGAGGTTGGTGATCTTTTAGACTTAATCATGATCAAAGTTGAGGAAGGTTTGAAAAATGCTAACAATACAAATACTTTATATATTTAATACCCAATAATAAATATATAAATTAAAATTAATATTGTTTCGTACAAAATCATAAAATGTATAGCATACTCAAAATATATCCCATCCGTATTAACTATCATTGTTTTTCAGTTACATTATGACAAATCTGGTTATTAAAAAAATTAAAATTTACTTAAATATACACAATATTATTTTATGCTTTTCATTTTTATTTTATTATCTTAAGAAGTCATACATATTATAAGAGAACTTCATCTTTTTACTAACCGGTTCTTTCACTCAATGGTTTCTATAAAAAAAAAAGCCATAATAATATTGTCTTTGGCAAGAATATATGGGATTTTGAAAGGTTGAAGCATAGGTTTAGTCCTTAATATATTCGTAGATGAAGTGCAGAGTAGATAAAAAGATAGCTAATAAAAAAGAATAAATTACCATTTGTATCAATGAAAAATACAAACGCTGACACATGTATTTATATAAGAATAAAACAATAATTGTACCCACGAAAGATAGCTTCCGTGTGCCAAGAATACCCTAACGGACCAATTGTGTAACCAACGTCCGGGTACTCTTGGCACACAAAAGCCATCTTCCGTGGTTATAATTGTCGTTTTATTCTTATATGGGTACATTTGTCAATCTAATTTTTTATGGGTACAAATGATAATCTATTCAATAAAAAAATAAATGGTTAAAGCTTTCTCAAAACTAACCGCAGTAATGTATGACAGGTGTTCTATAATTTTTTTGGATTTGATTGTTTCTTTATTATTATATATTGTTCTATTTAATTTATGCTAAAAAGACTAGTGATAATTATCTTATCGTCGTAGTGTAAAAGTTGTAAGTATTATATTTACTTGTATGCTCTTAAATCTTATGTCCTTGATGGATATTTGTGACTCAGTAATTATTAAAAGAAATAATTGGTTTAACATTTTTTATATTCTATTTAAATTATAATAATGAGTAAATATTTTTTTAAAAATAAATCATGCGATTTTTCATAAAAATAACGTTTAAATAAGTGTAAAATTAGATTATACCACAGATGATAATAGATATCTTGATATTAGATCTGCTATAAAACAAATTTTTAGCAATATTCTATTGTATTATATAATTTAGTTATATTTTTTTATCTTCAATCTATATTATTTAGATTGGCATATTTCTAAAAAGGGTTATTCAATTTTTTTTTAAATTATTAAATCAAATCAATTATAATTTATATTATGGTTAAATTCAAACTTTTATTTATTTTGTTATATTATTATATATAAAAATATTAAATTCTTTGATTAATCACTTATTTTATTACGAAATGATATTATATATTACTTTTATATTTATTGGCAATTAAATTTTAATTACTACATAAATATTATATTTTAAGTAATTGTATATTTTATTATTATTTTGAGAATTATTATATAATTATAAGATCATTTTATTATATTTATTTTTTAAAAGTATTGTCATTATTGGAGAATAATTAATATTTGTGATAGTCTAAAATTAAAAAATAAAAATACAAAATATTAATATATTGAATTTTTGAAATATACATCTTGAAATAAATATATGTGATTATAATTAATGATCATAATTAAAAGTCTTTATTTTATTTTAATTTATTTTATCTTAAATTTTATTTTTTATTAATTATTATTTTTTTATACATTTATTTGTTATTAATTTATATAAATTAAAATGTATAACTTAAAAAAATAGATATGTGTTTAAAATAAAAAAATATTTTTTTATTAGTAAAAAATTTATATCGCTTTAACTTTTTTTTGGCATCATATCTTATATTTTTACTATAATTAAAAGTTAGAGGTATATTAAATATAAATTAGTAAAAAAAATATAATACTTAATGAATTATCATAATCACATTTAAAAGTATTTAAATTATTTTTATATAATAGAAATGATATACTTTAAAAAATATTTGTATATAATTTACTAACAAATATATAAAATATTATCATAATTTTTATTTTTAATAAAAATATCATTGTATTAAAGTGATGCATTTTATAGATGTATAAATAAAATTTTTATTAAAAAAAATTTTCAAGTTATATAACAAATGTAATTTTATTTTATTTTATCCTTAACATTTAGTTTTAATTTTACCTTTAGAGTTTTAATATGTTTCAATTAAACTATTAGAGTAAACAACATTAATTATAACTAATTAATTATATTATCTTATTTGACTAAAATTAAATAAACATTAAATTATTTAATAAATAATAAACAAATAAATAAAATAAATGAATTTAATTTAAATTATTTTCTTATTATTTTTTATATCTAGAAATTAGAATGTGCTTTTATGTATTTTGATTAATAATTCTTCAACGAGTTACTATTTTATTTACTAACATTTTAAATTTTTTATAATATTTTCATAAAACTTTATTAATAGGTTCTTCTTCACAATATTTTTATTAAATTTTTTAACAAAAATATATATTACTTTTTGTTTTTCATCTTTTATATTACAGTGTATTTTTATCAACTATATACATTATTTTTTTCTTTTTTTTACTTTTTTAATTATTTTATTACCTTATTTTTAATTATTTATTTTAATTTCACTCCTCATATGTTTATTGTATTTCACTTCATTTTAGATTAAATTTCATAATTAACTTTCAATTATATAAAATTCAATAGTTTCTTTCAAAATATGCTTAAATATATTATCTATTATATACAATCATTAGGATAAACAAATAAATATAAATTGAATATATAATTTAATTTTAATTTAAACTAAAAACTAAATGAATTGTCACAAAAATAGCAACCAATTTTATTTTTAATTTCTCTATAATTTATTTAAAGGTAAAAATTTCTCTATAACCACTAATATCGTTGATAACAAAATTATAAGTCTCTATAAAATAAAAATAAAAATATATAATTTTAAAGTTATTAATCATAGATTATGGACAAATTTAAAAAAAATTATAGATCAACATGTAATTTTTTTATATTTTTATTTTTTCTAAAATTTTTTAGACTTATCAATATTTAAGTTGTCTATACATCACTTTTCAAAATATTATGATTTCACAAGTTATAATATGTAGAGTAAATCACCTTTATAAAATATTTACAAACCAATTTTACGTATATTTGCCAAAGTAAAAAAAATTACGCGCATGTCTCAATTTACATATCTATATAAATCAAATTTATGAAGTTCGAATTATGTGTTTTCGTAGTAAATTGAATCTATAAGATTCGAATTACTTGGATGCTATATATGCTACTAAATCGAATGAAGGAGATTCGATTTACAATGAGCTAGATTGCTATTAAGTGAGTATAAATTGAACCTTGTTACTTCAATTTAGCATGGACCATATAAATCGAAATTTATAGATTTGATTTAATAGGGAATGACATAATTCGAATTCATTGAATTCAAATTACTTTCGAATCACAATGTCAAGTAATTCGAATCCTATAGATTCTATTTATTACTTATTACCCTAATTCGAATTCATTAAATTCGATTTATATAGAAATGTAAATGGAGATAACTAGGTAACATTTTTGGGTTTAGGGGATATAGGTAATTTTGGGGTGACTTTGGTTTATCAACATAAATTAACCTAATATGTGATATTAGTTATTGTTATATATATATATGAAAAATGTTACTTATTTATTCATTGTTTGGATTAAAACAATTTGTAGGGAAATAAAATGCTGGAGAAGAAAATAGATGAAAAATTTAATTTTTTATTGTTTGGATCAACAAAAAAATTGAATGAAAAACATAAAAATGTATATGGTGCTCATGTAAATTTTTTTTCTTCAAAATTGCGAAGAAAACTTATGCAAAAGTGCAAACATGGATTAAAATACAGAGTTACCATTTGAATTATAATTTATATATAATATATAAAAATATTAATATAATTTTACTCTATTATAATTTTTTCTCTTCTTACTTTTTCTTCCATTCAAGCAAAAGAAATTTTTTCCTCTATTTTCTTTCCATTCATTTTTTCTTCATCTAAACACACACACACAAAAATATACTTTTCTTTCCATTTTTTCCTCTCATTTTCTTTCTTTCTATTTTCTTTCCTCTTATTTTTTATCTTATAGTCAAACAATAGCTTAGTGTTTATCTTTGTATCTTCTATTAATATTGTTACAATAAGGATACATGTGACTATATAAAAATGAAATAACATAAACTTTGATTATCTGAGAATTTATTGAGTGGCTAAAATAGCTCCACATTACAAACCAATGAATGCTAACAATAGGGATGATCACAAAAAAGCCAAAAAAGACATTTACATGGATTACTCGCATTTTGGGGTTAGATGGAAATTCGTGAAATCTTCACGACCTGCCACCCGAAAATGGATGGGGACTTGAGGTGGCAAACGTGACAAAATCTGTCGGGTTGACCTGCATAACCCGACAAAAAAGGAGGGTTGAGCTGGAAATTCGAGACTGCCAAACTTAAAAAGCCCGCCTACCCCGCACCGCCTAATCCATGAGCTTTGGTGGGTTTCGGTGGGACGGTGTAGGTTTTTTCGCTGGGTCAAGCTTTTATTGTGTCAAGACCATTTTTTTACAAATTTCTATAATGTTATTAATCTACAAGAGAATGAAGATGATAATTGAAGATGTTTTAAGTTATATTTTAGATTATGTTTTATGTTTAATTGATTATAAACTTGAAGATGTTTAATTATATATTTTGGACAATATTGATTTTATTATTTTGTTTTAAAAAATTTAGTTTATAATTATGTTTATTACATATTTATAATTATAATTTTTAAATATTTTTAGAAATTATAAATTTATTAAAATTATTGTGAAATTATATATATATTATTTAATATTTAAAAATTTATAAAAAAAAGGAGAGCCCACCAGCCTACCATTAGGCGGGGCAGGAAAAAAATTTAAGACCGGCTTACTAGGCGGGACGGGACAGGCTAGCCCACCAGATTGTAGGTTTTTGGCGAGACAGGACAGGCTTTCCTGTTTGCCACCCCTAATGGAGACACAAATATAAGTACCCATCTTATGGAATAAAATTATTAATTTATCCTAATTTATGTATACATAAATTCATTTCTTAAATTTAGTAACCCTAATTTCTGCTTTCAATTCGAATTCTTCCTTTTTCTTTCAGACTTATTCTCAGCCTCGATCCTCTCTCTAACTCACTTTCTCTGCCTCTCAAGTCCGTCACTACGTCACTCAGTATCGTCCCAAAAAATTATGTTATATTATTATGTTGGAATATGTTTTTATATTTTCTCCTTTCAAAATGTTATTTTTCATAACGAGTATATTATAAATTATATTGAATTATATTGAACTAATTATTTTATGATTATTATATTATGTCTTTTTGTATTAATTTTTTTTAAAAGTTTACTGAGGAGATCTGCATTCCCTAAGGGGTAATGAAACAAGAACTTGCAATGTCGGAAAAGGAACGAGGGCATTTTTTTTAAATAGGAGTGAGGGATGGGAAAGGAGTTTCTGACTCTCTTTTGAGTACTTATTACCATATCTAACTAGCAATGGAGATCCAATCTGAGTCGATTTAAGAGGGGACGCGTGAATTTTATCTGCATTGGGCCTTTAAAGTAACGAACCTAAGTCGAATTTGAAACCCTAACAATGGATTTTAGTTGATCTTACTTGCATTGAGGTCTTACTAGACCCAAATATATCTTAGATTAATATTTTGAGTCATTGTTATAGCAAATACTATACTATTTAATATTATAACACTTAGTATATATAAAAGTTGAATATCTTTACAAGACATTTTTTTAATTCAAATTAAAAAAATTAATTATCTCTTTTTTAATTTTAAATATTATTTTTTAATGTAACAGAAAAGTAAAAATAACAATAATTACTCACATAATTAAAATAGATAATTTTAATATATACATGACACTATATATATCAAAGATTATTATATATGATGTATAATTTTTTTCTGTAATGACTATTTATATAATTTATTGAACAATTTTTTCATCTTAATATTTAATAAATTAACATACAAAATATTACTTAACTTATAAAATAAGTAACTTAAGTCATAATTTAGGATAATAAATATAATAGTGCAAATATTTATTTATTTATTAGTAGTGAAAAATATGTAAATAGTATAAACTGATATTTTCTTAGTATAAAAGCAATAATAAAGGTTATTAATTAAGTTAACTATCTAATTAAAAAATTATAAAAAATTGTTTAAATAATAACAACAAATAAGATCACTTTTTTTACATATTATAAAGTTTATGAAAAAAATTTTGGATAATAAATCAATTCTCAATAAATTATACATTAATTCTGTCAAAAAAATAAATAATTAATAAATTGGGTATTATTATTTACGTACTAATATAATATATATTATCGATTATTAAGTTTATAATTAATTTTAATCTAATTTTTGATAATTAAAATTTAAATGATTAAAATTATTAAATGCTAAATATTTTACATCTAATCAATTTATTTTTTATTGAAATAAAAAAATAGTCATTAATCAATTCCAAATTTAAATTTAAATTTGAATAAAAAATAAAAAATATTTTAAATTTTATCTCACTAACTAGAATTAATTTCAAGACATGAAATTATTTTGCACATCATATATATATATATATATATATATATATATATATTGTGGGATAGTATGGTCATTTGCTATTTTTTAATAGTAAATATTATCAAATAAAATGGTGTAAGAAATTAGAAGAAAATATATTTATAAATTTAAAAAATATTAATTTATTTTTCAATAAAATAAATTATATATTGAATAATAAAGTTATTATTGGTTTCTCTTCACACTAACTAATACTCAACGATGGTGTTTCAGTATATCATGTTATTAAGAAATATTAATTGATCTAATAACTTTTGTAATGACATAAGTTTATGAATTTGAAAATTTAAAAATTATTTTATAAAATGTGAATTTTTAACAAATAACAATATTGATCATATTGTTTTGACTTCAAGAATGAATACGATACCAACAAATAAAATTGTCCTAAGTAAATTTCAACAAAGACCAAAGTCCATAAGTATTGCTATTAATAAAAAATTAATTTATTTTAAAGACAAATAGTCAAATACAATTTTTTTTCTACGGATTTTCTAACTCGACAAGTCGAGAATTAATCCATTACATATTGATGTTCTATTTATTAAGGGTGAAGTTCAAACTCCAAATATTTATTTAAGTAAATAAATGAGATAACTATTCAACCAATTCAAATTAATTAAAATAAATATTAATTCTTTTTAATATTTTTAAATTATAAAATATTTATTATAATAATTATTATATATATTTTTTATTTAAATTTTAATAAAAAAATTATATAATTTTATATATTATTTCGTGTAGGACACAAAAACATACGCCAGTAACTTATAAATCTACAATTGCAATTTTAAAGACTTGATATTTTTTTTCCCTCAACAACATATAATTCTATTGCAAAGTATTTTAAAGAGCCTACTTGATATTTATATCTCTGACAGATCTATAAATCCATACAAAATTTCTAAATAAAAAAAATAACTTGTCATATACTCAAAATACATTATACTACTTTAGTAATTGTAATGCTTAAAAATAAGAAATACATTTTCTCTTGTATATAAATTTTATTATCAACAAGTCATATTATATATATATATATATATATATATATATATTAATAAAAAACAAATAAAATATATTTTACTATTAGAAATATAATTATTAATATTATTTTTTATTAATTTAAATTTTTAAATAAATAATTTTATGATATAGTATCTGTTCATATTCTGACCCAAATGATAAATCAGACCTAAATTAAGTTAAAAGGCCTAATCTATAAGATTGGCCTCCACTGCCTATTCGACCTCTTTAAAGAGATTGAGGTCAACGTGAGCAGACACTTAACACTTATCTAAGTAACTGCTTCTGCAAATCTCTCTCCCACTTCTAGATGAGAGATCTCAACAATCCTAAGATAAAGGGACGGTTATCCACCATTAGAAGTGGGACTACTTTAACGGTGGTTATTGGCTCATCTCCTATAAATACCCTGACACACTCAAGTACATCCAAGTTCCAATATATTCAAAACCTGCTTAACCCCTTGTTGACATAGGCATCGAAGTGCCTTTGCAGGTACCACCCCCCATTTCTCAAAACGCACAACTCGGACGGCGGCTCCCAAGCGAGAATAACTCGGAGATCATAGCATAATGGCAGACCACCAGCATGAAGATGGACACACTGCATCTGAGTCCGATCAAGAGCATCAAGACGCGATCAATAATGACCAAGCGATAATATCCCTACAAAGAGCGAAAGGACCGCGTGGCGAAGGCCCCTCGAATACTCAGGGATCAAAGAAAGTTTTCTCTGAGGTTTATCAGCCTGGAAAAGAGGGGCAACCTCATTCCACCGACCTCATGGGACTCCTACATGGCCACCAAGATCGACTTGAGCAACTAGAACAAGAGCTGGAGTGACAACGTGAAGCGGAGCAAAGCCTAAGGAGAGAAATCGAGTGACAAAGAGAGCTTGAAGAAAAGCTCTCGAGGCTGGAATCCAATCTTCAAAATAAGGATTCTCGCGCAAATCGAGAGGACACCCCATTGGGAGAAGAAGATCCATTTACTGAGGATATCATGAGGGCTAAAGTTCTCAGAAACTTTAAAAGTCTCGATATGGATCTGTATGATGGGATGACTGACCCAAAATATCACCTCAATAATTTTAAAAGTTGGATACACTTGGCCGATGCCTCCGACGCTACCCGCTACAAAGCCTTCCCAACGACTTTGACAAAAGCGGCCATGAAGTGGTTCGATAGTCTCCCCTCCAGATCGGTCACTAGTTTTGACGACCTCTCGCGCAAGTTTCTTGCGCGATTTTCAATTCAGAAAGACAAGGTCAAGCAGGAGGTCAAAGAATCCCCTGAGAGACTACATGGAAAGGTTTAATAAGGCGTGCTTAGAAATCCAAGACCTGCCCACTGAGGCAGTAATAATGGATCTCGTTAATGGACTTCGAGAAGGACCCTTCTCCCAGTCCATCTCAAAGAGACACCCGACTTCTTTGAGCGATGTACAAGAGCGAGTTGAGAAGTACATCAATATGGAGGAGAATGCCAGATTACGAGAACCGAGCTGGTGGCTAGAGCACTCTCACCAATCAAAAGAAAAAGAAGAAGGAGCCAAAAGAAAGGAAGAAGTTGGGTCCGAAAGGCCTAGAAGATACCACTCCTATACTCCCCTACGAGTTTTTCTAGTCGAAGTCTATAGAAAAATTTGTCATACTGAAAAGCTTCCTCCCCCGCGACCCATCAAGAACAAAAAGGGGGGAGCCGTAATGAATACTGTGAATATTACAAATTGTATGGACACTCCACTAATGATTGTTACGACCTAAAAAATGTAATAGAAAAGTTGGTCAGAAAAGGCCGGCTAGATAGATATCTCATGGAAAGGTCGGACAATCATAGAAAAAGAAAAAGAGTTGAGGAAGGTCACGAATGGAGGGGCCCGCCCCCGCAGACTTTCGAACGACATATCCATATGATATCAGGGGGATTTGCGGGAGGAGGGCTGACCAAGTCATCTTGAAAAAGACATTTGAAAGAAGTTTATCAAGTCGGGAGTGATGGACCCGACCTCCCCACCATCTCTTTCGCCAAAGAGGACAGACAAGGAATCATATCCAGACATGATGAACCAGTGGTAATCACAATGATCCTATCTAACGCTCATCTACATCGAACCCTGATAGATCAAGGGAGCTCAGCTGATATACTATTTAAGACAGTATTTGATAAGCTGGGACTAGGGGAAAAGGAACTGAAAGCCTACCCAGACACCCTTTTCGGCTTAGGAGACGCACCTATCAAGCCATTAGGCTTCATCTCCCTGTACACAACTTTTGAAAAGGAGATAAATTCAAAAACTCTAAGCATAGACTTCATTGTTTTTGATGTAGCTTCTGCTTATAATGCTTTGATAGGCAGAACAACTTTAAATCGGCTCAGAGTGGTTGTTTCTACCCCTCATCTCTGCATGAAGTTCCCGATGTCAGAAGGGATTGCTACTATCAGGTGAGATCAGAAGTTGACAAAAAAGTATTACAATGAAAGCCTGAACCTTAGAGGTAAAGGCAAGGAAGTTAATGCAGTAGAGCTTGGAGGAATCCGAGCGAAAGAATAATTACGACCACATCCCAGAGAAAGGACAGAAGAAGTCCAGATTGGACAAGAGGTCGGAAAAAACACCAACGTAGGAGCCAACATGAGGGCAGAGCTGAAACAAGAACTCATAAAGCTCTTACGAGAAAACTCCGACCTCTTCGCTTGGAAAGCTTCTAACATGCCTGGAATAAATCCCGAGCTTATGTCACATAGGTTGGCCGTCTATCCAAGATCCCGACATATCCAGCAGAGGAGACGAAAGCTTGGGACAGAGCGAGCTCAAGTGGCCGAATAACAAGTACAAGCCCTGCTAGAGGCCGGATTCATCAGGGAAGTCAAGTACCCGACCTGGCTGGAAAATATGGTGTTGGTCAAGAAACAGAATGGCAAATAGAGGATGTGCGTTGACTACACTGACCTCAATAAGGCGTGTCCGAAAGACCCATATCCTCTACCCAATATTGATACCCTAGTAGATTCTGGCTCAGGATATCAATATTTGTCGTTCATGGGTGCCTACTCGGGATATAATCAAATTTCGATGTACAAGCTGGACCAAGAGAAGACATCGTTCATCACGCCCAGAGTGAACTATTGCTACGTGATCATGCCATTTGGATTAAAAAATACAGGGGCCACATATCAAAGGCTAATGAATAAGGTATTTGCACCTCACTTGGGAGAACTAATGGAGGTATACGTGGATGACATGTTGGTGAAGACCAAGGATGACACCTGCCTCCTGAGTGACTTCACACAAATCTTCAACACCATAAGAATGCATGGGATGAGATTAAATTCCGATAAATGCACCTTTGCAATAGAGGCTGAAAAATTTCTAGGATTTATGCTGACACAAAGGGGATTGAAGCTAACCCCGATAAGTGTAGGGTGGTCCTAGAAATGAAGAGCCCGACCTGTCTAAAGGAAGTCCAGCAGCTAAATGGCCGACTTGCGGCCCTATCTAGGTTATTGGTAGGATCAACACTAAGATCCCTACCACTTTATTTTCTACTAAGAAAAGGAAGTCAGTTTGAATGGACTCCTGAGTGTAAAGAGGCCTTTCAGGAGTTCAAAAGGTTTCTGAGCCAACCTCCTATCCTTACCCGGCCAAAAGCAGGAGAAGAACTCGTGTTATATTTAGCTGTTGTCGAGAAGGCTGTGACGTCAACATTAATTCGGGAAGATGAGGTCGGATAGCATCCCGTCTACTTCACAAGCAAGGTGCTACAAGGCTTTGAGCTAAGGTACCAAAAACTTGAAAAGTTTGCATATGCCTTGGTTGTAGCATCCCAGAAGCTTCGACCTTATTTTCAAACTCAGACCATAAGAGTTCGGACGAACCAACCCATGAAGCTGATCCTTCAGAAAATAGATGTTGCAGACAGAATGGTTCAATGAGCAATAGAACTATCCGAGTTTGATTTGGGATATGAAACTCGGACGGCAATCAAAGCTCAGTACCTCATCGACTTCATAGCAGAATATGCAGGCGACCAAGAAGAGGCCTCCACAACCTGGGAGATATATGTGGACGAGTCCTCCAATAAGGTCGGGAGCAGAGTCGGTATAATATTGGTTAACTAATAGGGAACTCAAATAAAAGTATCCTTGAAATTTGAGTTCCCTGCTTCCAATAACCAGACCGAATACGAGGCTCTAATCGTTGGGCTAAAGCTCGCCAAAGAGGTAGGTGCCACTAAGGTGATAATTTTCAGTGACTCTGAAGTCGTGACTTCCCAGATTAATGGAGAGTATCAGGTAAAAGATCCCAACATGAAGAGGTACTTGGAAAGAATGCTCGAGCTTCTTAGGCAATTCCTCAAAATTGAAGTCAGCCACATAACAAGAGAGCTCAACAGCAGAGCCGATACCCTTTCTAAACTGGCAAAAACCAAGTCAGGAGGAAACAATGAAAATCTGATACAGAAAACTCTCTAGGAGCCCTCGGTCACAAAGACGGATAACAGGCCGGACATCTTGCCAGTGTCCGGCCTAGACCTCGGATGGATGACACCTCTGATCGAATACTTAAAATTTGACATCCTTCCCGAAGAGCAAAAGGAGGCTCAAAAACTTAAAAGGGAAGCACAGAACTATACCTTGGTGCAAAATGTCCTTTATAGAAGAAAGATATCTACACCATTGCTAAAGTACGTCCCGACCTTTAAGGCAGCAGAAGTCTTGAAAGAGGTACACAACACAGCATCTGCGAAACCCATCTCGAAGCCAGATCCCTAGCTAGAAAAGTAATTTGAGTTTCTTCTGACTAACCCTACAAAAAGATGCCACCGACTTTGTGAACAAGTGTCAACCTATTCTGTTCAAAAAAATGAGTGGTCTTGTAACAAATAATATAAGATAAATAAATTAAAAAAGTTTTTACAAAAATTAAATAAATTAAAAAAAATATTACTTAAAAGAAAATAATAAAAATATAATCATTAATTTTTTTTTATCAACTTAAATTTTTTTAAATGAGTGGTCTTGTAAGTTGTAACACTATCCAATAAACCAACTATTCATCGTCAGTCGGCAGATATATTCTAAGGAAATTAATGATATATAGTATCTTCTCTTGAGCAATACATTATTTTCATTAAGCAAAAAGGGCATTTAAGATAACATAAATTTATGACATGGGAAATATATCCGATTGGTACATTATATTAACACGTTTTCAAGCCAGTTAAGCAAAAGTCTTTTTAAGAATGAATAATATAATAACAATTCTGTTAGGTGATCAAAAGAATTCTCTCAACTTATTAATTTTTAATGGGTTGTATTTTAAAAGTCATCAAACAAAAAAATACAATTTAATTATTCAAATTTATCCTAATTTAAAATTATATTTTATCATTTTTTTTTATTGCCGTGCATATTTCTTTCATTTCCATTATGTCGCTAAACAACCATCCCACAGCGATGTATCGCAGACTTCCGTCACACGCCGACTCCATCTCTGCAACTCAACAACATCGGCACCGTATGGGAGAACGCCGTCATAGCAAACCGTCGTGCCGTCAACCTTGATATGTTTTGTAGGCAGGCTTCCAAACTGTGGCGATGCACCTAAGAGCGAAAATGCCGACAACAGTTTCATTGACTAAGAAAAAGGGTATGAGCTTCGTCCGGCGAAACCCCATGCTTTAAGAATTTCTTTCTGCCATCACTTTCTTCCTCTACACGAGAGTCACCTCATCAGTACCTCGGGCTACTGTCCCAGGATGCTAAAAGTATGATCCATACATGAAAAGTGTCAACTTTGACTCACAAGCACCACCCTCACCAGGTAAATCTGGAGAAGGGCAACCGCTTCTGTAGGTAACGACTCAAATTAAAATTTTCATTTATAGAGTCGTGAACTAATGAGTCTTTAAGTAAGTGGGCATTAAGCGTAACGAGCTTACATTACAGGAGGTAGAAAACTTTTGTCGTTAGTCTTTTAGAAAGAAATATCAAGCTAGGCTAGTAAGAGAAGGAATATAGGTAAGAAGTAGAGAAGTTGAGCTTTCATTGGCGTCAATATTGGTCTTCCGTCGACAAGCTTCCATTGGCGTCAACAATGGTCTTTCATCTGCGAGAAGCTTAGCGCCACCACTGCCACTTCACACAAAGGTCACTGTCGCCGCTCTATTGAAGTCGCGTTGCCTTTTCTGCTGGACCACTTGGTGCCGCCTCCCCCGTGCGCATGCTAAGCGAACTTCTAATGGAGGTGTCTTTTTTATTGGGCCGTATCTTTTTATAACTGTGTCTAATGGAAGTGTCTTTGTGGATGTGTCTCCTTGTACATGTGTCTTCTAGTGAAGATATCTTTGATCAACATGCGCAACAATACAGTAACAGCGTAGGCACGACAACGTCACAATCACGACGACAACGACAGTATCTACAGAGGGGTTGATTTTGATTGTGAATCTAAATTTGGAACGTGAATTGAATATGTAGTTGCTGTCTTTAGGCAACCCTACTTAGTTTTGAAATTTTAATTAATATTGATTATTAATCTATTAATTTTACTAACAAAAATAGTTATTAATTATTGTTGTTATAAATTGATTGATTATTTTTGGTCTCTAATATTTTTCCATATAACAATAGTTCATAGAAGAAATACATATATAGACAAAAAAATTAAACCATTTATAAAAAAATATGTATTTTAATAATAAAATATCTTTTTGTATGGTATTTATTAATACTTTTTACTTTTTAGCCTTTACCAGGCCACGCTAGGGGTACCTTTACAAAACAAAATTAGTTATTTTATTGGCTAATTTTTTTTTGTAATCTCATAAAATCAGTGGCGGATCCACGGGGGGACCTAAGGTGGCCATGGTCCCCCCCAAATTTTTTAAAAAAAAAATAGTAAATAGTAATAATTAATAATATTAAATTTTTTTATATATAATATTAAAAAAAATATAAGTTACAAAATTTTATAAATTAAAATAACTAAAAACTGCACTATGTATTGGATATTTGAATTATTGTTGTTCTTGTTAACAAATAGCTCATTCTAATAATTAATAAAAATGGTTCTATTATACTAGCCCAAGCCCATACTATTAATTAAAGTAATCCTAGTACATTTTTCAAATATTTATTTCAAACTATCATAGGCATAGCGTCACTTTTCTCTCTCTTTTAGTGATTCCCAAACTTTTGGTCTTCTACTCTTCTCATTTTAATTTTCTTTCCATACCAAAACAAGACATATGAAGAAAAACCATTGAAGAGAAGTGAACAACAAAATATTAACCATTCAATGCACAACAAAGATTCAAAGAGGTATATTTCAATTTTTTTTAAGTTAATGACAATGTCAAGTATTATTTACATTATTTATTTAAAATAATTAATTTATTTTTTTTATAATGGACAGTGTTCAAAGATTGAAGTGAGGACAAAACTCAATAGAATTATTTTTTTGTGAGACTTGGAACAAAAAATAATCAGGTAAATCAATAACTTTATTTTTGGTTATTATATATTTGTGTTTCTAAAATTATTTGTTATTGCTCAATAGGTTTAATATTTTTTTTAAGAAAATAATATATATGCAATTATTTTTGTTTTTTTTTTGGTTAGATAGTTCAAGTTAAGTTAAAAATGTCAAAGATGAAAACAATTCACTCATTTTTCAAGAGAAAAGAGAGAATATATGATAAACAAAATTCAGCTTCAGATTCTTTGAGTAATGTTCAAAATATTATTGAACAACCTGTGACACAACTTGTTGAGCAAGATATTCAACCCCTGCTTCCAAAATAGCAAGGACTGAAATAGATCAAGTTAATATTGATACATTGATGCGTGATCCCGGAAAGCGTCCGCAAATTTGGAATTATCCTATCAATCAACAAGATGAAATTCGTAGAGCATACATAAAGTTTGGACCATAAAGTTTTAGTATGTAGTTGAACATTGACTTTTATATAATATAATTACTTTTTTGATATATATGCTACAAATCATATTTTGTTAATTTTTTGTTATATTTTATATTTAATTGGCCCCCCTCTTATAGAATTTCTGGTTCCGCCACTGCATAAAATAGAGTAAATGGTCAAATTAGTTTTTAAAAGATTATTCGTTTTTTAAATTAGTCTTTGAATTTTTTTAATCAAATTCGTTCTTTAAAAATTTTAAATTAGTTATGTTAGTCTTTTCATCACTTTATTTGATGATATTAAAATTTACTAATATAACATGTTAAGTGACATTCCAACATATATCTAAAAATCTTAATTGATTATTAACATGATTAGTTTACGAAATTAATTTAAATCAACCCCAAATTAAAGAATTCTAATGCCTCAAGTTTTTTCCTTAATTAAGTTTTAATTTGATCTAATTTCATAAATTAATAATATAAATAGTCAACTAAAACTCCTAAATATATGTTGAGGTATCCCTTAATATATTATATTAACAAATTTTGACACTAATAACAAATAAAATAACCAAAAAACTAACATGATTAATTTAAAATTTTTAAATGACAAATTTAATTAAAAAATTCTTTCAAAAACTAATTTAAAAAATAAATAATCTTTTAACAACTAATTTGATAATTTACTCTCATAAAATATATGTCATGAGTGAAGAGCATATATTAGTTGAAATCTTCACGTTGTTGATTAATTGTCTTATTTGGTGGCACCACCTGAAACAAAGTTAACCTACCAACCAATGCAAAATGGTATACATGGGACTATTGTGAGATTAAGCTTATCACAAACTAATTTTTCAAATAGTATATACGCTTTAATTTATACAGTGGGATAATTATTTTCAAATATTTTAGTCTTCATATACTAATAATATAAGAGTTTTATACATCATCAAATTAAACTTTTTTTCCCTTGTTGTTTACCTCAAATATCTATTTTAATGCCAACTGACACTATCTATCTACTTGCCCTCGTCAGCTGTATAATTCCATCTTCCCCTTAATGAAAATAAATTTATAAACAAAATTAAATTAATTAATTTTCTACATTGCATGGTGGATTACCAAGTGTCATATCACATCAAATAAATGTCGAACGCATGCATACATCACCTACCTTTTCATTTTTCTTCCGAAAGCACATATTAAATAGATCTATGACTATACTCAGTGTGCAGGCTCATCAGTACTATATAATATACACAATTAGGGGTGGATATATCATTTTCTTGGACTTATTTAATTAGCATAATACAAGATAATATTTTGATTATCCAATAAGAAACAATTAATCATTTTCTTTAATCTTATTCAGTAAGCCATCTTCTTGTTGTTTTGTGATCAAGTAATAAGAAATTAAATAATATGGAGCACATAAGTATTAATTTTATCTTTCTACAAGTTGTAGCCAACACATACATTAATATTTTTTTAGTAGAATCTATATATCGCATTAATTTTCTACACACAAGTCAATGACCGTGACATCTATATAGATAGAGATATAACTTATTTACTAACTTTTTTTTAGGAATGGTTTCTGCTCTTTTCTCCTTTCAGAAACTGTATATCTTATTAGATTTTCAACTGTTGAGTACATTTTTTTTATTGTTGTACCAAACCTGTATTTATGAAAATTAACTTGTATACGGTTAAAATTTGTGATGAACATTGAGCAATAATACATATAGTCGGGTAATTACTAATCTATTATATTTATATAATTTTCAGATCATTTATAAATATAAAACATTTTTCATTACTTGAATTAACTTTTGGTAATAAATTAAGTTTGGCTTATTTAATTTTAATATGATTTCAGGACTTATATAATTAACTATTCACCTACAAATCTTGAAAGAACTTAAACACAAATTTAAATTTTATGTTTATACATATATAGTTGAGATCCTGATTAGCCTCTCTCATCCCTCTTATTAGAGATTAGCCTTAAACAAATATTTGATAATTTGGCCTCAAATTAGATGGTACATGGCTGCTATTCAAAATTTAATTAATCAAATTAGCGATCATGTATAATATGTAATAATGCACTATCGTATATGTACTAGCATAAAAACATAGGTAGCTCTATGGCCTTATGTCAACAAAAGGTAGCTAGGTACTTCTTTTTTCTCTTGTTGACTTGTACAAGCAAGGCACTTGTTCTTTGCCTAAGTACAAAGATTAGGTAATTAAACTCAACACATAAAACAAAACCTTCATTTTTGTCTTTATATGTTTAATGTTTCTGCCTTGTACTCTTGAATTTCAGTGAATTTGGACAACACTAATTTACACCGTAAGTTAACCTTGCCACCACTGTATATATATGTATTTTGTGATTTATATATGTAATATAATATATTAGTGTGAGAGGGTAATTCAATTGATTATCCGTCAATAATTTGACTTGTATGTTAGCTTAACGTGATATGGGAGGAAAAGCCTAAAAGATTATGTAGTAGGTACATGCAAAAGGAAAGATGTGTTTTAGATGATCCCACTATATATAATGAAGCTAAGGTTACATACGTGCACCATTAATTAATTACTTCCCTCATAAAACTTCAACAATATTATTATAAATCATTTTAATTTAAATATGGACAAAAACTTCAATAATATTTTATACAATAATTTTAACTTTAATATGGAACATACACTATAGTTAAGGAATCACTTCCACCTCTTTTATATTGAAGTCACATTTATTTTATGTAGTTTCACCAATAAATTGAAAGCAATTTTAATTTGTTTTAAATTATTCTTTTCTTTCTTCATTTGATGAATATGAGTCGATTAATTAATTAATTAAACCAGTGCATGTTGTTGGCCCGCGTAGAAAATTGATTAAAGAATGCTGCTTCTCAGTTGATTTTGTCCATTAATTAATTACTTATATACCAAAATTCAAAAAAAAATTATAACCGCTTAGATTTTTCAGTGTCTTTTCTCTTCACACTTTATTATCATCAATAATATAGTTTTAAAAATTAATTAAAAGTGGCCTGTAACATTACTATACTACTAAAGTCTACAAATAAATAATTCAGTAACTGTAGTGGAACAGAAGTGATAAGCACGAGTGTTTAATTTAGAGTACAATAGACAAATAATTTAAGTCACATTATTATTATAATAATAACTATTATTGTACTTTATATATATATATATATATATATATATATATATATATATATATATATATGCACATTGGTACATATAGTAATTTATGTGAAGGACTAACAGTTTAACAGTAGTATGAGTATGTATGACAGTATCCATTGTAGGTTGTGTTGGTGTGGAACCTTCAGAGAAACAGTATATACTAATGTCTAATTTCTTTGCTTACTCTCATAACCGTTATCTATCTACCATCTTTCTATATCTATCTCCCTTCATTTTCATTCTTTTATTGAAAAAAGAAAAAACCATGCAAGGCAGTTGCTGCATAATAAATGGGACCCCCCAAAAGTCTCTGTCGAACAAGACAGAAGAAGAAGAATAGCTTCAGTTAGTACAAAAGGCAACACATACACACACAAAAAAGCTTATATCAACACCTTTTCAGCGAACCTCCTCATAGATTCTTTCTTTAACTTAGTTTTTTTTTTTTCATGATTGAATATTTAATATATTTTTTATAGTAACAAATATTTTATTATTTTAATTTATAGATATTTCAATAAATGAATTGTCTTAAAATTTTAAAACTTTTTGTACTTAAAATAAATAAAATTGGAATTTTCGGCACTGGTTAGATAAAAGTAAAAGGATGCATTTTCCATTTTTGTTTCAGGTTTTGTAAAGTTGCTTTCAAATATAATCATTAAGGTGCATAGAAACATGCAACCCTAACTAGCTTTAGTTCTCTTTTCTTTATTTTGTTTATATATACCATAAGTATAGAACGCTTTTGGTGTATAACTTCCATCAAAACTTGTACTTCTTCTTCTCTAATCTGTTCTGATTACTCTCGTTCATTCAGAGCTAGAGCTTCTTCATCATCAACATGGAGGAAACACATCGTGATGGTCGTGATCAGGACCAGTACTTGATGTGGATGAAGAGAAAACAAATCTTGAAGTCACATATTCAAGTCGCACCCTTTGGAATAAGTGGCAATAATTCATCATCATCATCATGGGAAGAAAAGGCATTTGCTGAAGATGCAGCAAGGATTCTAGGTGGATGCATATGGCCGCCAAGATCATACTCATGCAGCTTCTGCAAAAGAGAGTTCAGGTCTGCTCAAGCTCTTGGGGGACACATGAATGTTCATAGGAGGGACAGAGCTAGGCTCAAACGAAGCCTTAGCCCTCATAATCATCATCATCATCATGGTAAAAATGATTGTAAGTCATCATTATTATTAGGTACTTCTCATCATCACCATCATCAATCTTCTGGTGAGAATTACTATCACTACTACTCTAGTAGCTTTACTGGAACTACTGATAATAATTATAAAGCTATGAGTAGCAGCAAACCTTCATCATCTGATTCAGAACCAAAAGAAGGAAAAGTCAATGCAATAACAAGTAGTTATTGTAATGATGGTGATTATGTTGAAACAAGTTTGTGTGTGGGGCTGAATAATAATTCATCGTCATCATTATGTGGGAACGAAGAATCTTATTGTAAAAGGTCAAAGAGGACAAATTCTTCAATGTTTTCTTCATTTCTGAAGCCATGTTCAAATGATAGAAGGCTGCAGGTGGCTTTATTGCAATCTGCAGAATCATTTGCAGAACCTACTGAAACTGAAATGGAAGATTTGGATCTTGAACTCAGGCTGGGTAAACCGCAGAAAATTTAGTAGTTATTAGCATAAAGGTACACGGAAAGAATCAACAACCTAAGTTGTAATGAGAATGAAAATGTATGTCAGTGTTTAATTTGACTACTAATAGTGTTGTTTAATTTCAATAGAAGAATGATAATCAAGGTAGGTTTAATTTATTGTTGAAGAAAATGTTAATTAATTTCAATACTACTAGTAATTGAGTTCTTGTTACTGTATCTCTCTCTTTGTATGCCTTTTTATGAGTTCAAATGATGATATATCACTATATACTATTTAAATAATTGTTTGGGTGCTGTTTGCGATGAAATGTGATACAAAAATAAGTTTGATGGATAGATAGAGTTAAGTGAAATGGTATTAACAAGGAAAAATCCATCTGTGGTGATATGTAAATTAAAGGTGTGATGGTAAGAACTGGCAGTAACTACTAACCACTGACAATTAAAAGTCACTTCAGCTACATATATTCTAGACAACTAAGAATAGTCACATGCACAGATTTATGTGAATGTCATTAACCATTATTAATAAAATTGAGAGAGTACGTAATAAAATTGGGAGAGTACCTTAAAAAAATGTGTATTTTTTATTTAATTGAAAATAGAAAAAAATGACTAATTATATATATATATATATATAATGAAAAATAAACTAATAGAATTGGAATTTTAAACTTTTTCATGAACTTTTAAAAGTAATTGATTCAATAATTATTTTACACCCAATTTCAAACTCTCGTTTAGTTGCTT
Organism: Arachis hypogaea; assembly: GCF_003086295.3. NCBI lineage: Eukaryota > Viridiplantae > Streptophyta > Magnoliopsida > Fabales > Fabaceae > Arachis > Arachis hypogaea. Next base: position 129,777,849 of record NC_092038.1, read on the forward strand.
TCCACATGTTTTCTCCTACCATCATGATGAAGATTTAGATCCATTGCTTATGTAAAACGGAAGGGATTGGAGAGGAGGGCATAAAGGACTAAAAATGTGGATGTGTTGCAAAGGCCGAGACAAAAAAAAAGTGGTAGCTGTAGCTGTAGTAGTAGTAAGTAGTAACGCAGGGAACAGTGTTAGCCACCCTTATATGATATATTTGACATGGACCCTTCCTCCACAATGCACCACAACGTCATAAGTCTATTCTTTTCAACCCCTTACCTTTGTAAGGAAATTTCATGATATATCGCTTTTGACTTCCATGTTCCGTTCCTGTTCTTTCTCTGCCACTCACACCCCCAAACACCCTACAATTCCTGCAGCTGCTTATTAATTACTCTCCACTGCTGTTTTAACATTTTTTTCCACTGTTTGATTTAATTTGCCTGGTAGATGGAAACTATACTACATATCATGGTAGGTTCATGAGATGAATTTTGATTCATTGACAATGCAGCCAACAATGTAATTTTGGCAATGTCTGATTTTAAATTTTGTCTCTTTACTGACTTGTAGTTGAATTGTGATCACATGGGGGATAGTGTGTGCAGTTTCTGTTTTATATATGTTGGAGCATTTATTGTTGTTACAATTCAGGTATACATATAGTATATAGATACATGGTGGTTCCCACCTGCTAGCTTTAAGTGAGTTTCTTATTATAGGATGCTTTGGTACATGACTATATATGCGATTATATAGATAATGTTTATTCAGTAGTACTAGCTATTGCTATATATATAGTAATGGAGTTAAGGGGGGTTTGAAAATTGTAGCTATCTTAATTAATTAGTACCTAGCACGTGTGTATCTAAGCATTGTAGCCTTCTGGTAGTGAAAACAACTACACAGACACTTCGTCGTATAAATAATTAATCTAGTCATTGGTTGTGAAAGACACCTTTGACAAATGACACTTCATAACCTTATTCTACTACTTCCTACAATGTCTCTTCCAATAAATAACCCAACTCAACCTGTTTATATCATCTACCAAATGGAGAAATCGGAGCCCTTTCTTCATATTATTTTTCTTGTTTTTATTCAGTTGACAAATTATATATATGAATAGGGTTTTTAACACTCTCTAGTCTCTACACTCTACACATACACGTGATGGCATTTGAAAATTACTATGATAAAATAAACTTCCTCCGTGATTATGATGTGTTTTGCTATTTGCATTAGACACCTAAGTTGTCTACATATACTTGTGAATGTGCTCGATATATGATTTTGAAACTTATCCACATGAAACGAATTTCTATCACAATTTAATATATCTATTAAGTCAAGTCTCATAGGATTAGTTAAATTAGTGTTGGGATTTCAATTCATCAACCTGTGCCAAAATTTCAACCTGAATAACAATTAATAAATGCATAAAACCACCACCATCATCCATCAATCAATTATATGCATTTTAATATGCATATATATGGTCCTCTTATTTCTCATGCTTCTTTTGTTGTTAATGATATTTTTGCTATTATCATTTTATATTTTATATACATGTAAGACACTCGTGCATGTGTCATTTTCCAAAAATAATAATAATAATAATTAAAAAAAAATGAATACTCTCGCCTTAATCTTTAACAATTTTTTCAAAAAACTACGATGTCTCAAAAATATATTTTAAATTTTTTTTATGAAACTGCTAATAATCTTTCTTTTGAGTTAATAGAAGGTGCGTACGTGGCATATTAATCAACTGTTTTATCTGTTAAGTATTTACTAGAATTAACAAATTTTTTTGTTAGGAGTTTTTGTTGTCTTTCTATTTAATTATCGTTTAAATTTTTTTATTTTTTATTATTATTTTGATACACATTAGCTATATTTATTGTGTAAAAATTAAAAAATATTAATTTATATTTTTTTACTTATAAAAATTGAATAAAAGATATATATTAATAAAAACGACATTTTATTATCAATCTTACCTATTTGTTATTAGTTATTTCAAAATATTAAAATTTGAATTTTTGATATTATAACGACGTGAGTTGACATAAACATTCTTATTTTTTTTATTTTAGATAAAATATTATATCAACTTAAAATAAAATATACACTTCTTTTAATAATAATAAATTTATATGAATTATGATGATTAATTTAAATTGAGTACACCTAAAACTTAACATAATTATTATAATAATATAATATCTTAATAATTTTTTTAAACAACAACGAAAATATTAAAAAATATATCATCAATTTAATTTCTAGAAGTAAAAAATATCACTAATATATACAATAAAATTAGCCAATATAGATGAAAAAATTAATAAAAAATAAAAAATTTTTAAATAATCTTCAATAATTACTTTCAAAAGACAACCGGGCTTTAATAAAAAAATCTGTTAATCTTCATTAGCACTTAACTAACAAATGTAAGCATATTCTATTAACGCAAACAAAAATATTGACGAATGAACTAACTAAATTCACAAAGATAAAAATTAAAGGTCAAATATATATAAATTTTTTTAAAATTTTATTATCTTTAGAATAATTATTAAAGTCCATTTAGAATTTTTTTTTTAAAGAAATAACTCACAAATATTCTCCGAATATTTTTTTTAGATAAAATTTTCAGAATACTCGTTGAGACTACTAATAATAGTGAATATTTATTACCTTTAATGCATTTAATAAATAAAAATATTTAAAATGTAAAAAAATTATTCAATAAAAATTTTATCCTTTTTCTTCCTTAATTACCTTTCCAAACCCATAAAAAGGTATATCCGTAGATGACTTTATACCTTTTGCCTCATCATTGCTGACAATGAAAAGATAAGTTTGGGCCAGACCCAAATAAAAGAATTCTGATTTGCTTGCCCACTGTTACCAATACATTTATCAGCCCAATACAAAACGACGTCGTTTCGATGCACTGAATATCATCACTTCGTGTCCAAATCACGTTCACACACGCACACACCGCGTAGCAACAACAATGGCGAATCCAGATAGCAGTAGCAGAAGCTCACGCTGGTCGCTCAAGGGAACCACTGCTCTTGTCACTGGCGGGACTCGAGGAATCGGGTTCGTTTGATTTATCTCTCTCTCTCACACACACACAACACTTTTTAAATGTTATATTTGTTTTCTTTTTCTCTCCTTAATTTTGCGGATTATTCTTGTTACTTGAATTGAAATTTTTGGGGGACGGTGGCGCTGAATGTTCACTATGTAGTTCAGGCACGCAGTGGTGGAGGAGCTGGCGGAGTTTGGTGCCAGCGTGTACACTTGTTCCAGGAACCAGGAGGAGCTGAATGCGTGCTTAAAACAGTGGAAAGAGAAGGGTTTTTCAGTTTATGGGTCGGTTTGTGATGCGTCTTCTCGAACTCAAAGAGAGAAGCTTATTGAACAAGTGGCTTCTACATTCAACGGCAAGCTCAACATACTTGTGAGTCCTTTCTTACATCCTTGTTATCATGTTCGACTGTAAATAGATATTTATTAGATATTAACAAAGATTTAGTGCACATGACCATAGCTTCGTTTCAGAAAATTGAATGAGTGAAGAGGGTGTAGATATATGTACAGAAAAGTGATGTTAAGACGCTTCACATGAACATAAATCAGTGTCCTTTTCTTTTGTGATTTGTAAATCATGTTTAAAGCTTTGCATCCAATGCATTGTACTTAGCACTATATGTGCAGTTTATCTAACGGGAAAAAAATGTTAGACTGTTAGTATAAACATATCGGGCCGTCATGAATAGGAACTGTTTGTAATAATGTTGCTGAGAAGGAGGACATGGCATGTGGAAACGTGACAAAAGCTAGACGTTTCCTTCTATGATGGAAGTGCTAGTACAAAACGGAATTCAGATACTATCTCTCATAAGTCATAACACACACTGTTCTCGAGATTATTTGAAATGAAAGGAAACTCTGCGGCCTAACATACGTAACATAGGCCAAGTCATGTGTTAATTTGTTCATTATGTTAAATTTCAAAAATATTTTTTGATATCTTTTTTGATGACTTGTTATTTTATATTCAGATATTGGCTGGGCTATTGCTTAGAAATATTAGAGATCAGCAAATGTGTTATAATAATTCAACTGGTTATACTGTGTTGTTGCATCATAATTTTTACTAGTTCTCTCCAGTAAAACATAAAGATCTAGAAGAACTTTGAGATGCCAACGGACAACTTCATTTGCTATTAGCTAATTGATCTATTTTAGAATGGTTTCAGCACATACTAAATTTTGTTTACTAAGTTCATCTTTTAAACTTAGGTAAACAATGTTGGAACAAATACCAGAAAGCCAACAATTGAGTACACTGTGGAAGAATACTCAAAAATAATGACTACTAACTTGGACTCTGCATACCATCTATGCCAACTTGCATATTCTCTTCTCAAAGCATCTGGAAATGGGAACATTGTGTTCATTTCCTCTGTTGCATCTACTACAAACGTAGGTTCTGGATCCTTATATGCAGCGAGTAAAGGTTAGTTGATGTCTCTAGTTGTGTCATTATTTGCTCAAACATGACAGATTACAAACTATCCGAAAAATATTGTCTAAAAAAAACTCGCTTCCTTATTTTCAGCTGCAATTAATCAGCTTACCAAAAATCTTGCTTGTGAATGGGCAAAAGACAGTATAAGGACAAACTGTGTTGCACCCTGGTATACAAAAACATCACTTGTGGAACATGTAATGCTCTTATACCCTGTTAAGTTTTGATGTGGTTTATCTCTATTCCAATTAACTAACCATTTTGTCTTTGTAAGTTATGATCTATACCCTCCTTACACATTCGTACAGAAGCCTGATCGATCTGTATGATTACTTTTTCAAAAGACAATCCCTATCTTCATAACTTGGATTTCTAATTATCGTTTACCTTCATACAGTTGCTGGAGAACAAAGGCTTTGTAAATGAAGTAATATCTCGAACGCCGATAAATCGGATAGCAGAAGCACATGAAGTATCATCCTTGGTGACTTTCCTTTGCCTGCCTGCTGCTTCCTATATCACTGGACAAATTATTGCTGTTGACGGAGGTTTTACTGCCAATGGATTTGAGCCTAGCATGAAAATAACTTAACCCAAACTTTTATGTTGCAATGAAGTTTAACCTAAGATCTTTTGCATTTTATTTAAATCATTGCCACATGACAAGATTACTGTTAGTAGCTTAAACAAGAATTATGTGGTTGAATTTTCTTAACTATTTTTACTTATAATTCATAGGGTCTTGCTAATATGTACTCTAAAGTACAGTCTATGAATATCATAAAATAAAATAATTTATAGAAGTTATTAAAAAGAATTTTTTATATTTCCAATGTATTAAATACATCAAAAATTTCATTTGATAGGCTCGTAACTTAGGTAAACAGTGTTGGAACAACTATGTCACTGCTGAAGAATGACTACTAACTTGACTCCAAATACCATCAATGCCAACTTGCATCCTCTTCTCAAGGCATTTGGAAACGGAAGCGTTGTGTTCATTTCCTCTGTTGCAGCTCTAACAAGCATAGATTCTGGAACCGTTTCTATGCTGCCTTCTTAGTTTACAAAAAATCTTGCTAGTGAATGGGCAAAAGACAATATAAGGAGCATGTAATGAACTTATATTCAGCTAATTTAACCATGCTCCTTATATTTTCTTATATTTCTTAGACTGAGACATATTTTTTTAATGTACATGTATTATATGATAAATACTAACGTTTATTGGGTTTAGTCTGGGCCAAATAAGTGATACTTATCAAAATATTTTGCTGAAAAAAAATGACTTCTACTGTGGGCCTTGTAATTTGTTTATTTACCAATTTGTTCATGGACGTCATTAGGTCCTTTACCGAAAAAAAGAAAAGAAAAGAAATGAAACAGGCTTAGCTCAACTGGTTAAACCATGTGCCTCTTAATATGCTGCACCTGGGTTCAAACTTTGGTGAGTGCATTAAGTGTTGGATTGGATCCACTTGACCAAAAAAAATAAAAAGTGATCTAGAATCCAGATTGCCCTGCAAGGGTCAAACTGTAATTTTAGAACTACAAAATTATTTATAAACAACCTCATAATATTGTCACGCTTCCACTGACGGTTGTTCCTCCTGACTCCTGAAGTCATATAAGAAATATCTCTCAGTATTAAAGAACAATATTCCTATTAGTGGTTAAATTAGCTGGGGAATGGTTGTTTAATTCCCGCAGTTATTCAGCGCAGTACTAGTAATAGATTAAATGATAATGTAAGACTTTTAAGAGATTAGGATGATACGATTCATGACATCACTTGTAGGAGTAGTTTTAAAACAAAATTCTACGGCGGTTCCACCTCATGGACCATGTTTATTTCATTCTTATTCATCACAAGATGTAAGAATTCTACGCCTCCGACAAACTTTTTGTCCTAATTTCAAACAATTAGATCACACAATGCGTTCATTCCTACCAAATCTACCGTGTTCCGAAAGACATCCTAAACTATTGTCTTTCCTTCAACTACTACTACTGCTGCCATTATCATGTTGAAAGACATTGGTTTTGACCTTTTTCATCATATTGTGCAAGTGGTAAACCATGTCAATAACCTACTGTTATTGACTATACTCATGTATAAACCTTTTTAGCAATAATATTTATAAGATTTTGGGAAAAAGACAGATAGGTCCTGACTTTTCAAACTTTTGACAAATACATCTTTGATAAAATTTAAATACAAAAAAGTTTCTGACTTTAATAAACGGAGGACAATTTAGTCATTCCGTCTATTTGCCTCTCATACACTTAACGGAACTGGCTGACGTGGCTGAAACGGTGTACAGGTGTCTGTTATGGTGCCACGTTGGAAGGAGAAAAAAGTTCGAAGGACAAATAAGTCCTTGACGTCATTTTATAAATAAAGTTCGAAGAACAAATAGGTCCTTGAGAATTTTTTTTTTCATTATACTTCTATTATACTTCTATTATGAGAATTTAGTTTATAAAATTAGGCTAATTTTTTTTATATGAAAAAAATATTGGTATTTTTGTTGAAAATGGGAGAATGTAGTGTAATTATAGATGGGTGGATTTTTTTTGTGGGAAGTCAACACGTGGGGGCGTGGTGAACACGTGGCATCATTCTGACCAACACGTGGGGGACGTGTTAAACACGTGGTAGCATCTTAGCCAACATGTGGAGGCGTGTTGAATAATTTCCACAATATTGTAATAATACACTTCAAATGTCAATATTCAACCAAAACACCAATTTTCTTTCTATATTAAAAATAATTTCTGATAAAATTATACTTGTATTTTGAAATCTAGTTAATTTGTATTATTCTATAATTTAAATTATTTGTATTAAAATTGTAGAAATTGGGCTTGTTATGTTTCTACTCTTTTTCTTAAATTGCATTAGTTTAGTTTTAGTGCATTTGTGTATTCTATTAGAATTTGTTAAATTACATTAGTTCAGTTTTCATCATACCAGTGGCATTAGTTAGCATAAATTCATTTATGCATCAAGTTAGCATTAGTTCATTTGTGCATCATTCATGTATTAAGTTAGCATTAGTGCATTTGTGTATTATATTATAACTAGTATTTTTATGCATAATAACATTACGAGAATATATATATTTTTTTAAATTATAGTTCACTTTGTTCTAACAATATAAATTATGCATGACACAAAAGATTTATAAAATCAAACTATTTTTACAAAAAAGTCGTAAGTTGACAAAAGTTTTTGACTAAGAAGACCAAGATATCTGCAGATAAAAAATTAAATAATAAGATTTTTAGTTATTATTTTTTATATGAAAAAGTCTAATTTTTTATTAGTAATTAATTTTAACATTCGTTATCTAAAATTTAAAATAATTTAATGTGTATAATTTTACATTTAAAATTTTTTAATTGTAAAAAAATATCGAATGACATATTTTGATTTGTCAAATTACTAATATAAAATATAATTATATATAGAGTAAAAATAGTAGAGAGAAATATAAAAATGGAGAGAGATAGATGAGAGAATTTAGGAAATGAGTTTATTAATTTTGAAAAAAAAAATTCTCAACGACCTATTTGTCCTTCGAACTTTATTTGTAAAATGACGTCAAGGACTTATTTGTCCTTCGAACTTTTTTTCCCCTTCTAACGTGGCACCGTAACAGACACCTGAATACCGTTTCAGCCACGTCAGCCAGTTCCGTTAGGTGTATGAGAGACAAATAGACAGAAGAATTAAATTGTCCTCCGTTTATTAAAGTCAGAAATTTTTTTGTATTTAAATTTTGTCAAGGATATATTTGTCAAAAGTTTGAAAAGTCAGGATCTATTTATCTTTTTCCCTAAGATTTTTTAATCATGTTATATGACTAAAATTTTGTAATCAATATATTACGTACAACTATAAGATTAAAAGAAAAGGAAATTTTTTTAAAATTTTCCAGGATCAAAAGTTTTATTGCTTTATATTTTCCTATATAGACCTACATTCCAATCAGTTATTAAAGATGTTTATATAGTATAGATTTTTCAATATGTTCTAATAAAACGTTAAGGGAAGAAAAAAGAAATTAATATGATACGCGTTTCTTGTCCACTTCACAAATAGATAAGCTTGTTGTGTTTTTTTTTTTCCCTTTAAATAAAAAAGGGAAACAAGTATCCAAACTGAACTTGGCAACTGGTGCTCTCGAAGCATGTTTCCGCTAGTTAAGTTTTGAATACATTATTAAATATCAACTCTAAATTCTTAATCCTAATCATTTGAGATCATATATATTTTAATTTTTTATCTTTTAAAATAATATATTCTTAAGACTTAAAAATAAAAAAGATAGAGACTATCACAAAAATATTTATAATATTTTTAAATAAAAATATTTGATCTTATTCATTAAATAAATTATTATGTATTAAATTTTAATACGTGACATAAATAAAAAATATTATTATATTTTTAAAATCGTTATTTTGACTTTATACTAAATTTTACCAAATTTTTAATTTGTTTAAAATTTAAATTTTTAACAAAAATTTTATTAAAATACTATTTCTAATTTATCCTTTTATTTTTTTATAAATTTTATAATATTATTTTTCTGTTTTTATTTTATTGTTATTTTGATATTTTTTATTTTATGAATACGAGTTGAACTTTATTTTATAATTTTTTAATAATTATTTTTTATTTATATTTTAATATATCAATTTTTATTATTAATTGTTTCATTTTCAGTCTAAAAATTCTCATTTTATTTTTAAATTTTTGAATAAAATTTATTGTAAAATTAAGATTTTAAAATTTTTTTGTATTGATTTAAGAAATTTAATATCATTTGAATTAACATTAATTAGAATCATCAGTATTTAGTTTATTAATTTGAATAATTTAATTATTTTTTATCTTAAATATTTTAATTTATTTATTGATTCAATTTTATTCATAGTTAACGTTTTTATTATTAATCTATATTTTTAAAATACGTTTTCAATTGTGACCAAATAAATAACTTTAGAAAATAATAATTTTTGTCGTGTTTATATGAGTGATGGCAAAAAAAGCATTATTGTAAATATTTTAAAATTACGGGTTTTTAATGTATGTTATAATTTAATAGAAATGCTGCATCGTAATATTTCATACATGAAAATTTAGGTTCATAAAATAATAGTAGTAGTAATTTAAGAAAATAATTGGCGTGAATTGGGATAGGATAGGAGTTAGTTAGAAGAGACAGGTTTGTCTGCTAGTTACATTTGAGATTAAGATGAAGCGATCATTGTCCAGAAAGCGAACTGTGAATATGACAAAGACACAAATTATATTGGTGGGAACATTGACAATGACTCTACTAATTGATTGGCTCACATAATCATAATCATATTCATATATAACGGGGTTTTCTCTCTCACCTACTGTGTTTAATGGTTACAGTCTTACAGAGAGTTCTCTAATCTCTACGATGCCTTCCCAAAAGTGTAAATGTAAAGTGTCTCTAAACTAATAAACTCCACATTTTCCGTCGTTTAATTTGGAATCTCTCGCATTATTAGTCTGAACATGTGGCCACCTTCCTTGACATTTCAGCTCTGTATATATGACTATATGTATATTTTTGTCTTTTTATTTTTTTTATCGGTCCAACTCAAATACTATCTATGTATCTATTCTTCTATACTTTTATGAGATTAGCATTTCTTTTTTAGTTGGTAAGATTCAAATTCAAAATCTTTATACGTAATTAATAAAACGATTAATTATGTTTGTTTTTGTATAATTATTCATCCGATCAATATTAAAACTAATTACTTTTACTGATATGATATTATATGATTAAATATACTTATAAAATTATTTTAGACATTTTGATGATCAAAATTAAATTCATTAACAAAACTACTTAAAGATATTGACGTTGATGGTGGCGATGTTAAGAGGTTTCTACTCTGAGGACATAGATGTAAATATGTAATATGCGTGAAATGATGGAAGGGCAAAAGAGGGATCGGAGGAGGAGAGTAGATAGATAGAATCGAATTATGGAAGATGATGGAAAGACAGGAAAGTAAAGAAGCGAATATAGATAGGTGGAAATGGCAAATGGGCATTATGCTTGGCGGTTTGTGGTCACTCCCACACAGCACACAGCCATGTGTGATGTGTCCCACAAATCCTATCACCACGTTACCCCTTCCCATGCTATGTTATCCCCATCACATCATCCTTACCTCTTTCTTTTCCTTTCTTTTCTTTTGCGTCATAAATACATTTATTTATTTATATCAGTCCAATAAATCAAAAATAATTCCGAATAATTATTTTTCCAGGGCCAAGCAACCATAGAGAGCATGCATTCGCTTGCCTTGCTGAATCTTAATCAATCAAGATCTTTGGAGAATTTCACAAACTATGAACCACGCATATACACATAAGAATCAGAAATTGCATTTTTAATTACTTTAAAAGTCAATTATCAAAACTACGGTTTTTTAATAGAATATTATTCATCTACAACCTAAAATATTCAACTTTGAAAATGTCTCAACCTTTCAAACATAAGACATCGAGGTTGTTTGAAATCTATTAATTCTATTTTTTTAAGAATAAAATTTAATTCTATAATTTAGAATAAATTTAATATATTAAAAACAATCAAATTTTTAGTTTAGAATAACTTTTATATGAGTTTGTTAGTATAAAAATAAATCGTTTTGATAAGAAGGCGTTAAAAGTTGTTAAAAGTGAAAATAGATAAGTTAAAGTCGAAGAAAGAAGATATAAACAAACGTAAAAATAAAAAAGTAGTTAGTGACCTTTCTTGAATATTAAAACTTGCTATTCGACCTTTAAATTTGAAGAGGAGAACATTGAGGCAAAATTTGAAGAACAAGCTGAAAAGATGCGAGACTTAAATACCAAAAGAAAAATAGGTATCAAAATTTGGGGATCAAAATTTTTCATGATCAAGATAATAGGTCATCGCTGAAAAAAAAAAAAAGAAGAAGTAAGATAGTAGACAACATATTCCAAAATAAGTTCATGACCTATAAATAGTAGAAATTTATAAGAATTTTGGGACTTCAATTAAGAACACTAGATCATCACATAAACTCATAAAATTCTCAGTATTCGCAATGCAATGAAAAAACATGGAATACAAGTGCATGTAAGTCTTAGGAGTCAAAATTCTAGTTTGTTTTGCTTTTGTTTATTTAATTTATTTTCGTTTTATTTTCTTTAAATTTTTGTTATTATTTTGCTTTAATCAATATTTCAAACATTTATTTTTCTCTTTATTTAATTATTTATTCTTTTATTATTTTTTATAATTCTGTCACTAGTAATGTCGATATAAAATTGTTTTGACACCGTAATAAAATAATTTTTAGATCGAGTTCACTCTTTTTCAAAAAAATTGTATCTACTCTTCGATACTTAAAATTTTAGTACAAACTCGTTTCGATACTATCTGTCGAAGCCGACCAAAAAATAATGAAATATGCAGAGATAAATTTTCTTCTTTTATATTTGTCCTTAATAAAGAGAAGAAAGGGAACTAAACAGGTATTAGACAAAATTAGAATAATCAATTATAAATAGAAATATTTTTGACATTTAATATATTAAATTTATTTAGTGTGAGAATTAATTTTAAAATCAAACCTTTTTATTTGATTTGTAAATAAAAGAAAAATGAAAATCTAAATTCTCAAAAAGTGAGCCATTTAGATAAAGACGCCTAAAACATATTTTTTTAAAGATGTTTTTCAGTAATTAAAATTTAACATATATATAATCAATTAAATCATGTTATTTTTGTCAAAATTAGGCTATACAAATTGATTTAACCGAAAAAATGGTGAATCAAATCTTGAATTGATCTAAATTAATATTATTTTTTTTTTATAAAAAATGACTACAATACTTTTATTATAGAGAATGGTTAAAATACTCTTATTATATATATATATATATATATATATATATATATTAATTTTAAAAATTTTAAATCCTAACCCTACGATAGAAAAATAAAGGACTAAAATTTAGGATTCTCAAAATTAATATATATAAAAGAAATATTTTAGTCATTTTCTATAATAAGGTATTGTAGTCATTTTTTATAAAAAATAATATTAATTTAGACCAGTTCAAGATTTGATTCACCATTTTTCGATCAAATTAATTTGTCTAGCCTAATTTTAACAAAAATAACACGATTTAATCGATTATATGTGTTAAATTTTAATTATTGAAAAACGTCTTTATACGTCTGAGTGACTCCTGTCAAAGAAATTCAAATCATTCTATTTTATTTATTCCAAAATAAAAAAATTATAATTCTTAAATAAATTCTAATTTATAAATTTTCAAACAAACCCTTTACAAATTATAAATCTTGTCCAATCCATGGTATTAATTAGTTCTTATTTTTTTACCATCTGCTTTTTTCAGGATATGTGAAATTAAATAAAGTAGTTTGGTTATAAATTATGATAGTAGAATAAAGGAATATTATTTTAATTAGAGTATTGTTAATAAGAATTTTAGAGACATTAGTTAAGAATATGATTAGTAGAAACTTTTACTTTTATTCTCTTGACTAATATTTTAACAATTTTTTTAGCTAAATCATTTTAATTATGTAATTATATTTATTTGGACAATTTAAACACCCTATCATTAATTCATTATCCATATCATTGTCCATATAATGATCAATATTGTAAAAGAATACTAGGAGTATAAAAAATCTGATATATATGAGCCGCGGGTATCGTTGATGCTATATAATAAGGTGAGAGAGCAATGAATTCTCCACCTTTCCAGGACTTTCTATGCTCATGGTGAGAGTTTATCTTTATCTCATAAGAGCTCTATCTCTAATGCCATATCGTGAAATTAAGAACCAAAATATATATATATATATATATATATATATATTTTCTTTCTTGGTTTCCTAGCCTTTGTTTCAAATTATGATACAGAGACACTTATTAAGATACAACACATATCCAGACACATTAATCTTAATTTTTTATTATATACGAGGTTAGACATATAATATAATATGATATATTTTTCCGATATACATATTAAAATAGACTAATATAGTAAATCAATTCTTAAAAAATGTTTAGTTAGATCTTTTTTCTTAATAAATTTTAATTACTAAATTAATTTTTGATATTTTATTTTTGATTGACATATCAATTTTTGTATCAATTTTTTTTATCAAATATTAGATAAATTAATTCATGTTATTATTTAATTTAATAAAAATATAACAATCATTAAAATTATTTAAAATTTTTATATCAATCTTTTTATATAGATAAACAATATAATGTGAAAAATAATTTGCCTACTAAAATATAAATTTAAATATTAATTTAATAATCAAAATTTATTAAAAATTAAAATATTTGATTAAATTTTTTTAAAAAGTGATTAAAGATATTATTTATTATAATATATATTAAGATTTTATTAATATTAATTAAAATATAAATTAATTTTTAAATAATTTTAATGTATTTTTTATTAATTATATTAAATGCTTTAGACAATTTGTTGTATATTAAATATAAGTTAAGTATTTCGACCAAAAATAAAATAAAAAACATTGACACGTTTGTATTAGTATGTGTCCAAATATGTTAAAAAATTAATTTTTATTTTTTTATTAAAATATTGTTGAACATGAAAAATATGCATATCTAACGAATATTAGTAATAATTTAATCTTAAAGTGTTATAGGTATTTAAAAATTAATATTAGGAATAATATTAATAATACAAATATAAAAATTAACTTGCATGACTTATGTTTTATAACTCGATAAATTGAAAAAATTATGAAGTGTTAAAAATATTTAGAATATTTACTTATTTTGATCTTAAAAAAATTTTAGATTACACATTTGAGTTTTTAACTAAAATTAATTAGTTTGTTAGTTGTTAATATTTTATTTTATAAGTTGTATTGGTCTCTGACCTATTTTACTCTATTAATTTCTAACCGAACTATTTTATATATCACGTTAAGTTATTACATCACACATTAAGTGTTACGTGTACAAATGAGATAAATTGATCTGAAACAAATTATAATCAATTTAATCTCTTAAAATATTAATTGTTAGACAAACTAATCTCCAAATTATCCATTATAAGACAAATTAATTTAAAAAAGTATTCATTATCAAAAAAATTAATATTTCATTATCATATTAGACCTTCTCATTATCAATACATCTCTTCCTTGATAGCTTAAGAATTATGTAAATTATTTAATCACTGCATATCACATTAAATTCAACTTTATGTAATCAAATGCCTCTTCATATGTCAAATGAGGTTAAGTAATGAGCCTCTTTTCTAACTTGGTTGTCATTCAACATTGATAACTCAGGCTAAATCCAAACTCCTTTACACAAGTATGATTTATTTGGATTATAAATTTTAATTTGAAAGTAGTCTCTTGCAGTATTTCAAGCACAATAAATAAGTTATGAATAGCTTTCTACATTGTTGGTTGTTACAGGAGTTTATGGTTGAGTTTCTCTACTACTAGTTTCAACATCTTTCATATTACTTGTAGCCAACTGTTATGAACTCTTTTGTATTCCAGTCTCGATTATCATTTTTCTGTGCTTCAGTTTCAATAGTTGCTTCCTGTGTTCTTTCATCCATTTTTGGTACAGTTTCATTAGCATTATTTTATCCAGCCTATTTAGCATTAATTTTATTCTCTCTCTTAGCCTCTTTCATCCATTGTCTATGTTGTAGTAGATAATAAGACTAAAGAGAGGTAGAAGTGATTTCTAAAACTATTGTAAGATGATTTGGGTGATTGTACTAAAATGAAACTTTATCTCTAATTAATAAAAAATAGGTATTTTAGTTTGAAACTTTTTTATGTTTGTAATAGTCTAATTCTTTCATGAGAAAATTTTACTCCGTTCTCTTTTTTAAGAGATGCTAAAATGACATTTTTTCTATTTTATTTGTAAAATATACATTTTCCTCCTTTATAATTTTTAAAAAATCTCTTATTTGATCTATTTTAAATTTTTTGTGTTAACAAATGTTAACTTTATCTATTTTTCAAGAAAAAATAAATTATTTTTTATAAAAATACTCTTTAACAAAAAAAAATTTTTCTCATTAAATTTTACTTACCAAAATATTCTTTAATTAATTATTTTTTATTAATTAAATCGTACTTTTATCAAAATATTTTTAAAAAAATTAATAATTAAATTAATTTTTTTAATACACCTTTCAATAATTTTTTAATTATTAAATTGTGATTTTACCAAAATTTTTGTTAACAATTATTTTTATATTTTACTATTAATTTTTTGATATCAATATAACATTAAATAAAAAAAATCTTACCACTGTTAATATGTATAATAATTAATATATATTGATATCGAAAAATAATTTTACCAAGATTTTTTATTTAATGTTAAAATAATATATATTGATATCAAAAAATTATTAATTTTTATAATTATAATTATTATCAAAAATTTTGGTAAAATCATATTTAATAATTAAAGAATTATTGAAGGGTATTTTTGTAAAAAAATTGTTTTTTTTTTCAAAAAATAGATAAAATTAATATGAGTTAACACAAAAAATTTAAAATAAATTATTTTTTTAAAAAAATTATAAAATAATATATATTTTACAAATAGAGAAATAAAATAAGTCAAAAATTAATATAATTTATGAAATTAAATATTAAAAATTAATAAATTAATTAATTTTAGTTAAAAACTAAAATATTTGATTTAAATTTTGTTGAGATCAAAATAGATAAATTTCATGCAGGTTAGTCAATTTCGGCACACATTTGTAGGTTATGGAATGCAAAATGCAAATAAAATACAAATAGAGGTGGTAAATATATAATGTTGTAGAATTAATAATTTTGGGACAGGATCCTATTGACCACTTCTCAATGATGGTGTCGTTATCTTTTTAGGGAAGCCCCAGGTGCGAAGAAAGAGTCCCACGAGGTACTCGAGCAGTGTCTCCTCTGTCTCTATCCAGAAAGTACAAGTGCAAATCTCGCTCCCATTCAATTCACATTCAAATAATACAATTCAGTACAATACTATTGTAACCATTGGCCCAATACACAACGTAATTGGATAAAAAAAACGTAATATATACATTAAAAATCAATAATCAAATTCATTATTATATATTTGCGTATATATATATATGTAAATTAATTTATTTTTAATATATTTTTTATATTTAAAAATATATTTTATGTAAAAATTAATTATTTTAACATATATCTTATATAATTGAATTGGATAAATATACATCCATGACATTGTCCGTGGATCCTCGCCACGAGCTGCTCGAGCCATTATGAATCCCTGCCACAACCAATACCATGGCTAATTTTAATTTTCATTTTCGAATGCTCCAAATCATAACCACTTTTGTTTCAGCATCAATGAATTTAACTAGTTAGAGTAGTAAGGACTTTCTCCTTTCTTAACTAGTACTATTGATCACGAGACCTTGAAATTAGGAGAGCAATAATATAAAGTCTTTTTATGGTACTTAATATTTATCACAAGATTTAAAGTTTAAAAGGTGAATCGCATTTTACTTTTTTATTTTTTAGTAAATTAAACAAAAATTTTGTAGACACCAAAATATTCTCAAAATATTAAAACTTGTGCAGCTGTGTCCACCACTTATCTCTTAAATTTAATGGGTTTACGGTTTACCAGACATGGCAACGCCACTCGATGGAAGTGGATACCCTTCCATGCCCCCTATTCTCTCCCAATACGAGGATATTAATTGAATTTTTTTAATATAATAATATAAAAAGTTATAAGTCGTTATTTCAAAATATATATGTATTTGAAATCACGATTAATTAAGAAAGTAAATGTTTTGACTATTGAAATAAAAAAAGAGGAAAAATATAGTGTTTGAAAAGTTTCTGCTGTTTTGTTTGACGGTTGAAATTATTAGTTGCGTTGTTAATAATAATAATAAAAGATATATTTTTAAACTAATAAAAAAAGAGTGTAATTATCTGAGGTTGGGATTAAAAAAGAAAGTATTGAAAAAGATGGATGGCTTAGAAGTAAGAAGTGTGAAATTGTCCGTATTGTTGTTGATTGCATTTGGAAATTAGTGTGAATAGTTGAGGGCGAAGAGTGATGGGGAGGTGTGGGTGTGGGAAGGAGGCATTGATCATGATGATTCAGGTGGGTAGTGAGTAGGTGACACAAGTGGATGGGGCTCTGCTTGCTTGGGAAGTTGAAAACATTGAACGCAGCAACCCGCCTTACTTTCTTTTTCTACACAAACACCACGCACCACCTTTCATCACTTCTTCTCCTCAAATCCTCAACACCGGCTGCACCTCCTTCCTATATGTGTTTAATTAGGGTTTACATGCAAATCTCTCTTGGTCGGTTCCCAGATAAGGCCCTGCCACTTGGATAAGGTTCTCTTTTCTCTTCTCTTCCCCTCTTATCTATCCGATAATACAGATCTCAATCTTTCGTTTTCTTTCTTTCTTTCTTTCCAGATAGCTAAACAAACAAACAAAGTAAAACCTTCTTTTTCTTTAAATTAAACTTGAACATGGCGAATCGATGGTGGGCTGGGAATAATGTGGCTATGAGGGCAACCGACTCAATCTCAGCGTCCCCATCAGTGCACCTGAGAAGAGAACAGGAGTTCCTGGACACTCCCACCAACAACAACAACACTCCAACAAACAGCAGCAATAGTAACACCAACCCCAACACCGAAGAAGACGAGAGCAGAGACACCGGTGCCGCTGCTGGAGCAAGGGGAGACGACAACAACCCTGCAGACCCGGCAAGCGGACCAGGAAGCAGCGGAAAAAGGCCACGTGGCAGGCCTCCGGGATCTAAGAACAAGCCTAAACCCCCAGTTGTCATTACCAAAGAGAGCCCCAACGCACTCCGCAGCCATGTTCTTGAGATCAGCAGCGGCTCCGACGTCGCTGAGAGCATCGCCACCTTCGCCAACCGCCGCCATCGAGGTGTGTCGGTCCTCAGTGGAAGCGGCATTGTTGCAAACGTCACGCTCCGCCAACCCGCTGCTCCCGGTGGCGTCATCACTCTCCATGGAAGGTTCGAGATACTCTCACTCAACGGCGCTTTCCTGCCCGCTCCTTCTCCTCCCGGGGCCACCGGACTCACCGTTTACCTGTCCGGCGGTCAGGGGCAGGTGGTTGGCGGAACTGTTGTGGGTTCCTTGGTGGCTTCGGGCCCTGTAATGGTGATTGCCGCAACCTTTGCCAATGCTACTTATGAACGGTTACCGCTTGTGGAAGATGAACAAGTTGAAGAAGAAATGCAAGTGCAGCAGCAACATTCAGGAGGAGTGAGTGGTGGCGGTGGCGGTGCTGCTGCTGGTGGTGGCAGTGGAGGAGGTTCTTCTTCTCAAGGGGGTGGTTTGGGTGAGGGTGGTGGTTCTGTGGGGATGTACAATTTGCCACCGAATTTGATGCACAATGGTCAATTGGCGGCACATGATGTTTTCTGGGGACCTCCACCGCCTCGTCCTCCGCAGCCTCCATCTTTCTAAAGGGACGACAACGGAATGGGACGAAATGAAGTGAAATGTTGTTGTGATATATCTCTTTCATCATAATAACTGACTTGTTTGTTGTACTTTTGTGCAGTGACGGTTTTCTTTCTTTCTTAGCAAGGTAGTTAGGATGATGAGGAACCTTAGCTTTTTCTTTTGTTAGTTCAATATTTTGCTTTGCTTCAAAGGAACTCGCGAGTAGTAATTTAATCTTCAGATATGTTTTTATTTGTACTCTTTTTCTGCACCTGCTATCTTCAATTCCCTTTTTCTTTCAATATATCTCTTGTGGTGGAAGAGTTGAGTTATGATTGTGTAGGTGAGAATGAAAACCGTGAAGGGAATATGATTAATTGGTGGCTCCTACCGCTCCTCCTATATTCTATTCTATGTGGTAAGTGTACTTTGTTTGTTAATTGTTTTGACTCCTCCCTTGTTTTCCTCATTTGATTGCATGGGTACTACTTGCAGCAAGTATTAATTATGTGTTGGACACTAGCCATTCAATTCTCTTGAAATAACTAGCCTAGCTAGTTCTTATTGTTTATTATTTTCCTCTTGTCTCAAGAGAGGAATCATATATATGGTAGGGTCAGATCATGAACCTTTCCCAGCTCGATTTAGAGACTGAGCTGGGTAATCTCAACTATATTATGCAGGAATCCGGCACCTCTTAGATTTGAAGTCGGCACTGAATTTTGGACCATAGTTTGAACCACTCTTGTTTTAGAGACAAATCTACCCAATATAATCATTTACGGTTTTAAAAAAATAATTTAGTGTGGCACAACTAGTTATAGACATGAAGAATTTGATCCTTATATCGATGAAGATTGGATCAAATTAAAGGTGGTCAATCAATATTGTTCCGTATACAATATGCTCATTTTTAGTTTGTTTTGGATAACGTTGAAATCTAGGAAATTTTGATAGTTTGACTCGGCCCCTTCTATAAGTATCCCATCACTGGTGTGGCTGAAGCATAGTACAAGAATGTACTAAGGTGCAGTTTCCCTTGTACTACTTGGATCCTTGCTTTCCCTTTTGTGTATTTCGGTGAACAAACTGAATGTCCAGTAAACTTTTATTAGGAAATAGTAGAACCAAGACATGCATGCCTATTGATTGCAAAAAATTGTGGGTTTTTTTTTTTCCGGTGATGCATTTCAATCAGTTACTAGGCTTCTCTTCTCCATCCTTTCGGTTGTTGTGATTCCTTCAGATTTTCTGTATATTATATTGTAGTAGAATGTATATAAGCATAAGATATTATCAATACTGGGGTATATGGGTCAACTTTCAATTATCTGTGATTGTAGCCTTGGATTTTTGTTAGTAGTAGCTATCAAAGTGGAGGAGAAAGCAGAGATAAGGAAACCCAAAATTCTTGTAAACTAGCAATTCTTGTTGGGGTTAGGTTAGTCTAATGACTAATGTATAAATAAAGCCAAAGGCCAACTAAGCAATAGAGTACTACATTATTTTCCCACTTGCCTTAGATAATGCTTCTCTTTAAAGCAAAAGGTTAAAAAGAAAGAAATTAATAGAGGGATAAATGATAAACGGTGAAAGCATAAGAAATTAATTATGCTTCATGAAAGAAATATATATTTGATTTGATGTTTATTTCTTTAGCCAAATGTAAGCAGACCAGAATTAGTTTAATTTCTTAGCTAGGGTAATGTATATATATCTATATATGGTTCATATTGAATTTCATTAAGTTTATTGTCTCATATGCATTGCATGCACAATCACTCACCTTCCAAAGTACCATTTGTGGCTGTATATTTTCTTTTGTTATTTCTTTTTGGAATGCAATAAACATTTTTTTAACACGAAAATTGATGTAGGCATATTAGAAACACTATTTATAACATAGTAATATAGTATGGCACTGGAGATGAGTATCTTAGCTAAATGGATACTCTTGAAACTTATATTATATATATATATATATATCATACTGACAGGTAAAGCTTTTCAGATGACAGAAGGACATTTCGTCTCAGTAATTCAGTAGTATACTTCACCTATATTTCTTTAATATACAGTATTTTCTTATGCTATTGTCTTATTCTATGTATATATCGTAAAATTGTGTACTGTTATGTTGTTGGGGATGTAAATTTGTGGTATTTGAGTGAGGGAATACAATGATAAACAAAAAGTACAGATGAATTAAGTTAGATGATTTTTTTAATTATTATGAGAAGATTAGTTCATTTGAAGGTAAAAATTTACATGCAGATATATATGTTTATGTGAGGTTGATAATTAAAAATTATCAAATAATTTAATTTGTTTGATTAAATGTCTAAATTTTTATTTTTTCTGTTATTAACTTCACATGAAAATGAAAATTACATGCGAGTTCCTACTTTATTTTGCATATTTTGTCTGTTTTGATTGAATATGTGTCGAATATGTTAGGGGTTTAAGGACACTACTTTGACATGGTTTTGATAATCAGATTGAACCAATTGGTTCAACTTGATGAATGAACTTAGCTATCAGATTGATTCAGTTCAACATAAAAACCTTGATAGTAAATAGGTCAAAAGAAATTGTTCTTGGTAAAAAATCGGTTAACCGGGTGTATAGGTAGAGTTTTTTTAGCAATTAATTAGTTTAAAATAATAAATTACAAAAAAATATTTTATTATAGGAGTTGAATTTAGATTGAAACTTTAAATCTTTATTTCCGTAAGTTTGGTCTTGACTCTTGAGAACCTCCCCAATCTTAGAAATTAATTATTCTCAATATACAACCGTCTTATTTATACAAGTCTAAATATTCTATTTCATATCAGACGCGTCTCTTCTAATACGTTGATTTTACGCGTCTCTCTTCTAATACGTTGATTTTACGCGTCTCTTAATTTAACAGATTTTTCATTCAACGTGTGCACATTTTTTTCGTGCCATTGCTGTATGTTCTTTTCTTTCGTTATTGTCGTCACCAATACCACCTCCACATCTTCCTCCTCCTCCTCTTCCTTCTTCTTTTTTTATTAGAATTTCTTCTTCTCCTTTCTTTTCCTCCTTCTCCTCCTTATTTCGTTGTTGAAGATAATGAATAATTCAAGTTTAGATTATCAATTAAACCAAAATAAAATTGATTATTATTTTAAATCCAATCAAGTAGCTGAGTTGTAGTTTGATTCTAGTTAATTTTTTCATTAGTAGTTTATGATTCTGTAGGCAAAGACGGATTCATGTGTAGGGGTGTGGGGGCAATTCCCCCATTGAATTTTCAAAAAACTAATAATAAGTATATATGTGTAGAGAATGGATTTGGATTTTCTAAAGTTATAAATTTTATTTTAGAGAGTAAAGTGTAATTTTCTACCCTGAATAATTTCTCTTTCATATTTATTTTTAGTCCCACCTATGAAATTAATGGTGAGAGATTACACTTTACTCTCTAAAGTGAAATTCAAACTTTAGAGGATTCAAATTCGTAGAGAATTGTCCCATTACAATAATTTATTTGCCCCCACACTTCAATAAAAGTTATTGTATTATATAAATTCAAAACAAATATTAATAATAACTAATAATATTTTAATGATTTAATTGCCTAATAAGCTTAACTTTTTAAATATAAATGAGATTATTAGTATTTAATATTTTTTTATAATTTATATAATTTATTTACTTTTTATTGTTTTGTTTAATTTAATTTTGTTTATACATACATATAATATTATTTTCGTTAAAAAAATTATTATAATATTATAAAATATCAACTTTGCAATTAAATATCAAAAAATTATTTGATATTTGTTTGATAGAAAGAAATATATTATTTTATCTATATCTACATATAAAGATAATTGTGATTGTTTAATTTGAATTTTTATTTTTTTCATAATTTTTTTGTCTCTCTCGCATAATTTTAGAAAAAATTCAGATATCAAAATAAAAAATAATCAAAATTCTAAATTAATTCATTCGAGTTATATTCCTTATAAATTTTTTAGCTATTGAGTTATAATTTTTTTGTATCATAAAAAATAATCACTATAAATGTAATTTGACGGATATCAAAAGCTTGACTAAGCGCAAGTATTAATAATAAATGTATTATTCATGCAATATTATCGAAATATTAAAATAAAAAATATTTTTAAATTAAATTACTATACTTTTAGATGTATCAATTATATTTATTTATTAGAAATTTGATTAGCTAATATATTCCAAAATTTAAATATCTAAATATATTAATATTAATATATATTTTTTATTATTTTATTATATTATTTTGCCCCCACTTCTAAAATTTTTTGGATCCGTCACTGTTTGTAGGTGAATAATATTTCATCGTTGATGGTTTGAATTGAATGTAATGTAAAAGTTTTGCATTGAAGAAAATATTTTTCTGCATTTGCAGTAAATTTGGGTGTAACACGAAAATATTTGGAGTATTCTTTAAGAATTTTTAGTGTATGTGTGGTGATAAAAATTTTCATAATTCAAAACTCTTCATCTCCTTCATCCTCATCTTTTGTTGCTGCTGCTGCTTCTTTTTTATCGTCGTCATCATCATCTTCTTTTTTTTCTTATTCATCTTTTTTTTTCTTGTTTTATCTTCTTAAGTTTATTCTTGTTTTACTTTTTTAACAAGAATAAAAACAAAAAAAAAATCATACAAAGAAGAAGAAGAAACACATAATAATACAAAATTATTTGAAAGATGATGAACTTACATTCATTCAACTAAAAGAAAGAAAGAAATAAGAAAAAAAAAGAAGAACAAGAAAAAAATGCAGCATTAGAGGAAATATTTTTCTATGTTTGCAACAAATTTGGGTGTAACACGAAGATATTTGGGTGTATTGTTTAAGAATTTTTGGTGTATGTGTGCTGATAAGTTTTGCATAATTCAAAACTCTTCTTCTTTCTCTTTCTCATCTTCTGCTGCTGCTTCTTCTTTTTTTCATTATCATCACCATCTTCTTCTTCTTTTTTTTTTCTTATTCATCTTTTTCTTTTTGTTTTACCTTCTTAAATTTTTTCTTGTTTAACTCTCTCACCAACACCACCTCCTTCTCCTCCTCTTCTTTCTCCTTCTTTTTTCATTGGAATTTCTTCTCCTCCTTCCTTTTCCTCCTTCTCCTCCATCATCAGTTATCTTGTTGTTGAAGATAATAAATAATTTAAGTTCAGATTATCAATTGAACCATAACGAAATTGATTATTTTGAATCCAATCAAGTGGCTGAGGTGTGATTCGATTCTAGTTAATGTTTTCATTAGTAGTTTATGATTCTGTAGGTGAATAATATTTTTGTTTGTGAAAATTGTTGTTCATCGTTGATACTTTGAATTTGAATGTAATGTAAAAGTTCTGCATTAAAAAAATATTTTTCTATATTTGAGTGTAACATGAAGATATTTAGGTGTATTCTTTAAGAATTTTCGGTGTATGTGTGCTGATAAGTTCTGCATAATTCAAAACTCTTCTTCCTCCTCCTCCTCATCTTCTACTGCTTCTTCTTCTTTTTCATCTCATCATCTTTTTTTTTCTTATTCATCTTTTTTTTTCTTATTTTATCTTCTCAAATTTCTTCTTGTTTTACTCTTTTAACAAGAATAAAAACAAAAAAATCAAACAAAGAAGAAGAAGAAACACATAATGGTACAAAATTACTCAAAAGAGGATGAACTTACATTCGTTCAACTAAAAGAAAGAAAGAAATAAAGAAAAAAAGAAGAACAAAAAATGCAGCATTAGAGGAAATATTTTTCTGTATTTGCAGCAAATTTAGGTGTAGCATGAAGATATTTGGGTGTATCACGAAGATATTTGGGTGTATTGTTTAAGAATTTTTGGTGTATGTGTGCTGATAAGTTCTACATAATTCAAAATTCTTCTTCTTTCTCCTCCTCATCTTCTGCTGCTTTTTCTTCTTTATCTTCTTATTTCATATTCTCATATTTTTTTTAGAGGCAAAAATCAAACAAAGAATAAAAAAATACATAGTGTTACAAAATCAATAGAAAGAGAAGTAATGAAAAAAATATAGCAACGACAATAATAAAAAATGACGATGAAGATAAAACACGCGAAAAAAAAGAAAAAAAAAACGCAAAAAAGAAGAAGAAGAAAGAGGAGGAGGACAAACGCAAAGCATATTATAAAAACTGTTGAGTAGTGCGTGTGTTAACGAATGACATCCTTTTTGTTGAATTTAAATTTAACCCAACTTATATGACTTATATGTGTAGCGCTTCTTAAAAATTTTAAAAACTTTGTTCAATCGTAATGTCCCTTATTAGCAAAATTGATAATAAATTTATGATTTCAATTAACTTTTGTTGATTCTATTTCATGCCATTAATGATTTCTTGCTGCTTGTGATGTGATTTATCTTAGGATAAAGTGTTAAAAAGTTATTTAATGATATATATAACAAAGATTTTTATTAGCTATTAAACTTTTCTTTTGGGATTGAATGGATTTTAATTTTGAACATTACAATATCACAAATTTATTCACATTATACTCTTACACACAATATTTAAAGGATTTCTATTCACTATTTGGTTTTAGTCAAGTTTGGAATCCGAATGTGATTCATGTATTATCATTGTGCCAAAGCTTCGTGCACAGCTATATTAACCTTTTTTTTTTCAACCATGCTACGTATACATTAAAATTAGGGCAATTTATCTAATTAAATAAATTCTGTCAATTGTTTATCTGAATACATAAAAGAAAAATCTCTCACGTATATGTGCAATTTTAATTTTATGTAAACTGTGGGAGTTAACCACAGTTTCTAGTTTGTATGTAAACCGTTGGAGGCTACAAGGTTTTATAATTGGAAAAGGTTTTATAAACCACGGATTATGAAGGAAAAAGCTAAGGCATAAACCGTGGTTGCTTCCCACGGTTTATGAAGAGGAGGACTTGAACGAAAACCCCATAGGTTCCCATGGTTTACATGTAAAGTATAAATTATATGATCAAATTTTTTAAAAATCAAAATTTTTTATTTTTTATTCTTAAATTATATGATCAAATTTTTTTATTTAAATTAAAAAAATAAAATAAAGTCCACCAATATCTAGTAAACAACGGATCTGTAAATTTATTATTTTTTAATTTTTAAACTAAAAAAGTAATTTTTTTTCTAATATTAAAAAAATAAAAAATTCTAACAATATACAAAAAATAAAAAATAAAAAAATTTAAAATTTTTAAATTAATTTATTCTTAATTTGTGAACAAGTGCAGCTAAAAAAATCAATTGTCCAGGTGTAGCATTATCCGGTGAATAAAAAAATTAAAAAAATATTATTAAAAAATTAAAAAATTAAAAAAACTAAATTTCTTATTTTTAATTTTTAAATTATATGATTAAATTTTTTTATTTTATTTGTGAACAAGTGCAGCTAAAAAAATCAATTGTCCAGGTATAGCATTATCAGGTGAATAAAAAAATTAAAAAAATATTATTAAAAAATTAAAAAATTAAAAAAATATTATTAAAAAATTAAAAAATTAAAAAAACTAAATTTCTTATTTTTAATTTTTAAATTATATGATTAAATTTTTTTATTTAAATTAAAAAAATAAAATAAAGTCCACCAATATCTAGTAAACAATAGATCTATAAATTTATTTTTTTTAATTTTTAAACTAAAAAAATAATTTTTTTCTAATATTAAAAAAATAAAAAATTCTAACAATATCCAAAAAATAAAAAATTAAAAAATTTTAAATTTTTAAATTTTTTAAATCAATTTATTCTTAATTTTGAACAGGTGCAGCTAAAAAAAAGTCAACTGTCTGGGTGTAGCATTATCCGGTGAATAATAAAATAAAAAATATTATTAAAAAAATTAAAAATGTTAAAAAACTAAATTTTTTATTTTTAAATTTTAATTATATGTTTAATTTTTTTTATTTAAATTAAAAATATAAAATCTAGTCCATCAATATCTAGTAAATAATAGATCTACACTCGAAAAATTGATTTTTTTAGCTGCACTTGTTCACAAATTAAGAATAAATTAATTTAAAAATTTTAAATTTTTAAATTTTTTTATCTTTTGTATATTTTTAGAATTTTTTATTTTTTTAATATTAGAAAAAAATTTATTTTTTTAGTTTAAAAAGTAAAAAAAAATAAATTTACAGATCTATTTTTTACTAGATATAGCTGGACTTTATTTTATTTTTTTAATTTAAATAAAAAAATTTGATCATATAATTTAAGAATAAAAAATAAAAAATTTTAGTTTTTAAAAAATTTAATTATATAATTTATACTTTGCATGTAAACCGTGGGAACCTATGGGAGTTTTCGTTCAAGTCCTCCTCTTCATAAACCGTGGGAAGCAACCACGGTTTATGCCTTAACTTTTTCCTTCACAATCCGTGGTAGGTAGCCACGGATTATGCCCAACCTTTTCCAACCATAAAACCTTATAGCCTCCAACGGTTTACATACAAACTAGAAACCGTGATTAGCTCACACGGTTTACATAAAATTGAAATTGCACATGTATGTAAGAGGTTTCTCTTTTGTGTATTCAGGTAAACAATTCACAGAATTTATTTAATTAGGTAAATTGCCCTTAAAATTAGCTATCAAAATTAACTATTACTATAAAATACATATTGAAATATAAATACACATTAAAAATAAACTAAACCATACATATATTTATACATAAATATATTAATAATTAATTTTAGTAGCTGATTTTGGTGTGCAAATAGTATTTTTAAATTTTTTTATGACAGTGCATAGCTATATTTAACCTTCTTTTCTTTTCTTTTTTTTTTGGTCTTGAGCTATATTAACCTTCTTAGTACATTATTCTAGTCATATTGGGCTTTGTATTCATTAGGATTGTTAACATTTACATTTCATCGCATGGCTAGTTAAAATAATAAGTTAATAACCATCGTGAAAAGCGAAAATTTATTCACGTTACCCTTACAGAGTTATGATCTTCTGAAGATGTTTAGCGTCTTCTAGTACTCCCACTGCAGATAACGGTGCTACTATTTTTATGATTGAGCATTTGGTATATCGTGCTATTTGTTATTTACGCGTTTTAGGAAAAAAGTTAAAAAATATTTTGCAATTCTTAATTAATATTTCATAAAATTTGTATATAGGTAATTATTTGTCTGGAAAATAAACTATGGCTCCCTCTAGATTTTGTTTGGATGAATAATGGAATGACAAAGAAATGCTTTGCATGATTGGATGTGTCTTTTTTTTTTAGGTTTTTTTGTTTGGTTAAGGATGTGTGTTTAGGAGTGAGGGACGGAGTAGTTATGGATATGGGCCTTTGTACAATAAACAAACTCTAAACTATGGAGTTTTTTTTACACAGTTTGGTCGCTAGAGTTTCAGCTAGAGGAGTTTTTAATAGGAATTGTTTTTCTAGGAATAAAATTTATTTTGTTTATTTATTGGCTAGCGATAGACCATTAAATAAAGTTTAGATCCGCGATAGATTAGTTTTTGACTTTTCGAATTGGGAGATACCGTAGGAAACAAAAAAAATATTTTGTTCATTTTTACCAAAAAAATATTTTGTTCACCAAAAATTTTTTTGGACATGTTTGTTTGCATTTTTTTTAATAAAATTTTATTTTTTCATTTTTTTCTTAAAATGTTTAAGAGCAAAAAACACTTAAAATAGAAATAAAAAATAGAAATGCAAACTAAATACACCCTTGAGTCTTTTGAAAAGAGTTCAAGATTCAAATGAAATTAAAAGAGTTTCAAGAATTTAATAGTTCATTCTTTAATTATTAGAGTTCTAAAAGTTCCATGCTGTAAAATAAAAAGTACGCGTAAAAAGAAGCATCTTAGCTGTAGCCTGTAGCATGTATTACAATTTACATGTAATCAATGGTTAAATTAGGAAATGCTACTTGTTCAACACAAATCAGTTTTTAGTTAATTTTTAAATTTAATATTTTATTATTTTAATTTTTTAATTAATTATATTTTTTATTTTTAAGAAACTATTCTTATTTTAAACTTTATGAACTAAAGAATTTCTAATTTATTATTATAATAAAACATTTCTTTTATTTTATCTCTCTCTAGTAACGTCATCATTACTAATCTCCCGTTCACACACTTTTTCTCTTTAGTAGAGACTATATTATTCTCTCATATAGCAAAGTTCTCTACTTCAAATAAAAAAATCTCTTGTAAGTATCGTAACACCCTACCATACAGAGTCTTATGCTTAAGTTATAATTCAGAGATGGCAACTATTACGACCTTTAAAATAAAAATTTAGTACGTGTAATAATGTGAAGAATGATTATAACTAGGAGCCTTTAAAGAAAAAGGATTAAAACAAAATCGTAACTCGAAAGCGCAATACTCCGATAGATAACGTAACGAAAAAAGGATAAACCAAAACGAGATTATATATATACAAAGGAGTGTCAAAAACAGGAATATCAAAACTCAAAATCCGGTTGTGAAGATAACTGGTCCGAGCATAACAATATATACATGTAAATAAAATAGGAGCTCCAAAGGAAACTCAAAGGGACATAAATATAGAAAACCTATTCTCCAAAATCCACTCTAAGAGGAGTAATCACAGTTGCATTATTTAGTGGAGATAAAAGTATCTAAACAAAACATATAAACCAAAATAGAGTCCCTAGAAAAAGGATCGTTGCTAATCCAGAAGTCTCAGCATGCTTTAGCGAGAAGCCTCTCGTCCTGCATCTGAAAACCACAAAATCCGCATGGGTGAGAACTGGAGGTTCTCACTATGATAACAGTGTCCACATATCTAACATGTAATGTCCTGGGAAAGCCAAAGGCAATCCTAGAACTTCCACCAGATAAATTCAAAGCTTATAAACAAACTAAACCATAAATGGCAACTGACTAAGGATTCTTCAATCTAACTAATACTTCCCTTTCCAATTCCTTTAGACCTCCCAACCACCAGCAGGAGTAGAAAAATGGCAAACACAGTTATATCACACAAGAGATATACAAATAGAAACATATAAGGCATTTAGACAATTAGCAAGTAATATGCAGTCAAATCTCAAACAATTCACATAGTATGCATATGATGAATGACTGTCCTTAATGGATGATGATATCATCTGTCAGTTATATAGCCAACCCGACAAGTCTTAGTAGCTAACCATTGGACTGTCCCTCTGTCGTGCATCCCCAACTCGAGTTATCCTTGATCATCATCATGATCATAATCATAATCCATATCCAACAACCTCACTGGTGTATATTCACGGGGTGAGCTCATCCGGAACTTTCACAGTGTCCGGCCACACTTACGACATAGGGTCAGCAAAGTATCGAGTCTCCACTTGGAGTACATGGTGGCTAGCCACTGCTTTCACCCATGGAAACTCGTATCTTAGATAGTGGAAGTGCAACATTCACATTTCATTCAATAGCATATATGCATTTATACTAGGCCATAAATCAATAATGGCCCCGCCGTAATTCGGTGATAACTCAGTCATCCAGCTCACGGTTCAATCCAGAACCAGCTAATTTATCAATAAATACAACCCTTCGATTCATGGCACACACAACACTTCCACTGCCATCCTCCATATATCATATAATCATCTTTGATCATCATTGATCATAACTTTTTCCCTTGCTTCATTCACAAGTTATCACATCCCCTAGCTCCTTTCTCATTGCTAGGCATATCATAA
The DNA here is from genome assembly GCF_003086295.3 of Arachis hypogaea. Classification (NCBI taxonomy): domain Eukaryota; kingdom Viridiplantae; phylum Streptophyta; class Magnoliopsida; order Fabales; family Fabaceae; genus Arachis; species Arachis hypogaea. The sequence continues at coordinate 129,808,715 of NC_092038.1, forward strand.
TGATTTAAGACATAAGGGGTGAGATCGGAGGCTTAGAAGTATGAAATTTGGCTTTTAAAACTCAAAAATCAACTTTGGGATGAAAACAAGGCCACGCGTACGCGTCCTCCACGCGCACGCGTGGATGGCCACAAAGTTCATCGACGCGTATGCGTTGCCTACGCGCACGCGTGGATGGAAAAACAGCCAAATGACGCGTACGTGTCAGCCACGCGTACGCGTGGGTGCGTTTGTGCCCCACGCACAAAACTGGCACAAGTCTGACACAACTCTCGGAAAATGGCTAGGCATCTGCTGCAGCACACTGACGTGTACGCGTCGGTCACGCCTACACGTGGGTGCATGTTTTGCTAAAAATTTTCCAAGTTAAAAGCTGTAGAAGTCACAGATTTAACCCCTAATTTTTTGACGGACATAACTTCTTCATTTTAAATCGTTTTTCGCCCGTTCTTCGAACGACATGAACATCCCGGATCCAATTTCATTTCTAAATAAGTTTGACTCAAAACGGGGATCCGGAGTCTAAGTTATGCCCCGTCAAAGTATGACTAAAAACTATATTTTCATACAAAACCACAAAGTGCCATTTTGAAAACAAACCAATTTCATCCCTTTTTAAAATAAACCAAAACATACCAATTTCAACCCTTTTTGAAATTAATCAAGGTATACCAAAAATCAACATCAAGCCTCCTCAACTTACACATTAACACTTTAACACAATTCACAAAACCACCATCCAACCACTTTACCCATTCCAATCAAATGGCTAAATTATAAACACATTAACATGTCATACATCCTCCCTCATCCTAATTTCCAACAATACCATTCCCATTTAACCATCATTATACATAATTAATATCATATTCACCATCAATATGGTTTCACCCACAAATCAACCACAACCATTCATTAAGCATATATCACAACATGCATTTTTTCATATATCACACCATCAATGCATCAATTTTTATAATCACATATATGACCACATCATATATCTCAACCATTCAACAACATCAACAATTCAATGCCTATCTTAGGGCCTCTAGCCTAAGTTTTCACACCATATTATATTTTAGATACAAGAAACCGAGACCATACCTTAGCCGATTTCCAAAGCTCAACTGAAGCACTTCCAAACCACTTGTCCACAAGCTCTCAAGGTCTCAACACCTCCAAGAACAAATTTTTGCATACCAAAACCCTTATTCAAGCTTTCCAAAATCCCAATCAAGCTCCAATATTCATATACACACTGCCTAAGCCACAATTATCATACCCAAACACAACATCTCAATACCCAAGCATCATAAAACAACAAATTATACTAGGATTGAGAATCTTACCACACCCAAGATTCAAGGAGACAAGATTAATCTTCTTCTTCAAGAGAGTTGGATCCTATAACATCAAATAACCTAAAATCTCAACACATTTCTCCATGAAACTCGAAATTTAGGGATGAAGGACTGAAATAATTTTGTAACTTACCTCAAGAATAAAATATTGGGTTTTGTAGAGCTCTTTGCGATAAACGTGTGGCCGTAAACGGTGCGGCAATCGGAGTTCTAGATCAAAAGTTATGGTGGTTTGAAGATCAAACAAGGGTAGAACTTTGGAGAAATATTCTCCCCCCTTGTGCCTTCATTTCCAACGTGAATGAGTGCTAAGTGAGGAGAGAGAGTGCTGAAATGAGGGTTTTAGGTTTAGTTTAGTTGGGCCAAGGGCCCAATATGGATCCGGTTGGTCCGGTTTGGCCTGTTCAGTCCAATCTTGGTCTGATTTCTATAAAATTGGTATCAAAATTATCGTCTCAATATCCTCTATCATATAAAGTCATAAAAATCACATTTTTGGCTTTTTAGAATAAATTCTCATTTATGGGTTAATTAGGCATTAATTAATCGAGTTTTACATTCTACCGGTCCAACCCTCTCCATGATCTGAAATGGACCAATGTACCGATGATTCAACTTCTATGCTTTAATTGCCCTACTTACTCCTGTGGTTGGAGTAACTTTAAGGAAAACATCATCTTCTTCCTCAAATTCCAAGGGCTTCCGCCTCTGATCGGCGTAACTCTTCTGACGACTCTGAGTAGTAAGCATCCTATCTTGGATTTTTTAACTCGTTTAGTGGTCTCAGCTATCATCTCCGACCCCAACAAGCCTTTCTCCCCAACTTCATACCAATATAGTGGAGATTGAAATTTCCTCCCATATAGAGCCTCATACGGAGCCATTACGATGCTCGCATGGTAGCTATTATTGTACGCAAACTCTACTAGTGGTATATATCGATCCCAACTCGCCGGCTGATCCAGGACACAAGCCCGCAACATATCCTCTAAGGTTTGGATCGTTCTCTCGAATTGACCATCTATTTGGAGATGGTAAGTTGTACTCAAGCTTAATCGGGTTCCGAAAGCTTTCTGGAATGCACCCTAAAACCTTAAAGTGAAACGAGGATCTCTATCAGAGATTATAGTGGCAGGTACACCATGGAATCTCACAATCTCTTTTGTGTATAACCGTGCTAGCTCCTCGAGGGTTTAAGTCATCCGAATGGGTAAAAAGTGAGCTGACTTTGCCAGTTGGTCCACAATCACCCAAACAGCATTAAAATCGGCACTGGTCCTTGGCAATCCCGACATAATGTCCATCGCAATACCTTCCCACTTCCATTGCGGCACCTCTAATGGTCGCAACATCCTAGAAGGTCTTTGATGTTCAATCTTTACCTTTTGACAAGTTAAACACTTCGAGACATACTCTGCCATATCATTCTTCATACCCGGCCACCAAAACATCGCCTTTAAATCGTGGTACATCTTAGTACTTCCCCGGTGAATGGAGAATTTGCTATTGTGTGCTTTCTTTAAGATATCTTGCCGCAAAGTGCCAACATCCGACACAATGATCCTACCATTGAATCTCCATAACCCATCTTTATCCTCCGACATTCTCCATTGTTTTCCTTGCTCAATAGCTGGTAACACCTTCCACAATGCTTCATCATTTTTATGAACCTTTAGGAGTTCGGATTTAAAATTACTTGAGATTTGTAATTGACTCAAACACAGAGTCCCAGACACTTCTTGAACACCAACCTTCAAACTCTCGAATTCTTTGTGCAACTTCTCTTCTCGAAGCATCATCCAAGCGGCATACAACAACTTCCGACTTAACGCATCTGCCACTACATTTGCCCTCCCCGGATGGTAATTCAACTCAAAGTCGTAGTCCTTCAATAATTCCATCCACCTCCTCTGTCTCATATTAAGCTCTTTCTGATCAAAGAGATACTTCAAGCTCTTGTGATAAGAGAAAACTTAGAACTTAACCCCATAGAGGTAATGCCTACACACCTTTAGTGCAAACACAACTGCAGCGCGTTCCAAATCGTGCGTATGATAATTAACTTCATGAGGTTTCAACTGACGTGAGGCATACACCACCACATTACGATGCTGCATCAACACGCACCCTAGACCCTTCAGTGAGGCATCACAATACACCTCGAATGACTCATTTGGCTCAGGTAACACCAACACAGGTGCGGTGGTCAACTTTTGCTTCAACGTCTGAAAACTTTCCTCGCACTCAGGAATCCAAACAAATGGCGTGTCCTTGCAGGTTAATTTCATCAATGGCAAAGCTATCTGCGAAAAGCCTTTGTTAAATCTTCGGTAATAGCCAGCTAAGCCCAGAAAATTCCTTATCTCAGTAACTGAGATTGGTCGCCCCCAATTCATTACCGCCTCCACTTTAGAGGGATCTACTGCTATCCCTTGCTTGCTCACCATGTGACCCAAAAACTTCACCTTACTCTTCCAGAATTCACAATTAGATAGTTTCACATAGAGTTTCTTTTCCTTTAGTATCTGCAACATGGTCCTCAAGTGTTCTACATGATCTTCTTCAGTCTTGGAATAAATCAGTATGTCATCAATGAAGACAATAACGAATTAATCCAGAAACGGACGGAACACTCTGTTCATATAATCCATAAACACTGCAGGGGTGTTTGTCAACCCAAAAGACATTACAGTGTACTCGTAATGATCATAACGAGTCCTGAAAGCGGTCTTAGGGATATCCTCACCCCTCACCCTTATCTGGTGATAACCAGAGCGCAAATCAATCTTGGAGAAAAGCCCAACTCCTTGTAACTGATCTATGAGATCATCAATCCTCGGCTGTGGATACTTATTCTTTATTGTGACCTTGTTTAGCTGCCTGTAATCCACATAGAGCCGCATATTCTCGTCTTTCTTCTTTACCAGTAACACGGACGCGCCCCATGGAGAAACACTTGGTCGGATAAAGTTCTTACCCAACAAACCCTCTAACTGAGACTTTAGCTCGGCCATTTCTATTGGTGACATCCTATAAGGAGCACTCGAGATTGGTCCAGCCCCAGGCACCAACTCAATAGAAAACTCAACCTCTCGGTTAGGTGGAAATTCATCAATGTCATCGGGAAACACTTCCGGATACTCACACATAACCAAAATTTGTTCCAATCTTTGATCATCACCCGAAACACCCGCGGTTAACAACAAGATAACCTGACATTCAGTCCCAAAACAATTCACCATCATAGAATTCAAATAATAATTATTCAATACAACCGGTCCTTCGATATCTTCCGGCATAAAGTACGCTGATTTTGCAGAACAATCAAGCAGGACATGGTTCTCAGATAACCAGTCCAATCCCAAGATAAGGTCAAGACCGATCATCGGCAAGCAAATAAAATTATGGACAAAGTCACGTTACTTGACCATAAATACAACTTGCGGGCATCCTAGCCTAGTTATTATGGCTTCATGGGTGGCATTATACACCTTTAGGCCATAACCTAAGACTACAATCTTCAACCCTAGCTCACTAGCTTTTTCGAATGCAATGAATGAATGTGTTGCTCCCGAATCAAATAAAGCATTTAAAGTTTGTCTAGCCATTTCACAGTTACCTCGGATAAGTGTCTCGGATCCCTCGGCACCTATAGCTGAGGTGGTGAACACCCGACCAGTCTGCTGTGCTTTCCCAGCACCTTACTTTTGCTTCTCTGGACAGTTTGCGTCCTTATGCCCCGTCTTACCACAAGAATAGCACAAATCCCATCTGGACTTGCACGGGGCTCCCGGATGGTGACTCCCACACCTAGCACAAGCTTGCTCATTCTGAGGCTGCTTTCCAAATCTCTTTCCTTGGGAGTTGTTGTTGTTGAACCTCCTGAAAGAGCCTCCCCTCTTGAAAGGCGGACCTCTAGGTGCAAAGTTCTTCCTTCAATTCTGTAGAAATGATCCCTTGTGGCTCCCTCTCTTAGCAGCTGCCTTCTTCACACACTATTCAACAACCCTACTCTTGTTCACCAACTCAGAGAAATTCCTAATCTCCATTGGTCCCACTGAGCTGAAGATATCACTCCAAAGTCCTCCTTCATACTTAATGCATTTCCATTCCTCATAGTCTCATGGAGTCCCCTAACACTTACGTGAAAACCTAAATAACTCCTCAAACTTGTTGGTATACTCAGATACGGACATAGTACCCTGCTTCAGCTGCAGCAACTCAAGTTCCTTGGCCGTCCTAGCAGAAGTTGAAAAGTACTTCTTATAGAACTCCTCGTGAAAGGCATCCCAGGTGATATAGTCATCACCCTGCAGCAGCCATATTCTCCAATGCCGCCATAAAATCTAATGGGTTATTCGGGTCGATCTCTGGCACACGAGCATTAGTACGACCTCTCCCATGGCCTCTACTGTATCCACGAGGCGCCATCTGGTTCCTATACACACCAAACAATCGATATTAAGTTGATCAGTCTCAATATTGGAAGTTTAGTGCTTCAAAGTCCCAAATACATGCTCATAAACGTTTATGCTAGTTATATCAAGTATATATACTAATAGAACATAACACATATACAGAGAATGCACAGGAGCATAGTCAGTTCATCCCTTAGGCTCTACAGAAACGAACTGCTTTGATGCCATAATGTAACACCCTACCATACAGAGTCTTATGCTTAAGTCATAATTCAGAGATGGCAAGGTATTACGACCTCTAAAATAAAAATTTAGTACGTGTAATAGTGTGAAGAATAATTATAACTAGGAGCTTTTGAAGAAAAAGGGTTAAAACAAAATCATAACTCGAAAGCGCAACACTCTGATCAATAACGTAACGAAAAAAGGATAAACCAAAGCGAGATTATATATATACAAAGGAGTGTCAAAAACAGGAATATCAAAACTCAAAATCCAGTTGCGAAGATAACCGGTCCGAGCATAACAATATATACATGTAAATAAAATAGGAACCCCAAAGGAAACCCAAAGGGACATAAATACAGAAAACCTATTCTCCAAAATCCCCTCTAAGAGGAGTTATCACAGTTGTATTATTTAGTGGAGATAAAAGTATCTAAACAAAACATATAAATCAAAATAGAGTCCCTAGAACAAGGATCTTCGCTAATCCAGAAGTCTCCAGCATGCTTCAGTGAGAAGCCTCTCGTCCTGCATCTGAAAACCACAAAATCTGTATGGGTGAGAACCTTGTAACAGTGCCTACATATCTAACATATAATGTCCTGGGAAAGTCAAAGGCAATCCTAGAACTTCCACCAGATAAATTCAAATCTTATAAACAGACTAAACCATAAATGGCAACTAACTAAAGATTCTTCAATCTAACTAATACTTTCCTTTCCAATTTCTTCAGACCTCTCAACCACCAGCAGGAGTAAAAAAATGGCAAACACAGTTATATCACACAAGAGATATACAAATAGAAACAGATAAGGCATTTAGACAATTAGCAAGTAATATGCAGTCAAATAGGCAATCTCAAACAATTCACATAGTATGCATATGATGAATGCCTATCCCTAATGGCTGATGATATCATCTGTCGGTTATATAGCCAACCCGACAAGTCCTGGTAGCTAACCATTGGACTGTCTCTCTATCGTGCATCCCCAACTCGAGTTATCCCCGATCATGATCATGATCATAATCATAATCCATATCCAACACCCTCACTGGTGTATATTCACGGGGGCGAGCTCATCCGGAACTTTCACAGTGTTCGGCCACACTTACGACATAGGGTCAGCAGAGTATCGAGTCTCCACCTGGAGCACATGGTGGCTAGCCACTGCTTTCACCCAGGGAAACTCGTATATCAGATAGTAGAAGTGCAACATTCACATTTCATTCAATAGCATATATGCATTTATACTGGGCCATAAATCAATAATGGCCCCACCGTAATCCGGCAATAACTCAGCCATCTGACTTATGGTTCAATCCAGAACCAGCCAATTTATCAATAAATACAGCTCTTCGGCTCATGGCACATACATCACTTCCACCGCCATCCTCCATATCTCATATAATCATCTTTGATCTTCATTGATCATAATTTTTTCCCTTACTTCATTCACAAGTTACCACATTCCCTAACTCCTTTTCTCATTGCTAGGTATATCATAATGATTTAAGACATAAGGGGTGAGATTAGAGGCTTAGAAGTATGAAATTTGGCTTTTAAAACTCAAAAATCAACATTGAGATGAAAACAGGGCTATGCGTACGCGTCCTCCACACGCACGCATGGATGGAAAAATAGCCAAATGACGCGTACGCGTCAGCCACGCGTACATGTGCGTGCGTTTGTGTTCCACGCACAAAACTAGCACAATTCTCGGGAAATGGCTAGGCATCTGCTGCAGCACACTAACGCGTACGCGTCGGTCACGCCTACGCATGGGTGCGCGTTTTGCCAAAAATTTTCTAAGTTAAAAGCAGCAGAATTCACAAATTCAACCCCTAATCTTCCGATGGACATAACTTCTTCAATTTAAAGTGTTTTTCGCCCGTTCTTCAAACGGCATGAACATCCCGGATCCAATTTTATTTCTAAACAAGTTTGACTCAAAACGGGAATTTGGAGTCCAAGTTATGCCCCGTCAAAGTATGCCCAAAAACTATATTTTCATACAAAACCACAAAGTGCCATTTTCAAAACAAACCAATTTCATCTCTTTTTAAAATCAACCAAAATATACCAATTTCAACCCTTTTGAAATCAATCAAGGTATACCAAAAATCAACATCAAGCCTCCTCAACTCACACATTAACACTTTACCACAATTTACAAAACTACCATCCAACCATTTTACCTATTCCAATCAAATGACTAAATTATAAATACATTAACATGTCATACATCCTCTCTCATCCCAATTTCCAACAATACCATTTCAATTCAACCATCATTATACATAATCAATTTCATACTCACCATCAATATGGTTTCACCCACAAATCAACCACAACCATTCATCAAGCATATATCACAACATGCATTTTCTCATATATCACACCATCAAGGCATCAATTTTCATAATCACATATACGACCACATCATATATCTCAACCATTCAACAATATCAACAATTCAATACCTATCTTAGGGCCTCTAGCCTAAGTTTTCACACCACATTATATTTTAGATATAGGAAACCGAGACCATAATTTAGCCGATTTCCCAAGCTCAACCGGAGCACTTCCAAACCACTTGTCCACAAGCTTTCAAGGTCACAACACCTCTAAGAACAGATTTTTGCACACCAAAACCCTTATTCAAGCTTTCCAAAATTCTAATCAAGCTCTAATATTCATATACACACTACCTAAGCCACAATTATCATACTCAAACACAATATCTCAATACCCAAGCATCATAAAACAACAAATTACACTAGGGTTAAAAATCTTACCACACCTAAAGTTCAAGGAGATAAGATTAATCTTCTCCTTCAAGAGAGTTGGATCCTATAATATCAAAGAGCCCAAAATCTCAACGCATTTCTCCATGAAACTCAAAATTTAGGGATAAAGAATTAAAATGATTTCGTAGCTTACCTCAAGAATAAAGTAGTGGATTTTGTAGAGCCCTTCGCGGTGAATGCGTGGCCACAAACGGTGTGACAATCAGAGCTCTAGATCAAAAGTTATGGTTGTTTGAAGATGAAACAAGGGTAGAACTTTGTTCTTCCCCCTTGTACCTCTATTTCCAACGTGAATGAGTACTAAGTAAGGAGAGAGAGTGCTAAAATGAGGGTTTTAGATTTAGTTTAGTTGGGCCAAGGGCCCAATATGGGTCCGGTTGGTTTGGTTTGGCCCGTTTGGTCCAATCTTGGTCCAATTTCTATAAAATTGGTATCGAAATTCTCGTCTCAATCTCCTCTATCATATAAAGCCATAAAAATTACATTTTTGGCTTTCTAGAATAAATTCTCATTTATAGGTTAATTAGCCATTAATTAATCAGGTTTTACAAGTATTTTATCTACACATCCGAAACTAAAATATCATTATAAATTCAGCCAATCCAATTAAATACAAACACATTTAAAATTATGTTGCCTTTGATTATTCAGAAAAAAAATAGAAACACCATAAACACATCCAAAATTAAGTTACCTTTCATTAATCGAGAGAAAAATAAAAAATAATATAAACACATCTAAAATTATGTTGTCTTTCATTAATCGAAAAAAAAGAGGAGACAAATCACTACAAATAAAACAGAATAGTGAATAAAAATTATCTACACATCCAAAACTAAAATGTCATTATTCTTTCACGACAGTTTGATTACAAACTCAGCTGGCTCCAATTAAATACATAAACACATCTAAAATTATGCAATTTTTCAATAACCAGAATTAAAAAAAAAAACAACAATATAAACACATAAAACACATTTAAAATTATACAGCCTTTCATTAACCAAATTAAAACAACAGCAACATAAAAACATCCAAAATTATACTTTAATTAATCAGAAAAAAAAAACAAAAACAATATAAACACATCCAAAATTATGATGTCTTTCATTAATCGAGAAAAAAAAGCTAGCAAGAACAGCATAAACACGTTTATTAACAGAAAAAAAAGATAAGATAAGGGAGAGAAAGCACTACAAATCATGCAGAATAGTGAACAAAAATTATCAACACAGCCACATCCAAATACCTGATGAGTGTTTCCGGCGTGGGGGGAGCGGCGTGGAGGAGGAAGGCGGCACGACAGAGCTGCGCAGGGGAAGTAACGCGGCGTGACGGAGTTTCATAGGGGGAGGAGCGCGGTGTGCGAGAGTTGCGCAGGGGGAGGAGACTGACGCGGGAGGAGGAGATCGTGCGGGCAGAGACCAAGACGGCGGCGACGAAGATGAGCTTGGAAGGAGAGGAATGCGACGTTGTGGATGAGCGCCGAGGTGGAGGAAGGCAGCGTCGAGGATGAAAGCCGAGGAGGATGACTTCTTTGGGTTTTTAAAGTGCGCCGTTGAGTTTTGGATGTGATCTTCTGGATTTTGGATGTGGGGTAAATGTGACTTCTCTGTTTCTATGAGGATTTTTATGAGGGTTTTGAATGGGTTTAGTTAACAATTGGATAATTTAAGATTTATTTTAGAATTTTAAAATTAAAATTTTGAATTTTAAATAATTTAATTTTTAAATGTGTATTTAAATTATAATATATTAATAATTAAATATATTAAATCTGAAATAGAAATATAAAATTTAAATTTTAAATTTTAGTTTTATTTAGTTTGTATTTTAAATATGTACTTAATTTTAAAAGAATATTAAATCTATTTACAATTTTTAGATAGGTTTATTTTATATATTTTTTAAATTATTATAATAAAAAATTAAATATTGTACTATTTTTAAAAGATATCTAATTAAATTGGGTTAAATTAACAAGTCAATTAGAGAACTAAATTATGACAATTAATTAAAATAAAGTATAGAGTTAGTTAAGCCACCAATTTTGTATATAAAGAAATGATTGATTGAATTAATAACAGATTGATTTTACAATTCTACAATACTTTTGGACTTTTTTTCTTCTCATACTTTCTTTCTCTCTCTTACCATTATTCAACAAAGTGAGAATGTGTAGGTAAGTTACATAAACTCATGTTCATAGTTAATTAGTGAGATTCAAATTTTATGGAAGAAGAGTTTAGTGTGTGTTTGGATTAGAGTTGGTTAAATTGGAGTTTGAATGAAAGTAATTTTGTAAAATTAATTTTGGATAGAAGTGAGTTTGTGCCAACATGATTTATGTTTGGTAATTTTATACTAAAATTAATTTTGATAAAATGAAATTGTTTGGATAATATTAGTTAAAATTATTTTTAGATAGATAATTAATTAACTACTAAAAAATATAATATTAAATTATAATATTATTTTTTAGTATATTTAATCTTTTTTTATACTTCTTTTAGTATATTTTTTATATAGTATTTTTTATAAAATTCTATTTTAGTTTGTTATAATTTTTTATTATTATAATAAAAATTAATATTTATGTAAAATTTATGAATGTAATTCTTGTTCACTGTTTATTATTCTAATTTTTTTGTGACTGTTTATTATTCTAATTTGTTATAATATGTATTATTGTTTTTATTGAAAATGATAAAATTAAATAAAAAATTAATAAAAACATAATTAGTAAAAAGTTAGAACCCAAAACAGCAAACAAATTCAGATTATTGAGAATACTCATATAAGCCGAATAAGAGAAAGTAGACTCAATTTGATTTGCATTTATTTTTACAAAAAACAATTGGATTCCTCATTAAAAAAGGACGTTTCAGCTTTTAATTTTTATTATTATTATTTTGAGACAATACGAATTTATTAAAAAAATTATCAAATAGTACTGAAAATTATTTGTGAGAAATTTTATTTGTAATGTGTGAGAATTTTAAACTCAACAAAATTTTTTAAGCAATAAAATGAATTACTATCATTATTATCACTACCTTTTTTATTTTTGTTATAACTTTTATTTTTATTATTTTTATTTTGCAATTATACTTTATCATTATTATTATTTCTTCTACTACCAACAATACCAACACCATTAACATTACCATTATCTTCTCTCATTCTTATGTGGTGCTATTTTTTTAAAACTGCAATTACTTTTTTCTTTTTACGACAACATTTTATGCAGTGACTTTCTCTATTTGATCACCACGATGAAAGAATTTTTAAAAAAATTACTAAGTTTATGAAGTTTAAAATTAAATGCACAAATTATAAATAAAATTTCTATAAAATTAATTTTTATTACTATTTAATAAAATTTTAACAAAATTCATATGATCTCAAAATAACGATATTGGGAGCCAAAATGTCCCTTTTTTTTTTGGTGGTTACATGTCGTAAAAATTAACAGATATTTGAAACAAGTATTTTCTCAAGAAAGTGTTGATACAGCCAATAGATTCATAGTTTTGCATAGCAAAGGTTAACCATACATTTTTATAGAAGTTTGTACATCGTTTAATAAGGCTTGGGGGAAAATTAACAAGCGAAGGAAAAATGAGATTTTAGAATTACCGATAGCTTGAACTGTATAGTTTTGAGCTCTTTAGACTGTTCCTTTTGCAGAGGAACTCCTGGATGTACTTAGTTTGTATGATTATACATATTCACAAAATAAAATAAATGTCGACACAAACATGCATTCACTCTTGTGCAATATAATCATGTAGCACAATCAGTTTAATATTGTTCTGGCTTTGATTATTGCTAGTTTCCAATAATGTCAGCATTATTATTATTATGCTTGAACCATGGATGATTAAGGAACACATCCTGGTCAATTTCAGACAGAAACTTCTCCAGGGAGATGGGATCTGTCTCACCATATAATAAATGATCTGTGTCCATCAATAATAATCTTTCATACTCTCTGTCAATTTCTTCATCGCTAGAAAATTGATTAGCTAGTTGACTTTTATAACATTGACTCCTTGTTCCTTCTTGCACAATATACTCTATTCCGTTGTTGATGTTCATCATCGGTGATTGATGAACACTACCACAATAATTCTCAACACCAAGACATGAGGAATTCTTCATCATGAAATTATTTCCTAGTATATCATCTATCTCCCTTTGCAAGCTTGCAACCTGCCCATAACAAGGTTGAAATATGTTACTCTCTGTTCACAATATCACTCATTCATTTTGATTATTCACACACTAATTATCAACCCAAAATTAAGAATTGATTACAAAACTGTTTGTAAATTAACTTTATTTTGTATGACCAATTTATTGTATAGATGTTTTATTGTTTATTAATACTTTTTAACTAAAAAAGATTAGAATGACATACGTTATCTAAACTATATGGTAGGTGTGACAAGATATAAGAAAGTTGATGGGTCGGATAATAATTAATTAAGGGATGTATTCAAATAAAGAGGTTAAAAATGTCTTTTTTTAAGATGTTTTGTAATAATTAAAAGTTAACATATATAACCGATTAAACCGCATTATTTTGTTTAAAATTAGATCAGACAAATCAGTTTAGTCGAAAAATTAATAAATTAAATTTTGAATCAATCTAAATTAATATTTTTTATAAAAAATGACTACAATATTTCTATTATAAAAAATAACTAAAATACCCATATATATATATATATATTTATTTATTGAAAATTCTAAATCCTAACCCTACTGACGGTAGAAAAGAAAATGACTAAAATTTAAAATTTTCATAAAAAATAATATATATAACAGAAGTATTTTAGTTATTTTCTATAATAAGAATATTATAGTTATTTTTTATAAAAAAAAAAATATTAATTTTGACCAGTTCAAAATTTGATTTATTATTTTTTTTATCAAATTAATTTATCTAGTCTAATTTTAACAAAAATAATACGATTTAATCGATTATATATATTAAATTTTAATTATTAAAAATTATTTAAAGAAAAAAGACGTTTTAAACGTGAGTGGCTCCATTAATCAAGTACCTGTTGCTGCAATACATAGATATAAGCAACACAACCATAGATAGGATCGTGCATGCGAGCGAGAGCTTGGTAAGTTATGGTGATAGCAGCGTCACTTCTGTTGTGCAACGGAAGGTGTAGCAACAGTCTAGAGACGTTGCTAGCACCAAACACCTTATGAACTGCCGCAAAATGGGTTGATGCCTCATCATAGGAGAAGTAAGGGGAAAATACACAATCTCTTGTGCACCTTCTCCTTAGGTACTTGCATGCTCCACATGAAGACCCAAACCCTTTCATGACTTATATATATTAATACTATTTATCGCTTTACTAATTTTCTTAGTAGTACTGGCTATAGATTAGTTTTCTCTATGGAGGCGAACTCGTGACTCCACTACTTCTTATAGCCGCCCCAACACTTGGGATATATGGATGGCCAATTTTTTTTTTTAATCATTCATTTTAATAAATCTCACTTATCTACTCTTCTACTTTTATATTTAAAGATTAATGTTTCACATCCAAATTTTTTTAAAAACTAAATTTAATCAAATTAAACAATAAGACTTGAGATAATACTATTTATAATTAATTTTTATTAATGTTAAACCAAATTTGTTAGATTTAGTTAACAAAAACACTTTAATATATAGTATTATTATTCATATTTAAAATGAGTCTAAAGTAGTAAACATTGCGAAAATATTTTATAACAAAAGATATTAATAAAAAACTACCAAAATTTATTACTTTTGGTTTTATTTAATGTATTCTTTAATAAATAAATTTTAAATAAAGTAAATTTAGACGGTTTGGGTTGATTTTTTTCTCTCTAATATTATCGTAAATATTAATATGCAAGCTATATAACATTATGAGTTTTGCTAGAGAATCAACTAGGGTCCAACTAATTTCTGCCAACTTTCTAATGGATTGGATTTCAAAACCCGTCTTAACAAAGGTAAGTCGATATACATGGATGTTTCTTATGCTAAGCATTATGATGTTTCTTTTTCATACTAAAATGATATTTTTTAATGTATTTTTTGAATTTTTGGTATTACAGATGTGGATATTTCTATTTTTTAAGAATTATATAGTTTTTTTTAAATCGTATAGCTGGACATTTCTTTTGTTAAATATTGGGATTTTTTTATATTAAATGGATTTTTTTATATATTTTTGTAATTGTTCAAAAACAGCCTGTGCTCCACCACTCCTTCTTCCTTGAACAAATCCTGAAGCTGAACCGAATTGTACTTTCTGCAAAACTGCACTACCTCCATCGGCATCGCAAGGTCGCTCTTTCGACACAACTAGAAAATTGTATAATACAGACAGATTTACAAACAGATTTGATCTGTATATAATACAAACGAATTTTTGGTTACCGACGAAATCACCGATGGATTTTGTCTCTCTGTAAAGCCTCGTCGAAAATTATTTACCGACGGATTTTTTCCATCAGAAAATTACCGACGGTTTTTTACCAGTTACCGACGGATTTTCCCTCTGTAAATTCTCCATCCATTTCCCTGAGGCGTTGAACTTTCCGATGGATCTTTTGTCGGTAATTACAGACGGACTTTCTGACGAATTTTCCGTCGGTAATTATAGACGAATTTTTCGACGGATTTTCCGTCTGTAATTACAGAGATTTGCTGATGGAATTTTTGTCTGTAATTACAGACAGTTTTTTTGACGGATTTTACATCTGTAATTACAGACAGATTTTTTGACAGATTTTTTGTCGGTAATTGAAGCCTTGGAAAACCACTCCAAACTCTGAATACAGACAGAAAATCCGTCTGTAAATCTGTCAGTAAGGTAAAATAGAAAATTTTTAGATTTTTTAACTACAAAATAAACCTATTTTCATACAAAATAAATATAAATTTAATAAATACAAATTTTTATCTAATTTGTATTTGAATATTTATAATATTTTAAAAAATAAACAAATTCATCGTATTATCAAACTAAAAGAAAAGTACTATAAATAAGCAAGTCAATATAATTCAAATCATAAACAAAATGTATTGATACATCAACTATAATCCTCAGTGTATTGTTCAACTATACTAAATTTATCAGCTATAATTCATAACATTATATTATATGAGAAAAATTACATTATGCAAATCTCTACAAGTCAATCAACCAGTATCTTGCGCATGCTTTGAGTAATGTTGTGTTGCTTTATATCTCTTAATGCAATTGAAAAAGGGCTACACTTCTTACCTGAAAATATTTTAAAGTACTGCATGTCAGTAAAAGTACACAACAGTAAAAAATACATGAAAAAATGTCAATAGTGAAAGTTATTCACTTTGTTATGGCACAAAAAACTCATTACTCAACATCCTAATAAAAATTATGTCAATTGAATGCATAAGAACTAACCATGATTAGTACAATATGAAAATATTTCAATATATAATTTATTAACTCTCAGAAATAAAAGACCAAACAAACAAATTTTATGAAAAGAAAAGGCCAATGAGCATAATTGTTCAGTCTTTTCCAGCTTTGTGTGGTAAACATAACTGCAGCATTAATATAAAGAATAAAGCCAATCTAGTAAAAAATCAGGAACCAAAGTCTTCAAAACCAGGTTGTTTAGATTGATAATTGAAGAAAACTATATCTTGGATTGTTTTACCCAAGCACCCAATATTACAGAAGGCTAAGAGTACCACCCATTTCTTTGAATCATCATACTTTAAGGTGCTAGGGATCGAAACACAAGCAGAATCTACATTCCTTAACGAGTCACCCCTGACACTCTATTCAATCTGCACAAAAATAATTTCAGGTGCTCATGCTTCTTGTCACCAGTTGTGGAGTGCTTCCAGCAGCTTAAAGGGACCATATGAATTAACTAATTTGCCATGAAAAAAATGAAATTAGTAAATTAGTTTTCAATTCAAAAGTTGAAAATACAAAAATTTGGCCTTCTATATATTTTAGTTCATGGACTTCCAACAAAAATTTTTAGAAGTTGCAAAATCAATTTCTAGGACTAAGACTAGGAACAATTCTAATATATAATGCAAGGAGTAATGATTTCCATAGATCCCAACTAAGAACAATTAAGTTATTTTCAATCAGCCAATAAACTATACAATGCACTAGTAGAAATAGGGCAACCCACTTAAGAGGAATTTAACAAAAGAATAAGGAAAGAACAAGAACATCACTTTCATATAATATATATAGAGAGAAAGAGAGAAGAGTGAGAGAGACAGACCAAAAAAAATAAACGTAGAAAGAAGGAAGACTGAAGGAAGACAGACCAAAAAAATAAATGCTTTTGTATTCCACTCCCTCAGTGCTGTGATGAATCTAGCCTATTACATTCAGCATTGTTGCAGTGGCCAATACAGAAGGAAGACAACCAACGAATCTTGAATCTAAACTCAAACATAGATAATAATAAGCATTCATTTAAATAATGAGATCTAATTGAGTGTTAATTAGTTGTTAATTATTATTCTTACCCAATAGCAAAGAGAGAAGAAGATTCTCACAACGCTTGAGAAATTGCCAGTGAAAATGTGTTTTGAGTCCCAACCTCCTTATAATGTGATCTAAAAATGTGAGTGGGATCACAGGGTGCATCTTCCAATTCAAGGTGGACAGAATCAGAAGCTCCATTCTCTGAATAGTCTTTGCCTCAAACACATATTTTGCATCTTCTACCTGATGATTATTCATGATCAAATAATCACATTATTAGAAATGTCATGATGAGTTTTTTGATATAAAAGAGAAAAAAACACGTACTTGAAGGTCCAAGAGAAGAGGTACTTGACTTTCTTCAACTTTAGCAACCAAAGAGATGCAAGTGACAGAGGTAAGTTGGATCATCCATGGCTTCTCCCTTTGAAAATGGAAGCTCAAGAGGAACCTATCCAAATAAGTATAAATAGAAAAAAGGATTAGGAAAATCATCAATAAAATTTGGAGAGGTAAGCTGTCTTTTCATAACTTTCTGTCTTCACATAAATTTGGAGAGGTAAGTTGTCTTCACAGAACTACTAAATAATTAATAAAAGAGTGAACATTTAAGATAAATAAAGATACATAAATTGAACTAGGCAAAGCAATTACAACTAGAATGTGAATACAATACACCTCTAGTACACATATCTACGCAACATTATCAGCAAACTGTCTAGAAATCAGAACTGCATCCAAAAGAAAGAAGCCATTGTCAGTGCAACAGTAATTTCTAATCCATATTGATTTAGGCACCACCTAACTGAGCATCAATTCAAGACGTACCCGTGATCTGAAAACTCATCTTTACCAGATTTGCCCACAATGGATGTAGCAAGTACAACCTATATAGGTGAAAAAAATTCAGAACATAAATTCAGAGTTGTATAAAATAATTCAAGCAAATAGAAAGAAAGACCGAAGTATTCCCCAACCCAGTTAAATGTATCATTTTGCAAAGGAATCCAGCATTGCTCCAACCTCACAATTTTGGCTATGCTCAATGGGCAAGTAACTTGCATATAATCTAATTCATCACCAATTTTGTACGAAATAGCATTTACAGCAACCTATCATAGCTAAATTTGAGGAGAAAGGAAAATAACACCGGGTATCATAAGCTAAATCAGAAGATCCAACAGTAATCTTAAAGAACATTCAAATACAAACCTCACCATGAATAGATCTCAATTATAAGGCAAGTATGTACAATTACACAACACGAAGCCCATGTAAATGTAAAGCCATATCACAGATTCAAATTACATGCACATATCAAAATTGTAGCTGATAAAGAAGCCTAAAATAAATATTGAAGTGCGGGATTGTGAGGAAACAAAAGGGTTACCATGTCTGCGTTTGATCTTTGAAATGACGGAAGTGATTATTGTCTCAAATTGAATCTGACAAGAAAACAAAGTCTGTAATAGTGTTAGGAGCCATGAGATCAGATCGTGAGACGAGAAGAATGTGCAGTGAGGGCAAGTGAATGAAGAACTCGAAGAGAGAATACAGAAAATAGAAAGAGAAATAGAGGTTATTGGAACGCGATCTGAAATTCAGAAGCGCAAATCTAAATGGAGGGGACTGAAACACAGCTCAAACAGAAGTAGGAAAATGGAGCTCGTAAGCGAATGATCGAATTGGCAAACATTTAAACAGAAAAAAGAGAATGGAATGGGCAAAATTGAAAATCTAACCTCCAAACTTTGGCTAAATTAGCAGATTGCAGGTTTGGGTTTGAAAGGAGAGACGCGAGCAACACACGGAAAAGATCAAGAAAGGGGTGTGACGGAGCTTCTTCGTGGACGGAGCGATGGAGAGAGCGACGACGGTGAAAGAAACTCCTGCGATGGAGAAAGCGTGGACAGAGAGAGGAAGAAGCTCTGAGTTATCAAAGCGATGGAGAGAGCGTGGACGGAGCGATGGAGAGCGCACGGATGGAGAGAGGAAGAAGCTCCTGCTAAACTTGTGTGGCATGTGAATGGACCGAGAGGATAGGATCTGAGTTAGGGTTAACTCAATATTTCTGACGGAAAATTTTAAATTACAGACGGATTTTTTGTCTGTAATAATTTAATAAAATGTTACGTTCTTGTCCATTTAATTACAGACAAATTTTACGTCTATAATTATTTCCCATGAAAAAAAATTAATTTTTCTGATAGAATTATCGACAGATTTTCTTTTTCATCTGTAATTTATGCTAATTCAATTTTTTTTTATTTTTCAACAAAAAATTCCTCTGAAATTTTGTCTGTATTTCCGTGGGATAAAATCCGTCGAAAATATCCGTCTGAAATAACTAGTTTTCTAGTAGTGCGAGTCCTGACACGAGCTTTGTTTCATCGACCACCACAATGAATGTAACACCCTACCACACAGAGTCTTATGCTTAAGTCATAAAGTTGAGGTGGCAAGGTATTATGACCTCTAAAAGTAAAAAAAAAAAATATATATATATATATATATATATATATATATATAATAGTTGAAAGGAATTTTATCTAGAAGCCTGTGAAGAAAAATTAAACAAAGCGTTAAATAGAAAATTGCATCACTCGCGTAAGCGATAAGTATGAAAGAAGAATTCCAAAGATATATATAACAAGGCTTCTGACCCGACTCGCGAATCTAGAACCGGCCAAAGCAAATATATACATATACATATATATAACCCGAAAGAGTAATCCCAAATATATGACCAAACACCTGTTTCTCCAAGTCAACCTCTAGGAGGGACAAAATACAAGGATGGAGAATCTATACACATATATATACAAAGCATAAAACAAAATACAATAACCCTAGGATAACCAACTTCGCTTGCAGAGGAAACTCCAGACGCTCACCGAGGTGCATCTCGACCTGCATCTGAAAAACAACAATATCGTATAGGATGAATAGCTGATTCCTTACCAAATTTTTGGGTGGGTTTCGTAGAGGATTCCGAGACGAACACGTGACCACTGATAGCTTGCCAATCGGAGCTCCGGATCAAAAGTTACATTGGATTGAAGATTTGGGTGAGGGTTTGCATGTTTTCCTCTTTTCCTCCCCTTGCTTTAGCGTGTTTCAATGTGTGGCCGCAAGGGAAATGAGCTGAAGCTCATGGGTATTATTGTTTTGAGTTGGGATTTGGGCCCAATACGAGCGTAGTTCATCCGATTTGTTCCGTTCAGCTCAATTTTGGGCCAAACTCTTTAAAATTAGTGTCAAAATTTCTATTTTAATTTTCTCTACACCATTAAACTATAAAATTTTATTTTCTAATTTCTTGATTAATAATTATTTTATTGGCTAATTATTTACTAATTTCTCGAATTTTATAATGAACTTGTCGAAGGTGGCTTCCAACAGGAAAGAGCACCACCGCGGCCTTTTACAAGGTTGAGGTCGGATCCACCTCATCGGCGCCGTCGATGACGAGATCGAGACGAAAATTGTGGTCGAGGACAGAGAGCAGGATTTCGAGAGAACGTGCCTGTCCCTTAGTGCGCTTGGAGATAGGGACGCTGATGATGTTGGAGAGTTGACCGGTGGAGAGGAGATGACCAAGCTTGGCAATGACGAAGCGGCAGTGGATTCGGTGCCGAGGCCGAGAACCATGCTGGACTTGACGTACTCGATGGATTTGTCGACGGCGAACTTCTTGAGGTCGTCTTGCCTGAGGACAGGGGTGGAGAGGGTCTGACGGTGAGGGACAAAATCTGTGTGTATTGTTGTTGTGGTGTGCAGGTTAATATAGAAGAGAAGGAGAAGGTTTTTTATAGTTTTTAATTAGATTTAATTAATCAGTTTCTAATTATTTAAATTTTGAATTTAAAAATTTAAAATTAATTATTAATAATTATAATTAATTGAATTGTTCAATTCTTGACTGGTTACACACTTGATTCCCTATACTTTTCCTAATATTTTTAATTAAAACTTATCTTTAATTACCAAAAATTTTGTATTTTACGTTGGTATTTTTTAGTCACTTAGATTTCAATAATCAACATAATATAGGAAAGTTTTTAAGTATACTGGTACACTGATATTTTAGTAAATTTTAACCGTTAATCTTAATTATATATATTATCTATTTTTTATAATTAAAGTCAACGGTTAAAAACCAACAAGTTATAGCTCAAATAGTATAGTCTTTTCATACTCACCTAGAGATTGCGGGTTCGTTCGAATCCTACTTCTAACTTAAAAAAAAAAATCAACGATTTAAAATGACTAAAATACCAATATACTTATATATTTAAAAAAATTTCTATAATATATATCACCTCTCTCTAACACCTTTTTTTTTTTTTTACTGTTGAGTTACTTTAGTTAATGATCATAGCTACATGCCAAAACTTTAGTTAAATGGGATTGATCATGCAGTTCATCCCAAGGGCCTACTAATTAAGTAATTGATTATTAGATAAGCATGATCATTTGTCGTGTAAAAGCTATATAAGTTTGATTTAATCTTACTTAAGAAAAATTCAAGGTTCACTATGCTTCATGGAGGTATCATGTCAATCAAAAGCTAAGGCTGAAGGTATATAGAAGCTCTATCAAAGTATCAATCGTTTTCTGATGAGAGAAAAGAAGCTAGCTAGAGAGAAGAAAAACACTTTATAGTATGTAACTCATTATATTAATAGCTTATTTAATTTAAAATTGTATTATTTCCACCACTTTTTATATTTTATATTTTTAATAATTAAATATGATGAGAAGAATTAAATATAATAAATATATAATTTTTTTTAAACACACAAGCTAAGGAACTATATCTTTTATATTAGTTAACTTTTTCTTTAATTTTGAAATTATTTTTTTAACCTTTGCCTTTTGGGGTGTTTAGAATTTAGGATGACTGATGACGGCAAGATACTAGAGGATGGTCAACTGCCAGATATGGAATTGTGGTGATGGTGTTGGGAGAAAGAAAAAAAAAAGACAAATTAAAGAATAATATTATAAATATAAAAAAAATAGTTAAGTCATTATTACCAAAAAATATTCTCTAGTTCATTTTTTAAATATATTTTTTAAAATATTATTTTTCTTTTTTTTTTTTAAAGATTCCACGGTCCTAACAAAATTATATTCTAATATATTAAATAATATATATTTATAAATAAGAATGATATAATAACTAATTTAATGAATGATTTTTTTTATGGTTATAACTTTTTTTAACGTACAAATACCCTAAGATATTTCCGAGGCTAAGAATTAATATTAATGTTGTAATAATATTTCTTGCCCAATAAAAATCATAAAAACGAAAACGACGGTATATATATAATTCATCTAGTAATTGATGACAACGCTCTTGTTTTTTTGCAATGATGAGAGAATATTTTATCATTTATTATTCATCATATGCACGAATGCAAGGTTTATTAATTAGGAACAGGGGTTTACTATTTGGATTCTTTTTCCCTTTTTTTCTTTTTCCTTTACATTGGCACGTAGCTGAACTTTCAGCTGGGTGATTTAGGTCTTCTAATTATTTAGGAGATCCACATATAATTGTGTATGTTATGTGTTCATGCGATTATTAGTGATGATTATGACTTTTATAACTAAGTACGAGAGCGTAGAACTAACGAAGTATGAAATATATGTGAATCCTCATAATTGAAGAAAAAAAAATCATGTAACTTAGCTTGTACATTTTTTATAATTTGATTGATATGGTGAGTCTTAGACAAAAATTAAATAGAACTTTAATTCAAAAATAAAATTATTAAAATTAAATCAATTGATCGTCAAAATACTTCGTGGGCGGGTGGCGTATTTTTTTTCACTAGGGAGTCAATGAAATATTTGTACAATATATACACTGAGCTGTTTATTTAGCCTAATATGAGTTAAAAATAAAAATTATCCACGAAATAATAAATTTAAAAAATTTTATTCAGTTGTTTCACATCGAATTTCAAATTCTCCAATTTCAAATTTCAAATTTTTTAAAAATTCAGTTAGTTATTTCAAAAAAATAATCATTTGAGATCCTCAAATACTCTCTTCTTTTTCAACCGGCGGCTACCCCACTTTTATCAATAATCATCCCATTTCACCGTCGCTACTTGGCTTGCCACATGCCACTTACCCTTAATAAAAATAACCATCCACTTAAGGATAAAAATAATCATCCACATACCTAATAAATTGAACATACATATTTTAATTATATATAGCTAAACTCAATCCAATCAAAATAATTATCTACATAAAAATAAAATAACCATCCGTATACCTACTAAAATGACCATCCTAAATTGACTATTAAAATAGAAGAAGAAGATAAATAAACAGAAAAAACTATTATTGTGGTGAAACGTAATTTTGAAGGATTAGTCATGACAAAAGCGACACTGTTGTGAAGCATAGATCTCAAATCATGAAAGAAGCTAACCATGCTTGGATTCGAAGAAGAAGAGCATGGTGGTATCATCGGTGAGAAGAGACTTGAAAGAATGGGAGAAAGCGAAGGCGCATCGCATGAGGTAAGGACGGTGTCGGGAAGAAGGCACACACTGGCTGCGACGGAGGCGTTGGACGTCGGGGTTGCTGCAGTGCCGTTAGTTCAACCCACACAATATGCGCGTCATCCCTTGGCGGTGGCCTGTGCGGCAACGGCGCCAGTCAAAATAGTGTCAGTGCGATTTTCGATGGCGACTGGTGCGTTAGTGTACCGGCGAGACTCCATAAAAGAGGCATAGAACACTGATAAACTGTATTGAGAGAGAGAGGTGAGAGAGAGAGGTAGTTTATTTGTTTCCAAAATCGACGGTAATCCTAATATTTTATTTAAATTTCAAATTGAAAACTATTCAAAATTAATTAGTTGCCTATAATTTATTTTTAATTTCAAATTAACTCCATTGTACACATTGTATAAATCATACATTATCTCCTCATACTTTTTCTTTTCAAATATTACTATATTTCAACTAGTAAAAAAAAAGGGCGGAATTGTGACATATGTTGTCACTTCAACTAATTTTTTTTTTGTGTCTAAACATAGAAAGAAACAAAGCAAACAATATCCTATATCCGAGCGAATGAATCGCTGGAGATCAGCACAAGTCTCATACCAAATAATATGATTAGAGTTACTCTTGACACCATATCTAGTCATCCAATTCGCAGCTCTATTTGTTTCTCGGAATACCCACTCAACATGAACAAGTCAAGGACAAGATAAAAGCTCATGAATCTTGTGAACCAAATCTGTTACTTCAGATGAATACCCACCTGTAAGCTCATGCATGATGTGCAGAATGTCAAGGCAATCCATTTCACATATAATATCCCTCAATTCGCAATCCCAAGCTAAAACCAGCCCCCTCCAAAGAGCAAATAATTTACATCTGATGATAGATCAGGGGGAATGCTTCCAGAGCAGCCCGAAATCCAATCTCCCTTAGAATCTCTAATAATATATCCAAATTCCACTAAATTTGAATCATGATATAAGTTTATATCACAATTAACTTTAAAACTGTTGCCTACCGGTGGTTTTCAACACAGACAATTTTGGAGAGACCTAAAGACATTGTTTCGATTCCTGTAAACTTATAAGTCTTTAGCGGTAATTCTGGCCAAAGCAACAACCTTGTGGTCTGTCCAAAGATTGTCAGTATTAAAAAGTGATATAATAAATGTTAAATACATTGTTATAGTATTGAAAAGGGTTGTCACTTCAACTAATTAATAATAAATATTAAATACATTATTTTTGTATATTTTTTATATTAAAAGTGATTAATAAAAAATAAAAAAATTTATTCAACTGAATTAATATTAATTCTTTAAATTTGTTAAGAAAATAAAAAATTGTATAAGAAATTAATATAAATTAGTATTTTTTTTCGTAATAACATTGCGAAAATATAATTCTCTTAAAATTATATTAGCTTTATCCTCATATTATATATTGATCATGGTACAAAAAATTTACAAAATTAAATTTTTTAATTGTAGGGGACAAAAATTTTCGTCAATTAAAAAGACTAAAGTCTCTCTAAATAAAAAAAATTAAGTAATAAATTTTTTAATTATTATATTATATTTATATAAAAAATTTAATTTTTACTAATTAATAATTAATTTTAATATTTATTATCTAAAATTTAAAAGAATTTAATTAATATGTATATTTTTTACAATTAATAATAAAGTTTAATTTATAATAACATTCACTATCTAAAACATTATGCATATAATAATAAAGTTTAATGTTGATATATTGACAATATAAAACGTTTTACACAGTTTTACAATTATAACTATTTTTTCATGACCATTCACGCAATCAATGTAAAAGTTAGTTATTTTTACTAATATGACGTTATATAATTGAATGCATATGTAAAATGGTTTTGCACTGACAATGAATAAAAATTAAATTTATAATAATAAAAGAATGTTATGTGACACATTTTAGTTGTTAAATTAGTTTTATAATATCACTATATTTCAATTTTATTTTTAATCGTAATTAGAAAATATTATGTTGCACATTTTAATTGTCAAATTAGTAATTAGTCTTTGATAATGATATATAAGAAAAAAAATAGATAAAAAAAATAAAATGAAAGAAAAAAAACTCTTTAATTTTAGAAACAAATATTTAATTTTAATTGTAATAAAAAATAATATGTAGTTCATTTTAATTATAAAAATTAATGATATATAACAGATAAATTTTACCTAACTCATATATAAGTAAATGATTACATAATTAACTTAGAGATTAATCTAATAATTATTATATGGTGAATTATATGGTAAAAATATAAATTTATGGATTTTTTTTTAATAGAATGAAAGAGAGATTAATAAAAGTAGGATCCACATTTTGAATAATAATAAAATAATAAAAAATAATTATAAAAAATTCTATTTTTTTTATACCACTTCAATCTGTATAATATAGTGTCTCCTTATTATATTAGTCTGTTTAAATGAGTATAAAAATTTGAATTTTGTGTACATATAATTTATTAACTAACATTCTTAAATAAAATCTCAATTTGCGTTGAATTAATTTTTTATCAATCGAATTAAAAAATATCGTTAAAAAAAATGATTACCTCATGTAGCGACATTTTTGTCTGCATATTGTTAATGGTCCATTATTTTCCCGAGTATAATCTTTGTTTAATTCAAATCTTACCTTAATTCAGGTTTAGCTGTTGGCCACTCAACTGGCTGGGGTCGATAATCTACAATCCACTCTTGTTATTCCCGAAATGTTTCTAACTTTAAGAAACCTGTAGTTAAATTGTATAATTGTTAATTATTTGTTTTTTTAATTAATATCTCTCTTATTTTTAAATTTATTAAAAAATTAATATGTTTAGACAAAAAAATTATCTAGTTACATTTATTTTTTTATTAAACCTAAAAAAGATATTTTTTTAAAAGGAGCAATTGAATTTATCTAACAAGTCTTTTTAAGACACTTTTAAAATTACAATTAACAAAAAAATATTTTTTAAAATAAATATACTAAAAGTTAGTTTGATAAAGTTTTTTGAAAAAGTACGATATTTTTTAAAAGTTCAAACTCCTTATTTTGTGTTTAGTAAATCAAAAAGACCATGTGTTTGTACTTGCAGTTTTTAAAAGATCCAATACTTTTGGAAACATCTAAGATAGAGTTTTTTAAAGTTAGTTTGTGCTTTTTAAAATTTAAAAGTCTAATATAACCTCATATGTTAACTAATTTTTAAATTTAAGGTTTAATTACTTTGTTGGTCCCTATAATTTCGTAAAATTTTCAATTAGTTCTCTATACTTTTTTTTCCTTTTAATTGGATTTGTGCACTAATTTTTTTCAATTAGGTCTTTATTAACAGTAAACGTTACAAAAAAGTTAAGAATGGGTAATTTGACCATTATACCCCTCATATACTCCTTACAAATCATTGAGAATCAATAGGGTTCTGAGTTCTCACTCTCTTCGCCTCTTCTTCGAACTTCTCTTCCTCCATTTGCTTCTCTTACTCTGTAAATACTTATGGATCAAAGTCACTTATTTTCAGGAATCTCTAGTTCAAAAACTCTTGTCAAGAAGAGACATCTTTATTTTTGTGGTGAGGCAGTTGCTATGATGTCTTCTTCGGCAGTAGCAAGCCATGGAAGAAGGTATGTTGGTTGTGGGAGAATGCCAAAATGCAAGTTCTTCGAGTGGATTGATGATGAAGAAGATGAGAAGAGTGGATGGTTGAAACAAAAGGAAAGGATGGTTCGTTGCTTTTGTGGAGACACTTTGATTTTTCGGAGTTTAAGTATATCAAAAAATCCAAACAGGAGATTCATTTCTTGCCCTAACAGGAGATGTAAATTTTTTGAGTGGGTTGATGAAAAAGAAAAAAAAATCATCTGGGAAAGATGGAGTAATAAGTTCAAAGCATGAATTTGGAAGGAATAGAGAATTAGAGGCACAAGAAAGGAAGATAGATAGATTAAGTGTGGATCTAGAGAAATTAATTGCAGAGGTTAGAGAAATAGATGCTTGTGTAGAAAGGTTGTGTGGTGAGCTGAGTTCAATCGAAGAGCAATTTGCTAAAATGGAAGATACTATGAAAAAGCAAAACAAGATACTAATTATGCTGATTTTGATATTTGGTGTGTTGATTGTTGCAGTGTTATATATAAAGATGTAGAAAGTATGACTGTGATGATAATGTAATAGTCTATATAAGTCAAAAGTGTACTGTTTGTTTTGAGTGCAATGAATATATATGAAATGTTGTTTAAGTTCTCTAAATGAAAGTTGTTTCTTTGCAATTTAATATGCATAGTAACATGATATAGATAAAAAAGTAACTAAAACAAAAGATGCATTGAATTATAATAGACACTATTATTTTTTGCATTATATATTGCAGGACACCTAGATAGCCACAAAATAAATGTTTCACCGTCTCATAACAGTTTTTCACCCACATAACAAAAGTGGTCGACACTACATAATATAAGTGGTCTAAACCATAAAGAAAGCAGAGTCACAAATACCTCTTCATTCAGTGGGTCAGTGAATCTCCCAAACACATTTGATTGTGTATCATTATCCTCCACCTCAAACCCAAAGTGATCCTCATAGTCACCATCATCAGCACTGTCATCAAATACCTCTTCATCAGTAGAAGGCTCTGACTCAGCATCCATTTCAACCTCTATCAACCCAGAGCCAAAGTCATTGTCTTCATCTTCCTCAGGCACATAATCAACATCACTAGAAGTGATTTCAATTCCGTTACCTTCTCTAGCTCCATCGACAACGTATACCTCGCAATGTTTGCAGGAACTTGACACCAATGACCTAGCCATTCTCATCACATCCCCATCGGACTTCAGATCATCTCTCTAAAATCTGACTTCAAATTCATCCCAAGTTCTTTGTACTATACCCTGACATATCCCTTATACCTTAGTTGCTTTAGCTCACTCACAATCTCTTACAATGACCATTCATCAACGTCAAAATGTAAATCCTCCACAACCATTCCTCTTAAATACTCTAATCTGTGTCCACTGTCAACAAATTTGCCACCATGGTAGACCTCAATGGTGAAATCTGAATCACCCATAACTGCATACTAAAAATAAGAAAATACAATATCATAAATTCCTATTCAACCATTTTCAGAAACAAAAAAACTCTAATAAACAATGTAACAAATTTTTCCAGGAGAAAAAAAGAAAAAACTTTCAATAACTGGTAAAGTTAAGCATTGTCTTACCTAGAAGTAGCGCAACGCCTACAAAGAGCGGTAACACCGGAGAAGCGAAACCCTCTAGCAATGTTCCAGTGGAGTTGATCTTGGCAGATGACGGAGTGTGCAACCAAAGAACGAAGAAGGGAAGGAAGGTGAAGAGATTTTTCTCTAAGTTTTGGAGAATGAACAATTTTTGTTTAAGTTTGGGAGGGTTATTTTGGTCTTTAAGAAAATAAGAGTGAAAGAGAATTAGGAATTTAAAAAAAAGTTAGAGAATCATTTATTTAGGAATGAAATATTCCATTAAATCTAACTGTTTGGTCATGGTAGAGACCTAATTAAAAAAATTGGTGGAGGGACCCAATTAAAAGGAAAAAAATATAGGGACCTAATTGAAAATTTTGCGAAATTATAGGGACCAAGAAAGTCATTAAACCTAAATTTAATGCATATATTTATATCTATTTATAGTATTTTTAAATTTTAAAATTTTTTTTACCAAACACAATTATTGTTACTTGTATTTATTGAAAGCAATTTTTAATTTAATTTACCAAATATAAATATTATAACTTTAAAAATTTATCTTTTAAAAATTAATTTTTATAAATTACTTTTAAAAAATAAAAGATTTATCAAATGAAACCTAAAAATTTAATTTTTTATAGTATACCCTTAATATATGCTTAAAAACACATTTTAATTAGATTTTTTTTTGGTTGATAACATTAACAGTGACGACCTTGTCAACTTAAAAGCTTGTTAATAATTATGCAAGACATACTAATAGTAGTCCTCCTTTACAAACAAAGTTACCACGAAGAGAATCTCAATTTCTTAACTTCGCCCACACTAATTAATATATAAAAACACCAATAACAACTTACGTTAGCGAACTTATTCTTATAGAAGTCATTCAAATAAAAATGTTTAAAACGTATTTTTTAAAAATAATTTTTAGTAATTAAAATTTAATATATATAATTAATTACATTATATTATTTTTATTAAAATTAGATCAAATAAATTGATTTAACAAAAAAAATCAATAACCTAAACTTTAAATTGACTAAATAAATATTTTTTTTATAAAAAATGGCTACAATAATTTTATTATAAAAAATAATTAACAGATTCCTATTATATATATATATATATATTAATTTTATAAAACCTAAATTTTAACTCTATAAT
The DNA here is from genome assembly GCF_003086295.3 of Arachis hypogaea. Taxonomy (NCBI): domain Eukaryota; kingdom Viridiplantae; phylum Streptophyta; class Magnoliopsida; order Fabales; family Fabaceae; genus Arachis; species Arachis hypogaea. Next base: position 129,839,008 of record NC_092038.1, read on the forward strand.
GACATAGAGATAAGAGAAGGGTTATGATTTTTGGTTCTCAAAATTTATATAATAATAATAATAATAATAATAATAATAATAATAATAATAATAATAATAATAATAATAATATTTTAGTCATTTTTTATAAAAAAATATTAATTTAAATCGGTTCAAGATGTAGTACTGTAGTTCACTGATTTTTGAACTAAAATTAATTTGTCTGATCTAATTTTGATAAAATAATAGGATTTAATTAATTATATGTATTAAATTTTAATTACTAAAAAACATCTTTAAAAAAAGACGTTTTAAACATTTTTATTTAAGTGGCTCCTTATTCATATTACTGTCTATCATATGATTATCTAATAATAAGATGTGGGGATAAAGGATAGGATGTGGTGAGAGGACATGATTATCTAATAATAAGATGTGGGGATAAAGGAGAGGATGTGGTGAGAGGAAGCTAAGAAAGGCTAAAGGAGGAGCCGATAGACAACACCACTTTCACATTCACAACTTTCTGGTTTCTATCGACTAAATCCTCATTTTGGTCTTTGAGATTTACGCGATTATTCATATTGGTCCCCGAAATTTAAAATTACCTATATTAGTCTTTCAGATTCAAATCCGAGCACCAATATGGTCCCTCGACTCTTTCCGGCGATGATTAAGCAAACGGAGTGTTAAGATGACACATTTCCTGCCACGCTATATGATGAGTAAAAGACGTATCATTGGCGCCCAAACAAATTAGAAATAAAGAATAGTGGAGGTAGAGAAGAAGAAGAATACTTTATTTTGGGTCTCCATCGTTTCTTCTTCCTTCATATACAAAGCGACCACATTTCTGACTTGTTTGAGTGCCAAGGATAAACGACGTCGTTTACTCATCATCCAGCGTGGTAAGAAAGGTGTCATCTCAAAATACTATTTATCTAGTCATCGCCAAAAAGAGTTGAAGAACCACATTAGTGACCAAACTTAAATTTATAGAATCAGTATAGATAATTTTAAATTTCGAAAATCAAAATAAATAATCGTGTGAATCTCAAAGTCCAAAATATTAGTCGATTTCTATCACTCGAATGTGTTCTTATCTTTGACCTATGGTCATGCATGTACGCGCAAATAGAGGTTTGTGAAGAGAAATTGTTGATCAAAAATATTTTTCGATGAAGGCAAATGGTTTGAAATAGTCAAGAGATCAAAGACATAAGCAATTTTCGAAAAGATACACGTGCAAGCATTAGACGGAGGTACTCGACATGGATTCGATCTCAAGGCTTTTTATTAAATCGAACAGGCCTAATCGAACAAGGTACTCGAGTCAGGTAATCGAATATGTTATTCGAATGAGTGGATCGAGCAGTTATAGTAGTGGAGAAGTTACATGTTTTTATCACGCGAAGAAATCATGGGTAACATTTATAGGTAAAGAGGCGGGAATAGTTACCAAAAGATATGCATTCAAGGCTGTGATTTTGTAATTAATTGTAGTTAATTGTCAGTTACCAAATGTAGATTACAAATAGTAGAAAGTTTTAGGGAATAAAGGTTGGAACTTTTACTCAAAAAAATATTCAAGCACACTCATATCTCAGGGAGTTCTTGAGTCTACGATCGAGTAACTTTTCTGTAGGGTTCCTTCCATGTTTTCATTCCTTCAATTTATCTTTCTGTAAACTTTATTTTTCAAGTAAATTTATCTTTCGAAGTATTATTTATCTTCATTGTCCAATTTACATTCCCGCATTTTAGATTTTCATGTCAAAGTCTTATGACATAGTTGAAGGCATTTTACTGTTTTCTTTCAATTTCAACGTAAATCTTTCCGTTTTCAGCATATTTCCTTTTTGAAAACTTTACTTTTTCATTTCCTTTCTTGATTTATAAATTTTAACTTATCTTTATTTCCAATTCTTGTCTAATTGAAGACACTTTGATGCACTTTTAGAAAATTAGTACCTGCAAAGAGGAGTAGGTTTCGCTCACAGACCACTAGATATCTAACCACATTGATTTGCTAAAAATCGACAAAAAAAATTGGCACGCTCGGTGGGACAGTTTTAAAAATTCGAAGTGTGTCAAATAAGTATTTTGCGGTGTCATCAGTGTATGAGATTACGAAGTGGAAAGATCATTCACATGGCTGATGAAATGTCAAATGTGATTGGTGATTCATCTACCAATGATAACATACCAGTGTCCGTGCAATAAGCGAATGTGACTTCACGTTTGGAAGGCGCAATTGGAACTTAAAGTATAGCAGTTACGACTGTTCAAACTGTAAACGTTGGACGTAACACTCGTCCACGTGGCTCTTTGCCACCATTCCAGCCTCCATTAACCACTGGTTAGCCTTCATATGGTCTTCCTCCTGGTTATACCCCACCAGTGGGTGGTTTTGTTCCACCTATTCGTTTTGGGAGTACAAGTGGAGTGAATAATATTCAAAACCCACAACAGTATTTCGAGTATTCTCGTGATTATAATGTGGGTCTACTTCGAATATGCTAATTCAGTGGCAGTATATCGACAACAAGTAGAGAAAAGTCAACATGATTTAGTCAATTTATTAACTCAACAAATGACCACATTCTCAATCCATTTATGGCTTATCACGAATTGAAATTCGAACATCTTGCTAGGCAAGTCGAACGTATTGCTCGAATCGTAGATTATGAGAAAGATGAGGGGCATAATGCCAGGGGAAATAATGAAAGATTAGAAAATATATTTCAAAACAAAAATAATTTTTTTAATAGAAAAAATCCTCATATAGTTTCCCAGGGTTAAAATGCTGATGAATATCTGGCCAGATTACGTGCTAATCATGGCGGTGAACATTATCAGGTAACCCGAATTGTGGAAGAAGTACTGAATCGAGTTGGTCTGAATGTAGGTTTTATGAATCGACCACACTTTGTGTTTGCTTTTTCCCAAGTTGTTCAAATAGCAGAAGTGCCAAGATGGGTGAAAAATCCAAAGATAGTCACAAAGTTTGCTGGAAAAGTTGGAGAATCAACCACTGAACATGTTGCTCGATATTTGGTTAAGATTGGGAACTTAGCCAATGATAAAATTTGAAAATAAATTTTTTTCCTTCTTTATTAACAAAGAATGCATTTACTTGGTTTTCGAATCTCAGACCAAATTTGATAACAACATGGAATCAGTTGGAAACTGCTTTTTACGCTCAGTTTTATCGAGGGAAAATGAATGTGGTGGTTATAGATCTAGTGGCTCTGAAACGTGAAGATGGTGAAACCATTGATGATTATTTAATACGTTTCAAGAACGCTAGAAGTAGGTGCTATGTGTCATTACCTGAAAGTGAGATAGTGAAAATAGCAACTATGGGGCTAGGATTTTATATGCACAGAAAGCTACTCAATGTGCATATCCCTGATTTAGCCCATTTGGCTGAAAAGGTTCGTCAGACCGAACTCATGAAAAAGGAGAAAGAGAAGTATAGGAGTGAGCAAAGATCGAAGAGTAAACCTTTTACTCGAAAAGAGAAAGTTGCTTATGTGACCATGGAGTCCTCGGAGGAGGAATTCGATTTTGAAACATAAGTCAATTTGGCCAAACATAAGAAGGGCCCTCCGTATGTTTGTTCTTTACTCAAAAAGCTTCCTAATAATGAAAATTCGAATGATTCAAAACTAAAAAGTGAAAAGAAATATAGTTTTGATATCTTGAAATCTGATCAGATTTTGATGTGTTACTTAAAGATAAATGACAAACCCCAATTTGACGGTTTATCTTGTATTGATTTTAGGGGATTTTATAACCTTCTACCCACATTTATTCAATGAAATAGCATGGTTTTGTATATTCTCCTTTAATTGTGCTTAAGAGTGAAAACATGCTTTTTAGGTCTTAAAATGAATAAATTTAATTCACCTTGATTCCATTAGATGTCTTGATATGTTTGTTAAGTGATTTAAGGTTTAGGAGGCAAGGATTGGATCAAGGGAATGAAGAAAGAAGCATGAAAAGTTGGAGAACTCATGAAGAAATGAAAGAACCGGAAAGCTGTCAAGCCGACCTCTTCGCACTTAAACGACCATAACTTGAGCTACAGAGGTCCAAATGATGCGGTTTCAGTTGGGTTAGAAAGCTAACATCCAGGGATTCGAAACGATATAAGATTTGCCATAGTTGCTACAAGTATGGTGGCGCGCACGTGCATAGTACGCGCACGCGCCGTTGCTGCCACCTAGTCCACTTGAAGCAAAACGTGGCTAGCGATTTTAGAAGCCTTGTGGGCCCAATCCAACTCATTTCTGATGCTATTTAACCCAAGGAGTGAAGAGGGAACCATATGTTAGTTATCATTAGTTTAGTTTAGTAGTTAGAATTAGTTTCTAGAGAGAGAAGCTCTCACTTCTCTCTAGAATTAGGATTAGGATTAGGATTAGTTCTTAGATCTAGGTTTTAATCTTTGCTTTCTTCTACTTCTACCTTTCAATTCTTTGTTGTTACATTCATCTTCCTCTATTCTTTTGTTGTAATTTCCTTTATGTTGTTCTTGTGTTTTGATGTAGATCTACTTTTGTTTCTTCTACTCTCTTTCAATTCAATAAGAGGTAATTCATAATAATTGTTCTTCTTTTCTTTTCTATTGTTGATCTCTTGCCTTTGTAGTTAGATCTCTCTTTAATTCTTGCAATTTATGTTGTTTACTTTTATTGCCTTTTATGTGTTTGTTGAAATGCCTCTTCTAGATTTAGTGTAGATTTTGTTCCTCTTGGCCTAGGTAGAGTAATTAGTGACACTTGAGTTATCTAATTCCTTTGTTGATTGATAATTGGAGAGATTGCTAATTGGTTTGGAGTGCACTTAAGCTAGTCTTTCCTTGGGAGTTGGCTAGGACTTGTGGCTCAAGTCAATTCATCCACTTGACTTTCCTCCATGGTTAGAGGTTAACTAAGTGGTAGCAATGAACAATTCTCATCACAATTGAGAAGGATAACTAGGATAGGACTTCTAATTTTCATACCTTGCCAAGAGCCTTTTATAGTTGTTAGTTTATTTTCATTGCCATTTACTTTCATGTCTCTTATCCAAAACCCCAAAACAACTCAAACCAATAACAAGACACTTTATTGTAATTCCTAGGGAGAACGACCCGAGGTTTGAATACTTCGGTTTATAAATTTAGGGGTTTGTTTTAGTGACAAACAACTTTTTGTATGAAAGGATTATTGCTTGGTTTAGAAACTATACTTCGACGAGATTTTATTTGAGAAATTCTAAACCGTCAAAAATCCATTCGTCAAAATGGCGCCGTTGCCGGGGAATTGCAATGGTGTTGTGTTATTGGTTATTGTATATATGTGAATATTGTGAATAGCTTGATTTTTGGATTGCTTACTAGTTTTTGCTAGTCTTAGTATTTTGTTTCATTATTTCTTATTAGTTTTTGTTCCTTATTTTCTCTTTCCATTATGAATTCTCATTTTGGCTATGAGTGTGATTACAACTATGTTGTAGGTGATGAGGACTATAATGGAGATATGTATCAAGGATGGGACAACCAAAGGTGGGAGGAGCCATATGCATATGATCAATCTTCTTGGCAACAACCTCCACCAATGAACTATGAAGAAGAGCCATTCCATGATGCATACCAATCAAATGGCTATGGTGAATCTCCTTGTGACTTTCAAGAACCACCACCATATGCTTATGAGTCATATCCTCAACATGACCCTCAACCACACTCACAAGCCTATTTTCAACAAACACCTCCATATGACCATGATCCTTACCCACCATACCAACCTCCTTTTGAACCATATGAGCCATACATGGAACCACAATTCCAAGATTACTATTCCCAAGAACCACCTCAATACACACCACCACCTTACCAAGAAGAACCACCTTCCTATAATGAACCCTTTCTCCAAAATGATGAACCCTCCCATCCACCCCAATCTCTAATGGATGAAACCCTCGGTGTTTTTCTTCAAGGACAAGAGGAGATGACAAGGGATGTGCAACAATTCATGACCGCCTTGGATGAGGTGGTAAACCGGCTAGCATCCCAACTTTTGGACACTCAAGAAACTCCCATAGCTACATGTGGAGAATCTAAAGAGGAGCATAGCTTAAAGGAGAGATTGGAAACTTCGGTGGAAAAGGAGGAATGCTACTTTGTGTTAGAACAATTGGAGGAACCTATGACCATTGAAGAAAAGGAAGAAGTGGTTGAAGACCTAGGAGATGTGGAACCTCCATGGGAATCTAGAGTTATAGAAAACTCCTCCAAGATGATTGAAGTTGATGTTGAGGAGGAATGTGCACAACCTCCAAGGCATATCCCAAATGAAGACTTGGAAGGAGTGAAGCAAGAATTGAGTTTTCTTGGTGATGAAGATCATGCATCCAATCTTCTTGGTGAAGAATCCTTTGAATTTGAAGAACCTTCTCCCAATGAATTTAAAAGTGATGTGGAGGTAGATTTCTCTCAACCTCCCATTTATGACTTGAGTGATGGAGAAGAGTTAGAGGAAGTTGATGAACAAAGAATTGAGAATGAAGAAGTTTATAAAGAGGTGGAGATTGACAAGGAAGCAAACAAGGGAGTAGAGCTTGCAAGTACAGTGGAAATACCTCTCCCCAAGCCACCACCATCCACTCTCTCATTCAAGTGGGTAAATTCCTTATACTCAAGCTTTATTATTCCCCTTGAATATGGTTTGCTTGAAACGGATGGTCAACTTAGATATATTTGTGGCTTTAAGAGTAAAAAGGAGATGGTTAGTGGTTGGAAATTCCATCCTAGGTTCACCATGGTTACATGTCCAAAGCTTGATAGCAAAGGTTGGTGTATAACTAAAGTACATGGGTCTAGAAGGATGTTTGGTCACTTTGTTGAGAATTCACCTTACTCACCACCCACATGGATTAATGATAATCAACTTGGAGATGGGTGTGAAGACAAAATATGGGATCCGGGAACACATGAGGATCAACATTGGGAGCCCATGGTTTGTGAAGAACTCCATCAAAGCTTGGAGATATTAATCTTGAATGATGGAGCTTATTGGAAGTCCAAGCATTGGTGGAAGTTCCAAGATGAGTACAAGCACAAGCCACCTTGAGAGAAGCTCCCCATAAGTCCAACTTAAGGACAATAAACAAAAGTGCTAGGTGGGAGACACCCCACCATGGTAACATCTTTTCATTTTCTTTCTTTGTACATATTGGTAGAATTAGTTTAATTTCATGTTTTTATTGGTTTGTTAAGTTTAGTTAGAAGTATAATCTGATTAATAAGGTTTTAGGGTGTTTTGGTAGTTGTTTGGAGGATTGAAAGGCTTGGATTGGTGCAAGAACTTAGAAAAATTTTGAAAAACAGAACACCATCCACGCGTGCGCGCACCTAACGCGTACGCTCACCTGAGCATTTTTTGACCATCCACGCAGACGCGCACTGTACGCGTACGCGTGGATGCAAAATTTCACCTCTAGCCAAAAACCCGAGAGTTAGGCCTGCACTGTGCGAACATTGGGCCTAAGGCACAAGTCTATGCACGCGTGCGCGCACCTGGCGCGTACGCGCAAATGATCTTAAATTCGCAATGCGCGCACACGCACACTGTGCGCGCGCGCGTCGATTGCACAATCTGCACCCCCGGTACTTTTACCCGAGAGTTGTGCCAGACTTGGGCCGACATTATGCCTCCAGCCTAACTCGATGCACACGTGCGCGCACCTGGCGCGTACGCGTCCTTCAACCAATATGCACATCGACGCGTAAGCACGCATGACGCGCACGCGTCGGTAAAAAAAAAAAGAGTTTTTTTCTCCCCTTCCATTTTCTTTTGCTTATCACATTCGCATACTTCTACTCTTCCCATTTTCATTTAGTTTTTGTAGTATGTTTTCGTTTTTTTTAGTCATTTCAATAATGGTGTTGGATTCTTACACTCAATTGTTGAGAAATTCTTGCAGTATTTTGGTGCTTCTTGACTTGTTTGATATTGTTGGGTGATGAAACTTTTAAATCAATGCTTCATCTTGTATAACTCTTATGTCTTTGTGCATTGATATGACTTCATATTGTCTTTCATGACCCACTTCTTCTTATGTGAACTTGATGTGCCATATGCTCTTCACGCTTTGCTTTTACTCTTGCATCAAGTATTAGTTAATATGCCATTAGCTTATATTGTTTTCTCACTTACATGCGTAGCTAACATGTAGTGAGAACCTTACTCTTATTTGGCATTAGCCCCGCCTATGTTCTATTTGCTTCGATATCTTTGTTATAGGCTTAACTTTCTTTCTTTTTCTTCCCTTTTTGGTTGGTCACCAAGACGGGAGATATGAATAGCTTTAAATGGGGCAACAAACAAGTCATCCGCACAACCTTTTGAAGGAGCTCATCAATTGTAGCAACCCGTCCACCTAGCTCTCCTTTGCGTGCACCGAGGACGGTGCAAACTTTTAAGTGTGGGGAGGTCGTCCGACCGTTCGGCGATTTTGGGTGACAAGTTTCTAATCCCAACACTTTTGCATTTCATTTTAGGATTTTAGGATTCTTACTTGCATTTTCCTATTTTTGCATATATATACACAATAAGCTTAGTCAAAATAATGGAATTTTTCAAGATTTCTATCTATAGGGCACCTCAATTGATTTGAGTAAAAAACTTTTCATAGAACTTGCTTGAATTATATATATTGTGGATCATGTTTTTGAGCTAAGAACACAAGCAAGTGAGATTTGAGCCTAATGGTGTGGTTACATCTTGTAACCACTTATTTTCCTTCTTGTGTGCATTATTCTCTTTCTATGAATGTAATCTTTGATTTGTTTGATTCTTTATGTCCATTATTTTGTGTATTCATGTATTTATATGATTGAGGCCATCATTTCATTGAGCTCACTTACCCAAATAGCCTTACCTTTTATCTTCCATTGTTAGCCAATTTGAGCCTACGCTTAACCCACTTGTTCTTATTTTAGCACATTACAAGCCTTTAAGTGAAAAAACAATAATTGTTCCTTATTTGGATCTTTGATTAGCTTAGGCTAGTGTGTGTGAGCATCATTCAAGAGTGGGAAAACTTGGGACATTGGGTGAATAAAAGGGTGTATTTTATATTTTGTTGAAAATATTGAGAATTGGGTACATACTCATATATTTATCAAATGTAAAACCTTATGCATTGATGTTCTTGTATATAGAAAGAAATAAAAATGAGAAAAACAAAAGAAAAAAAAGAAAAAAAATAGTATGGAAAAGAAAAAAATATAGAAAAAGAAAGAAAAAGAAGAAAAAGAAAGAAATAAAAAGGGGACAAAATGCCCCAAAGCAAAGTGAAGCTCAATAAGATCAATGCATAAGTGTTGTGAAATGAAAAGGGATACATGAGTATGTGAAAAAGTGAAAAATGGGTAGTTAGGCCAGCTTTGAAATTGTATAGGATGTCATAGGTTAGGTGGGAAGTTTAAGCTTATCAAAGATTCAAATTTCAAGCTCACTTAACCAAATACGCATCCTACCTTGACCCTAGCCCCATTACAACCTATGAAAAGACCTCATGATATATGTATGCATGCATGAAATATTTGTTGATTGTTAGAAGAAAAACAAATCTTAGAAAGCTTGATTAGGAGAGAATTGAGAGAATCGACCCTAAACACTTGAGCGAATAGAGTGCAAACACTACCGATGAGGGTTTGATGCTCAATTACATGTTTCCACCAATGATCATCTCCTTTCATGCAAGTTTGTAAAAATATTTAATAATTCAATTCAATTGTGAATTAGACTTGCTAGTCCTTAGCCCTTGTGCATATATGCTTCTTGGGAAATGATTTATTTTGACCAAGCAATTGCATTCATTTAGATAGTTGCATATAGGTAGATTGCATTTAGTTAGTTTTCATTGAATAAATGTTGATCCCTTTGCTTTCTCTTGGTTTAAGCATGAGGACATGCTTGGTTTAAGTGTGGGGAGGTTGACAAACCCCAATTTGACGATTTATCTTGTATTGATTTTAGGGGATTTTATAACCTTCTACCCACATTTATTCAATGAAATAGCATGGTTTTGTATATTCTCCTTTAATTGTGCTTAAGAGTGAAAACATGCTTTTTAGGTCTTAAAATGAATAAATTTAATTCACCTTGATTCCATTAGATGCCTTGATATGTTTGTTAAGTGATTTAAGGTTTAGGAGGCAAGGATTGGATCAAGGGAATGAAGAAAGAAGCATGAAAAGTTGGAGAACTCATGAAGAAATGAAAGAACCGGAAAGCTGTCAACCCGACCTCTTTGCACTTAAACGACCATAACTTGAGCTACAGAGGTCCAAATGATGCGGTTTCAGTTGGGTTAGAAAGCTAACATCCGGGGCTTCGAAACGATATAAGATTTGCCATAGTTGCTACAAGTATGGTGGCGCGCACGCGCATAGTACGCGCACGCGCCGTTGCTGCCACCTAGTCCACTTGAAGCAAAACGTGGCTAGCGATTTTAGAAGCCTTGTGGGCCCAATCCAACTCATTTCTGATGCTATTTAACCCAAGGAGTGAAGAGGGAACCATATGTTAGTTACCATTAGTTTAGTTTAGTAGTTAGAATTAGTTTCTAGAGAGAGAAGCTCTCACTTCTCTCTAGAATTAGGATTAGGATTAGGATTAGTTCTTAGATCTAGGTTTTAATCTTTGCTTTCTTCTACTTCTACCTTTCAATTCTTTGTTGTTACATTCATCTTCCTCTATTCTTTTGTTGTAATTTCCTTTATGTTGTTCTTGTGTTTTGATGTAGATCTACTTTTGTTTCTTCTACTCTCTTTCAATTCAATAAGAGGTAATTCATAATAATTGTTCTTCTTTTCTTTTCTATTGTTGATCTCTTGCCTTTGTAGTTAGATCTCTCTTTAATTCTTGCAATTTATGTTGTTTACTTTTATTGCCTTTTATGTGTTTGTTGAAATGCCTCTTCTAGATTTAGTGTAGATTTTGTTCCTCTTGGCCTAGGTAGAGTAATTAGTGACACTTGAGTTATCTAATTCCTTTGTTGATTGATAATTGGAGAGATTGCTAATTGGTTTGGAGTGCACTTAAGCTAGTCTTTCCTTGGGAGTTGGCTAGGACTTGTGGCTCAAGTCAATTCATCCACTTGACTTTCCTCCATGGTTAGAGGTTAACTAAGTGGTAGCAATGAACAATTCTCATCACAATTGAGAAGGATAACTAGGATAGGACTTCTAATTTTCATACCTTGCCAAGAGCCTTTTATAGTTGTTAGTTTATTTTCATTGCCATTTACTTTCATGTCTCTTATCCAAAACCCCAAAACAACTCAAACCAATAACAAGACACTTTATTGTAATTCCTAGGGAGAACGACCCGAGGTTTGAATACTTCGGTTTATAAATTTAGGGGTTTGTTTTAGTGACAAACAACTTTTTGTATGAAAGGATTATTGCTTGGTTTAGAAACTATACTTCGACGAGATTTTATTTGAGAAATTCTAAACCGTCAAAAATCCATTCGTCAATAAACAATTAATTTTGCCTGAGGGTAGAACTTTACTTTCGGTAAAAGAGTTAAAAGGAAAACCTTATTGCAAGTTTCACCAAGCAACAAGTCGTTAGACTAACAGTTGTGTTTGTTTCAGGGACTTAATTTAGAAAGCAATAATGGAAGGGTGGTTGAAATTTGATGACGGCAAGAAGGAAATGAAGGTTGATGTTGATCCCTTCGATGTTGATGCCAGCTTTGTCGAGCCATGTTTTGGAGTAAAGATGGTTGGCATGTCATATGATTTTGATGTGACTCTGGATGATTTTGAGTCACAAGTGAGATCTGTGTATCCCAGGGTTGGGGATGGTTTGTTGGACTTTCTGATTCAACAAAATATTAAGGACCGTGACGTATCTCTGTGTCCACGGTGCAATGCTATTTTTGATGCCGAAGCAGCAGAAATCTTTGAGAAGGAGAGAATGAAGAAAGAATTGGCTCAAAGAGAAGAGCAGGCATGCCAGAGGCAACCAATTCGGTGTTTTGAGGGTCAGAGTTCTAAGACCCCTCAGCAAAGTACTGTTGCACCTTTGAGTCGATCTTAGGCCATAGGTGTTCAGTGGATTCAAAACTGCCAGGAATTTCAGAAAAGGGATCCTCTGTATCGACGCAACCCACAATGGGGACATCGAGGACCTCCTCGAAATTAGTATCCTTATTATCGTGGCCAAGCCAGAGGGTATCCGAGAGGCAGAGAAGGCAGGAAAAATTTCAGTCAAAATAAAAAGCCTCAGGTGGAAGTAAGCAAGGGGGCAACTCCCTCTGTGTATTCTCGAATTGTCTTTCCTTCTGATGGAGAGACTTGTCCAAAAGGAATTCCATCTCCTGCTAAGATGAAAAAAGGAAAGGCGATAGCCGAACCTTCAGGAGTCGACAAAAACAAAGAAGTTGATGTTGATGAAGAATATTTTGAAGAAGGGGATGATGACATGATTGGAACAATTTCGATCATTCCAACAGAATATCTGGGTGAGTATGAAGGTGACCCAGAGGAAGATTATGACATGGAGGATGAGGAAGCCTTTTCCTTAATTCGAATTAAGGATGAGCACGGGTATTTCCTTCGGCCTACTGGTGCGGTATTTTATAACCCACAAACTAACCGGCAAGTGCACCGGGTTGTACCAAGTAATACCTTACGTGAGTAAGGGTCGATCCCGTGAGAATTGATGGATTAAGCAACAATAGTATTTGATAGGCTTAGTTAGACAAACAGAAAAGAGTGTTTTGGTATTCAAAGAGTATTAAACAGTAAAATTAAGAATTTCAGAAAGCAAGCAGCAATGAGTTGGGAATAAAATATGGAGAAAACAATTAAGGTTTCAGAGTTATCTATTTTACCGGATTAACTTTTCTTACTAACTATTTTAATCATGTATGATTTAATTCATAGCAAACTATATGTGACTAGACCCTAATTCCTTAGACCTTCCTAGTCTCCTCTAAAATTCATTAACTGCCAATTCCTTGGTCAATTAAATCCAATTAGAAGGTGATGATCAAATTCCAGTTTATATGCCACAAGAATCCTAATTATCCAAAAATAAGGGATTATATGTCACGTATTCCGTTAAATACAAACAATTAGAAATTCAGGATAATATGTTTTCAAGCTGTTGTTCAAGTAAAGAGCTTTTTCAAGTTTTACAAGAACTCAAATAGAAAGAGGGTCATACTTCCGTTCCACCCAAATTCATAAAATAAAGAACAAAAATAATTATTGAAATATAAATCAAAACATGACTTAAATTAAAAAGAGCAAATGAATCAATTCATACAAACAGACAGAGCTCCTAACCTTAGCAATGGAGGATTAGTTGCTCATGAAATGTGGAATGTAAATTTGTAACGAATTTCCTAATGGAATCCCCCTAATGGCACCTCCTAATAGAAGAGAAGTCTCTCCTTTTTATAACTAATCCTAATTACTTTAAAATCTAATTTTTAAAATTAAAATAATATATTTTCCTATTTTAAAATCAAATTTGAATTTAAATCAGAACTAACTAATTACTCCGCGTCTTGTAATGTGGGAACCACTTGATTCCTTCACTCTGCAGCCTCTAATCTGTATTTTCTGGGCTGAAAACTAAGTCAAAAGCAGCTCAAAAATCGCCCCCAACATTTCTGCATTTTCTGCACGTGGCGCATGTCACGCGTACGCGTCAGTCACGCGCACGCGTCACCATGGATACTTCCAAATCATGTGCATGGGTCAGACACGCGTGCGCGTTGCTCCTCGCTGCCATCTCCTTTGATTCTTGTGCTGCAGAAACTCTATCAAATCCATCCGAATGCTACCTAAAATAAATAGTATTGCACAAAACTCAAAATAGCATCCATAGTGGCTAAAATATAATTAATTCTTAATTAAACTCAACAAATTACATGCAAATTCACTAGGAAAAATAGGAAAGATGCTCACGCATCACAACACCAAACTTGAATTGTTGCTTGTCCTCAAGCAATCAAAACTAATATAAGCTTAGGATATGAATTTGCATGAGAATAAGAATTCGATTAAGCTCATGTCTCTTCTTATAGTGGAGTTTACAACTGCAATCCTGAATAGTTTTGGCATTTCACTTTATCCTTTGAAGTTCAGAATGATTGGAATCCATAGAAACTCAGAATTCAGATAGTGTTATTGATTCTCCTAGTTTAGTATGTTGATTCTTGAACACAGCTACTTTATGAGTCTTGGCCGTGACCCTAAGCATTTTGTTTTCCAGTATTACCACCGGATACATAAATGTCACAGACACATAACTGGGTGAACCTTTTCAGATTGTGACTCAGCTTTGCTGGAGTCCCCAGTTAGAGGTGCCCAGAGTTCTTAAGCACACTCTTTTTGCCTTTTAGTTTAAAGGGTTCTTGCCTTTTTCTGCTTGTTTTTTTTTTCTTCCTTTTTTTCTTTATTTTATTTTTTTTGCAAGCTTTGTGTTTTTCACTGCTTTTTCTTGGTTCAAGAATCAATTTTATGATTTTTTAGATTATCAATAACATTTCTCTTTTTTTCATCATTCTTTCAAGAGCCAACAATTTTAACATTCATAAACTTCACTATAAAAAAATATGCACTGTTCATGTCATACATTTAGAATCACAGAAAATACCACCACATTTAAGTAAATAAGACTATTCTTTAATATAGACTCACTTTCTCGTGAAATATATCACTTCTGTATTTTTTATTTGAATTCAAGCTCAGTGAGTAATACATGAGACATCTTTTCAGAATAAAAGCAACTAAGAGAAAGCTAAACTAGTCCTAGGATTCTAACTAATAAAGGATCATACAACAAACAAAGCAAAATAGCAGAAAGCCAAAACATAACATAGAAAAAGAAGGGAGGAATAAAAAATGAAAGGAACTCAACCACCTTAGTTATCCTAGCGGTCGCTTTATTCTTCAGGTTGTGCTCCTCATTGAAGATGATTCGCCTCCCTTTTGGTGCCATAGGAATAAACAGAAAAACCCTTAAGCGAAGCGTCAACACCAAACTTTAAGGTTTGCTTGTCCTCAAGCAAAAAAGAAATGAGAATAGAAAGAGAAAAATATTATGATGAAAGAAAAAAGAAAAGGATAAAAGAACAAGAGAGAATTAGGATTGGGAGAGGGGGAAAGTAAATTAAAACTGGGCGGCAATCTAGTGAGATTGTGCGGCGCAGGCGACGCGCACACGTACGCGTGGGTCACAAAAATTTTTTTAATGACGCGTAAGCGTCAGGCACGCGTCCGCGTGCACTTGGTTTTGTGCGATTCGCGCAAAGCCAGCTGTGCGCATGCACAACTCTCTGTTCGCATGGCTTGTGCACCACTATTTTCATACGACGCGTGTGCGTCATGCATGCGCACTCGTGGATGTGCCATCTTTGCAAATGGCGCGCACGCGAGAACAAGTTTTGTGCTTCTAGCACACTTCCAGCCTTAAGCCTGCACAACTCTCTGCCAATACACCTTTTTACGTCGATTTTTAAGGTCACGCGTATGCGTCAAAATCACGAATGACGCGCACGCATGGGGTACGCGTACGCGTGGGCTTGTTTGTGCGAAAGGCATCATTCCTGCGCCACTCCCGCGTAACTCTTTGTTCATTTTTATTTTTCATGCACACCCATCTGACGCGTACGCATCAGCGACGCTTGCGCATCGGGTGCTTTCTTTTTTTTTTATCCGGTTCATGTTCTAAAATAGCTGTATGATCAGAAAATTAGTAAGAACTTAATAAAAATCAAATAAGTAAGAAAACTACTACTACGAAAAAATAACTAAGAATGAAAAGGAACGATCATACCACGGTGGGTTGTCTCCCACCAAGCACTTTTATTTAAAGTCCTTAAGTTGGACATGTGGTGAGCTCCTTGTCATGGTGGCTTGTGCTTGTACTGATCAAGGAATCTCCACCTATGTTTGTAATTCCAATGGCCATCGGGATTCCAAGCTTGGCGCATAACGCCTTCGAGCAAGTTGAAGCAAGTGACAAGGCCCCAAGAGTATTGATTGTGGAAATGAATTCCAGGGTCCCAAACCTTGCTTTTACATCCGTCTTCTTGTCGATCACCATTGTTCCCACCGGGTGGCAAGCATTCTGAATTCTCACAGAGACATCCAAACAACCTTATAAATCCATCCAATTGAGCTCTACACCAATCCTTGCACTTCAATTTGGAGCATGCAACCATATTGAACCTTGCTTGACAACTCTTACCACTAACCATCTTCCTCTTACTCTTAATGCCACAAAGAGCTCTAAGTTGACCATCCGTCTCCAGTAGCCTATATTCAAGTGGGAAAGTAAAGGTTAAGGATAGGAATTTTACCCACTTGAATGTTGTATTGGATGGTGATGGCTTTGGAAGAGGTCTTGCAAGCTCCACTTCCTTGTGTTCTTCTTTGAATTCTTCTACCTCTTTGCAAGCTTCCTCAATTTCAACCTCTTCCTCTTGGTAGTTTTCTTCTAATTCAATCTCTTCTTCATTACTTACCAAGGGCATGGGAGGTTGTGCATCTTCCTCTTCTTCCATATGTGAGGGTGGAAAGTTCTCTAATTCACTGGAGTATAAACTCCTTTGATTGGTTTCCTCACTTTCTTCTATAGGATCTTGCATTGTATCTCTTGGGAAGGAATTTGCTTGTTCCTCTTCCTGGTTCTTGATCATTGTCTGCACATATTTCTTTACATTTTGACACTTGTCTTTATATCATGTAGGCATTCTTTCATGAGAAGCTCAAGATCAGATGGTATTTGAGATGAATAAAAAGATGGTGGCTCTTGATATGGATAAGAAGGAGATGATGGTTCTTGATAAGTGTAAAAAGAGGATGGTTCTTGGAATGAATAGGGAGATGGTGGTTCTTGATATGGGTAGAAGGCTAATGGTTCTTGATATAGATAGAGAGGTGGTGATTCTTGATATGAATATGGAGGTGGTGGCTCTTGATAGTTGAAACATGGAGCATTGAAGTTTCTTTGGTTTTGACTTTGTTAACCAAAATTTGGATAGTTCCTCCAACCACTATAATATGAATCACTACTTGGGTGTGAGTAGTAACCCATTTGTGATCTCTCTCCATTATTTTTTCTTAGCACAAAACACCAAAAAGGATTAAACGCACCATGTGGTAAACAGGAAAGCAAAGAAGAAAGAACAGAATTCTAAGAATCAAAATAAAACTAACTAGGAAACTCCAAACTTAATTTCAAAAATTAAGAAAAATATTGGTGCTACTTATTTAAAAAAAAATTTCGAATTTTTTTTAAAATATTTAAAACAAGTTTTAAATAAAAAATGAAAAATAAAAATAAAAATAAAATGCCTAATCTAAGAAATCAAACAACTAATAGTTGTTAATCACTATCAATCCCCGGCAACGGTGCCAAAAACTTGGTGCGGTATTTTATAACCCACAAACTAACCGGCAAGTGCATCGGGTCGTACCAAGTAATACCTTACGTGAGTAAGGGTCGATCCCACGAGGATTGATGGATTAAGCAACAATAGTGTTTGATAGGCTTAGTTAGACAAATAGAAAAGAGTATTTTGGTATTCAAAGAGCATTAAACAGTAAAATTAAGAATTTTAGAAAGCAAGCAGCAATGAGTTGGGAATAAAATATGGAGAAAACAGTTAAGGCTTCAGAGTTATCTATTTTTTTGGATTAACTTTTCTTACTAACTATTTTAATCATGTATGGTTTAATTCATGGCAAACTATATGTGACTAGACCCTAATTCCTTAGACCTTCCTAGTCTTCTCTAAAATTCATTAACTGCCAATTCCTTGGTCAATTAAATCCAATTAGAAGGTGATGATCAAATTCCAGTTTATATGCCACAAGAATCCTAATTATCCAAAAATAAGGGGATTATATGTCACGTATCCTGTTAAATACAAACAATTAGAAATTTAGGATAATATGTTTTCAAGCTGTTGTTCAAGTAAAGAGCTTTTCCAAGTTTTACAAGAACTCAAATAGAAAGAGGGTCATACTTCCGTTCCACCCAAATTCATAAAATAAAGAACGAAAACAATTATTGAAATATAAATCAAAACATGACTTAAATTAGAAAGAGCAAATGAATCAATCCATACAAACAGACAGAGCTCTTAACCTTAACAATGGAGGATTAGTTGCTCATGGAATGTGGAATGTAAATTTGTATAGAATTCTCTAATGGAATCCCCCTAATGACACCTCCTAATAGAAGAGAAGTCTCTCCTTTTTATAACTAATCCTAATTACTTTAAAATCTAATTTTTAAAATTAAAATAATATCTTTTCCTATTTTAAAATCAAATTTGAATTTAAATCAGAATTAACTAACTACTCCACGTCTTGTAACATGGAGACCACTTGATTCCTTCACTCTGCAGCCTCTAATCTGTACTTTTTGGGCTAAAAACTGAGTCAAAAGCAGCCCAGAAATCGCCCCCAGCATTTTTTTGCGTTTTCTGCACGTGGCGCATGTCACATGTACGCGTCAGTCATGCGTACGCGTCGATTATCTTTTTTTTGAGTCACGCCGATGCGTCGATCACGTGCACGCGTCGCTAAGCAAATCTTCAAATCACGCGTACGCGTCAGTCACGCGCACGCGTCGCCATGGATACTTCCAAATCACGCGCACGCGTCAGGCACGCGTGCGTGTCGCTCCTCGCTGCCATCTCCTTTGATTCTTGTGCTACAGAAACTCCATCAAATCCAGCCGAATGCTACCTAAAATAAATAGTATTGCACAAAACTCAAAATAGCATCCATAGTGGCTAAAATATAATTAATTCTTAATTAAACAAAACAAATTACATGCAAATTCACTAGAAAAAATAGGAAAGATGCTCACGCATCACCTACCGAAAAATAAGTGTCTCGTCTCCGCCCACTCCATATAACCACCACTTTGAGTGGGATCAAGGTAAACAAAGTCTTGATCGATGGTGGAGCAGCAATCAGCCTTCTGCCTGAGAGGATGTTAATGAAAGTGGGAAAGCAACCTGATGATTTAGTCCCCACAAATAATACTGTGACAGATTTTAGTGGGACTTCGACTCCAACAAAAGGGTTGGTTACTCTGACCGTAAAGGTTGATTCATCCGAACGAAACACTGTGTTCGTGGTGGTTCCATCGAAGGCAGGTTATAATGCTTTGTTTGGGCGAGACTGGATCCATGGTGTAGGGGTTGTACCTTCTACTATGCATTAAAGCGTGCTTATTTGGTCAAAGGATGGCAAACCTGAAGTCATCAAGGCAGATTCGAACCTTTATGTCGAACAGCTGCACGTTGATTTTAGGATGTACAATCCTAAATTGAAACCTTTGAATGTTGACCAGACACTAAATTCTTATAATTGTGAAGGTTGCTACTTGTCTTCGGAAGGCCTCTCAGTAAAATTGCATTACCTAGAGTTGGGGTTTGCTCCAACTGGTTGGGACTGTCTGTCTTGAAGATTTCTTGAAGATTGCCCTATGGAGCAGGTTGAGGAGGTGTCCGATTACCTGATAACTTTGCATAAGTATTTAAATAATTTTTTTCTGTAGAAAATAAAGATGATTCTTCTGATAAAGTCAAATTACATAGGATTAGTAGTTTTTCTAATTATAACTGTATTGACTCAATGTCTTCAGTCGAGTTTAGTCATAGTTTTTCTGCTTCATGTAATGAAAATAATGATGCAAGCCAAACTGCCAATTTGGTAGCAGAAGCTCATTGTGTAGAAAATCAAAGTGATATTAATCTGATGAATGATAAAGTATTATCTATTTCTAATGATATTACTAATTTCACATTTGATTGCATATATGGTTTAGAGCCGTTGGATTTTGAAAAATATTCGGTAAAAGATGATGATCATTATAAAGGGTTTGAATCTAAAGATTCCTTAGAAAAAATTAATTTAGGGACTCTTGATGATGTTCGAATTACGTACATTTGTAAAGATCTTGTTGATCATTTTCGGACTGAACTCTTTAATCTTTTACATGAGTTTAAGGATTGTTTTGCTTGGGATGATCATGAGATGCCTGGTCTCGATCGTTCACTTGTGGAACATCAATTAGCATTAAAACCAAATGCTAGACCCGTGAAATAAACTCCAAGACATTTTGCTCCTGAAATCAATGAAAAAATTAAACAAGAAATAGAACGCTTGATTAAAGCAAAATTTATTTGAACTGCACGATATGTTGAATGGGTTTCGAATATTGTCCCTATGATGAAGAAAAACGGGAAGTTAAGGGTATGCATTGATTTTCGAAATTTGAATAATGCTACTCCAAAGGATGAATATTTTATGCCAATTACAGATATGTTAATTAACTCCGCCTATGTTACACTAGCGGTACATAGCCGGTCCTAAGCCCGGATAAAGGAGGAGGGTTGTGTTAGGTCTTCGGCAACCAACATAAAATTATAGCCGAACCCCCATGACATGAATCAAAGACATTATTGCGCTAAAGCTAGGTCGTTGCCCGGAAGCAACGCGCCGTATGGCTCGAGTACGGTGTCAAAGCAAGAGCCGCTGCATCGGTGCCCGGATGTAGTGTTAAATGAGCAAGGGTTCTCGCGTTTTTGTGAACGGACGAGGGTAAATAAGCTAGTTCACAAAGTAAAAGGTAAAGGTCGAAACGACAGAAGGTTGAGATTTGGGACATGGAACATAGGCACCCTAACAGGAAAGTCCATGGAGGTGGTA
Source organism: Arachis hypogaea (assembly GCF_003086295.3). Classification (NCBI taxonomy): domain Eukaryota; kingdom Viridiplantae; phylum Streptophyta; class Magnoliopsida; order Fabales; family Fabaceae; genus Arachis; species Arachis hypogaea. Next base: position 129,859,744 of record NC_092038.1, read on the forward strand.
GACACCATGACAAGGAGGAAGATTAACATTATGTGCCTACAAGAAACGAAATGGGTTGGTGCAAAGGCCAGAGAGTTGGATACTTCTGGTTTCAAACTTTGGTATACAGGAAAAGTGAAGAATAGAAATGGGGTTGGAATAATTGTGGATAAGCAGTGGAAGAAGGACGTAGTGGATGTTAAGATGGTGGGAGATCGGATCATCTCTATCAAACTTGTGGTGAAGGAAGGTGCTTTCCATGTGATTAGCGCCTATGCACCGCAAGTGGGTTCAGACGAACAATACAAGATTAGGTTTTGGGAGGATCTAGAGAGTTTGGTTCAAGGCATACCTTTGGGAGACAAGATTTTCTTAGGAGGAGATTTAAATGGCCATGTTGGGAGAGAAGTGACTGGATTTGGGAGTATTCACGGAGGCCATGGTTTCGGGGTGATCAATTCCGAGGGTAAAACTATTTTGGACTTTTCTTCAACCTTTGATCTTCTCATCGCAAATACATGTTTTAAAAAGAGAAACGAACATCTTATAACCTATAAGAGTGGCATGACAAGCTCTCAAATCAACTTCTTCTTGTTGAGGAGAGTCGACCGAAAATTTTGCATTAACTGTAAAATTATTCCGGGAGAGAGTTTGACAACACAACATAGGGTGCTCGTCATGGATTTTCGCGTTGAGCAAAAGTTGAGGAAAAGACATCATACGAAGAACCCAAGGACAAGGTGGTGGCGGAGGAAAGGTGAGGAACAAAAAAGCTTCCTAAGACGGGTAGGAGAAGAGGCAAAGTGGGATGGGAATGGAAGCGCGGAAGAGATGTGGAGGGAGATGGCAGAAGTTATTAGAAGAACAGCGAAAGAAAGTTTTGGTGAATCTAAAGGAATAGGACCAAGAGACAAGGAGTCCTAGTGGTGGAATGCGAGTATACAAGAAAAGATAAAGATAAAAAGGGAATGCTTTAAAGAGTGGTCTTTATGCCGCAATGCAGATAACTGGAAAAAATATAAGACAGCTAAGAAAGAGACAAAAGTGGCTGTAAGTGAAGCAAGAACAAGAGCATATAAGGGTCTCTACCAGTCTTTGGGCACGAAAGAAGGAGAAAAACTTATATATAGAATCGCAAAGAGCCGGGAAAGAAGAATGAGAGATTTGGATCAGGTTAAGTGCATAAAGGATAAGGATGGAGAGGTGTTGGCTCAAAAGGAGAAGATTAGTGAAAGGTGGAAGAGCTACTTCTACGAGTTATTTAATGAGGGATAGTAGACTCTTCCGAGCCTTGGTCGATTATGTACAAGGGAAGAAGATAAAAACTTTGACTACTATCGAAGGATTCGAGACTTCGAGGTAAAAGAAGCTCTAAAGCAGATGAAAAATGACAGGGCAGTAGGACCTGATAATATCCCGATTGAGGTTTGGAAGGGTCTTGGAGAAAAAGGCATCAACTGGTTAACCAAGCTTTTTAATGAGATTTTAGGGTCAAAGAAGATGCCTGATGAGTGGAGAAAGAGCACCTTGGTACCTATCTACAAGAATAAGGGGGATATACAAAGTTGTGAAAACTATAGAGGGATTAACCTTATGAGTCATACTATGAAGTTATGGGAAAGGGTGATAGAACGGAGGTTGAGAAAAGAGACACAAGTAACAGAGAACCAATTTGAATTTATGCCAGGCAGATCTACCACTGAAGCGATATACCTATTAAGAAGGATGATGGAGAGGTATCGTAGTAATAAAAGGGATCTACATATGGTGTTTATTGATTTGGAAAAAGCGTATGATAGGGTACCACGGGAGGTCTTATGGAAGGTTTTAGAAAAGAGGAGAGTAAGGATCGCATATATTCGGGCAATTAAAGACATGTATGACAGGGCCACAACTAGTGTGAAGACTCAATGTGGTGCGACAGAGGAATTTCCTATTGGTATAGGATTACACCAGGGATCATCCTTAAGTCCATACCTTTTCACATTAGTCTTGGAAGTACTCACAGAGCACATCCAAGAGCCTGTGCCATGGTGCATGCTTTTTGCCGATGATATCGTCCTTATGGGAGAGTCAAGAGAAGACCTAAATAAGAAGTTGGAGTTATGGAGAGAAGCTTTAGAAGTGTATGGTCTGCGCATAAGCCGTAGCAAGATGGAATATATGGAATGTAAGTTCAGTTTGAGAAGGGAAAACCCCAATATAGAGGTGAAGATTGGGGAAAACATCCTATGAAAAGTTAAAAGTTTTAAGTATCTTGGGTGCATCATACAGGATAATGGAGAAATTGAACAGGATGTAAATCATAGGATCCAAGCAGGTTGGTCAAAATGGCGGAGTGCATCTGGTTTTATATGCGACAAAAAAGTGCCTTTAAAACTTAAAGGTAACTTCTATCGCACCGCTATAAGACCGGCTATGTTGTATGGTACGGAGTGTTGGGCGGCTAAAGGAGAGCACGAACATAAGCTGAGTGTGGCAGAGATGAAGATGTTGAGATGGATGAGTGGTCATACGCGATTGGATAAAATAAGGAATGAAGATATAAGGGAGAGAGTTAGAGTAGCACCCATTGTGGAAAAAATGGTTGAATCGCATCTCAGGTGGTTTGGACATGTGAGAAGAAGACCGATAGAACATCCAGTCAGGAGGGTGGATGAGATGGAAGATGGACAAAGGGCGAAAGGCAGAGGAAGACCTAAGAAGACCATCCATGAGGTGGTCAAACGAGATCTACATGTAAACGGTCTCTCTATAGACATGATATATGATAGAGCACAATGGCATCGTTTGATTCATGTAGCCGACCCCACTTAGTGGGACAAGGCTGTTGTTGTTGTTGTTGCAGATATGTTAATTGATTTTGCAGCAGGAAATGAAATTCTTAGTTTTATGGACGGTTATTCAGGATATAACCAAATCTTCATTGCAAAAGATGACATGTCCAAAACTGCTTTTCGTTGTCCTGGAGCGTTAGGCACTTATGAATGGGTGGTTATGCCTTTTGATTTGAAGAATGCTGGTGCAATGTATCAGCGAGCAATGAATGCTATTTTTCATGAGTTTATTGGAAAATTTATGGAGGTATATATCGATGATGTTATGGTCAAGTCGATTTCAGTGAGTCAACACATTGACCACTTAAGAAAGGCATTTATTACTATGAGAAAGAAAGGATTAAAGATGAATCCTTTAAAGTGTGCCTTTGGTGTATCGGCTGGAAACTTTTTGGGTTTTGTTGTTCATAAAAAAGGAATTGTCATCGATAAAAATAAAGCGGATGCAATATTGGCATTATCTGCGCCCAAATCGAAGAAAGATCAGAAGTGCAATCCTTCTTGGGAAATGTGAACTATCTTTGAAGGTTTATTTTGAATCTTTCCGATCGAACCTGAGTATTTGCACATTTGGTGAAACTAAAGAATGATTCACAATTCGAATGGACTAATGAACATCAACTAGCATTTGATTCGATTAAGACTTATTTATCTAAGGCTCCGATTATGGCAAATGTTCGTCCACATGAGTCTTTGAAATTATACATTACAGCATCTACAAACATGATTGGGTGTATATTAGCACAAGATGATGAGAGTGGGCATGAACGGGCAGTTTATTACCTTAGTCGAGTTCTGACTGATATCAGAATAAGGTATTCTCCAATAGAGAAATTATGCTTGTCTTTATATTATGCTTATATGAAACTTAAATGCTATATGGTGGCTAAATCGGTGAAAGTTATAGTGCAAACCAATCTCATCAAATATATGTTAAGTTTTCTGATGTTACGAGGGCGTATAGGTAAATGGATGTTGGCATTAACAGAGTTTGATTTGCAATATGTCTCAGCCAAGACTGTAAAAGGTCAGTTCATTGCAGATTTTCTTGTGGATAATTTGAAAGATCTGAATGACCAGAGGGCAAATGTGATCGATGTGAAAATCGATCATTGGAAGTTATATTTCGATGGATCAAAGCATAAAGATGGTGTAGGAGTTGGAATTCTTATTATTTCTCCCGAAGGTATTCCATCATAATTTTTGTTTGAATTAAAATATCCATGTTCTAATAATATGGCAGAGTACGAAGCTTTGATTTTGGGTCTCAAAATATTAATTGGCAAAGGAGCTTTGGAGTTTCAAATATTAGGGGATTCTCAGTTAGTTTTAAAGCAGTTATCGAAAGAGTTTAAATGCAATAATGAGACATTGCAAAAATATGTAGTAACTGCTTGGAAGTTGTTAACTTCTTTCAAAAAGTTTCTTTGATTCATATCCCCAAGATCCATAATAAAATCGCTAATGAATTAGCCCAAATTGCTTCAAGATATAGAATCGGTCCAGAAACTCTTAAGAAATTGGCGAGTGTCCATCAAATTTTAGTGCATGAAAATGAAAGAGAAGTTTTGTGCATAGATGAATGGGAAGATAATGATTGGAGGAAGCCTATTGTTCAGTATTTAAAGAATCCCAATATTCCAAGTTGAGAGAAAAATAAAATTGCAGGCGATGAATTTTGTCATAATGGCTAATGAATTGTATAAGAAAGGGATCGATGGAAGTTTGTCGAGATGTTTAGGCCAAGATGATCAGAATATTACTTTGGCGGAAGTCTATAATGGGATATGTGGTGCCCATCAAGCTGCAAAGAAGATGAAATGGGTGTTACATTGCAATCATGTGTATTGCCCATCCATGATAAAAGATTACATCGATTATGCAAAGGCATGTCAAGAATGCCAGAAACATGGCTCGATACAGCAAATTCCAGCATTTGAGTTGCATTCGATAATAAAACCATGGCCATTTAGAGGTTGTTCTTTAGATTTGATTGGGTTGATTCACCCTCCTTCATCAAAACAACACAAATTTATCTTGGTAGCAATTGATTACTTCACAAAGTGGGTTGAAGCAATTCCCCTGATAGAAGTTAGTCAAAGTGAAATAATAGACTTTATTAAGGAATATATTATCCATCGATTTGGAATTCCTTAAACATTAAGTACTGATTAAGGAACTATTTTTACTGGTCAGCGAATTTTAAAAGTTTTGCAGCCTCGAGGAATATCAATATGGTTACCTCAACCCCTTATTATGCACAGGCTACTGGGCAAGTAGAGGTAGCAAATAAAATCCTGATAAGTTTGATCAAAAAGCATATCGAAAATAAGCCTCGAACATGGCATGAGACTTTAAGCCAGGTATTATGGGCTTATTGAAATTTGCCGAGAGGGTCAACGGGTACTTCACCCTATAAATTATTTTTATGACCATGATGCGGTATTGCCTTTAGAAATTAATTTAAATACTTTGAGGGTGTCAAAGCAAAGTATTTTGCCAGTTGATGACTATTGGAACACAATGTTTGATGAATTGAATGAATTAGATTCAGAGCAAATATTGGCACTTGAAAATATAATTCGACAAAAAGAAAGTATTGCTCGAAGTTATAATCATCGAATTAAGGAAAAGTCTTTTAGTATAGGCGAGTTGGTTTTGAAAGTTATTTTGCCAATAGAAAAGAAATCGAAATTTCTTGGTAAATGGTCCCATGCTTGGGAGGGCCCTTTTCAAGTGATAGGGTCATATTCTGGAAATACTTATCAGACTAAGGATATCGAGTTAGGAAAAATATTTAACTCGATTAATGAAAAATACTTGAAGCAATATTACTGTTGGCTAAATTAAAGTTAAACATGCATAAGTCCAGAGAGATTAAAACCATTACAAAAATAAAGCCTGAAATAAAGAAATTCAAGGTGCCAGGAGTTTTGCCAAGTCTGAACGTAGCTTTGCTCTTCTATTGTCCAAAGTTGAGAGTGCTTCAATATGTTTGAACTTGTTGAATTGGACCTGTTCAAATTATTTCTCATATTCTTCTTGTTTGGTCTCAATAGAAACAATTTCTTGAATGATCTGTTGTTGTTCTTGCTGGGCAGTAGTCAAAGGAACACCTATTTTAGCCCGCCTTTCACGTACTTTGGTAAGTTTTTCATTAATTTGAGCCAGTTTTGTTTCAAGCCTTATTTTTTCTTTGTCATAAAAAGCTTGAATAGAACTGGCATGGGTGATCCTTAGGTCAAATTCTTCACGAGAAACTTTTTTCGGTTGGAGAGCAGAAGCACAATTATTTATTTCAGTTTCGATCTTAGCCTTCACATTTTCGATTTCTTGAAGTTGATATTGAGAGGCTATACTATTGTTGGCAAGCTTTTTGAATTGTTGAACTATGGCAGAATACGTGGTAGAAGCTGGAAGTTCAAAGATAGAATTCAACAAATTATACAAAAGTTGGTTGAGGAGGGCATCCTTGATCCATGCAGCCGGTGGATGATCCAAGAGTTTGAGAAGCAACCGGAGTTGCTCTCAAGTGTCAACATTCAACTCGAATAGAGAAATGGATGAAGAAGGTCTAGGGAGTGTTGGAGCAGGAACAGACACTTCATCTTCTTGGATAACTTGATTTAAGATAGAGATCAGGTTAGCCAATGTAGCACTAGTGGGTATGGTAGAAGCTCCCGAATTTCCAGATCCTGGTATAGGGAGAGTTTGAAATTCAGCTTGTTGAGGAGGGCTGGAGAATCCTTGAGGAGTTTCTAAAATTCTGGATCGAGATGAATCTGAATTTGTCGTTTTAACCACTCGAGATACAGAATCAGAGTCTAGAGCCACCTGGTTCTCAGCAGAAAGTGCAGCCTGGTTGTTTGGTGAGTTTGACTCAAGTATCTGAGTCTCTATTGGAGAGTGCTGCGAGGGATCTTTCGTCAGATTAACCACCTATGTTACATGGGGAGGAGGAAAAACAGTCTGAAGTGGCTGAGTAGACCCTGTGACTTGAATCGAATCATGGTATGTAGAGTGTCCTTGATCATGATGTTGTTGCAGAATTGGTTGATTAGATGCTAAAGGAGATGTGATTGAATGAGCAGCAGTGGTGGACTGACATGAAAGGTACACAATTATAAGTTAAGAATTGTTTTAACTCGAAAGAGGTATATGTAGAAATGATAATGGTACCTGAACGAATCTTGGCTTTTGAATCAATTGAGGATCAGGGTCCAAATCAGTTATCTTCTAATTGAGATGAAGTAGCGAGGGTATCCTTAGTGGTTTGTTCACTTCCCTCGGAGCTCTCACTCGATGGTTGTAGCCGTAACTGGTAAAAACTCGAAATTGAGAATTATCAAGTAAATGCAAGTTTAGAATATTTCGAGTTAAAGGGGGCAGAGATGTAAATAGAAATGGTTACCCTTCTGGAGGACCTAGTAGGAGTCCTTTGACTTTTTTGTGGTGGCTGTCGAGTAGTTTCAGCTTTTCTTTTGTGAGTTCTATTTGGGAAATTTTCCGTAGTAGGGGTTGTTCGAATAGCAGACTGTTAAATTTTTTCTAAAGTACGAGTATACCTTGAATAGTAAGTAGTCCACCATTCAAAGAAAGATTTGGTAATGTATGAACTGCGGTCATTGGTGCGCGAAGTTGTGAACAATACTTTTTCACAACTCTCATAATCCCCGGTCATGAACCCCAAAAACTTGGTGTTCAATACCATGGCATTACACAACTTCGCACAACTAACCAGCAAGTGCACTGGGTCGTCCAAGTAATAAACCTTACGCGAGTAAGGGTCGATCCCACGAAGATTGTTAGTATTGAAGCAAGCTATGGTCATCTTGTAAATCTTAGTCAGGCAAACTCAAATGGTAATGGTGATGAACGAAAATAACACAAAGGTAAAGATAGAGATACTTATGTAGTTCATTGGTAGGAACTTCAGATAAGCGCATGAAGATGCCTTCCCTTCCGTCTCTCTGCTTTCCTACTGTCTTCATCCAATCCTTCTTACTCCTTTCCATGGCAAGCTTAAGCAAGGGTTTCACCGTTGTCAGTGGCTACCTCCCATCCTCTCAGTGAAAGCGATTGCATATGCTCTGTCACAGCATAGCGGAATTCATCTGTCGGTTCTCAATCAGGCCGGAATAGAATCCAGTGATTCTTTTGCGTCTGTCACTAACGCCCCGCCCTCAGGAGTTTGAAGCACGTCACAGTCATTCAATCATTGAATCCTACTCAGAATACCACAGACAAGGTTAGACCTTCCGGATTCTCTTGAATGCTGCCATCAGTTCTCGCCTATACCACGAAGACTCTGATCTCACAGAATGGTTGGCTCGTTTGTCAGGCGAGCACTCGGTTGTCAGGCGATCAACCATGCATCGTGCAATCAGGAATCCAAGAGATATTCACTAGGGCCTTGATCGCTTGTAGAACAAGAATGGTTGTCAGTCACCTTGTTCATGGGTGAGAATGATGATGAGTGTCACGGATCATCACATTCATCAAGTTGAAGAACAAGTGATATCTTAGAACAAGAACAAGCGGAATTGAATGGAAGAACAATAGTAATTGCATTAATACTCGAGGTACAGCAGAGCTCCACACCTTAATCTATGGTGTGTAGAAGCTCCACCGTTGAAAATACATAAGAACAAGGTCTAGGCATGGCCGAATGGCCAGCCTCCCAAAGTGATCAAAAGATCTAAAGAAAAAGGTTCCAAAGATCAAAAGATCTCTAATACAATAGTCAAAGGTCCTACTTATAGAAAACTAGTAGCCTAAGGTGTACAGAAATGAGTAAATGACATAAAAATCCTCTTCCGGGCCCACTTGGTGTGTGCTTGGGCTGAGCATTGAAGCATTTTTCGTGCAGAGACTCTTCTTGGAGTTAAACGCCAGCTTTAGTGCCAGTTTGGGCGTTTAACTCCCATTTGGGTGCCAGTTCCAGCGTTTAACGCTGGGATTTCTTGAGGTGACTTTGAACGCCGGTTTGGGCCATCAAATCTTGGGCAAAGTATGGACTATCATATATTGCTGGAAAGCCCAGGATGTCTACTTTCCAACGCCGTTGAGAGCGCGCCAATTGGGCTTCTGTAGCTCCAGAAAATCCACTTCGAGTGCAGGGAGGTCAGAATCCAACAGCATCTGCAGTCCTTTTTGGTCTCTGAATCAGATTTTTGCTCAGGTCCCTCAATTTCAGCCAGAAAATACCTGAAATCACAGAAAAACACACAAACTCATAGTAAAGTCCAGAAAAGTGAATTTTAACTAAAAACTAATAAAATTATACTAAAAACTAACTATATCATACTAAAAACATACTAAAAACAATGCCAAAAAGTATACAAATCATCCGCTCATCACAACACCAAACTTAAATTGTTGCTTGTCCTCAAGCAACTGAAAATCAAATAAGATAAAAAGAAGAGAATATGCAATGAATCTCAAAAACATCTGTGAAGATCAGTATTAATTAGATGAGCGGGGCTTTAAGCTTTTTGCCTCTGAATAGGTTTGGCATCTCACTCTATCCTTTGAAATTCAGAATGGTTGGCTTCTTTAGGAACTCAGAGTCCAGATAGTGTTAATGATTCTCTTAGTAAAGTATGATGATTCTTGAACATAGCTATTTATTGAGTCTTGGCTGTGGCCCAAAGCACTCTGTCTTCCAGTATTACCACTGGATACATACATGCCACAGACACATAATTGGGTGAACCTTTTCAGATTGTGACTCAGCTTTGCTAAAGTCCCCAATTAGAGGTGTCCAGGGTTCTTAAGCACACTCTTATTTGCCTTGGATCACAACTCTTATTTCTCTATTTTTTCTCTTTTTTTTTTTCGATTTTTTTTCATAGCTTTTTCTTGCTTCAAGAATCATTTTAATGATTTTTCAGATCCTCAGTAACATGTCTCCTTTTTCATCATTCTTTCAAGAGCCAACATTCATGAACCACAAATTCAAGATACATATGCACTGTTTAAGCATACATTCCGAGAACAAAAGTATTGCCACCACATCAAAATAATTAAACTGTTATAAAATTCAAAATTCATGCAATTCTTTTTCTTTTTCAATTAAGCACATTTTTATTCAAGAAAGGTGATGGATTCATAGGACATTCATAACTTTAAGGCATTGACACTAAGACACTAATGATCACAAGACACAAATATGGATAAACATAAGCATAAAATTCGAAAAACAGAAGAATAAAGAACAAGGAAATCAAGGAACGGGTCCACCTTAGTAATGGCGGCTCTTTCTTGCTCTTGAAGATCCTATGGAGTGCTTGAGCTCCTCAATATCTCTTCCTTGTCTTTGTTGCTCCTCCCTCATGATTCTTTGATCTTCTCTAATCTCATGAAGGATGATGGAGTGTTCTTGATGCTCCACCCTTAGTTGTCCCATGTTGGAACTCAATTCTCCTAGGGAGGTGTTCAATTGCTCCCAATAGTTTTGTGGAGGAAAGTGCATCCCTTGAGGAATCTCAGGGATCTCATGATGAGTGGGATCTCTTGTGTGCTCCATCCTCTTCTTAGTGATGGGCTTGTCCTCATCAATGGGGGTGTCTCCCTCTATGTCAACTCCAACTGAATAACATAGGTGACAAATGAGATGAGGAAAGGCTAACCTTGCCAAGGTAGAGGACTTGTCCGCCACCTTATAGAGTTCTTGGGCTATAACCTCATGAACCTCTATTTCTTCTCCAATCATGATGCTATGGATCATGATAGCCCGGTCTATGGTAACTTCGGACCGGTTGCTAGTGGGAGTGATTGAGCGTTGTATGAACTCTAACCATCCTCTAGCCACGGGCTTGAGGTCATGCCTTCTCAATTGAACCGGCTTTCCTCTTGAATCTTGCTTCCATTGGGCGCCCTCTTCACATATGACTGTGAGGACTTGGTCCAACCTTTGATCAAAGTTGACCCTTCTAGTGTAAGGATGTTCATCTCCTTGCATCATAGGCAAGTTGAACGCCACCCTCACACTCTCCGGACTAAAATCCAAGTATTTCCCCCGAACCATAGTAAGATAATTCTTTGGATTCGGGTTCACACTTTGATCATGGTTCTTGGTGATCCATGCATTGGCATAGAACTCTTGAACCATCAAGATTCCGACTTGTTGAATGGGGTTGGTAAGAACTTCCCAACCTCTTCTTTGGATCTCATGTCGGATCTCCGGATATTCACCCTTTTTGAGTGAAAAAGGGACCTCGGGGATCACCTTCTTCAAGGCCACAACTTCATAGAAGTGGTCTTGATGCACCCTTGAGATGAACCTATCCATCTCCCATGACTCGGAGGTGGAAGCTTTTGCCTTCCCTTTCCTCTTTCTAGAGGTTTCTCCGGCCTTGGATGCCATAAATGGTTATGGAAAAACGAAAAAGCAACGCTTTTACCACACCAAACTTAAAATGTTTGCTCGTCCTCGAGCAAAAGAAGAAAGAAGAGAGTAGAAGAAGAAGAAATGAGGAAGAGGGAGATGGTGGTGTGTTCGGCCAAAGAGGGGGAGAAGTGGTGTTTAGGTTGTGTGAAAATGAAGGGTTGAAGAAGGGTATATATAGGAGAGAGGGGGGTAATGGTTCGGCCATTATGGGTGGGTTTGGGAGGGAAAGTGGTTTGAATTTGAAGGGTGAGGTTGGTGGGGATTTATGAAGGATGGATGTGAGTGGTGAAGAGAAAGATGGGATTTGATAGGTGAAGGGTTTTTGGGGAAGAGGTGTTGAGGTGATTGGTGAATGGGGGAAGAAGAGAGAGAGTGGTGGTGGGGTCCTGTGGGGTCCACAGATCCTGTGGTGTCAAGGAAAAGTCATCCCTGCACCAAATGGCATCAAAATTCACGTTTTGAGCCAATTCTGGCGTTAAACGCCGGGCTGGTGCCCATTCCTGGCGTTTAACGCCAGGTTCTTGCCCTTTCCTGGCGTTTAACGCCAGTCTGGTGCCCCTTTCTGGCGTTAAACGCCCAGAATGGTGCCAGACTGGGCGTTAAACGCCCAACTGCTAGGCTTACTGGCGTTTAAACGCCAGCAGCATCTTCCTCCAGGGTGTGCTGTTTTTCTTCCTGTTTTTCATTCTGTTTTTGCTTTTTTCATTGTTTTTGTGACTTCTTATGATCATCAACCTACAAAAAAGATAAAATAACAAAAGAAAATAGTTAATTATAAAACATTGGGTTGCCTCCCAACAAGCGCTTCTTTATTGTCACTAGCTTGACAGAGGACTCTCATGGAGCCTCAGAAATGCTCAGAACCGTGTTGGAACCTCCCAACACCAAACTTAGAGTTTGAATGTGGGGGTTCAACACCAAACTTAGAGTTTGGTTGTGGCCTCCCAACACCAAACTTAGAGTTTGACTGTGGGGGCTCTGTTTGGCTCTGTTTTGAGAGAAGCTCTTCATGCTCCCTCTCCATGATGACAGAGGGATATCCTTGGGCCTTAAACACCAAGGATTCTTCATTCACTTGAATGATCAACTCTCCTCTATCAACATCAATCACAGCCTTTGCTGTGGCTAGGAAGGGTCTGCCAAGGATGATGGATTCATCCATGCACTTCCCAGTCTCTAGGACTATGAAATCAGTAGGGATGTAATGGTCTTCAACTTTAACAAGAACATCCTCTACAAGTCCATAGGCTTGTTTTCTTGAGTTGTCTGCCATCTCTAGTGAGATTTTTGCAGCTTGCACCTCTAAGATCCCTAATTTCTCCATTACAGAGAGGGGCATGAGGTTTACACTTGACCCTAAGTCACACAAGGCCTTCTTGAAGGTCATGGTGCCTATGGTACAAGGTATAGAAAACTTCTCGGGATCCTTCCTCTTTTGAGGTAGTTTCTGCCTAGACAAGTCATTCAGTTCTTTGGTGAGCAAAGGGGGTTCATCCTCCCAAGTCTCATTTCCAAATAACTTGTCATTTAGCTTCATGATTGCTCCAAGGTATTTAGCAACTTGCTCCTCAGTGACATACTCATCCTCTTCAGAGGAAGAATACTCATCAGAGCTCATGAATGGCAGAAGTAAGTCCAATGGAATCTCTATGGTCTCAGTTTGAGCCTCAGATTCCCATGGTTCCTCATTGGGGAACTCATTGGAGGCCAGTGGACGCCCAGTGAGGCCTTCCTCAGTGGCGTTTACTGCCTCTCCTCCCTCCCAGGATTCGGCCAAGTTGATGGCTTTGCACTCTCCTTTTGGATTTTCTTCTGTATTGCTTGGGAGAGTACTTGGAGGGAGTTCAGTAATTTTCTTGCTCAGCTGACCCACTTGTCCTTCCAAATTCCTAATGGAGGACCTAGTTTCAGTCATGAAACTTTGAGTGGTTTTGATCAGATCAGAGACCATGGTTGCTAAGTCAGAGTTATTCTGCTTAGAGCTCTCTGTCTGTTGCTGAGAAGGTGATGGAAAAGGTTTGCTATTGCTGAACCTGTTTCTTCCACCATTGTTGTTATTGAAACCTTGTTGAGGTCTCTGTTGATCCTTCCATGAAAGATTTGGATGATTCCTCCATGAAGGATTGTAGGTGTTTCCATAGGGTTCTCCCATGTAATTCACCTCTTCCATTGAAGGGTTCTCAGGATCATAGGCTTCTTCCTCAGATGAAGCCTCTTTAGTACTGCTTGGTGCATTTTGCATTCCAGACAGACTTTGAGAAATCAAATTGACTTGTTGAGTCAATATTTTGTTCTGAGCCAATATGGCATTCAGAGTATCAATCTCAAGAACTCCTTTCTTCTGACTAGTCCCATTGTTCACAGGATTTCTTTCAGAAGTGTACATGAATTGGTTATTTGCAACCATTTCAATCAGCTCTTGAGCTTCAGTAGGCGTCTTCTTCAGATGAAGAGATCCTCCAGAAGAGCTATCCAAAGACATCTTGGACAGTTCAGAGAGACCATCATAGAAAATACCTATGATGCTCCATTCAGAAAGCATATCAGTGGGACACTTTCTGATCAATTGTTTGTATCTTTCCCAAGCTTCATAGAGGGATTCTCCTTCCTTCTGTCTGAAGGTTTGGACTTCCACTCTAAGCTTACTCAATTTTTGAGGTGGAAAGAACTTTGCCAAGAAGGCATTGACTAGCTTTTCCCAAGAGTCCAGGCTTTCTTTTGGTTGAGAATCCAACCATGTTCTAGCTCTGTCTCTTACAGCAAAAGGGAATAGCATCAGTCTATAGACCTCAGGGTCAACCCCATTAGTCTTGACTGTGTCACAGATTTGCAAGAACTCAGCTAAAAACTGATGAGGATCTTCCAATGGAAGTCCATGGAACTTGCAATTCTGTTGCATTAGAGAAACTAATTGAGGCTTAAGCTCAAAGTTGTTTGCTCCAATGGCAGGGATAGAGATGCTTCTCCCATAGAAGTCGGGAGTAGGTGCAGTAAAGTCACCCAGCACCTTCCTTGCATTGTTGGCATTGTTGTTGTTTTCGGCTGCCATGAGTTCTTCTTCCTTGAAGAATTCGTTCAGGTGCTCTAAAGAGAATTGTGCTTTGGCTTCTCTTAGCTTTCTCTTCAAGGTCCTTTCAGGTTCAGGATCAGCCTCAACAAGAATGCCTTTGTCTTTGCTCCTGCTCATAAGAAAGAGAAGAGAACAAGAAAATGTGGAATCCTCTATGTCACAGTATAGAGATTCCTTGGAGTGTCAGAGGAAAAGAAGAGTAGAAGACAGTAGTAGAAAATTCGAACTTATCAGAGAAAATGGAGTTCGAATTTTGCATTAAGGAATAGTGTTAGTCCATAAATAGAAGGATGTGAGAAGGAGGGAAGTAATTTTTCAAAAATTAAGTGAAAAATTTTGAAAACATTTTTGAAAAACATTATTTAATTTTCGAAAATGCAAATGGAAAAGAAATCAAGTGATTTTTGAAAAAGATTTTGAAATTAGAAATCAAAAAGATTTGATTGAAAACTATTTTGAAAAAGATGTGGTTAAGAAGATATGATTGTTTTAAAAAAATGTGATTGAGAAGATATGATTTGAAAAACATTTTAAAAAGATTTGATTTGAAAATTAAAAACTTGACTAACAAGAAAAGATATGATTCAAACATTAAACCTTTCTCAACAGAAAAGGTAACATACTTGAAATGTTGAATCAAATCATTAATTGATAGTAAGTATCTTTAAAAATGGAAAGAAATTGGTTTTGAAAAAGATTTGATTGGAAAATTGATTTGAAAAAGATTTGATTTTGAAAAGATTTTGAAAACTTGAAAAAAAATTGATTTGAAAACAAAATCTTCCCCTCTAGCCATCCTGGCGTTAAACGCCCAGAATGGTATCCATTCTGGCGTTTAACGCCCAAAATGCCACCCTTTTGGGCGTTAAACGCCCAACCAGGTACCCTGGCTAGCGTTTAAACGCCAGTCTGTCCTTCTTCACTGGGCGTTTTGAACGCCCAGCTTTTTCTGTGCAATTCCTCTGTTGTATGTTCTGAATCTTCAATTCTCTGTATTATTGACTTGAAAAGACATAAATTAAAAATATTTTTGGATTTTTAATAATAAGGACAAACCAAAATGCAACAAGAATCAAATAACAATGCATGCAAGACACCAAACTTAGCAGTTTGTATACTACTGACACTAATAGGATGAAAATGCATATGAGACACACAAAACTATCAAGTCAAATTGAATTCAAAGATCAGAGCAAGTAAATCATCAAGAACATCTTGAAGATCACTTAGACACATGAATGCATGCAATTGACACCAAACTTATGATGAGACACTAGACTCAAACAAGAAATATTTTTGGATTTTATGATTTTGTAAATTTTTTTTTGTTTTTTTGTGTTTTTCGAAAATTAAGTGGAAAAAGATATCAAAATTCTTAATGAGAATTCCAGGAATCAGTGCAATGTTAGTCTAAGACTCCGGTCCAGGAATTAGACATGGCTTCACAGCCAGCCAAGCTTTCAAAGAAAGCTTCGGTCCAAAACACTAGACATGGCCAGAGGCCAGCCAAGCCTTAGCAGATCATTGCTCCAAAAGCAAGATTGATAAAAAATCAACAAGCTCTTGTGGTGATAAGTTGAAACCTCGGTCCAATGAAATTAGACATGGCTTCTCAGCCAGCCAGATTTCAACAAATCATCATGAAACTCTAGAATTCATCTTTAAGAATTTCGAAAAAAATAAATACCTAATCTAAGCAACAAGATGAACCGTCAGTTGTCCAGCCTGAACAATCCCGGGCAATAACACCAAAAACTTGATGTTGCTGCCGGATCTTGGCACTGATGTTACCAAAAGCTTGCTCAAAACTTGAACAATCCCCGGCAACGGCGCCAAAAACTTGGTGTTCAATACCATGGCATTACACAACTTCGCACAACTAACCAGCAAGTGCACTGGGTCGTCCAAGTAATAAACCTTACGCGAGTAAGGGTCGATCCCACGGAGATTGTTAGTATTGAAGCAAGCTATGGTCATCTTGTAAATCTTAGTCAGGCAAACTCAAATGGTAATGGTGATGAACGAAAATAACACAAAGGTAAAGATAGAGATACTTATGTAGTTCATTGGTAGGAACTTCAGATAAGCGCATGAAGATGCCTTCCCTTCCGTCTCTCTGCTTTCCTACTGTCTTCATCCAATCCTTCTTACTCCTTTCCATGGCAAGCTTAAGCAAGGGTTTCACCGTTGTCAGTGGCTACCTCCCATCCTCTCAGTGAAAGCGATTGCATATGCTCTGTCACAGCATAGCGGAATTCATCTGTCGGTTCTCAATCAGGCCGGAATAGAATCCAGTGATTCTTTTGCGTCTGTCACTAACGCCCCGCCCTCAGGAGTTTGAAGCACGTCACAGTCATTCAATCATTGAATCCTACTCAGAATACCACAGACAAGGTTAGACCTTCCGGATTCTCTTGAATGCTGCCATCAGTTCTCGCCTATACCACGAAGACTCTGATCTCACAGAATGGTTGGCTCGTTTGTCAGGCGAGCACTCGGTTGTCAGGCGATCAACCATGCATCGTGCAATCAGGAATCCAAGAGATATTCACTAGGGCCTTGATCGCTTGTAGAACAAGAATGGTTGTCAGTCACCTTGTTCATGGGTGAGAATGATGATGAGTGTCACGGATCATCACATTCATCAAGTTGAAGAACAAGTGATATCTTAGAACAAGAACAAGCGGAATTGAATGGAAGAACAATAGTAATTGCATTAATACTCGAGGTACAGCAGAGCTCCACACCTTAATCTATAGTGTGTAGAAGCTCCACCGTTGAAAATACATAAGAACAAGGTCTAGGCATGGCCGAATGGCCAGCCTCCCAAAGTGATCAAAAGATCTAAAGAAAAAGGTTCCAAAGATCAAAAGATCTCTAATACAATAGTCAAAGGTCCTACTTATAGAAAACTAGTAGCCTAAGGTGTACAGAAATGAGTAAATGACATAAAAATCCTCTTCCGGGCCCACTTGGTGTGTGCTTGGGCTGAGCATTGAAGCATTTTTCGTGCAGAGACTCTTCTTGGAGTTAAACGCCAGCTTTAGTGCCAGTTTGGGCGTTTAACTCCCATTTGGGTGCCAGTTCCAGCGTTTAACGCTGGGATTTCTTGAGGTGACTTTGAACGCCGGTTTGGGCCATCAAATCTTGGGCAAAGTATGGACTATCATATATTTCTGGAAAGCCCAGGATGTCTACTTTCCAACGCCATTGAGAGCGCGCCAATTGGGCTTCTGTAGCTCCAGAAAATCCACTTCGAGTGCAGGGAGGTCAGAATCCAACAGCATCTGCAGTCCTTTTTGGTCTCTGAATCAGATTTTTGCTCAGGTCCCTCAATTTCAGCCAGAAAATACCTGAAATCATAGAAAAACACACAAACTCATAGTAAAGTCCAGAAAAGTGAATTTTAACTAAAAACTAATAAAAATATACTAAAAACTAACTATATCATACTAAAAACATACTAAAAACAATGCCAAAAAGTATACAAATCATCCGCTCATCAGTCATAGACTAGAAAATTGAAACGTTCACTGCGTTGTTGGTTCTTGAAGAGGCAAGTGTTGAAATCTTCCTGAGAAGTCAAAGTAATGTGGCAGAAAGGGCTACCATTCCGAGGTAGTGGCGTTGGGCTTACTTGAGAAAATCCCAATTGCCTGGCTGATAAGTGAGGAGCATACAGGGTTACTTTAAATCTTTCTTTTTTGTGCTGAGGCAGCCATGTAGGAATTACTTGGACAGCTAACAAGTTTGTCCAATTCCGATTTGCAAGCTCATTCTCCTCGTTGGTGTTGAGGAGGAGTAAACGGTCAAGCCAGGCAGGACCACAATTTCGACGCATAAAAGGAGCGAAATTGAGATTGTCATTGTCAAAATCTTTGCAAGAATGAAAGAGAGAAAAAATAGCCCAAAATCGGTCTTCGTTCGATTGTGTGTTTGGAAAATTGGGCTTGTAATCAGCAAATCGAAAGCCTTCGATGTGCTTTTTATCAGTACTGCCTACTCCAGGTTTTGTCATAAATTTTTCAAAAATGGCATTGAGCCATAATTGGAGAAGCCATAGAGGACCTCCTGTACTGATTATACTGTTGTCTCGGAGATAATGGACGAATTGACCAACCTCTTCAAAAATATGCCCTAGAAGAAGTTTGGCCAAATTAATTACTTTTCCTTCGTGAAACAGAGCAGCCAAGGGAAGAAAGAGTTTTGACATCTGAATGCTGGGAGAACAGAAAAGGATCGCGTTCAACCAGTAAAACAAGAAGGCTACATGCTCATCATCTATAACCTCAGTGCCTTCTACACCCATGTTTTGGGCAATGAAATCACTATAGGAATTGGTTAAGATGACATTGTATTGACGCCTAGGCTGCATGTCAGGGGTACAGTCGGGAGAACTTATCGGAAGTCCTGTGATAGCGGCTACGTCTAAAAGAGACATTCCGATCATTCTACAAGGGAGGTGGAAGTTGTTGGTTATCCTGTTCCAGAAATAGGTTACAGCGCCAATCATCCAAGGGAAGGTTGTAAGTGAAAAATGGGAGAGCCTTAGTAACTCCTGTATTCCTAAAGCCCCCCATTCAGCACTCTTTGTGGGTTCAAGGCGTTGGGACCAGACTGTGAAGTCGAACCCTCGAGGGTTAATTTTTGGATTATTCCTGAAAGGTCTTTGATTAATGAAGAAGGAGATGTTGAAAGCTTGGCTAATCAACAGATCTTCCCTCTCAGCACTCGGGAAGAAAGGGAATTTTTTGTTCGCCCTCTCTAGGGATTCAATTGGTCCGAGGAAACAATGGGTCGGGATCAAGATTCTAGCATCATTAATTTGAAGTTGAGGATTGTCAATGACTTTATCATTGACTTGATTCAGTATACGGAGGGCTGGTGGAGCTGGTGGCATTACAGCGTGACCTTTACCTTTGTCCTGTGCAGTAGTATGAGAAGAGGAAGTGGCCATTGTAGAATAGGGAAAGAGGAAGTTTTGAAGGTTGAAAATTATGCGAGAGAGCATGAGACAAGAGAAATGTAGAGAGCAAGGGTTCGAGAAAGATTGAATAAAGGTAAGAATGTTGAATTTAAAAGGATTACTGTAACCGTTATTATAGAAGGAATACGAAAAGAGGTAACTTCGCAAAGAAGGCGAAGTGGAAGAAAGAGAAAGCGCAAGTCTCGAAAAACGTGTCGAGCGAATCAGTATTAATGAGAAGTTAAATGGTAATTATTGTTGATTTAAAAATTGAAACTTGAATTTGGATTAAGTGTTTTATCTTCCAATAGTGTTATCGAAGGCAAACACATTAATCCAAGGAGGCAATTTGTTGATCGAAAATATTTTTCGATGAAGGGAAATAGTTCAAAATAGTTAAGAGTTGAAGATATAAGCAGTTTTCGAAAAGATACACGTCCAAACATTAGATGGAGGTACTCGACATGGATTCGATCTCAAGGCTTTTTATTAAATCAAACAGGCCTAATCGAACAAGGACTCGAGTCAGGTAATCAAATAGGTTATTCGAATAAGTGGATTGAGCAGTTATAGTAGTGGAGAAGTTACAGACTTTTATCACGCGAGGAAATCGTGGGTAACATTTATAGGCAAAGAGGTGAGAACAGTTACCAAGAGATCTGCATTCAAGGCTGTGATTTTGTAATTAATTGTAGTTAATTGTCAGTTACCAAATGTAGATTATAAATAGTAAAAAGTTTTAGGGAATAAAGGTTAGAACTTTAACTCAGAAAAACACTCAATCACACTCACATCCCAGGGAGTTCCTGAGTCTACGATCGAGTAACTTTTCTGTAGGGTTCCTTTCATGTTTTCATTCCTTCAATTTATCTTTCTATAAACTTTATTTTTCAAGTAAATTTATCTTTCGAAGAATTATTTATCTTCATTGTCCAATTTACATTCTCGCATTTTAGATTTTCATGTCAAAGTCCTTTGACGCAATCGAAGGCATTTTACTGCTTTCTTTCAATTTCAACACAAATCTTTCTGTTTTCAGCATATTTCCTTTTCGAAAACTTTACTTTTTCATTTCCTTCCTTGATTTATAAATTTTAACTTATCTTTATTTCCAATTCTCATATAATCGAAGACACTTTTATGCATTTTTAGAAAACAGGTACCTGTAGGTTTCGCTCCCAAACCACTATCGATTTGCTAAAAATCGACAAAATAAAAATATATAGTTGATGTCTCATAGAAACTTAATGCATTAGATTAATTCATAACGAATAAACATATTAATTAGGGGCGTGATTGCATTAACTTTAATTTGCAATTTAAAGTAAGAGATTCATGTGTGGCAATATTTTTTTAAAAGATGATTTTGACAAAATTAATAAATATCTCACGAATGCTTTTAACAAATCCGAATTGTTTTCGAGATAAATGGAGAAGAAAAATTTGTTCGCTTACATGATACAATTGATTTCGAGCTAATAATATGGTTTTAAAAGTTGGACCGGTTGGTTCGATCGTGTTAATTGAGAATTGATCTTCTAATCGATTCGGTTGACGTAAAAAATTAACCTGTCAAAAAAAATGAAAAAACCAATCAAATTGATAGTTAACCAATAAATTATCGAAATTAATCTAATCTTTAGAAAGTTAACAAGTTTAATTACACGTGTCATGTACGTGATAAGATTGAAATTATAATTTTAAATTATTTTTTTAAAATTAATTTGAATTACAATAATTTAATTAATAAAAAATAATATGTTATACATTGTTTGATTTTTTTAATCTAGTATTAATTAGATTAACTCTAAAATAATTATTAATCGATTTTAATAATCTATTTTTTTAATAAATCAGACATATATAATGAATGTGATCATAAATATAATATAGTAATAGTTAAATCCACCAACAAATATATTGGCTATTATTACAATATAAAAAAAATTAAATATAAAAGCTATTAGCACTTATAAATCTATAAAATTGCACTGTCTTTGATTCGTGCAAGGGTTTACTTATCAAATAAACTTAAAATATGAACAAAAAATATTTATAAAATGGACCTAACATTACTTGAAAGAATCATAAAAAATAATCAACTTACCTTATCATCCATGAGAATCATTTCTATGTAAATCGTCTTATTCTTGTCAAATTTGGATGGGACTTTCCATAACCTTATAATCCTTGCTTTTATTTTTCAAACTTTTTCATTACACAATCTACCGTAGGCAATACTGTTGATAGAATCGTAGTTAGTAGCCCTTAGGTATGAGAAATAATAAACAGAAGAATATCTATATTTGGGTACGAATTTTTTAGATGATAAATAATTGTAACAATTCACTATTAATCCTTATATATATATACACACACATTAATTATACATGGTAATAATTAGCAAATATTTTCAATGGAGATACTTGCTACAATTAGATGAAATTTATGCCATTATATTTTATTAACCTTTATGATTAATTCAATAGAGATAGTTACTCAATATATATGTTATCGACACTAATTATATGCCAATATGTTTAGGAAAGAGCTAAAAGAGGAGATATAAATATATAATATTATTGCTATATAGGAAGTATACATAAATTGCTACATTTTTTTTATTATATTATACAACTTAAAATTATAGTATCATGTTATTATTAATTCTAGATACTTGCTTATATCAAATTTAATTATGACTCTAAATAAATAAAATAGATAACATTCAATATTATTTTTTTTTACATTCAATATTTACTATAATTATAAAAAGTAAAATAATTAATAAAAAAATATGAGCAGAAAATAAAACATATTAATCAAAATTCAATTTGTTATTAATTTTGTGTCCATACAATATAACTTTACGAAAATGTTATGAATCATAATTTTTTTATTCTATAAAAAAAATACTATATGTAGTCTTTAGTAGTACAAAAATAATTATAAAAATTAATTATTGATATTGATATTAATCACAATTGATTATTCATACCCTAATTTTTTTAAAATATATTTTATCTTTTTAAAATATAATGCATGTACCGTGAAGACCTTTATTATTATTATTATTATTATTATTATTATTATTATTATTATTATTATTAAATTAAATGGGTCACTATTAATGTGTGCATTAACTATCTCCTAATAAAATTATTACACTTAAATGAGAATTAGAACTATATCAGTTGATATAATTAGAATGATTAAAAATATCGATGATTGATAAGTAATTTAATAACGCATTAAATATTGATTTGACATAATTATAATGAAGATAGTTTCTTAAATTAATATAACGGAAAAGCTCTGCATACAAGCCATTAGGCTTGTATGCTTTACAAGTTTATTAAACAATAAAGTTAAAATACGCGCCCCTCCACGTACGTTGACTATACGCGCTATATAATATCCCGCGTATATCTAACTTCCAAATTTAAAATATTTGTTTCCTTCTTCGTTTTCGTTATTTTGAGATTTGCTTGTTCTTCTTCTCGCGCGTCTTCCCTCATTCTTCTCCATCGATCTTTTCCTCTGCTTTTCTCACTGGTATGTTCTTCGTTTACGTTATCTTTTTCTCTCTCTGCAACTCGAGCTTCGTTTTCTCTTTTGATTTGTTGTTTTCTGAAATCAAAGTTTGAACTCGTTTTGAAGATAATGGATCCTTCAAGCTCAGATTGTGTGCTGAATCCAGGCGAAGTGGATTATGGATCTAACGAAGTTCCTGATGTTTGATTTACAGTAATTTGTATAGCATTGTGTAGTTTAAAAATTGCTCAACATTGTTTAATTACCTGGAATTTATAGCAGACGCTCGGGTGTAGATCAATTATACTTTGGGTGTATTTTAGCTAGAAGTATGGGTGTATATACACTTTATTGGTTTTTTGTTATTTTTAATTGAGTTGTTGTTGTTCAGGTGTATTATATCAGACATGATTGGGTGTGTTTTTAGTTTTTGACATGGTGTATTCTGCAGCCTGTGTATTGACAGTTTATGGCTTTAAAGGTCATTCTGTAGTTGAGTTGTTTCTGTTCGGGTGTATCATATTAGACATGATTGGGTGTATTTGTATCATATCTATGGGTGTATTCACAGTTCTGACACGGTGTATTGTGCAGCCTCTCTCGGTTGTTGATGACGAGCTTGTTCCGAAGGTCGGAATGACCTTTACCACCCTTGAAGATGCCGGAAAATTTTACAGGAACTACGCCAAGGCTGCAGGTTTCTCTACAAGAGTTCGGTGCACAAATAGGAAGGGAAACGAGATTAAGAATCAACTGATTACATGTAGCAGAGAGGGAAAATGGAGATCTAAAATATCTCCAACCGAGAAGACCAATCTGACAGCCAGTTTAAACTGTCCTGCAAGAATTTATATACACACATTGAAGGATGTCGGTGCTTGGATCATTTCAAAGGTTGTGCTGGATCATTCACACCCCTGCTGTCCAAGCAAAGCAGAGATGCTCAAACAGCACAGGGAACTAAGCATGTCCATTCGTCGTACGATAGAGAATAACGACGAGGCCGGTATCAGACCAAGCAAAACCTACCAATCATTTGTTGCGGCTGCCGGGGGTCACCGCGAGTTAAATTTCATCGAAAAAGACGTGAGGAATTACATTACCAGGGAAGTGCGGAATGTTTCCGAACAAGAAGATGCAAAGGAATTCGGGAAATATTTGTTAAGAATGAAAGAGAAGAATCCAAATTTTTTTTTTAAGCTCGAACTCGAGGAGGATCAATCGATTAAGCTGGCTTTTTGGGCCGACGCAAGAAGTAGAGCCGCCTTTGAGTATTTCGGAGACGTCATTTCATTCGACACCACCTACAATACAAACAGGTAACAAACTGTCCCTGTTTATGATGCTAAATTAATTTATTTCTACAAATCCGCGGCAGAGGTGTATACTGGCCGTTTCATTGGGTGTATTCTAAGCATTTGTTGGGGTGTACCTAATGATTTTGCATTCTGGACCATGGTAATTCGTTTCAGGTATAATTGGTCTGTGGTTCTTTTGTCGGGGTGAATCACCACGGTCAGTCAACACTTCTCGGATGCTCTTTGATGAAGAACGAAGAAATTGAATCATTCAAATGGTTATTTCAATGCTGGCTTCGTTGCATGGGAGGAAACGCTCCGAAAGGGTTTCTCACCGATCAGTGCGCATCAATGAAAAGGGCTTTAGAGGCCTGTATGCCAACAACAGTTCACCGCTGGTGTATTTGGCACATCATGAAGAAGATTCCAAGCAAATTAAACGGGTACAAGGGACATGCCGATATCGAACAACAAATGAGCCATGTTGTTTGGAACTCTCACAGCAAAGAATCATTCGATAGGAATTGGAACGATTTTCTGGTGAATTTTGGTCTTGCGGACAACAAGTGGCTTTCAGGTAATGTGTTTTTAAAATCTGCAGCAGAGGTGTAAATTGTACGATCACTCGGGTGTATTTTACTGTGTGTGTTTGGGTGTATTATGCAGATCTGTACGAAGACCGTCACATATGGGTTCCTATCTATCTGGACCACCACTTCTGGGCAGGGATGAGAAGCACACAAAGGAGTGAGAGCATGCATTCATTTTTTAACAAATACATCACCCGGAACAGCTCGCTCATTCAGTTCGTCAAACAGTACGATAATTGCCTCGGAAGCAGGGAGCAAGCAGAGAGAGAATCAGATGATGCAGATTTTCATACGGTCATACCGTGTGCAACCAAATCCTCCATCGAAGCTCAGTTTCAAGATGCGTACACCCACGCAAAGTTTAGGGAAGTCCAAGCCCAATTCAGAGGAAAGGCGAATTGCATCACCAGATTAAAGAATTCCGCTCTAGGCTATTCAGTATACGAAGTCGGAGAACAAGTTTCCAGCTCAATATTCGACAAGTTCGCGGTTACCTACGACTCAGTTGCAGCCGAGGTAAAATGCCAATGCTTATTATTCGAGTCGAGAGGGATACTGTGCCGTCACGCACTAAGCGTGTTAAGCTTCGAACAAGTAAGCCAAGTGACCCCTAGATACATACTGGAACGATGGAGCAAGAAGGTAAAGAGGCAACACACACACATCAAGAGCAGCCACGACGAGCCACTAATGGAGCCAAGAAGCAAGAGGTTCGACCAATTGGTTTTTCGTTCGCAAAATATTTGCGAATTTGCCTCCGAATCGGAGGAGCTCACTGCAATTATGCACCGTGCGTACGATAACGTCATGGCCGAGATGGAAGCATTAAAAGGCAAAAAGAAGGGGACATCTTCTTTATCCCACGAAGACGCCAACTTGGAATCCGTTAACGAGCTTCAAAGCCCGCCAAGGATTCGAACAAGAGGACGTCCA
Organism: Arachis hypogaea; assembly: GCF_003086295.3. NCBI lineage: Eukaryota > Viridiplantae > Streptophyta > Magnoliopsida > Fabales > Fabaceae > Arachis > Arachis hypogaea. Next base: position 129,885,343 of record NC_092038.1, read on the forward strand.
AAAAACAGGCTAGGTTCAAAGCTGGAGAAACAGATTGCAAATGCCACAAAGAAGAAGAAGACGAAAGTTTTAAGCGAGGTAAATGTAATGTTCTTTAAATTTGTGGCGATTGAGTTTATTTTTCTAGTTAATAGTTTAGCTAATGCGTGAGTGTTATATTCAGATAAACCTGTTTGATGCTGCATCAGTGGCGCATTCAAGTTGCAGCCAATATCAGGGACAAGTTATAAATTATCAGTTCAGGGTACCAGTAGCAGGGGATAACTCTTTGGGTGTATAGTTATAAAGAGTATGGGTGTAAAATCACTGTTACTTTTGGGTGTATTTTTGTTAATTGACAATTTACATATAGACACATATATAGATACATATAGAACAAAAGCTGTAAAAATTCACAGGTTATGGGCGTATATTTTAGTTGATGTTTTTTTTTTCATATTTTAGTACATGTAATTCATTCATTTTGAATACAGCACAGACAATTGGGTGTATATTTTATTCAACCTCGGGTGTATTATTAGACTTGCGTTGGGTGTAACAGTTTATAATATGCGTATCCCTTGATTTTTTGCTTTATGTTTTACCACCTGTAATACAGTTTTTGAATACATCACAGACAGTTTACCAGCACAGATAGTTTAACTATGGGAAAAAATATACATGGAATAGAAGTTGTTGATAAATGGCAAATATTTACATTATTTGTTCAATTTACAAACTACCCAGTTTCTATATCAGCAAAATTAATCTGACAAAACGGACTCAATAATACAGAGGATGGCTTCGACAGCCTTATAGCACTACTCTCTCTAATTGCCCGATCTCTCTGTGTATTCATCTCACTGAATAGTATCCGGGAAGCATACTCCACTCTATAGTGGTCCACCTCCTCCTACAATTAAAAAGTATGTTATGTTTAAACAGAAATATTAATTCAGTAAAGTAATACAGAGTTATATAGTTCTAAAGACAGTTACCTGTGTCCAATTATCCCATTCATACTTCCCCTTTTTAATGTTTTCCAGCTCTATTAACTCAAGCCACTTCATTACCTAGATAGCGCAGTCATAGCTGAAAACGAAGAAAATAAATTACAAATCTCATTTAGGAAAGTTTAATGTTCAGAGTCACAAATTTATACCTTGTTTTTTGGCCTGAAATTTTAACATATGGTGCTTTAATTTCCTTCTCCTTCTCGCCTTTCTCGAGAGGTTTCCCGCCGGCATATGTTATCAATCTTGAAAATACATATCCCTTAAATACCAAAAGAAGTCAGTAATACACCCGAATGAATGAACAAGATACACCCAACTGAATATGGAATATACACCCAATTGAATATGGAATATACACCCAACTCAACTTTCAAAATAGACCTATCTATTAAAGTAAAGAAGACAGAGGCAACTTACAGTGAATTTATTAATGTCCTTTCTCTCATCGCTTGGAGCTTTTTTGTGTAGCGGGTCAAGTATTTGACATTTCCGCGTTCTTGTATTTATCAGCCATAACCACCAATGTCCCGAGTGGCAAACAGGAGCAAAAATCTGAAGGATTGCCACATTTCAACAGTCTATTATTTTATTTGGCATATAAGTAAATAAGTGTACTAACAAATTTACGAAACAAAAACTTACATATGGATGCGAACTTAATTTTTTTCTATCTATGAAGTGAATGAAACTCGGGTAGGCTTCCACCCTGAATTCTTTGTTCGTTTTTGGGGATATGAATTCCCCCCTTGGGTGATCCGAAAGTGCCATGCTCTACAAGAATTGCAATACAAGAAATGAAAACATGAAAATACACAACTTACACCCAATCTAAGCTAAAAAATACACCCAAATCAATGCATAAAATACACCCAAAGTTCGTAGAAGTAACACTTACCACAATATCGGGGGGGAGACAGTATATTTGTGCCTGAAACCTCTTTTCCTTTTTCTGGTTTAGGATGAGGCAGATGGCAGATACAATCTAGAAATCAATTTTAAATTAATAAACATTACAGTTGACTTTGGTATAAAAACATTAATGTTAGTCTAAAATTACCTGAGATTCTATATCACTTTTTGCCTGGAGGGATGCAAGGTGCGTTCTCATCAAAATGTATTCTCCTTGGCCAATCAGAGTGCATATCTCCTCATACTCGTCAGTATTGCCCTTTGCATCTTCCTTCAGTCTCGTCCCCCAGATGTAGCACTTTTGTTTCATATCATCCGGAATTTGATTTATTCCCCCAGGAGTTTCAAACTTTGCAGAACTTTCTCCCCCAGTCTCCCTCTGAATTTGTGGACTTTCGTCTTTTCCCTTTGACGCACTGCTTGCTAATTTTTGGACCAAACTGTCCAATTGTTCTAGCATAGTTGCAGTTTCTGGAGATTTTTCCCTTTCTGTCTCCTGCGTCGACGCCCCCTCCTGGCTTGAATCTGTCAATCCGAGGCTGAATGATGGCATCCCCGGATCTGTTTTAGGAACATAGCTTGCTGTCCGTGCCATCATCAACAGGGCAGCAGCGTCCTCTGCGTCTGGATGACTGCGTCATTATGTATAAGAATAAGAGTAAGAATAAGAATATACGGATGATAAGCAAAGATTGATTCTAGTCTAATGAACTTACATTTTTGTTGGAGCTGGGGGAAGCTTGGGTGTTGTTTCTTGAAGTTGTTTGGGGGTTTCAGAAGTGCTGCACAGTTACACAAAATTAATCAGGAAGAATATACACCCAAACTGTTATCAAATATACACCCAAACCATAAATAAATATACACCCAATACTATTTTCTTACGTTTCTCTAGCCCCTTCAATCTGTAGCATAGGGGTTGGTTCGAAATCTGCGTCAGTGGATGTTTGTTGGGATGCCGGCACAAAAAACTGGATCGGGACTCTAAACAAGAATAAAAATGAAAGGTTAACAACGTATTTGAAAATAATAAGGTTATAAGGTTGAAATATTCTTGGAAAACTCACATTGCAAGCGCTTCCGACGGTGTTTGTTCCCTAACAACCATCATATTCGAATCAGTCGGAGTCAACCTAAAATACACCCAAAGAAGATCAAAAAATACACCCGAACAATTCAAAAAGAAGACGGGCTTTGTTTTTTGAGAACTTACATACTTGCAGTTTTTGCTTTTTTTTGCTGCCTTTTTTTTCTCGAATAAAATAATAAAGGGCTTTTTTTTTCTAAAAAAATATATACTGAATTAGAAGTAGAAGGTAATAGAAGAACAAAAGTAACGGTTATTTGAAAGAGAAATTACATGCTCTGAGACGGCTGGTTTACACTACTCTGTTCTGTGCGTCCTTGAGAGGAAGGATCATCACTTCCCAAGTTCACAGCCGGTAGTCTAAACAGATTTCATGTTATTCAAACGAAATATACATCCAACTTAGTAAACAAGATACACCCAACTTGATCCACAAAATACACCCAAATTGTTTCACAGAATACATCCAAATCATGATAACAAGATTTTATTAAATAATAAAGCTTCTTACGTTTCAGAGGACACATAGCGACCTTCTGTCGATCGCAGGTCAGCTTGGTTGTCCCTGCGAAACAAGATACAATTATTAGCAAACAAAAGACACCAAAATCTCAAATACACAGCCCAGCAAGACATACCCCTCTGCAGCAGATTTATGAACGTTTTCCCCTAGCAATTCATCAAGTTCGTCACTCGATATTTCATATGTCTCACTACATTCATAAAATAAGACGTTAACAAAAATAATTACGATGATAGACCGTAGTATAGCTTACGAGGTACTGTACCCGTAAAAGTATTGATCTTCTTCAGGAGGTGAATCCTCCACAACTACTTTTTTCTTTTTTTGTGGTGTTCTGGGTGGAAAAAAAAAACAGTACCAATCAGAAATAAAAAATTAATTTTATCACAGAATTTTATCCAAAGAATTGCTTACTTTTTTGGAGTTGTTTTTGTTTTTTTCTTTTTCTTCTCCTTCTTCCCAGGTGATGATTCTTCGCTCCTATAAGTCAATAAAAGACACTTCAGTTAATACACAAAATCTTTATAAAGAAGCCAAAAGAAAGGAGTAATAATTTCAGGACATTACTCATCACTTGGTTCAGATTCAGATTCTGAATCAGAATCTGACTCCTCTTGCCTCTGCTTTCTTTTTCTTGAGTCCATTCTGGAAGGCAAACAATTGTCATTTAGAACATACTAAAAATACACCCAAATGGATTCACGAGATACACCCAACTAAATATACAATATACACCCAAAACAGCAAACGAAACACACCCTGCTTAATAAACTACATACACCCAACGTGGACAAACAAAATACACCCAAACCGAAAAAGAAATTACACCCAAGTATGGTACTTACTTTTTTCCCTTTTTGCCGGGGTGTTTTCTTCCCGAATCTTCTGAGTCTTCTTGAGCCTCAGACTCAGAGGTAGAAGTGTCACTGTCAGTAGTTTCTGTCTCCGAAGACGATGTTGAGCTCGCCTTCCTTTTTTTTGTTTTTTTTATTTCTTGTTTTTTTTTGTTTTTTTTTTCTTTTTTTCTCATTTTTTCTCTTGTCTCTGCCAACTTCACAATCCCCTGAAACATGAGATATTTTAGTTAGCACCATTCGGGTAAATAAAATACACCAACTTATTATGATTACTCACCAAAATTTCCTCTCTCTCTGCATTCATTCTTTCCACCAACTGCTCCTTAGTCCAGTTGGCAATCCATGGCTTTGGTGGTCTTTCAACCCTGTTCTTGCCTTTGTTTTTTGAAAGATGAAAGTAGATTATCATCAGGGCGAAGAGGCAGCCATTGATTGCCTTCTTCTTTTTCTCTTGATAGTCTGTTATGCCCTTGACCATGAAGGTCAAAACATGCCCCCCCCCCCCAGTTTCTCTCCTCTATGCCGTCCATCTTAAAAATTGGGACCAGGTGCACGGGCGATATTTTGTTTATCGTCGTTGGCAAAAGGAACGCCATCTGTATGTAGAGGATGAATATCCTCTTGAACATCAGGCGTTCCTCTTCGTTGCCAACGCCGATTTCCATCATTTCATCGGTAAGACTTTTGAGGGTCTTACCCTGGAATCTTCTATAAATTATTTTGTCATCATCAGAAAGTTTCTTATAGTCAACTTTCTCAGGAAATAGATCTCCTACAAAAAGGAAGACAACAAATCATCCAAGTCGGTTCAAATACACCCAAGCATCAGGTTAATATACACCCAAGCAACAACTTAATATACATCTATAATTTTGAGCTAATTACCTGTTGCATTGATGCCAAGCGCATCACCTATTTTTTTTGGGGTTATTTGGAAAGAACCATATCCTGTCTTCAGTTTGTTCTCCCCAAGTTTGAAGTTGTTTGCCAGCTCCCTTAAGAGTTGGTGATCCACCCTCAGTGGTGGGATGTGCATCAACCCACCGAATCCAAGATCCCTCACAATCGCCTTCTTCTCCTCAGTCATGTTTCTGAACTTATCATTGAGGAGATGTGTGGCACATTTAAGGTCTTTAGTTTGGTTTCTTGCTGCCATTTTCTCTGAAACTAAAAATACACCCAAAGATATCAGTAATATACACCCATATATATATGACTCAGATACACCCATTGATAACAATAAGATACATCCATTGATAACAGTAAGATACACCCATATATATGAGTCAGATACACCCAAAGATATTCGCAAGATACACCCATTGATAACAGTGAGATCAACCCATAGATATTATTCAGATACACCCAAAGATGTCAAACAAGATACACCCATTGATTACAGTGAGATACACCCATAGATATTATTCAGATACATCCATATAGATATCAGTCAGATATCACTCAACCATGCTTCAATATCAAGCCACATTACAAGGTTAAGCAGTTTACACCCCCGAATCTACGGAATAAACCCCCAAAAATCAACAAAAATAGCAGGAGAACTTAGAATAACAATGTAGAACGACGTAGAACTTAGAAGAACGACGTATAACTTAGAACAGTGTAACAAAGAAGCAAGAGTAATAGTAAACCCTAGAAGAACAACGTAGAAGAAAAGTAAAATATACAGTATTTTAATGGACTTACGTTGAGTATTCTTGGTTTGTTTTTTCTTCAGATTCTTCACAAAGAGGTTGATGGTGTTTTGATGCAGTTTTTGAACTACGATTTCTATATTTTGAAACTTGATTTTCGCTCGAAAATGAGAGGGTTTCGTTGTTTTGAAAGCGCCTTGAGAAATGGAAGAAGTGGAAGAAGTGGAAGAGTCTGCCATACGTAACCGTTCGAATGTTGAGCGCGTGATTTTGACGCGCCATCTTATCTCTCTTCATGCGCGTGATTTCTGTTTGGGTTGGGCCAACTTGTTTGCTTGTAGGCTTGTATGTGTAGCAGGCCCGTTAATATAATCATGCATTATTCATGAGCTAATTATAATATAATTAGAATCAATTTATTTGAGAGAAAAAAAGAGTTCACGTGTAATTTCCAAAAATTATAATAACTTTTTTATTTATGTATACGGATATATCAATTTTGTTAAATAATTATATATATATATATATATATATAAATAATTATTTACATATACATAAATAAAAAAATATATGAACTATATTTTGTTAAACTCCATCTTATCGGTTATTAAAAACATTTAAATCACATGTGTTAATTATTTTTTTGTTATAATTATTTCATTTTATATATATGATTATTTTTTATTTAACAATCGTGCAATAATTTTTTATTTTTCATATGTATATATATTTCTCAATTCCGACTCCATTCATACGCATATTAACAGTTTTTTTTCTAATAGTGATGTTTTAATTCAATTTGAATTACAATTATAATTAATTGATTGATAGAAATTATAATAAATTGTATGATATTTAAATAATTAACCAAATCAATTAGTTGATATAATTAATTTATTATAATAAATTGAATTTAATGAGTTAAAAGAAATAAATAAAAAACACCATCAGAAACATGTCACGACATTTTTATCATTAAGTGCAGAAATTTAATTTTTATATAATAGAATAGATATTTACAAATTATTATATTAAATATAGACTAAAAAAACACACTAAACAAAATAAAAGTATCAATGGTAAAATATAACCTAAAAATCACTTAAATTAAAAAATAACCTACGATGAATTATAATAAAGCTATATATGAGGAATAAAAGTAAAATAAATAATTAAAAATAAAGTAAAAATAGAAATTAAAAAAATAAAAGAAGATAAAAAAGATAATGTGTGGAGTAGATAAAAAATGTATTGCAATAGAAGATTAATATAATTAATTAATACAAAGGATGAAAGAGAAAAATCAAAATATAATCTTATTAAAAAGATTTCAATAAAATATTTTAAAGAAGAACCTATTAATCAACTTTTATAAAAATATTACAAAAAATTTAAATTATATTTAAATAAAATAATAATAATACCCATAAGAATTATTAATCAAAATAAATAAAAAATAATTATTATAAAATAAAATTATAAAAAAATATTAGCAAAATTAAAATAAAAAACAAAAATTATAAATTATAAATATTTTACATGAAATACAGAATAGAGAAGGAGAAAAGGGATATATAAAATAATAAGATAATAAATTAAATTAATTGAGTTCATTTATTTCATTGCTTTATATATTATTTATTAAATAATTTAATGTTTATCTCAATCAAATTAAATAATAAATTAGTTATAATTAATTTGGTTTAATGAATAAAAAAAATTAAAATAATTTGATATTTACTCTAATTAAATTAAATATTTGAAGTTATTATTAATGTAATTTAATGAATAAAATAAAATATTAAATGATAAAATATTTATCCTAATCAAAATCAAATTACACAATTAATTAGTTATAATTAATACAATTGAATGAATCAAACACATTAAATTAAAAAATAATTTAGTTAATTTGTATCTTAAGGACACATTTTAAAAATATTTATTTTTCAATAATTTTTATAAAATATTTTTTATAATATTTTTAACATATGGTTTAAAGATACAATTATAATAACCCATTAAAAAGTACTTAATTAGTTAATACAAATAATTAGTGTAATTGATTTAGTTTAATAAATTAAAAAAATAAATGTGAAAGGAAGAGATAAAGAGAAAGTGAAATTATAAAAACGTGTAGTCATTAAAAAGCAATAAAAAAAATCATTTTTAGTTTTTTATTTATTAATTATTAATTTATTATAATTAATTTCACAATTTTATTATATGTTATTCAGCTTACAAATTAATAGAATCAATAAATTGATATCAATTATCAATAATTAATTATAATTGATATAACTCATTTCGTTATACTTTTTAAATCAATAATTAAAAAATGTACGTCTCAATTTTTTGTTAAAATAAAATAAATAAAATATATAAATGAGTAGATATAAATTTAAAAATTATAAATTTTATTAACAATTCAAATAAATTAGTACCCTAAAATTAAATTTAATGTCTATTTTATAAATAATTACTGATCTTTTATTTTTTTAATTATTAATAATTTAAATAAAATAATATCCTATAACTTATTTTATTATTTATTTTAAGTAATTACTAACATACTTGTTAGTAATACCCAAGTGTATATTATCAACATAATTTTATCACGGGTATTTCAATCTTATCCTTATTACAATTTTGTACTGTCTTACTTTTTTTAATTGTTATTATGTTATTAGAATTGTTAAATAATATTAAAAAAATTTTGAAAATAGAAATAGTGATGGCACCTATTAATTCAATAGAATTAAATTTAAAGAAATAAGATGATTCAATTAATTGTATAAATAATAGCATATTTATAAATATTAATATTGAAAATAGTCTCACTAATATGATCAATACAATAATTATATAAAAAATAATTAATTACATAATTGCATAATTTTTAAGATTCTAAATAGTTGAATCTAACGCACAAATAAAAAAATATCTATATGATAATGTTCTAATATTTTAACATACTTTAAATCATATTATAAATTTATATATCATATTATAATTTTAAGTCAATTCCTTAAACACATTATAACATAAACCATCTAAAAAGATACACCAAATTAATGAATATCACATGGGTCACAACATACACTCTAAATTGTCACAATATTTTAAATAAAAAGAGCATCAATACAGAGAAATCAATGAATATATATAACTAAAATAAAGAGCAACAAAGAGACACACAAATAAAATAAAATAAAGAGAATCAATAAAAACATTAACATATAAACCACATACATGAACAATATATTTATTAATTGTGAATCAAAAAAAAGATAATATATATGAATTGAAGTATACATGATAAAATAGAATATTACAAAATAAAATTATTGTAAGATTATTTAAAAATAATATAAAAATGACACATTTTTTTGTTAATCAAAAGTTAAAAAAAAGTGTACGCCTAATAATAAGCAATTAAAATAAACAAAAATTTTAAAAAATATAAAAAAATAAAATATATAAATAAAGATAAAAGAAACAAAAATTTAATAAATTATAAAAATTGTACCTAAACACGAGAGAGAGGGGGGAGAGAGGGAGGGAAGGAGAGAGAGAAAAAAAGCGAATGAATAAAAAACATTTGATCTAGTATAAATAGATGGTATTGAAAAAAATAAACTAATTAAATTAATTCATATATTTCTTTATCATATTTATTATTTATTAAATAATTTGATATTTACTCCAATCAAATCAAATAATTAATAAATTCATATAAATTATAATAAATGGTGAGATTTGAATGTCTAATCAAATTAATTAATTGATATAATTAATTAATTACAATTGATTTGCTATAACAAATTAAATGAAATAAATTAGGAAACAACTTAAAAGCATGTCGCATGAGTTCTGTTATTAAGTGCAAAAATATAATTTTTATATAATAAAATAGATAGATAATAAAGATATTTTCTTAAATTAGTATAATTGTACATTATTCGTTAAATATTAATTGTAATATTTTAATATAATTATAATAAAAATATTTTTTTAAAATAAATTTATTTAGAGAAATATAAATTGGTTATTAATAAATGGTGCCATTATCATATAATTATCATATTATATTATTATTATATATTATTATTATTATTATTATTATTATTATTATTATTATTATTATTATTATTAAAATGATTAAAAATATTTTCGATTGATAATTGATAAGTAGTTTAATAATATATTAAATATTGATTTTATATAACTATATATAATAAAGATATTTTTTAAATTAGTATAATTATGTATTATTACTTAAATGCTAATTACAGTATAATTATAATAAAGATATTTTTATAAAATAAACTTAGAAGTGAAAATAGTGCATTCGTTCTGACGGAAAGATAGATTCATGAGAAATCAACACCTTACTTTCATTAGTCGGGGGAAAAATTCAGTTTTAGTATATTAAGTAATAGAATTTAATAATAATACACGGGTAATTAAAATAGTATATATACGGATTTTTCAAGTTATTATTATTATTATTGGATAATGAATAAGAATTAGAATTATATCAATATTTTTAAAATTAATATAATTAAAATGACTAAAAATATTTAAAATTAATGTGCGTTATTAATATCATAAAATTTGATCATTTTATGATTAGATTCAAATATTCTTATTATTATTAAAAGTATTTTCAATTGATAATTGATAAGTAGTTTAATAATGCATTAAATATTGATTTGATATAATTAGAATAAAGATATGTTCATAAATTAATATAATTATGTATTATTCATTAAATATTAATTATAATAAAGATATTTTTTATAAAATAATTTAGAATAGAGAATAGGAAAGTTATTTTGGAGGGAAAACGGAATTACGAGGAATCGACACCTCACCTTCATTAGTTGGGGGAAAACCCAATTTTAGTATATTAAGTAGATAGATAGATGGTTCATTTTTTTTTAGATTCTCCAAAATGGCGCCATTTCAATTTAAAAAAAATTAGAAAATGCTCCTCCCTTTTTGAGACTCACAATTATGGTTGTCAAACTCGTGAGTTAACTCGTAAACTCATACGAGTTTACGAGTTTAGATAGTGGAATCGAATTGACTCGAACACAAACTCGTTTCTGGGTAGATTCGGCTAGACTCGGACAGAATCGCTCAGTTTGAATTCGGTGCCCATTTTTGCCAAAACGGCGTCGTTTTGGGCCCCAAAAAAAAGCTACAACAAACCACTAACTAACCCAAACCCGGTAAGAGTGTAACCCACTAACCCTAATTCTAAACCCTCACACTCCACCAGCACCAAGCCCTCACTGCTCACTCTCTCCTACATCTCCAACGTTGCTGAATCGCTACCATCTACCGGCACCGTTGTCTGCGCCGCCACGCAGAGGCTGGACGCCGGACGGATCCCTCATCCCTTGCCTGTCGCCTTGCCTCATCCCTCATCCCTCATCCCTCATCCAATAGTATTCATTTGGACTTGTAAACTTCTGGTTTACAGTGGCATGTGATTCAATTGCACTAATCTTGGTATAAGATAACTCAGATGAAAGTGAGGGTAACTTTTCTAATATAACCTTTTTATTTGAATCATGAGTTGTGATACATAAGTACTCATGATTTCTCTCATTCATAGTCTCAATATGATATCCATTTCGACGAATATCTTTAAAGCTCAACAAGTTTCTTAGACACTTGGTAGACAATAGCGCATTATTTATTATAAATTTTGTTTCTCCAAGAAACAAAATTATAGCTCTTCCGGAGCCTTCTATCACATTGCTCGAGCCAATAATAGTATTAACATATTCTTTTTTTGGCACAAGATGGGTAAAATATATATTACTTTTAAGAATAGTGTGCGAACTTGCACTATCCGCAAGGCATACATCTTCATTATATGTCCTTGTCATTCTCTTCAAAGGCAAATAATAATAAAATGAGTAAAAGTAAATGCACAGTAAAATTATTCACATGAATACTTAACAAATACACATATTAAACTATTCCGTTATTGATCAAATAGCCAATATTTCCTTCAAGATCCTCAAAGAAATTAGATACATCATAATGAGTGGTGGAATTTTTATAATTTGAAACAAAATTTGTTTCTTTTCCTTTGTCATCCTTTTTCAAGGATGCTTGATAAAGATCAACTATGTGCCTTTGGGTACGACAGGTACATGACCAATGGCCCTTTCCACCACAACGGAAGCAATTATCCTCAATTGATTTACTTTGCCCATTGTTTCTTTCTTTATCATACTTCTGGTGAGATCCTTTGTGAACATAATTCCTTTTCCTTTCATATTTTTCTCGTTACTAAAATCTTGCCATTTACCTCTTCTGGGGTTATGATTTGCCGCAGTTGCTTTAGAAAATGGGGCGGCGTCAACTGGGCGCACTTCATGATTTCTTAAGAGCAACTCATAGTTGCGTTCAGCAACAAGAAAGCAAGAAATTAGCTCAGAATATTTTTAAATCTATTTTCTCGATACTGCTACTGCAAGAGCACATTCGAGGCATGGAAGGTTGAAAAAATTTTTCTCTAACATATCGGGCTTGAGGAAGTATCACCGTCTTTTGATGATTGTACCTTTTTTCAAGGTCTTTCCACATATCTATAGGATCTTTTAATGTGAGATATTCATTTTTTAATCCTTCTTCAAGATGACGGTGAAGGAAAATCATGGCTTAGGATTTATCCTTTTAGGATGTATTATTTTCAACTTTAATGGTATTTTTAAGATCCATTGAATCAAGATGAATTTTAGCATCAAGTATCCATGATAAATAATTGTTTTCCAGATATATCAAGAGCATTAAATTCAAGATTAGAGAGTTTCGACATAATAAAAATTTGTTATCTGGAGTCTTCTTAAAATTTGATCAGAGTCTCGTGTTGATAACGTGTTATAGAATAAATAAAGATGATATATAAACTAAAAAAGTATAAATAGAAGACTCTAGCATTAATATAATTAACTCAATAAAGATGATTCATATATTTAATAGTAGTAACGAAGAGAGAGAGAGAGAGAAACTATTAATAGTGTATAAAAAGAGAGAGAGAGAAACTATTAATAGTGTATAAAAAGAGAGAATTGTATTTTATTGCTTCTATGTGTATATCCCTTTGCTTCAGTGCATGTATTTATAGACACACAAGAGGTAACATTTTCAACTCTTATTAAACTCATCTCTCTTGAAAATGTGAGCCGCCTATATTAAATGATGATCATCCACCTTATTTGATCTTATCATAATATAATATATACTTTAATTTTTATTGGTTATAAATTTTAATGTTTAAAATTGTTTGTAAATTTTTAATAATAAATTATTAACAATTTATTTTATAAAATTTTAAATTTTATTAATTTAAAAATAATTCTATTTAAATATTTAAAATTATATGTTAAATTTTTTATATTTTTATATTTAATTAAATCAATTAAATTTCAATTAAACTCTAATTGAATCCCTGAATTATTAAACCAATTACTCTACGAATTTGGTTCTCGCGACCTTTGGCTAATAATCAATTATGAAAATCTTAGCCGTTAGAAAACCAACATGAGCCATATAAATTGCACAATTGATTTTAGTTCCTCATAATTGATTATGGATCGATCGAGCTCTTCAACACTAATCAATTTATTAAGTCTTAACTAATAAATACTAGCAGTAAATGTATTTTCTATTTTTAAAATAATTATATTTATATTTTTTATATTTATAAAAAATTAATGTATTAAATAAAAGAGACATTTATTTTAAAAGGTGAAAAAATTAATTAAAAAAGTAATATTATGTAATGTAGGAGTAATTATTAACACGTAAAATTATTATAATAATTAATACTCTTTTTAATTACAAATAAGAGTGGAAACGGGTTGGACTATCCATGAGAATTTGTGATTCTGCTGATTCGATTTATTTTATTAAACAAATTAAATTTGAATTTTTTGTAAAACTTATTACTTAAAAATGTCGAGTCATAAACTTTTAAAAAAATCTATAAAATTTGTTAATGTTAGGTCGGCTTCTCAAAATATTTTTTGTAAAAATAAATTATTCTTAGAATAAATTATTATTTTTACTCATAAAAATTGAAAACACTAACATATCTATTTATAGAAAACAGAAATTATCATTAATATCTATAAAAAATAGATTTTAGCTGATAAAATTATCCAAACTTTAAAAAATTAAATAAAATTCTCAAACTACCCTTCTTTCTACTTCTACTGTCATCATCTCTCTTTTTTTTTCTCTCTCTCTCTCTTTCTCTCTCTCTCTATCTCTCTATCTATTTAAATGTTTTTAGTGACTCCAATTCTAAATTCTAACACCATTCTTTTCTCCAACTACCATCATTATTGCCTCCATTACCATCACCACTACCACTATCACTACCCTTTCTACTCCTTCCACCTCTTCGATCCCGATCTCAACTTCAATCGCAGGCTCCACTTCCCCCTTACCTCCTTCCTCTTCCGAAGATCCAATCCCGTTACCTCCTCCTCTATTGTTTCTTTCTGTATACAAAGAAATAACACAATAAACTATACAAAAAGATTCAAACACACCCTTATACTCAAAACAACACAATAAATTTCAAAATTTTCTTTTCTTTCTACAAAAAAAAAAAAACTTTCTCTACCTGTCTAAATCACTAATGTTCCAACTAATCTGATGTTACGTTCATCTAATGCTAATTTGATTCAAATAAATCTATGAAGATGATAACATAATAATGAAAAGAGGAATCTTTACTTGAGGAGACAAAGATCGGAAAGAGTGTGTGGGAGCTTGATGCGGCCGAACTTGGAGACGGACATGGTGAGGTAGATGCAGAAAAGGTTAGTGGCGAAGAGGAAGAATACGGCGACAACGGCGGCAAATTCGCAGCTGTTGAGAGGGAACTTCTCCGATTTGGGCTACTTGGCAATGGGGGAGTCGTCATCGCCATTGTTCTCAAGGTCCCTGAGGAGCAACCTACTAGTATCGACTGCCATGACGTTCCATGACATCCTTAGATCCCAACGAATCACTCACATTACTAGCAGCATTCTCAGATCTGGGGTTTCTTTTCCGTATAGACAGAAGCTGAGCTTGCGTTAGATGATTATGCTGGTGATGGTAGTGCTGGTGTTGTTGAGTTGCGACTGACACCGATAAGGGAGTGTGTGGCAAAGGGGTTAAGGTGACGGTTGAGGAGGAGGGCAAGGCGGTGGTATTGAGCGGCGATGTAGTCAATGTTGGGATTGGAGTTGTTGAGAACATTGAGAGAAAGAGAAGAGGAAGAGATGATGGTAGTAGTAGTGGAGAGAACGGTAGTTTGAAAATTTTATTTAATTTTTTAAACTTTAAATAATTTTGTTTGTAAAAATTTATTTTTTCATGAGTACAAATGGTAATTTCTGTCTTCTATGGATAGATATGTCAACATCTTCAACTTTCGTGGATAGAAATGATAGTTTACTCTTATTCTTATTTTAAACTTTCAACTATTCACTTATAAACACAAAATAAAATTGAAAAGAATCAATAGTCAATATTAATTAAGATCGTAATTTTTTGTTTAAAGAAAAAGTTTATAAATTGCAAGTATAGTTATAATATGTGACTAAGATTGAGATACAAATAAACTTTTTTATAGTTATGAATTATAAATTTTAGAATCTATTTAATGATAATTTAATTTTTTTTAAATTAATTTTTTTTGGATTCTAATTTATAAAATAAACTTTTTAAATAGGTTTGTAAGTTTGTTGGGTTTGAACTTAAAAAAAAATCTATAAAAAATAACAGACTTCAATTTAAACCGTTTATTTATCATATAAACCAAACTCATTACAAATAAAATTTGACTTGACCCATTTTAACCCCTACCCACAAACAAGTTTTAATGACTTTGGTCGTAATTTGTGTTTGTTTGTTGACTGACAACGGATTTTTTACAAAAATAAAATATGTTGAGTAAATATATAAAAAAATGTTGAATATGTATAACTGTTCATAATATACATCATGCTCTTTTTTTTTGTGATTCTTCCTAATTTCCATTTTTTTAAAAAATATTTTTTTTTAAATTAGTGGCACATATATACAATGGACCAATCCAAACTCAAAAAATTGGATTGATAGTAAATATGTAATTTTTTTAAGGATTTTAACTAATATGTATTATAAAGACATCGGTTAAGATTATTGTCAGTAAATATTTTTAATTTTTATTTAATAAATATATTAAAAATTAAATTTTGTATCTTTTTCTATATAAATTTTTTTAATTAGTAACTTTAATATGTGTATTGTGTTAATTAAATTTTTTTAATAAGAATTTTAGCTAAAAGTTACTATAAGAATACTCTATAAAGTATTAAAATTAAAATTTTTATATTTCCAGTAAATGCACTACAAAATCTTATTTTTAAATTTTTATAATATTAATATCTATAATTTTATACGAATAAATTCATAATTATATATTTATTATATTTGAAATACGTAATTATTTAACAATAATTAATAAATACTAAATAAAATAATTTTAAATTATTTAAACTGATTTTTTAGTATCTTTTCAACATGATTTTTATATTAAAGAGTCTTCAATTTCATTAGCAAAACTCTCTTGATAAATGTGTGAATCTTAATTACACGTGTCTCTGTCAACTTATGTGCGCGTAAAAAGATTTCTCGATCAGGAAAAAAAGGCCCAAGGCAAGAGTGTAAGAAGAAGGACTTTAGCCGAACACAGCTAATATAGTTTTTGTTTCGTTGATTTTCTGAGAAAACTGAAAAAGTCCCCATTTCCTTGGGTTGAATTATGAAGAATGTTAGGAATTCCTAGAGCCACATATGTAACACGTAACAGAGACAAGAAGGAGAAAGACAGAGAGAGGAAAATTAAGGAAGTGGTGGAGGTAGAGTTATTAGAGGCAGAGTGTATTAGTATTATTTGATTCGAGTCCATGGATGGGAGTGGTGGGGATCAATCCCCTTATGGAAATGAAATTATCTCATTATTCAGTATTCACCACGAAATTATATCGAATTTTTCTCCACCCGAGAATAATGAAGACATTAATCTTACACCTCAAATATTACTAGTATAATTGAGCCTTAAAAACGATGTCTACATGTTCTTATCTAGAGAAGTTGTCCTTTTAGTAGAGAACAACAGTGACCATAACCAATGCTGTAGAAAGATAATGAGATGAGTCCCAAAGAGGGTTGTGTGGTAACAAACTCTCCTCAGTATTGGTGGATTAGGGAAAAGATTCAATGGCAACCTCAAAGTGTTGGGCCAATAGAGTGTGATGAAGAACTTGAAGCAATATATGTTTGCCACGTGGCAGGGTGCGTAATCTTGGTTGTGTGGACGTTAGAGACCCTAACCACCAATACTGAGGATGTGAATTTGTGTACACTCAACGAGGCGACTGCTATAAGTCCAAGCCTTGCATCATTTCTGCTCCCAGTGGTAGGCTTCCTCTGCATTTTCTCCCCACTCTTCCCTTTCTTTGCTAATCGCTTGCTACAAGAGTGCCATGGCTGCCTCCGTCTCCACAGTCGGAGTTGTGAACAGAACCCTAGTACGATTCAGTCTCTTACACTCTACTTATTTGATTTTATACAAATATAGTATTAATTAAGTATTGCATTGCAGCTGAGCTTCAATGGATCAGGAGGAGGAAGCTCGGTTCCAAGCTCAGCGTTCTTGGGAAGCAGCTTGAAGAAGGTTCAGTCGAGAATCCCAAACATGAAGGTGAGCCCTGGATGCTTGAAGATTGTGGCGGAGAAAGAGATAGACGAGGAGAGCCAGACAGATGGAGACAGATGGAGGGGTCTGGCATACGATATATCGGATGATCAGCAAGACATCACGAGGGGGAAGGGTATGGTCGACAGCCTTTTCCAAGCCCCTATGCAAACCGGAACTCACTACGCTGTCATGAGCTCTTATGAGTACCTCAGCCAGGGGCTTCGCCAGTCAGTCTCTCTTATTCATTAACTCCCACCTTCTTTCTTTCTTTCTTTCTTTCTTAACTTCATTCATTCATTCATTCTCGTATTCTTATTCATTAGGTACGGCGACCTTGACAACATGCTTGATGGCTTCTACATTGCCCCTGCTTTTATGGACAAGCTTGTTGTTCACATCACCAAGAACTTCATGACCCTCCCCAACATCAAGGCATGAATCTCTTACTTACTTATTTTCACACCTCATTCAATCAACTAATATTTGAGCATACAGGTTCCTCTCATTCTTGGTATCTGGGGAGGCAAGGGTCAAGGAAAGTCGTTCCAATGTGAACTTGTTTTTGCCAAGATGGGAATCAAGTGAGTTGATAGCTTACACACACAACTACTAGATAGAATACTGTATCATTCCGTTTAATTAATGAATGTATATATGCAGCCCAATCATGATGAGTGCTGGAGAGTTGGAAAGTGGAAACGCAGGAGAGCCGGCCAAGCTGATCAGGCAGAGATACCGTGAGGCAGCAGACATGATCAAGAAGGGGAAGATGTGCTGCCTCTTCATCAACGATCTTGACGCAGGAGCTGGTCGTATGGGCGGAACCACCCAATACACAGTCAACAACCAGATGGTCAACGCCACCCTCATGAACATTGCTGACAACCCAACCAACGTGCAGCTCCCCGGTATGTACAACAAGGAGGAGAACGCACGTGTCCCCATCATCGTCACCGGAAACGATTTCTCCACTCTCTACGCTCCTCTTATCCGTGACGGTCGTATGGAGAAGTTCTACTGGGCTCCCACAAGGGAAGACCGTATTGGTGTCTGCACCGGTATCTTCCGTACCGACAATGTTCCCGCCGAGGACATTGTCAAGCTTGTTGACACTTTCCCCGGCCAATCCATTGGTAATTAACTAAATCTATATACATACTTGTGTTGTGTTGTTTAATTCTAAGCAACTCTGATGTGAAATGAAATTATAATGTACAGATTTCTTCGGTGCACTTCGGGCTAGAGTGTACGACGACGAAGTTAGGAAGTGGATCTCAGGAGTTGGAGTGGAGGGAGTTGGAAAGAAGCTTGTGAACTCAAAGGAAGGACCACCAACATTTGAGCAACCAAAGATGACACTGGAGAAGCTGTTGGAGTACGGAAACATGCTTGTGCAAGAACAGGAGAACGTGAAGAGAGTCCAGTTGGCTGACAAGTACTTGAATGAGGCTGCTCTTGGTGACGCCAATGCAGATGCCATCAACCGTGGAGCCTTTTTCGGCGCCCAGACATAATTCATCATGTTTCTTAGCGTTTTCGTTTCTGTTATTACGTGCACGAACAACAACATGCTAAGTGTACAATAATTTTTCTTCTCTTCTCTTATCCTCTTTTATATTCTGGATTCCTGTCCTCTATAATTTTGAGTTATATTTGTCTACCATGTTACTGAAATCCACTTTTCTGCCCTTCTCTTTAATTTCTCTGCCTATGTTACTCTATTCTACATATCGAATTCATTCGGAACAGATATCTTCTTTCAAATTCACTGCTAAACTTATCGAGTTTCTTCCCTCCAATTTCAAACAAACATCGCTGTGATTATCAAACGCATGTGGAAGTAACGCTGCTTAGTTACATATACTCAGCTTGTTTTTTAAGCACGAAAAGGAAAAGGGAAATGCTAACACTAATATTTTATTGAAATTGATTTAAATGTTAGATGGATATAACAGAAAATTATTAGTTAGCTAACAACAAATCCGACGTTAGTTTTATTTTAATTTTATTTTGGGTCATATAACAGGCAACATAAACATTTCTAGAATTATATATCATAAATAATAATTTAAATTTTAATATGAAATTTATTACTTTAATATTTGGTCTTAATTCAATTCAAATTTTATATTATTTTTAATTATTCTATCAAAATAATTATATAACTGATAAAATTTTATTAATTTTTCGTCAAGACGATATTATCTCTTTAAAATAAAATCGATCTCATTTTAATATAAATTTTAATTTTAAATTAATTATTTTTTATGATTATCAAAAGTAATCCTCCAAATATTTTATCCTAATTGCTTTAATACCTTTTTTCACTATTTTTTCTCATCCAATATTTTTATGATTGAACTTTAAGAAAATCTGTTAGAACTTAGAATATATCATTTGAAAGAAAATGGTAACCAGAGAACGAGTGTGTGGGTCCAAAGTCCAAACCATATATGTCCTCGTAATAAATGAGTGATTCATTTGTTTATATTTTAGACTGGAAACGAATGATCCATATTGAAAGTCTCTTTTTTTTTTCTGGTCAAGGGAAAGTCCCTCTTTTGAACTTATACTGCAAGTCAAGGCCAAAAAAAAAAGAACTTATACTGCAAGTCTTTTAAAAATAAAATAATATGGATATTAGCCTTTGATCCATAGATTGACCATTCTGCTTGTAAAATATTTAAAAAATATGCAACTTGAATGGACCTAACCCAAATGCAACGCAAAATGCCGTGTTGATTTTTTATTTTAGTTTTTCATAGGTCCAACATACGGTAAATAAACTGGCCTTTTATTACTGATCAAAAACAAAATTAAAACTAGCCTTTTATTGAATAGGTCTAACAAGAAGATTATATTTTTATTCTTGATCAAATCTTAATATTTTTTAATTTAATTTTGCTTATATAAAAATAACTCCCCCCTCTTTTATTTATACAAATAACCTTACAAGTAATTATGACATCAAAAGTGTTTCGTTCTGGTTGATCCAAGATATATGACTCCTTTGGTGGCTGCTTAATTTCTGGGCAGAACTATACGTCGTCCAGGGAGCAATGTCATAAGAGAACTTTGGCACTGTGAAACACGGCGGTGGGAACACCTGCAAAAAGCACTCCGACACTCAAGTCAGTAAGAGATATATAAACGGTATAATGAAAAAAATATGAGAGTGATTTGTGACTTGACTCCATATGAATTTCTTGATTTGTTTTTATAGACGAGTGGAGGGCTCACCTCCTTGTGTTTGTTCCGATATCCTAGTGAATGCCGTTGTTAATAACGGGATGAAGAGAATACTTGACTTGTGCGTAACTGTGATCAAGTTACATTTGGAGTCTGTCATTAGTTCCGAAATATTTGGTCGGTTATGGTGAAGGGATAGTTGCCGAGTTTTTAGGGGTACACGTCATAGCCCCAAAATTTGTTTGTCTCCATATTTCGGGTGACAGGCAAGCTTTATATGTTTTGTTGTGGATATTTTTCCTCGTGTTGTTTTTTGGTTGTTCTCGGTTTGGGTGTTTGTAACTTGGGCTTTTTGCTTTTTTTTTTAATAGAAAGAGGTGTGGAAGAGATATGGGCAATATTGGTGGGAAGTTTGAAAGTGTTTTTACTTTGTGAATCGTACTTTCATTAATTACCCTTTTTTGCCGCTTGGGTTATCAAGGTCTGTGGCGGTTATCTCTCTTGTTTCCACTAAGTTAGTGGGCTGTAATAATTTCTGCTGCATTTTCAACATTCTATTCTTTCCGAATTCTTCCTTCTTGTTTGACCTATCATGACTTCTAAAGGTTAGTTTTCTTTTCTTGATCATCTTTGTTTCTTTTCCCTGTAATGGCGAGAGAGAAAAAGAAAGAAAAATTGAAGGTAGTTGAGGTTAAGAAAGATGACCCATATCATTGGGTGCATGATGATGTTAGGACCCGTTCTTCGTCTTATACTAGTGTTGAGTCAACGCGAGAATTGGGGAGTTTGAAGTTTGTGAGAGGTGGTTCTGGTGTGTCGGTTGAGCTTTTCCCCTGTTCTGGTGAGGATAAGGTTTGTGAGAGGAGGGGTGACTGGCAGTACTTTTATATGTATACTCCCTGTCTAACTGAGTTGCATGTGCGTTTTCCCTTCTCTGCTTTCGAGTGTGATGTGTTGACCCAGCTTAACTGCGCGCCCTTGTAGCTACATCCAAATTCTTGGGCATTTCTTCGTGCCTTTCAATGTCTGATGGATTTCCTCTCTTTTCCTTGTGCCCTATCGCTGTTCTTTTCTTTGTTTCAATCGAAAAGGGTTCGGAAGGTTTTGTGGGTTTGTCTTAGCAGTTTTTCTGGTCGCTCCCTTTTTTGCTTCACAAGTCTTCTTTTAAAAACTTCAAATCCCTTTTTGTTAAGATTCGATCGGTTTAAGCTGAGTATCCGTTTTATTTAGACGATGAGCTTATCGAAAGATTCCTCCTTTACTGGTGTTCTGAACCGAGCCAAATCCTTGAGGCTACTGAGCTGAGTGAAGAAGAAGACTCTTTTTTAAATTTTCTGATTGAGAGATTTGCCGCCGGGGAGTGTTTGTCTATTCCTGAGCTTTTGCATTTGTATGATTCTGGTGATAATGAGGGCTTGAAAACTTATATAGGTAATGCTTTGTCTGCTATTGATTGTGTTAATGTTATTGTATTTTCTTAATATTTGTTTTATCTGTAGGTGGACGAGTCCCCCATCTTGATCCTTCTCGATTCTAGTCCTTTTTGAAAAAGAAAAAGGAGGGAGATGTTGGTGGTTCAGGGGCTCCGAAGGAGGACAGTGGGCAGGCTGCTCAATCTACTGCTCAGCCGGCATCTTCGTATAAGAGGAAGAGAGATGACACTGAGAAGTCTTTGGAGGTTATATCGGAGGGCGATCAGGAGGCTGTTGGTGGTAGTAAGCCCGTATTTGATCGGCAGAAGAGGCTTCATGGTTTCATCCCTAGTGCTAGTTCTCACTCCTTGTGGAGCGACCAATTTTCCTTTGCCGAGCTTTCTGACAAGGTGTCTCAGTATTCTGGTGACATGCTCATGACTCGTCGGATTGGTATGGAGGGACTTGGGAAGTTTGTTCAGGTTGCTTTATTTTCTTCTTGGCTCTTCTTTTATTTTTCCTTTGCTGCTTTATTCTTACTTGGTGTATATTTTGTAGATTGCCGCTTCTCGTCTGATGTGTGTTGGCTGTACTACTGAGCTTATTGGTGCCGAGCAGCAGGCGGCTGTGGATAAGATTTCTGACCTGGAGAGGTCATACAAGGTGAAAATTGCCGAACTGGAGAAGTCATCAAAAGAAAAAGATGATGTTATTGTCAATGCTACAGCTAAAATGAAGGATTCTAAAGAGGAGGTGGGTCATTTGAGGGATCAGATTTGGTTGCTGCAGGCCGAGATCAAAGAGAGTGATATTTCTAAGGGGAAACTAACATCAAGGATTCATGAGCTGGAGGAAGATGGGATGGAGATGTTCTCCTCTGGCTTCAATCGTGCCGTTAGTCAAATTGCGTTGTTAGCCCCTGATTTTGACTGTGACCGACTTGACGTGACTAAGACCGTGATCGACGGAAAACTAGTGGTGGATGGTACCGTGGAGGAGCATGATGAGAATGTTCCTCCTTCTTGATTTGTTTGCTTGTTTATTTTGGACATGTTTGTCCTTTTGATGTGTAATGATAACTCTTTTTGCTTTTGCTGACCAAGTTGTGGTCAGTTATGAATGTTTAGCATTGTTTTGAACTCGAGTAACTTTTGTTTATGTTGACCGAGGTTAGGTCAATTTGAAAATGTTGTTTTTTGAATATAGTAATGCATGCTTAAATGCTTTTGTATTTGAAGAGTAGAATAGGATGGGAATAATAAGTAAAGAATCGATCATGTTTGTTTGATTTTGATAGATATATTGGGCGTCCGGCTTCGTTAAAACCCTCCTTAGGTAAAAACCCTTGTTTGGGAAAAAAAACCCCTAATTGGGAAAAAGAGTACCTTCATCCGCGAAATGTACAATTTACGATCTATACAACTTTAACGATGAGATGTTCCAATTTCCAGATACTGAGTCACCTTGTAATGTTTGCATTTGGTAAGCCCCCATTCTGAGAACTTTTGTGATCCGGAATGGTCCTTCCCAATTTGCGGCGAGCTTACCGTGTGTTGGAGGTTGCCTAGCTTCTTCTGTTAGTCTGAGGACTAGGTCGCCAACATCGAATGTCCTCGGTACCACCTTTTTGTTGTGCCTTCTTTCAACTATCTGCTTCATGGCTATTTGCTTGATAGCAGCGATATCTCAATTTTCCTCGGCGAGATCAAGCTCAACGTTTCTTATGTTGTCATTGTGTTGTTGATTGTATAGCTTAGTTCTTAGGGTAGGAACGCCAACTTCAATTGGAATCATTGCTTCTGATCTGTAGACTAGTTTGAATGGTGTCTCGCCAATGGTAGACTGTATTGTTGTGTTATAGCTCCATAGTATTTCTGGGATCAGTTCTGCCCATTCTCCTTTCGCATCATTGAGCTTTTTTCTCATTGCCTGCAGTATTACTCGGTTAGCAGTCTCAGCCTGCCCATTGATTTGTGGGTGTTCGACCGAGCTAAAACGATGTTGTATGTTAAAATTTTTCAAAAATGATGCCAGTTTGTTATCTGTAAATTATCTATCGTTATCTGATATTATCTCCTTTGGTATTCCAAACCGACATATAATATTTTTTCATATGAAAGATCATACCTTCTCAACTGTATTCTTGCTAGTGGCTATGCTTCTATCCATTTTGAGAAGTAATCTATTGAAACCAAAAAAATTTTACCTGTCTTGGTGCTATTGAAAATGAGGATATCGAGCCCCCATCTGTGGAAAGGCCAGCTTACCTCCATATTGTGCATTACCTCGGCGGGCCTCATCGAGATAGCGGCATGCTTTTGACAGTTGTCGCAGGTTTTTACTTTCGTGATGCAGTTCCTCTTCATAGTCGGCCAGTAATATCCTGTTCGGATAATCTTTGCCGCTAGATCTTGTCCTCCTATATAGTTTCCACATACACCTTCGTGGATCTCGTTCATGACTTTATTTGCTTCGTTTCTGCCGAGGCATTTCAGCAATGGATGTGAGAACCCTCGCCTGTACAGTTCTCCTGCGACAGTTGTAAAAAGACTTGCCTTTCGTTTGAAATTTTGAGGGTTAGTCTCGTATCTGGGAATAATACTAGTATTAATATATTCAAGATAGGGTATTCTCCAATCATCTGTGTGAGTGATGCTCATTATGCATAGTGACTCAATGCTGGATTTTTCTAGTGTAAGTTGTGATAGTGCCGATGTTTATGTACTAGCCCTAGTGGTGGCAAGTTTAGATAATATATCTGCTCTAATGTTCTTTTCTCTATGCACATGTAATATGATGAATCTATCAAATTTTGAAATAAGATCCTTTGTTATGAGCCAGTACTGCTCTAACAAAGGATCTTTTACCTGGAATTCTCCTTTGATTTGTTGAACCACCAATAGGGAATCGTAATGTACTGTTAGGTTCTATACTTGGAGGCTGTGGGTGAGCTTGAGTCCTGCTATGAGCGCCTCGTATTCGGCTTGATTGTTGCTTGCCGATAAATGAAATTGTAGGGATTGTTCGGCTATCACTGTGTCTCTTTATTTTAGTACTATCCTGGCTTCGCTTCCTTCTCGGTTTAATGATCCATCCACATGTAACTCCCAATTTTGGGTGTATTGGTGCTCGTCAGGTGTGAGCTCGGAAATGAAATCTGCTAGGATTTGGGACTTCAAGACTGGCCTTGACTGAAACTGGATATTGAACTCAGAAAGTTTGATAGACCACTTGGTCATCCGACCTGCCAGCTCTGGTTTTGTTAATATTTGCCTCAATGGTTGGTTCGTCCTTACAATTATTGTATGGCTCTGAAAGTAGTGTTTAAGCCTTCTTGCTGTTGTTACCAGTGTTAAGGCCAGCTGCTCTATTCTTGGATATCTCCATTCTGTTGGTTGCATGACTCTGCTGACGAAGTATATTGGCTTTTGTGTTTTTCCTGTCTCAGTGATGAGAACCGAGCTTATAGAATAATTAGAAACAGACAAATATAAGTATAAAGGTTTACTGACTTCTGGACTCTGCAACACGGGTGGCGATGATAAGATGGTTTTGAGTTCGGCGAATGCCGTCTCGCATTCCTTTGTCCATTCAAATTTTTTATTCTTTGATATCGTCTGGAAAAAGTGGCATGATCGGCTCGACACCGCTGGCAAGAACCGTGACAGGGCCGCTACTCTTCCAGCTAGTTGTTGTACCTTTTTTATCGTTTTCGAACTTGTCATGCGTCACATTTTTCAGGATTTGCTTCGATTCCTTATGAAAGTCAACATAAATCTGAGGAATGCCTCCTTGTACCCCAAAGGCACATTTTTCTGCATTGAGTCTCATGTTGTATGCTCAGATCTGACTGAATATTTCTGTGAGGTCTTCGCGGTGGGATTTCTCTAGTGTGGTCTTGGCGACCATATCGTCCACATAGATTTCAATGTTTCGCCCTATCTGTTGATGGAATACCTTATCCATTAGCCACTGGTATGTTGCACCTGCATTCTTTAGACCAAATGGCATTACTCTATAACAAAAATGTCCATGTTCAGTTATGAAGGCTGTCTTGCTTTGATCTTCTGGATGCATAAGGATCTGGTTGTAACCAGAATATGCATCCATGAAGCTTAAACTTTTAAAACCTGATGCATTATCTTCGAGCTTGTCAATACATGGTAGAGGGTAGGCGTCTTTCGGACATGCCTTGTTGAAGTTTGTAAAGTTGACGCACATGCGCCATTTACCTGAATTTTTTCTTACCATTACCACGTTAGATAGCCATGTGGTGAAGCAGATTTTTTGATGAAGTCAGCGTGAAGTAACTTCTTAGTTTCCTCTAGAGCCGTCTTTGCTTTCTCTGCTCCGAGGTTTCTTTTCTTTTGTGCTATAGGTCGGATCGTCCTGTCTATTGCTAGCTTGTGGCAAATGATGTATGGATTTATGCCTGGCATGTCTGCAAGAGTCCAGGCAAATAAGTCGGCATTGGCTTGTAATGTTTGTATGAGCAATCTCTCTGGTCCTTGTAGTGCTTGGCCGATGTAGGTGAATTGTTCTGGGTTTGATGTCAAGGGAACCTTCTGGAGCTCCTCCATTGGCTGAGGTCTTTCTCGGGTGTCCTCCCTAGGGTCGAGTTCTGCTAAGGTCAGTACCTCATTTGTGCTGTGAATTGCTTTGACCTCTTGTTGACATTTTGGTGTTGAATCTGGTGTAATTTTTGAATTTTGGAGTGAGCTTGAATGGTTTCTTCGGCTCTTTATTGTTTGGCGATCTTAGTGATTTGTCTTCCTCCTTTCTAGGTTTTCTTTCTGTCCTCTCAACCTCACGTAGCTCTTCGATCTCCATCTGTCCAGCCGCTCTTTTCCGGAACTCTTCCAATGTCTTCGGCTTAGTCACTACAATTGTTTCTCGAAACTTCCCGGGTCAGAGGCCGGCCTTAAGGGCGTGTAATTGACTGCTGGGTCTAGATCTAGTATTTCTATTGTCGCTTCAGCAAACCTGGTCATGTATTCCTTCAAGCTTTCATGTTGTCCTTGTCGGATGGTGCCAAGGTAGTCAGATCCGTGTACGTATATCCTCGAGGCTGCGAAATAGTCAATGAAAGACCTCGCTAACTCTTCAAACGAGGAGACTAATTCTGCAGATAGTTTAGAAAACCAAAGTAATGCAGCACCATCAAGATAAGTAGGAAAATCTCGGCAGAGTATAGGTTCATTGTTAGCGCCGTTAAAAACATCATAGATTGGAATTTTTTAACATGAGCCCGGGGGTCACCAATCCCCTTATATGGCTCCAGTGAAGTGGGTAGTACAAAATTCTTTGGCATCTGAAAGTTGGTGATCTTCTCTGAGAATGGGTTGTCCACAGTCATCTTTTCTTTTGGTGGATTGAGACACAGCGGATCATTGTTGCCTTGAGCGGAGCCTTTGCAGCTTCCTCCCTCCTGTTTCTCAACATTGTTGCGGACGGATATTTCGGCTATCCTCTGGACTTCTGCCTGGAGTTCAGCGATTTGAGTTAAAAGCTCCGCTTGTGTAGGTTGATGAGCTCCGTTGTCAGTCATGCTTGGGGATCAGGGATCCTGTTAAAGCAAAGAAGAAGAGCTAGATAAAGAAAATTATGGGGTCAGATAAATTTTGGACCCCACGGTGGGCGCCAAATGTTTCGTTCTGGTTGAGCCGAGGTATATGACTCCTTCGGTGGCTATGGTGGACGAAATTGTGATCATCAAAGTTGTACTCTTTGTACTTGTATGAAATTTAATTTGAGATAATAGCTCTTTACTATGTGTGGACACAACTCCGTTCAACTAACCAGCAAGTGTACTGAGTCGTCCAAGTAATAAACCTTACGTGAGTAAGGGTCGATCCCACAGAAATTGTTGGTATGAAGCAAGCTATGGTCATCTTGTAAATCTCAGTCAGGCGAATTTAAATAAATTATGGAATTTGGAAAATCAAATAATAGTAAATAAACATAAAATAAAGATAAAGTTACTCATGTATTTCCATGGTGGGAATTTCAGATAGGCGTATGGAGATGCTGTGCTCCTCCTGAATCTCTGCTTTCCTACTGCTTTTATCCAATTTTATCACTCCCTTCTATGGCAAGCTGTATGTAGGGCATCACCGTTGTCAATGGCTACATCCCATCCTCTCAGTGAAAAAGGTCCAAATGCTCTGTCACAGCACAGCTAATCATTTGTCGGTTCTCAATCAGGTTGGAATAGAATCCCTTGATTCTTTTGCGTCTGTCACTAACACCCAGCCTTCAGGAGTTTGAAGCTCGTCACAGTCATTCAATCCCAGAATCCTACTCGGAATACCACAGACAAGGTTTAGACTTTCCGGATTCTCATGAATGCCTCCATCAATTCTAGCTTATACCACGAAGATTCTGTTTAAGGAATCCAAGAGATATGCGCCCGGCCTAAGGTAGAACAGAAGTGGTTGTCAGTCACGCGCGTTCATAGGTGAGAATGATGATGAGTGTCATGGATCATCACATTCATCAAGTTGAAGTGCAACGAATATCTTAGAGCAGGAATAAATCGAATTGGATAGAAAATAATAGTAATTGCATTGAAACTTGAGGTACAGCAGAGCTCCACACCCTTAATCTATGGTGTGTAGAAACTCCACCCTTGAAAATACATAAGTGAAAGGTTCAGGCATGGCCGAATGGCCAGCCCCCCCAAAACGTGATCAATAGTCTCCTCAGATGAAGAATAAAATAAAATTGAGACCAAAGATGTCTAATACAATAGTAAATTATCCTATTTATACTAGACTAGCTACTAGGGTTTACATGAGTAAGTAATTGATGCATAAATCCACTTCCGGGGCCCACTTGGTGTGTGTTTGGGCTGAGCTTGATCTATCCACGAGCTGAGGCTTCTTTTGGAGTTGAACACCAAGTTATAACGTGTTTTGGGCGTTCAACTCCGGGTCGTGACGTGTTTCTGGCGTTTTACTCCAGACAGCAACATAGAACTGGCGTTGAGCGCCAGTTTACGTCGTCAATTCCCAAGTAAAGTATGGCCTATTATATATTTCTGGAAAGCTCTGAATGTCTACTTTCCAACGCCGTTGAGAGCGCGCCATTTGGAGTTCTATAGCTCTAGAAAATCCATTTCAAGTGCAGGGAGGTCAGATTCCAATAGCATCAGCAGTCCTTTGTCAGCCTCCTATCAGAGTTTTGCTCAAGTCCCTCAATTTCAGCCAGAAATTACCTGAAATCACAGAAAAATACACAGACTCATAGTAAAGTCCAGAAATGTGAATTTAGCATAAAAACTAATGAAAACATTCCTAAAAGCAGCTCGAACTTACTAAAAACTACCTAAAAACAATGCCGAAAAGCGTATAAATTATCCGCTCATCACAACACCAAACTTAAATTGTTGCTTGTCCCCAAGCAACTGAAAATCAAATAGGATAAAAAGAAGAGAATATACTATAAATTCCAAAATATCAATGAATATTAATTCTAATTAGATGAGCGGGACTTGTAGCTTTTTGCTTCTGAACAGTTTTGGCATCTCACTTTTTCCTTTGAAGTTCAGAATGATTGGCTTCTCTAGGAACTTAGAATTTCAGATGGTGTTATTGATTCTCCTAGTTAAGTATGTTGATTCTTGAACACAGCTACTTATGAGTCTTGGTCGTGGCCCTAAGCACTTTGTTTTCCAGTATTACCACCGGATACATAAATGCCACAGACACATGACTGGGTGAACCTTTTCAGATTGTGACTCAGCTTTGCTAGAGTCCCCAGTTAGAGGTGTCCAGGGCTCTTAAGCACACTCTTTTGCTTTGGATCACGACTTTAACCACTCGGTCTCAAGCTTTTCACTTGGGCCTTCATGACACAAGCACATGGTTAGGGACAGCTTGGTTTAGCCGCTTAGGCGTAGATTTTATTCCCTTGGGCCCTCCTATCCATTGATGCTCAAAGCCTTGGATCCTTTTTACCCTTGCCTTTTGGTTTTAAGGGCTATTGGCTTTTTCTGCTTGCTTTTTCTTTTTCTTTCTATTTTTTTTCGCAAGCTTTTGTTTTTCACTGCTTTTTCTTGCTTCAAGAATCAATTTCATGATTTTTCAGATTATCAATAACATTTCTCTTTGTTCATCATTCTTTCAAGAGCCAACAGTTTTAACATTCATAAACAACAAGATCAAAAATATGCACTGTTTAAGCATTCATTCAGAAAACAAAAAGTATTGTCACCACATTAATATAATTAAACTAAATTCAAGGATAAATTCGGAATTCATGTACTTCTTTGTTCTTTTGAATTAAAAATATTTTTCATTTAAGAGAGGTGAAGGATTAATGGAATTATTCATAACTTTAAGACATAGTTACTAAACACTAATGATCATGAAGTAGAGACACAAAACATAGATAAACATATAATATAAAAACCGAACAGCAGAAAAGTAAGAACAAGGAATGAATCCACCTTAGTGGCGTCTTCTTCTTGAAGGACCAACAATGTCCTTAAGCTCTTCTATGTCCCTTCCTTGCCTTTGTTGCTCCTCCCTCATTGCTATTTGATCTTCTCTTATTTCATGGAGAATGATGGAGTGCTCATGATGTTCCACCCTTAATTGTTCCACATTGTAGCTCAAATCTTCTAGGGAAGTGTTGAGTTGTTCCCAATAGTTGTTGGGAGAAAAGTGCATCCCTTGAGGCATCTCAGGGATTTCTTGATGATGAGCTTCCTCATGCATCTCTTGAGATCCGTGGAGGGTCTCTCTTGCTTGCTCCATCCTCTTCTTGGTGATGGGCTTATCCTCTTCAATGAGGATGTCTCCTTCTATGATAACTCCAGCTGAGTAACATAGATGGCAAATAAGATGAGGAAAAGCTAGCCTTGCCATGGTGGAGGACTTTTCGGCTATTTTGTAGAATTCATGGGAGATGACTTCATGAACTTCTACTTCCTCTCTAATCATGATGCTATGAATCATGATGGCCCGATCCACAGTAACTTCAGATCGGTTGCTAGTGGGGATGATGGAGCGTTGAATGAACTTTAACCACCCTCTAGCCACAGGCTTGAGGTCCAGTCTTCTTAGTTGAACCGGCTTGCCTTTGGAGTCTCTTTTCCATTGAGCTCCTTCCACACATATGTCCATAAGGACTTGGTCCAACCTTTGATTAAATTTGACTCTTCTAGTGTAGGGGCGTTCATCTCCTTGTATCATGGGCAAGTGGAATGCCAACCTCACATTTTTCGGACTAAAATCTAAGTATTTCCCCTGAACCATTGTGAGATAATTCTTTGGACTCGGATTCACACTTTGATCACGGTTCCTAGTGATCCATGCATTGGCATAGAACTCTTGAACCATTAAGATTCTGACTTGTTGCATGGGGTTGGTTAGGACTTCCCAACCTCTTCTTTGGATTTCATGTCGGATCTCTGGATACTCATTTTTCTTGAGTTTGAAAGGGACCTCAGGGATCACCTTCTTCTTTGCCACAACATCATAGAAGTGGTCTTGATGGCTTTTGGAGATGAATCTTTCCATCTCCCATGACTCGGAGGTGGAAGCTTTTGTCTTCCCTTTTCCTTTTCTAGAGGATTCTCCAGCCTTAGGTGCCATTGATGGTAATGGAAAAACAAAAAGATTATGCTTTGACCACACCAAACTTAAAATATTGCTCGCCCTCGAGCAAGAGAAGAAAGAAGAGAAGAAGAAGAAGAAGAAAATATGGAGGAGAGTGAGGGAAGGTGTTTCGGTCAAGGTGTAGAAGAGGGGTTTGTGTTGTGTGAAAATGAAGTAGAATGGAAGGGTATATAGAGGGAGGGGAGTGGGTGTAGTTTCGGCCAATTAGGGTGGGTTTGGGTGGGAAAGATTTTTGAATTTTGAAGGTGGGTGAGGTTTATGGGGAAGAGTGGATGGATGTGAGTGGTGAAGGGGGTAATTGGGAAGAGAAGTTTGAGGTGATTGGTGAAGGGTTTTTGGGGAAGTGTGTTTATTGGAAAGAGAGAATGAATGTTGAGAAGAGGGGAGAATATGTTAGGTGGAGATCCTGTGGGGTCCACAGATCCTGAGATGATCCTGTGGGGTCCACAGATCCTGAGGTGTCAAGGATTTACATCCCTGCACCAATTAGGCATGTAAAATGCCTTTGCACACCATTCTGGCGTTTAAACGCCGAAGTGATGCACTCTCTGGGCGTTCAACGCCCATGTGTAGCATGTTTCTGGCGTTGAACGCCAGTTCCATGCTTGTTACTGGCGTTCAGCGCCAGCTTTCCTCAAGGCATATTCCTGGCGTTCAAATGCCAGGATGTTGCTTGTTTCTGGCGTTCAGCGCCAGAAACATGCTCTGTTCTGGCGTTGAACGCCAGCCAGATGCACCTTACTGGCGTTTAAACGCCAGTAAGTCCTTCCTCAAGGGTGTGATTTTTTTCTGCTATTTTTGATTCTGTTTTTAATTTTAGTATTTTTTTTCGTGACTCCACATGATCATGAACCTAATAAAACATAAAATAACAATAAAATAAAATTAAAATTAGATATATAAAAATTGGGTTGCCTCCCAACAAGCGCTTCTTTAGTGTCATTAGCTTGACAGTGGGCTCTCATGGAGCCTCACAGATATTCAGAGCATGATGAGGGCCTCCCAACACCAAACTTAGAGTTTGAATGAGGGGGCTTCTCAACACCAAACTTAGAGTTTGGTTGTAGCCTCCCAACACCAAACTTAGAGTTTGACTGTGGGGGCTCTTTTTGACTCTGTACTGAGAGAAGCTTTTCATGCTTCCTCTCCATGGTTGCAGAGGAAGGTCCTTGAGCTTTAAACACAAGGTAGTCCCCATTCAATTGAAGGACTAATTCTCCTCTGCTAACATCAATCACAGCTTCTGCTGTGGCTAGGAAGGGTCTTCCAAGGATGATGCATTCATCTTCTTCCTTCCTAGTGTCTAAGATTATGAAATCAGCAGGGATGTAAAGGCCTTCAACCTTTACTAACACGTCCTCTACTAATCCATAAGCTTGTCTTACTGACTTGTCTGCCAATTGAAGTGAGAATAAGGCAGGTTGTACCTCAATGATCCCCAGTTTCTCCATTACAGAGAGTGGCATAAGATTTATGCCTGACCCCAAGTCACACAGAGCCTTGTTAAAGGTCATGGTGCTTATGGTACAGGGTATTAAGAATTGACCAGGATCTTGTCTCTTTTGAGGTAGAGTTTTCTGAATCCATGTATCTAGTTCACTAATGAGCAAGGGGGATTCACCTTCCCAAGTCTCATTACCAAACAACTTGGCATTCAGCTTCATGATAGCTCCTAGATATTGAGCAACTTGCTCTCCAGTTACATCTTCATCCTCTTCTGAAGAGGAATAGTTTTCAGAGCTCATGAATGGCAGAAGGAGATTTAGTGGAATCTCTATGGTCTTTATATGAGCCTCAGATTCCTTTAGGTCCTCAATGGGGAACTCCTTCTTGTTTGAGAGACGTCCCAAGAGGTCTTTCTCACTAGGATTTTCATCCTTCTCCTCCCTTGTGCATTCGGCCATATTGATTACTTCAATGGCCTTGCAATCTCCTTTTGGATTCTCTTCTGTATTGCTTGGGAGAATACTGGGAGGAGTTTCAATGACTTTCTTACTCAGCTGGCCCACTTGTACCTCCAGATTTCTAATGGAGGACCTTGTTTCACTCATGAAACTTAAAGTGGCTTTTGACAGATCAGAGACTAAGTTTGCTAAATTAGAGGGGCTCTGTTCAGAATTTTCTGTCTGTTGCTGAGAAGATGATGGAAAAGGCTTGTTATTACTGAGCCTATTTTTTCCACCATTGTTAAAGCCTTGTTGAGGCTTTTGTTGATCCTTCCATGAGAAATTTGGATGATTTCTCCATGATGAGTTATAGGTGTCTCCATAAGGTTCACCCATGTAATTAACCTCTGTCATTGCAGGGTTCTCAGGATCATAAGCTTCTTCAGAAGCTGCCTCTTTAGTACTGTTGGATGCATTTTGCCATCCATTCAGACTTTGAGAGATCATGTTGACTTGCTGAGTCAACACTTTGTTCTGAGCTAATATGGCATTCAGAGTATCAATTTCAAGAACTCCCTTCCTCTGAGGCATCCCACTATTCACAGAATTCCTCTCAGAAGTGTACATGAATTGGTTATTTGCAACCATTTCAATAAGTTCTTGAGCCTCTTCAGGCGTTTTCTTTAGGTGAATCGATCCACCTGCAGAATGGTCCAATGACATCTTGGAAAATTCAGATAGACCATAATAGAATATATCTAATATGGTCCATTCTGAAAACATGTCAGAAGGACACTTTTTGGTCATCTGCTTGTATCTTTCCCAAGCTTCATAGAGGGATTCACCATCTTTTTGCTTGAAGGTCTGAACATCCACTCTAAGCTTGCTCAGCTTTTGAGGAGGAAAGAATTTATCCAAGAAGGTCGTGACCAGCTTATCCCAGGAGTCCAGGCTATCTTTAGGTTGTGAGTCCAACCATATTCTAGCTCTGTCTCTTACAGCAAAAGGGAAAAGCATGAGCCTGTAGACTTCAGGATCTACTCCATTTGTCTTAACAGTCTCACAAATCTGCAAGAACTCTATTAAAAACTGGTAAGGATCTTCAGATGGAAGTCCATAAAACTTGCAGTTCTGTTGCATTAAAGCAACTAGTTGAGGCTTAAGCTCAAAATTGTTGGCTCCAATGGCAGGAATGGAGATGCTTCTTCCATCAAATTTGGACATTGATTTTGTGAAGTCACCAAGCATTCTCCTTGCATTATTGTTGTTGGGTTCGGCTGCCATCTCCTTCTCTTGTTCGAAAATTTCAGAAAGGTTGCCTCTGGATTGTTGTAGTTTAGCTTCTCTTAGTTTCCTCTTCAGAATCCTTTCCTTGTTCCTGCTCATATAGGGAAGAAGAGAACAAGAAAAGAAAGAGGAATCCTCTATGTCAAAGTATAGAGATTCCTTTATGTTAGTAGAAGAAAAAAAAAGGGCAGAGTAGTGAAAAAGAATGGGTAAGGATAGAGGTGGTGATCTGAGATGAAGAGAGATGAAGAGAAGTGTTAGTGAATAAATAAATAAATAGATAGAAGGAGAGATAGAGAATTTCGAAAATAATTTTGAAAAAGTGGTTAGTGATTTTCGAAAATTAAAGATAAGATATGATTAAAATTAAAATTTAAACAATTAAAAAGAATTTTTTTGAAAAAGAGGGAGGTATTTTCGAAAATTAGAGGGGGAAAAGTAGTTAGGTGGTTTTGAAAAAGATAAGAAACAAATAAAAAGTCAAATAGTTAGTTGAAAAAGATATTAAAATCAAATTTGAAAAGATAAGAAGATAAGAAGTTAGATAAGATATTTTGAAATCAAATTTTTGAAAAAGATAAAATTTTGAAAAAGATATGATAAAAAGATAAGATATAAAAGATATGATAAGATATGTTTGAAAAAGATTTAATTTTTAAAATTAAAATTAATTACTTTTCTAACAAGAAACTACAAGATAAGATTCTAGAATTTAAAGATTGAACCTTTCTTAACAAGAAAGTAACAAACTTCAAATTTTTGAATCAATCACATTAATTGTTAGTGTAATTTCGAAATTTTTGAAATAAAGATAAGGAAGAGATTTTGAAATTATTTTGAAAAAGATTTTTAAAATTTTCGAAAAAAAATGAAAAAGATATGATTTTTGAAAAAAAAAGATTTTTGAAAAGATAAGATTTTTAAAATTTGAAAATTTGACTTGACTTGTAAGAAACAACTAATTTTGAAAATTTTTGACTAAGTCAACTTCAAATTTTCGAAATTTTGAGAGAAAAAAGGAAAAGATTTTTTTTCTTTTTGAATTTTTAATGATGAGAGAGAAAAATTAAAAACGTCATTTTTGTGTTTTTCTCTTTTCTTTATGGATCAAAACAAAGAATGCATGCAAGAACACTATGAATGTCAAGATGAACACCAAGAACACTATGAAGATCATGATGAACATCAAGAACATAATTTTGAAAGATTTTTTATGCAAAGAAAACATGCAAGACACTAAACTTAGAAATCTTTAATGCATGGACTCTAACAAACAAAAAATGCATATGAAAAACAACAAACAACACAAAACAAGAAAACATCAAGATCAAACAAGAAGACTTGTCAAGAACAACTTGAAGATCATGAAGAACACCATGAATGCATGAATTTTCGAAAAATGCAAGAAAAAAAATTTTTTTTAAAGCATGCAATTGACACCAAACTTAAAAGTTGACTCAAGACTTGAACAAGAAACACAAAATATTTTTGATTTTTATGATTTTATGATTTTTTTTGAAAATTATATTTTAAGAAAACGACAATAAAGAAAAAATTTTGAAAGATTTTTGAAAACTTTTTTGAAAAGAAAATAAAAAGAAAATTACCTAATCTGAGCAACGAGATGAACCGTCAGTTGTCCATACTCGAACAATCCCCGGCAACGGCGCCAAAAACTTGGTGGACGAAATTGTGATCATCAAAGTTGTACTCTTTGTACTTGTATGAAATTTAATTCGAGATAATAGCTCTTTACTATGTGTGGACACAACTCCGTTCAACTAACCAGCAAGTGTACTGGTCGTCCAAGTAATAAACCTTACGTGAGTAAGGGTTGATCCCACAGAGATTGTTGGTATGAAGCAAGCTATGGTCATCTTGTAAATCTCAGTCAGGCGGATTTAAATAAATTATGGAATTTGGAAAATCAAATAATAGTAAATAAACATAAAATAAAGATAAAGTTACTCATGTATTTCCATGGTGGGAATTTCAGATAGGCGTATGGAGATGCTGTGCTCCTCCTGAATCTCTGCTTTCCTACTGCTTTTATCCAATTTTATCACTCCCTTCTATGGCAAGCTGTATGTAGGGCATCACCATTGTCAATGGCTACATCCCATCCTCTCAGTGAAAAAGGTTCAAATGCTCTGTCACAGCACGGCTAATCATCTGTCGGTTCTCAATCAAGTTGGAATAGAATCCCTTAATTCTTTTGCATCTGTCACTAACGCCCAGCCTTCAGGAGTTTGAAGCTCGTCACAGTCATTCAATCCCAGAATCCTACTCGGAATACCACAGACAAGGTTTAGACTTTCCGGATTCTCATGAATGCCGCCATCAATTCTAGCTTATACCACGAAGATTCTGTTTAAGGAATCCAAGAGATATGCGCCCGGCCTAAGGTAGAACGGAAGTGGTTGTCAGTCACGCACGTTCATAGGTGAGAATGATGATGAGTGTCACGGATCATCACATTCATCAAGTTGAAGTGCAACGAATATCTTAGAGCAGGAATAAATCGAATTGGATAGAAAATAATAGTAATTGCATTGAAACTTGAGGTACAGCAGAGCTCCACACCCTTAATCTATGGTGTGTAGAAACTCCACCGTTGAAAATACATAAGTGAAAGGTTCAGGCATGGCCGAATGGCCAGTCCCCCCAAAACGTGATCAATAGTCTCCTCAGATGAAGAATAAAATAAAACTTAGACCAAAGATGTCTAATACAATAGTAAATTATCCTATTTATACTAGACTAGCTACTAGGGTTTACATGAGTAAGTAATTGATGTATAAATCCACTTCCGGGGCCCACTTGGTGTGAGTTTGGGCTGAGCTTGATCTATCCACGAGCTGAGGCTTCTTTTGGAGTTGAACGCCAAGTTGTAACATGTTTTGGGCGTTCAACTCCGGGTCGTGACATGTTTCTGGCGTTTTACTCCAGATAGCAACATGGAACTGGCGTTGAGCACCAGTTTACGTCGTCAATTCCCGAATAAAGTATAAACTATTATATATTGCTGGAAAGTTCTGGATGTCTACTTTCCAACGCCATTGAGAGCGTGCCATTTGGAGTTCTGTAGCTTCAGAAAATCCATTTCGAGTGCAGGGAGGTCAGATTCCAACAGCATCAGCAGTCCTTTGTCAGCCTTCTATCAGAGTTTTGCTCAAGTCCCTCAATTTCAGCAAGAAATTACCTAAAATCACAGAAAAACACACAAACTCATAATAAAGTCCAGAAATGTGAATTTAGCATAAAAACTAATGAAAACATCCCTAAAAGCAGCTTGAACTTACTAAAAACTACCTAAAAACAATGCCAAAAAGCGTATAAATTATCCGCTCATCAGGCTGCTTAATTTCTGGGCAGAGCTATACGTCGTCCAGGGAGCAACGTCATAAGAGAACCTCGGCACTGTAAAATACGGCGGCGGGAGCACCTGCAAAAAGCACTCCGACGTTCAAGTCAGTAAGAGATATATAAAACGGTATAATGAAAAAAATATGAGAGTGATTTGTGACCTGACTCCATATGAGTTGCTTGATTTGTTTTTATAGACGAGTGGAGAGCTCACCTCTCCTTGTGTTTGTTCCGATATCTTGGCGAATGCTATACTTAACTTGTGTGTAACTGTGATTAAGTTACATTTGGAATCTGTCATTGGTTCCAAAATATTTGATCGGTTATGGTGAAGGAATAGTTGCCGAATTTTTAGGGGTACACGTCAAAAAGTATTTCTCAAATCAAGTAGTCAAATATAAATGACTTTATATATACAAAAATAAAGCTCTACTTTAAAAAGAAATTTAAACAAAAAAGAAAAAAAAAACTTTTCCTTTTTCTTTGCCACAATGTAATGAAAAACGTTGATTTTACCATGAAAGAAACGATTTTATGATGATCAGAACCAAACATTACGCTGAACATGATTCACAAGATACATACTCATATATGAAGGCTTGATCTGTGATCAATGTTCTTTATAAAATATTGGTGCAGTCGTTGACCGAAAGAAGTAAAACAAAATAAAATAGTGCGTGATGAAATGCGTTTTGGTATGAGTAATGCTAGGAAATAAAACGGGTATTAGCAAAAAATCAGCCAAATACTTTTGGGTGAATTCAAAATCTCTATGAATTAATATATATGGATGTTTCTTCTGCTAAGTATCAGAATATTTCTTTTTCATACTAAATAGATGTTCTTTTATATATTTTTCAAATTTTTTTTGTATTACAAATATGAATGTCTCTATTTCTTTAAGAATTTCATATTTTTTTAAAATTTTATAGATATTTAATTATTTTTACTAAAATATAATTTGATATTTCTTTTGTTAAGTATTAGGATGCTTTTTTCATATTAAATGAATATTTTTTGAAGATGGACTATTACTCCCATATTATTATTGTTATTCAATGGCTCTACCACTTCCCATATATTATTCCTCCCAAACACCTTCCAGATCCAATGGCAGCTGAGCCACATGTCCCTCTTCTTTCCCTGACAGCATGGTTGTTGTGGAAGAGGCTTACAACATTGGCCATCACACGTAGGGCTTTTGCACTTGAAGCATACAGCAAAACACCTATTCCTATCACACTTTGCACTTTGACACTTTGAACATACCAACACACACCTGCATTTGCATTTAGGGCTTTCGCATTTCTCGCACCTGACACATTTTCCCTCGCATTTTGATGAGCATACAACCACACATTTGTAATTGCCCGAACAGTTGGTGTACGAGGACGGCGAAGGCGATGGGAGACACAAAACGGCACAACATTTGTTCTCCTCCTTCTTCTTCACCTCTTCTACTTTAAGAATCGCCACACACTTGGGACGTTCTCGCTGACCTCTTCGTCGCCGCCAAATTTGCCAGCGTTGACCTCGACATCTACCTCTCCTCCTAGGATCGAAGGTGGACTTTATGTTGAAGCAGTTGTTTTGGATGCGCTTGTTGAGAGCGTCACAGAGAGTATGGAAGTCGCCGGCGCTTTCAGCAGCATTGGAGAGAGAGATGTGTGTGTAATTATTGGGAGTGGATAGGTTAATGTGAGAGAGAAGAGGAAGACTTTTATAGATTTTAATTAGGTTTACTTAATTAATTTTAAATTTTTTAAATTTTAAATTTAAAAATTTAAAATTAATTATTAATATAAATTAATGTGATTTTATTTAGTTTTTGACTAATAACCTTTTGGTTCCATATACTTTTTCTTTTGGTATTAGGTTAAACACTTTTGAAAAAATTTTAAAAGTCAAGTGCTTGTTCTAACTCAAATAACTTACTTATTTTTATTGAGAAATTATTGATGAAATGTTAAATTTATCAAGAATATTATAATATTCTAATATTGATATTAAAATTAAAAAAACAACTAATACCTGTCTAATTGAAATGACACATTCGCATACTTCTTAATATGTTATATTGGGATTCAAATTTTAGCAATATCAAGCAATAGATAAAAACTCTTAAAAATATTAGATATATAAATAAATAATGTATATAAATTTATGATGTAATGCCTAAAATTTGAGTTATCTAATCTATCTAAAAAAACAAATCCCACAATTAGTTATATAGAAGAGATTGTTCGGTGCACGTCAATATGCGTGCTGACCAACATTAGGTCACCATTCTATCAACGGCTAATACAAATACAAATTATATATATAACTTGAAAATTTCATACAAAAATGGCGGTTAATTCTCAGCTATAGTAACACTTCTAAAAAGCATAGCAGCCAAGTCAAAGAGCATAATTATACACAGCACAATTCACCAACAAATGTATACTTGGGTTCCCCTTTTTAGAAACTGAGGTTGAACCATGGCACAAGATCAGAAGATGTAACTAAGTTCGTTGAACTAAGAGTAGTGTGAAATGCTTTAATTTGTTAACTGTTGGGAAGGAATAATATCGAGAGGGACAGTTCAGACTTCCTCACAGCATCTGGCATGAGGTTTGGGATAGGAATGTTAGTGCTATTTTATTATATGGTGTCCTATCTGGAACCGACTTGTGAAATCGGTATTCCAGAATTACATCAACACACGTTTCAATCGCACATTAGACCATCCCTTAACCAATTTTGCTACCAAGATAGCACCTAGGTTTGAGAATTGGATTGTTGGCTGGATTAATCGATTAACTAACTGAAAAAAGGTATTTGGCTAGTTTTATTTAGACAAAAGAATTGGTTGCAAAAATTGATTTTTTTTGGGGTAAATTTAATTAAAAATGCTCTTTATAGAAAAGTATATACCATATATATAAAAGTATATTATTTATTATATTTGATTTGATTTCGATTAACTCTTTTTATTGTTATTGTTATTATTTATTTTATAATAGTGACAGCGATAAATGGATTTAGGCCAACCCAATTAAACTGAAACTAATTTTATTCAGACAATTGAAGTACTTGTCATTATTATAGTTCCAGCAACAAATATTATCACCAATATGATATTGATGGTTGATTATGTTACTTGAAAAAAGTTTGATAACTAAAATTTTTCAGTGATAATTAGTTAAAATTTTTTATATTTTATTTTATTTATATCACTTAATAACAGTTTTATTTTTTACTCCACTCTCTTATCATTTTACTTATCACTATTCTTATCAAATCTACTTATTAATGATATTAATTATAAAATCATATCCCTTTTTATTAGACACTGTTGTAATCAATACTTAATATTCTTTTTTATAATTTGATTTTTATATATAAAAATACAATAAAAACTAATAATAATTATATTTAAGAACGGTAATTATAATATCAGTTACATTAAATAATTGCAATTGACTTTAATTTTTATTTTCTTTAATTCATTTATTACCATTTCAGGAATTAGAAAACGTGAAACTCTTGTTTAATATCTTTATCATTGTTACAAGGATCATGAATTGTAGGTCGTATAGGTTAGAAGTTAACAAACACAATTCTAGTTCAATTACAAGCATAATTGGGATAGGTCAAGGAAATTTACAAAAAATCGCTTTTATCATTGCAAATAGTATGACATCTGAAATCGACCTTAACACCGCACTTATGTCAAAAGGAACTGAAGAATAATTTGAACAACAAACGGACTCACTCAATGAAATTGTTGTCAGTCAACCAATTTTCAAAAATATAACCACATTAGCTTTGATGAGGTATGATAATAAACTGATATAATTTTTT
This sequence comes from Arachis hypogaea, assembly GCF_003086295.3. NCBI lineage: Eukaryota > Viridiplantae > Streptophyta > Magnoliopsida > Fabales > Fabaceae > Arachis > Arachis hypogaea. Next base: position 129,927,745 of record NC_092038.1, read on the forward strand.
TGTGTGTTTTTATGTGCATTTATAATTATACTGTACTAATTAAGTTCATACACATAACATTCATAAGTTCATATACATAACATCTATAATTACATACAACTAACATCTAAAAATTAAATTCATGTTTATTAGACATTACATCCATACACTTATCATTTTTTAGTTATTGCATAAGTAACTATCAAGTTACTACAAATATTTAAATTTTATCATAATTGAATTAAAAAAATGTCAAATTTTTAAATTAATTTATTTAATTGATAAATTTACTCATAACATCCATAAATTTATACACATAACATCCATAATTTCATATTAATAACATCCATAATTGTGTGCACATAATATTCATAATTTCATACTTATGATGTCTATAATTAATAAATTTTTATAATTAATATTACCAAATTTTAAACTATGCGTCTTATTGTATTCTTCAAATTATCTCATGTGCACTAATAAGTCATAATTTTAATTATTAATATTTTTTATTTAATATTCATATGTATGTTTATTTATTGATTTTAATATAACAAGTTAATAATTATTTCTAAAATTTTTTTTTTAATTTTTGTTTATATTTTATATTTTATTTTTTATTTTCTAATAGTCTATATGTAAAATATGAGTTGTATAATAAAAGTTGTTAAAATTTTTTAATTTAACCTCTATAATTTCTGCAGAGAAATTGTATTTTAATGAGTAATAATGTGATTGAGGGATGTTAGGGATTTGATTTGAGAGAAACTGAAACTAATTTTATAAAGAACATTAATGACTCTAACCATATAAAATAAATGTGAATGATAAGAAGAGTGAGTGATAAAGAGGTGTATATCACTTATTATCAAGAGAATAAAAATTTTTTCGTAACATTTCTATATTGTAATTACTCTTTTGACTACCTAGCACTACCCATTTTATTTATAGCCTTGATAATAACGGAAGGAATTGAAGGTTAGAAACATGACGTGTAAACATGAATTAATTAAGTACCATCAAATATACTTTTTGAACATTTTCTTAAGTGGATACCCGGAAATCAGTTTGTTTTAATTTCCTTGGTTCTCAAGTCATGACTCAATTCAATATAAGTATCTTTTTTATTTTGAAATTAGAGCCGCGTCTTAAAGTCAATTTATAATTACATAAAAATTAAAAGAAATCACAGTTGGAGACACGGAGTATTCAGTTCTTAAATTATAGTGAAATTTAATAACACTCTTTCTTTCATCGGAATTCAAGTTCAGATTGCATCAAACATGTATTGAAATGAAAACACGTTCAACCAATATATATGCATGATTGATGGTGGTGTATGTCCAAAATTCTGAAACACATGCTTTGCATACTTACGTTCACATTACTAAAAGAAAAGAAAAGCCAAAGTTGGTGCCAATAATAAGTTGCAAATTAAAGCAAGAAGAAAGAAGCGGTAGTCCACCACTTCCCTTGGCACCCCATCTCCATGTGCTAAATGCTATCCACATATAGCCAGACATTTCCTCATGTAAATAAACCCCACATCCAATAGTCCATAATGGATATTGGACTCTATACTAATCGAAAAGGACAATCGGATAAGAGACCAACACTAAATAAATTAAATAAATAACCAAAATAAATTATCAATACATGTATATCAAAAATCTGATTTATATATAATATATAATATAAAAAATATATGAAAGAATATATATAAATACATAATAATTACAACAACAACAACAAAGCCTTGTCCCACTAAGTGAGATCGACTACATAAATCAAACGATGTCATTGTACCCTGTCATGTATCATGTCTACATAATAATTAATTTAGTAATATTTGTTTTCTTATGCACGTAAAGTTATCAACATTCTAAATAGGTTAGTATACTACATGAATACTAAAAATTAGTTCAATTATCTATTATAAAAAAATGTTATTCTAACATTTAATTATTTTAATAATTAATTATTTTATGAAAAAATATGTGAAACAATATATATAATTCTTTTACAACAACAATAATTACCAACATGACAACATCTAATTTTAAAGGTATTTAATTAAAAAATATAAATTTTGTAGCTATGCATTAGGAAAATATCCAAACTTTTTTGCTTTCATGCTTTAACTAATATATTTGAGTTAATTAAGGTGATTGTTACCGTGGGTACCAAGTGATGTTTAATTTGTTAAAAAATAATATTTAATTTAAAAAGCATAAATATAAATAATTTTTAAATATTTAAAATTTATTATAAAAATAAGTTAGATAAAAATTAAATATTAAATTTAAATTAAATTTTTTTAAAATAAAAAATTAATAAAATGATAAAATAAAAACTAATCACTGTACGAGATGTGTGTGCCTATTTTATGTTATATACTGTCTTGTATCCGTGTATCATATTATAAAATAATTAGTTCTTCATTTTCTTAATTTTTTAATTTAAAAAATTTAATTTATTAAATTATAGATAGATTTAAATTTTTTAAATTTTAAATTTTATTTTAAAAAATAAATAAAATGTAATCTTTTATTATTTATTTTATAAATAAAATAAAAAATATATATAAAAATCGTTTAAGAATAAAAAATTATATTTTATTATCTTAAATAAAAAATCAAAATTTAAAAGATTCAAATTTATTATAGACACTATAAAATTTGTCTTGAGCTAAATCCAAAAAATCAGTTACACTTTATATATATATGATGGAAAATAAAAAAAAAAGAGAAAAGAAAAAATAAGAGAAAATAAAATAGAAGGGAAAATGAATTTTTTGTGTGAGTTGTCCTAACTACAAATCCAGAGTTAGCTCCCTCCCATGTGTGTCTGGGGGAAAGTTGAAGTGCGGTGGTGAGTGGTGGACTAATGAAAAAGGTTGGCAGTGCAGTCAAAATCCATAAAAACCTCGTGACTATTCCATCAAAAAAGAATAAACAAACACGTTTGATTTTCCAACACACTTCACTCCCTTTTACTTCCCCTTCAATCCATCATGAAAATTCTTCAATAAGCATCGTCGCTAACTCTTTTTTTTTTTTTCCTTCTTTGATCTGTCTCGAGCAGAAATTCAACCCTCCTATTATGGCAAAAACACTGCTGCTTCTTTTTTTCCTCTCAGCTCTGACCTCAAGGATTACTCACCAACAAGAGATCTTCTTTGAAGGCTTCAATGGTGGTGAAGCCGCCGCAAACATGTCCCTAAACGGTGGCGCAGTTATTTACCAAAGCGGCACACTTGGTTTAACAAACGACACTCAGAAGGTAGTTGGTCACGCGTTTTACTCGACCCCAATCCAATTCAAGAACAAGAGCAAAGTTGTCTCCTTTTCCACCGCATTTGCATTCGCAATAGTCCCTCAGTACCCAACACTCGGTGGCCATGGCTTCGCCTTCACCATTGCTCCCTCCAAGGACCTTCCCAACGGTTACCCAAGCCAGTACTTGGGCCTCCTCGGCCCAAAAAACCTCGGCAACTTCTCCAACCACCTCTTCGCGGTGGAGTTTGACACCGTTCAAGACTTCGAGTTCGGAGACATCAGTGACAATCACGTGGGCGTTAACCTCAACAACATGGCCTCCAACAAATCCGTTAAAGCAACCGTTTTGGGACAAGAAGAGCTGAACTTGAAGAGTGGCAAAGTGATTCAAGCATGGGTTGATTATGACTCCTCAAAGAACCAATTGGAGGTTCGTCTCTCCCAAACCTCAACAAAGCCCAATTCTCCTATCTTGTCGTACGAGGTTGATCTCTCACCGATTCTCAAGGACTCCATGTACGTTGGATTCTCCTCTTCAACAGGGATGCTAGCTAGCTCTCACTATATCTTGGGCTGGAGCTTCAACATCAACAATGGAGACGCCAAAACCCTCTCCTTGAAGAACCTCCCTCCACTCCCTTCGCGAGACAAACCCCATAGAAGGTCCTTAATCTTAGGGCTCTCTCTCTCAGCTTCGATATTGCTCCTCTGCTCCATTGCCTTATCATTCTACCTCACCAAAAAGCTGAAAAACGCAGAAGTAATCGAACCGTGGGAGCTAGAAGTTGGTCCACATAGGTTCCCCTACAAGGAGCTGAAGAAAGCTACCAGAAACTTCCACCACAAGAACATGCTCGGCTTCGGCGGCTTCGGCGCGGTTTTCAAGGGAACACTGGCAAACAACACCGAAATCGCAGTGAAGCGAGTCTCCCATGACTCCAAACAGGGATTCCAAGAATTCGTGTCGGAAATCGAGACCATAGGCAGGTTGCGCCACAGGAACCTCGTACAGCTCCAAGGTTGGTGCAGAAACCAGATCGATCTTCTTTTAGTATACGACTTCATGCCAAACGGAAGCTTGGACAAGCACCTGTTCGAAGATTCACCAAGAAAAACGCTAACATGGGAACAGAGGTTCAAGATTGTGAAGGGCGTGGCTTGCGGACTCTTGTACCTTCACGAGGAATGGGAACAGACGGTGATTCACAGGGATATCAAAGCAGGGAACGTTCTGTTGGACGCTGACATGAACGCGCGCCTCGGCGACTTTGGTTTGGCCAAGCTATATGAGCGTGGTTCCAACCCGAGCACCACCAGGGTGGTAGGGACGCTGGGGTACCTTGCGCCGGAGCTAACGAGGACGGGGAGGCCAAGCACGTCTTCCGATGTTTATGCGTTTGGGGCGCTGCTGTTGGAGGTGGTGTGCGGGAGGAGGCCGGTGGAGGCGAAGGCGCTGCCGGAGGAGCTTGTTCTGGTCGAGTGGGTGTGGGACCGGTGGCGCTTGGGGGCGGTGTTGGAGGTGGTGGACCCCAAGCTTGGCGGAGTTTATGATGAGCTGGAGGTTGTGGTGGTTATCAAGTTGGGGTTGCTGTGTTCGTGTGAGGTGCCGGAAATGAGGCCAACTATGAGGCAGGTTGTGCGCTTCTTGGAAGGGGAGATCCCGTTGCCGGAGGGGATTCCTCCGCCGGATGGCTTTGGTGGTGGAAAGTCTGGACATTCGTATGGCGGGAACACGTGGTTGTCGCCGCTTGATGATGAGAAACAAAAAGTATTGTCACCACATCAATATAATTAAACTAATTTCAAGGATGAATTCGAAATCATGTACTTCTTATTCTTTTATTTTTAGAACATTTTTCATTTAAGAGAGGTGAATGATTTATGGAGTTATTCAAATTACTTTGCTTTTCTTTTGTACCTTCCAAGTGTTTGATAAAATGCTTGGTTGGATTTTAGTGTAGGTTTTGTTCCTCTTGGCCTAGGTAGAGTAATTAGTGACTCTTGAGTTATCTAATTCCTTTGTTGATTGATAATTAGAAGTATTATTATTATAAAATACAGATTAATACACTAGTGTTTGTTGACAATGGTAATGTTTCAAAATTAAAATGTGGTGCTTTGTTTTCTGGTACAAGGGATGAGGATGGTAGGTAGACCTCTCCCTATTTGGTTTGTTTTTCATTTTTAATATTTTGGTTTTAAAGATTTTATTTAAAAATGTAAAAATAAAAATAGATTTTTTTCGTTTTTAGTAAAATTTTTAGCTTGATACAAAATTAGGAGTTCATAATGAAGAGATCTAGCTTGGTTAAGAGCAATCATCCAGCATGTAAATCAATAAAATAATACGACCAGAGATACACACAGACACAACACATTCTTTCATCCAAATTCCAATCTCTCTTTCCGCATCTTGCTTAATTCAACCAAAGCTATATTTTGTTATTTCAATATAGCTAAACTAGACATAGGAATAGATAATAGATGTTATTAGTTGTATAATTCCATGAAATGCAACTACTACATTTTCAGCATTCAACTATTTTCTCGTACATTGGGGGCACGCTTTTATGATTATGGATTCTACCTTGAATGAGAAGTGGCAATGAAGCCGACAATAGAATCTTTTGTGATCCAAAACATACATATCCAGACATTTAGAGTCAATTTTGACACGCTGAACGTTCTATCAAGGGGGAGAAGCAAAAAATTATAAATATAAATAAATAAATCAACAATAAAAAATCGAAGAAAAACTCCTCTAGTATAGCACTTTGCTCACAGCTGCACTATCATCATTCGTGTTCTGGATTACTCAATGCTGACAATGCTACCTCAAGTGCATACAATTTTCCCCCTTTGGCATTGCCATCAAGGTAGCAAGGAGATAAAACTACACCAGGAAACTTATGCAGTGTTTAAACACCGGCAAATCTGCCATCATGCACTCATACACCAGAAACTACAAAGGACTTGAAAATATGTGAATTTTGTACAAATGTGTCTTTCCCAATAGAGTTCAGCATATAACAATTCTGAGTTAGGGAAAAAGAGCATTAGTTGCAAACATATCAATTCATAAGATGAGTAATCTTAGCAAGAAACAAAATCAAGGTTCCACCAACTCCTTTCATTCCATTTAGTTTCAGTTTCTAAGAGCTGTACACTCTTTTGGTGCAACAAACGCTGCAAAACTACCAACTACGCTAGAGCCAACTACACAGAATTGAAAATTATGGCAGTAACATATCTAACAACAATTTTAACATCCTCATCTACCCCACAAGGCCCTACCCAAGATTCCCTCTATTTATTCTGATGATCAATTCTACCAGCTAGCATCTGGAAAACAATTGAAAAATGTGAATGATACACATTTTCTGCATTGTTAAGCAATAATGAGGAAAACCACCAGCATGGATTCTGCAGAAAAAAGAACAGATCTCCAAATCATCCACTACTGGTTTACTAGTTTGTCTCCAGTGTTTTCATCCTCGCCATCTTTCCCACAGCTGAAAATCTCATGGTCATCAAACCCTTCAAAAACAAGGAAACAAGATAATTAATAACATTGTCTACCAAGCAGTTTCCATATCTATTACTGAATGATTGGAAAAAAGTGAATGGAGAGGCAGTTTCCATATCTATTGAAACACGCATAACTACCTTCGCCCAAGTCTTCAGCTTCATCATTTAAAGGCCTTATAGGCATTGAGTTAACAGAAGATGGATCCAGTACCATGCAATCCAAGTTCCCATTCTCTTCGAAGTATAAATCGTTTGCCTTGATCCATTCCTCAACCAAACTGATGTTGTTGAAGGATAAGGGATCACTCAAATGTTGTTCTTTGCTGGTGTACCTGAAAGAAAATCAAACAACAGAATATAAATTCCCTTTCAACTGCAAACTGCATTAACAGAATCTATCAATATACAACCATCTAAGCTCACATTTGTCTTAGTTGTAAGTTGTGTTGAACGAAGACAAGATCGTTGAGATGTTGCCGTTCTATAAAATTCCTTGTATTCATTATTTTTTGTTCAAAAGGAATCTGGTTTCTTTTGTAGATTGGTAAACTGCATGTTTGACTGAGAATACGAATTGCTAAACGTGACATGTTGGGGCAGCCTCCTCCATATGTTGACCACCATTCAGCTACAAAATAAACATATGAAAGATAAGTACATGAAATGGGGTTAGTCTAACCAGTCATCAGAGAAAGGAAATGCTCAAATAGGGTATCTTGAGTATAATATGTCTCAAGTATAGAAGAGACATTCAAAGAACCCAATCATTGTTGGCGTAATAATGCTATGCAGGTCATAACAGAAATTATATCCAACTTTTTACCGGATTTTAGAAGAATTATGCTAACAGTGATTCTACAACGTAAACAAACTTTCAACAACAATGCTAATGGGGTGGTCACATTGCAGTTTCAGTACATTCAGAGCTCATGCAGAAAATTTCAGTTTCCACTCCTATGACACTGGTTTTTATGTCTAAGCATAAGCATTTTACACAAAGGACAAGATAGTTTTTTCCTCTTCCAGTTTATCAGTTTTTATATTTATGCATCATTACTAGCATTCATAAATTTTGATTTTTTTTTTCCTGCCTATTAAGTTACTTAAAGCAAAAGAGAACATGGCAACTGAAAATATATTATTCCTATCTAAGAGAATAGGTTATCGGCCCTTACAAGGAAGTAAATTATCTCTAGCTCTGACTGCCATCTTTCTCCCAAAATCTCCTGCACCAGCCTTGTATAATGTTATCTCTTTGATAATTTTGTCTTGAATTCTCGTATCAGGGACTAATCTCTCTATGCAATCAAACATCCCCGAGAGAATCTCACTGTGGATATCCCCTTGAATACTAAAGAAGAACTTTGGATTAAGATAGAAACCAGCAGCATGAAGGGGGTGATTCCACAACCTTTCCCATCTGTGATGTATAATATTCCAGTACACCATATATTCCTCCTTCTTAACAAGTGCTTTCTTAATAGCTTCTTTTGCCCGGTAAATTCCAGCATAAATGTAACCCATTGCAGGTCTTGTCTCACTGGCAGCTGTTCTCAGGACTCGCAAGAGAGGAGCTGTTAGACGAACAATCATTTCACATGAAGACCAAAACGTTTCATCACTTAGGATATCTAACATTTCCAGACCTGCTGGTTTCTTTGCGTATGGGCAATCCATCCACTCCTGAGAAGTGACCATGGCCTGTAAATTGTGTTTGAGATCAACCATTCGTTTCAATGTGGAAAAGTTTGTTGCAAACTGTGAGAAGGCAGGATCCACAATATCATTCCCTAAAGTATACCTTCTAACCATACCCAAGACTGAACTACAATTGTACACAAATCTTGTTATAGATCTAGCTTGTTCAATCACAGTACTAATCCACTTGAGATTTCCAAAATCTTCAAGAATCAAATCAATGCAATGAGCTACTGAAGGACTCCAATAAAGGGTAGGAAAAGTATCAGTCAGCCGCCTACCAGCAACGGCATATTGCTCTTCGCCTGGCGTAATCACTTGAAGCACTTGCCCGACTCCAATTTCTTCTACTATTTGTCTTAGCAACTCATATATACTCTCTGCAGGAACTGAAACCTCAGTAGCATCAAAAGTTTTCAAAAAGATTATTCCTTCGGGACAGTAAGCGAAAACGTTTAGCAGCATTCTTCCAGCTTCTGAACTCAGCTGATCCACCAAGATAGAGCAGCCTGTCCTACCCCATGTCATCCTGCACCTATCTACATCATTCTTCATTTCTTCCACAGAGGTTTTCAGGACCCAACCACGAAGTTCATGATGCGAGGGGCACTCGAATCCCGGACCCCTTGAAGCAATTGCCTCAACCATCTGCTTGAAATAGATTGAGTTCACAGCATCAAAAGGTGCACCAACATCGTAGAAAAACCGACCTATTGCCATATTAATGTGACTGTCCATCCTTTTGGGAACCGCTGTATTTTTCTCCACCACAGGAACAACCTCAGGGTTTGCATAAGTTGCAGTCGATTGCTTGGGTCTTAACTTTTTTCTCCTTTCTACACCTTTACTCATCCCTTCCCCAGCAAGCACTACCGTATTCGAATTGTCTTCCACTGGATTCTGTATTGCAAGGGATTGCATTCCCTCATTGGCATTCCCATCCACCTGATTTAGAACCGAATTCACTACATTATTCACAACAGTATCCAAAGGAGTAAGATTCATGATCTCTTCCTCGATCTTCTGCTTCTTCCTCTTCCTCATGACAACCCCATCCAAACTCTGCTGCATATGTAGCCTAACATCATGGGGAACACGGCTGCAGGTGGATGCATTGCCCTTCTGACAAGCAAGATGTTCCTTAATCCTATGAATACCACCACCCTTGAACATCTTGAGGCAATATATGCACTTCAGTTGAACCTTGTCCCCACACTTAAACATCTGAACATGCTTCCATGCAGGGTCATGTTTCTGGGGTGTAATTTGAACCAGTTCAAGATTTGAACCCATCTAGGACTAATCACACCCCCCGCCTTTTTCTTCTTTTGCAGCTGAAATAAAAACAACAAGCACTATCTCATAAAACTAAAACTAAACCCACGTGCAATTTCTCATCTTTCAGGGTCAAATGTTGTAACGATTCAATCCTTGGCAATTTGCATCTAAGAACATTTATTTTCATATAAAACACGAAACTCTGAAAATACCAAAAATTAAATAAATAAAAAACAGGGATACAGAGAACAAAAGAAAAGAGCTTACCCGGTTCGTGTGTGGTGTTGAGAATTGTAATTGGGATGGAGGAATTGAGTTGGGGAATACGAGCAGAAAAACAGAACCGAGTTAGGGTTGGAGTTCTGTTGGAAGGGAGAAGTAACCGGATGGACCGGTTAGGGAAGAGAGAGGGGAGATTTGAGTTTGCTCCGAATGGATCCGGTTTCGGCGGTCAAAGGTTATATAGCCGGGCCGGTTTGATTCGCAACGAAAAACCGAGATTCGTGCTCTTCCTCCGGAGCCGGACAACACTGGTGGTATTCTGGTTGTCTCTTGTGTCGCGTATATTTCTGTTTTGTCCAACCCAACGCAACTCAACCCAACCCAACTCAACCCAATTCCACCGTTTCTTATAAAGTCAAAACCCTTCTTTGATTTTAGTTTTTTTTTTTTTTTTCGGTCAAACTTAAATTTCAGTTTCTTTTAGCTATATAGGGTACATACATGTTAATATTATTATTTATAAAAAGAGTAAACATTTAAATTTTTTTTAATCACCAAAAAAAATTTATTTATTTTTTAATTTATGTTAGATATTTTTGTTATTAAATTTTTATTTTTTAAAATTTTTCAACAATTACTCATATCAAACAAATTATTTTTTATTGTTTTTGTTAAATTTTTAATATGTGTGTTCGAAAAATAAATTCCTAATAACAAATTTTATTTTTAAAAAATTAATTCTCAAAAAATATTATTATAATACAAATAAATCCCTTTTAAAACAGTTGAGGATTAATCTGTTTGACATGAGTAATTTTCAATGACTTTCGGATAATAAAAATTTATTCGCAAAAAAATGCCCGACTTAAAACTTTTTGAGTGTTTGCTCTTATAAAATTTTTTAAACATTTTACTTTAATAAATATCTAACAAGTTTATTAAAAACTAAGGGTTTATTCGGTGAATTTCTAAAAAAAGATTTTATTTATTTATTTATTTTTAGAATATTTTATGTAAAAGTAAAAATAATTTTATATTTGAATATTTCATGCAAAAATATTTTTTTATTTATCAATTATGTTTGGGTATAACAATATAAAAGTACTTTTTTATTTATTTATTATATGAAAAATATCTTTTTTAAGAAAAAAAATCTTTTAAAAAAAGATGTATATTACAGCTTCTAAAAAATATTTTTTTCCTAGTACTTTTACTTTTAATACTATAAAATTGCCAGACACGTTAAAAAATAAAAAAGATCTGTTTTCATTAAAAAAATATTTTATTATTAAAATAATGACCTCCAAACAAACACTAAAACATTTTATATAAATTATTATATTAATACCTTTAACAAATGTCCTTAACAAATTCTACCTTCTTATTATTTATTATTAAGGTGAATACGGATCAAATCGGGTTGAATATAGACAAAGTTTTTATTTGTTATGCACTAAAATTATTGGATTAGATTTAATATACACATTTTTAGCCTAAAACCTAATCTGCATATTTTTTAGTTAGATCGGATTGGATATCGAATAAATTTACAAAAACAGAAAATAACAAAAGTAATAGAAAATTAACAAAAATATCAAAAGATTATAAAAAATTAACAAACATTAACAACAATAAAAAATGTCCAGAAATAGGGTTTTAAGGATGCGTTTGGTTCTGAGAACAAGATAAAAAAAAAAACACTGAGAATAAAATAATAAGGACAGAAACACAAAAACTAATGTTCTTGTATGTTTGGTGATAAACTAGAACAAATTATAAAAACATAACTTATTCTCTTTTTTTTCATAAAAAAGAATTAAAAAAATATAATGATAAAAAATATAATTATGAAAATTTGATAAAAATAATGAAAGAAAAAATAAAAAATAAGTTATGTCTTTTATTAGTATCTCTGTGTCACAAAATACACTAATTTAATATCTCTAGATATAATGTCTCTATCCATATCTTATCTGCCAAACATAATTTTATATTTCTGTATTCTTATCTCATACTTGTAAACAAACACGGCCTAAGTTATGACAAAAAAAAAATTAACAAACATTAACAAAAAAATAACAAAAAAAACCAAAGAGTACAGACATAGGATTCTGAACGTGAATCACAACATGGACTCTAGAAATAAGGTTTTAGTTCGATTATGGAAAAAGCCAAGAGCGGGAACGCGATTGGAATTGCTAAGTTGTAGCATTATGGAGAACACGAAAAAGGAAAAGCAGAAAACAAAAAAAAAAGCAAAAAATGAGACAGAACCCAATTGGAAGTAAAATACCACCAGAGACGAGAATGAGAAGCAGAGAACCGAGGCGACGCCGACGAGAAACACAGACGATGGAGAATATGGGAACTTAGGCAGGGCCAGTGAGGAACACATGTGATGGAAAAGGAGTGAGATAAGCGGCAATTTCGACAACTGATGAGGAGAGAAAGTAAAGTGAGCGACGACTGAGAGGGAGTGTGGTGAGTGACGACTAAGAGGAAGATGATAGTGTGAACAGAGGTGGCATGGCGGCGCACAGTATAACACCTTAACTATTAGAATGTCACGCTTCCGGCTGCACCACTCTGATAGTTTGGATATTACGACGAATCTAATCATATTTAATACTAAAATAGGAGCCTGTTTAAAACTTAAAAACCGCATAACCTTTCAAAAATACTTTTTCGTTGAAAACATAATATATATATATATATATATATACCAAATATAATACTTTAAATTTATATATTTACATAATAATAACTTACAAACATACATATCACAAATTCTTATCCCTCTTACAAAATTGGTAAAGATAAAGGCGAGAGAAAATAATAATAACTAAGATAATACAAAAATATCGAATAAACAGAAAATGAAACAAATTTTTATGAAACTTCGTCGCCCATGTCTTGAAAAGGAAAAAACCTGTAGGGGAGTGAGAATATCGTCCTCGCTGGTTCTCATTATAGGGTTACAGAATTGTTATAATAAGATACGTAAAATAAAATTATTTTTAAAATACAGTGATCATTGCTCGTCTTATATGTCTTTTCAAAAACCAAGGGTTCACATTCAAAAATCCAAAAAACCTTTTTAAAGAGAACTTGGTTAATTCCTCAAAATACAAAACCTTTTTCCTCTCTTGTAAAATCTTAAAAGTTTTTCTAGACAGTATAAATGACCAACCTGTTCCAAGCATATGTTCATTAAGTCTATGCTGAACTTATTTGAGTTTTCATACTTTACTAGACCATAAATATAAAGGAAGTTACCTAAGTTGTATAATGATCATCCTATTCCAAACATAGGTTCATTAAGTTTATGCTGAACCAGTCAGATACTTTATACAAAACTAGACCTCAAATACATACCAGCCACGGCCTCAGGCCCATCACATAATCAAACACGGCCTCAGGCTCAAACAACTCAATCAACATCCAATTACCACAATTCAAATAATTTCAGTCACAAACACAAGAAAAGAGGTTCAAGCACAATTAAAGTATTTACATCAAGTATAGCAATTAGCAGTTAAACATAATTATTCACATAGGCGAACGAATTACAATTTGCACATCCAAACAATGTCACATTGATGTATATGATGAATGTTTGTCCTACTGGCTGTGATATCACATGTCGGTTCAACTCCCAACCCGACACATTCCCATGGAGATGTTGCCTTTCGGTCACGAATATAAATAGAAACCCCCAGAAATATCGTGCCCGGCACACGGTCCAAGGATATAGTGCCTAGCGTACTCTTGTGATTCCAAAAGGATGTGAGCGGAATAATCTGCCTTCGACCTCACTTAACCCACGGATATAGTGCCGGGCACACTATTGCAACAGAAAAATCTGCCATACCAGGGATATAGTGCCCTGCACCCTCTTAATGTCCAACAATCAAAGAGGCTCAAACTCTTATTTCAATAATTATTCTTGGCCCATTTACTTTCAATTAACAAATGTATTCAGTTCACATCTTACCAAAAATCACTTTTCTCAAGTCAATTTTCTTTTCAAAACAAAGCTATTTTTCGCCACATCTTTCCAAAACATCCAAACAACTTCAAAATCCGGCCAAATTCAAAATCTCTTCTGAACGACTCAAAATCATTTATTTTCAAACCATCCGCTCAATCCCTTTAAAATCAAAAGTTATTAATTAAAATCCACAACAAGATTTCAAAACTTTATGGAAAAACAACCGACCTCATTTTCTTAAATTTAGTAAAGATTCTTAAAAATCATTGTTTACTTAATTTGAATTATTCAAAGGAAGTTTCTAAACCAAATCAAAACTAAATCATCGAAATCAAAAGTTTCGAACCGAATTCGAATCCAAAACCAATCTCAATTTCATTCTTGAAATCAATTCTTTCAACTTTTCCCAAAACATCTCAAAACGACATTATTCAATTAAAGTCCAATTTCTTATAAATTTATTAAAACTCCTTTAAACAAAATGCTTAAGTCCAACTCAAAAAATAAGCCTTTTTTATATATAAAATCGACCTTAGAACATAATACTTTTCTTAAGTGATTTAAAATCGTAAGATAATTCTTTTCTAAATAAATCAAACTCAAGACATGTGTTTTCCTCAAATAAATTAAACTCAAAACATAACTATTTTTCTTAATAAACCAATTAATACGATTTCTCAAACCTAAACTTTTTTAAATAACATCCCAAACTAAGTTTCAGATTTTATAGAAAATTCGGCAGCATCTTTCCTAAATCTTGGACTTTGCCACCCTCTTCGAGTCCCAACCAAACCAATCCTCAACCATTTCAAACGGGTTCAAAATGAAATCAATTTTCAATAAAGGAAAATCCAGACTTTCAAATATTAAAATCATTTCAAAATCAAACCAACTTCAGCAAACTCCATTTAAACAAAATCAGTCAATAATTCAATCAATAAATAACCATATTCATCCAAGACAAACCAGACAATTCATAAGACTTACAATATCACCAAAAATGTATTTCACACATCCATATCAATTTATAACAATTCCAATTACGAAAGTAAGTTTTTAGAAAAAGCCCCAAGCTCAATAAGCAAACCCATAACCTAAACGCATCATAAAAAAATATTTTCTCTCGGCTCGTAGTCAGCGAAAGCCGCAACCTCAGCTCAAACTATATTCACAGTGATGAGTTTGGAAAACTCTAATTTAATTTTGATAATGAACAAACATTATTAAAATAATTAATTACAAAATTATTAATTTGATCTTAATTCATACTTGCTTAATTAATAATTTTGTTGTGCAGATTTTGTATTGGGCCAAAAATAAAGAAAATCTACAGCAAGCCCAGTTTGATTAAAAATTATTCAGCATTCATACAAATGGTTTTAATCATTGTGGCTAAATTGGTTTGGGCCAGATTTAAATGTGCAAGCCCAAATCTATTGTTGGTGTATAACCAACTTGCTTGGTTCGAAATAAGAAAAAAAAAAGGGAGATGGGACACAATATTGCTTTATCTATTTAAACAAATAAAACCCACTCCTTTGATCATGTTGTTGCATGCTCCAACGGATATCACTTTTATTCCTTGATGGAATTCAAATTTTATTAATTGGAGTTATTGCAGACCTTGGAACAATGAGAGAGATTATACAATTGATTTGATGGCATTTATTGAGATATGCACGTTACAAGGCAAAAGCATGGGAAGTGGGATTAATTGATTTTAATTGATTATAATTTATATCACACATTACTTCCATTACTTTTCTTCTTTCTACTCTCTCTTCTCTCTCTTTGTATTTGGTCACCTCACTGTCAGAAAAGAAAATGGTAGAAGCAAGTAAAGGAAGCAGAGACTAGGCATGAGTAAGTAAACTTAACTCATTTTCATTTTCTTCCTTACTTACATAGCAAGCTTTTCTCTGTTCTCTCTCCTCTCTCTTTCGGTCTTGTCTAGCAGGAAAGGAGGGATGAAGCAAGCTATCAGTAAAAATCACAGAGAAGCTAGTTGCAAAGAAGAGGCCATTGTGATGATGGTGTCAGGAAAAAGAAAACATAAAGTATGTAGTGGCTGAGATTTTCACCAAGAATGGTTAGATTTGGTGAGGTAATCTCGAGCTCTTCATGCTTAAAAAGGAAGAAGAAGATTCGGCCAGCAAAGAAGATCTTTGGAGGATGGCTTGTCTCTGATTCTGGTCAACCACCACAGGAAGTAGCTAGAGTGGCGAAGTGATGGAAGAGGCAGAGATTGGAGCAGATGAAGCCATCATCATCATGAAGCATCAAAGGCCAAAAACTCATCTTGGAGAGAAAGCCAAGGATGGAGCGCTCGGATTAATGAAGATTGATGACCAAGGAAGGACTAGAGGTATTTGCATGTTGGTTTATGCGTGAGTTACCTCTTCTCTCTTTCTGGCCGAACCGGTTTTTGTTCTTGGAGAAGAAGAAGTTGGCTTGGTTTTTGGCTTCAAAGGTGGAGGCTTCCCTCTTCTATAAAAAGAGAGAACAGCCACGGGTTGAAGCAAGGAGAAAGTGTGAGAGTGCGAGGCACAGTGTTCTCAGAACTACCTGAGCTAACATATTTCTCTTCTCCTTCAATGTATTCCATTTTGTAATTTTTCTGTTTAATTTTGTCATGTCTTGAGTCTCATGAAAAAATACAAACAGTGAGGTTTGTATGAAAAAGCCATAGAGCGGAAAAAGGCAGAGAGTGCAAAATTAAAAGAAAAAGCCATAGATGTCCTTAAAGTTCCTTTGTACATCTATGTTGTGTTCCATGATTCTGTGAGAATCCCCTTGTAAGTTGGGTTAGCACTTTACAGTTGAAAGCTTGGCAGTGACCAAGTCAAGTTCAAGATTGGGTTTAGAATTCTGGACTTGTCCCAGATAGGAAAGGTAGTTCCTAGGGAGAATTGGTGTATGTAATCAAAGTTGATTATAGTGAAATTCCATCATTGTTGTGATGGAGACTGGATGTAGGCTGCATTGCACTTAGCAGCTGAACCAGGATATATCTTGGTGTACTATTTCTTCCTCTTCTACTTAAATTCTGTTTCTGCTGCCCAGGAGATAAAGTCGAAAAATATCTCGTGACAAGTGACGAGACAAAACAAAAAAGTCTCGTGGCTTGGGACGAGACAAAAAATCAAAAAGTCTCCTAAAGTTGTTACAAAGACCAGCAAGTGTAATTGAAAGAAAAAGGGGCTAAGATTCAACCCCCGTTCTCTTAGCCACTGAAAACCATCACACAGCAACCACAGCAACATTAAAGCGACATGCAACATTCTAGGCAGGACCCTAAGTTACCAGAACTTTAGAATTTATAACCAAATATAACAAAATACTAACGCAGCAGGGGTTTTCAAAACATAAACGCTTACTGTAATAAAAAAACGAAACAGCGGCGGTCACTGAACCGTGTTTGGCAACAGCCCCGACAGCTACCCCAAGAAACAGCAGCAACCAAAACTCCGGTGACGACTATAACAAATATGCAGTGACGATAAAGTTTCCGAAAACTCAAAATTAAAGCAACGAAAACCAAACTCGAAACCCTTACCAGCAGTGGATCTCAGCGGCGGCAGTGGTGTTCTCTGGTAGCAGAGGCTCGGCCACCCACCTCCAGGAGCAGCGACGAAGCACAGGACCGCGGCGACAGCAGAACCGGCTCCTCCCCCTCTCGCGCGCACACTCTCCCATCAGTATATCTCTCTCTTCGCACGCTCTGTCTCTTCGGCTTCACCCAAGGATGACGGTGACGCGGTGAGGACGACGACGGTGACTGGGCGGCGTGATCCACTCTTCCTGCACGAATCTCTCTCTCTCTCTCTCTCTTCTGACTCTTGATGGCAGCTCAGAGGCGTGGCCTCCCTCCAAGGCGCGACGACGGCAGCGAGGCCCTGCGGCTCTAGCTCGTCTCCATCTTTTCTTCTTCTCCTTGCCGCATCTCTCTCTCCCGTTCTGTCTTCCTTTCTTTCTTTGTTTCTTTTTGCAGCAGCTACTGCTGGGTGTTGTGTGTTTGTGATTTTGGGGGATGGCGGCTAGGGTTTTTCTTTTGGGGTGAAGGGGGTGTGTTAATAAAATTAGGATTTGTGTATAAAATTGGGAGTTTTGGGATTTAATAAGACTACGGTAATTTTAATAAAATTGTGACATATAATAATAATTTAAAATCTAATTAAATCTCTAAAAATTACTTTAAAAGATTATTTATTATATAAAAATACTAATTGATTCTCAATCAAATACCCTAATTGAAATTATAAGATAATATAATAAATTCTTTATTCACAAAACATAAGTATTAAATTGTGAAAAAATCAATTATTTCAATTAAATCATATAAAAATTCTTGTCATTCCATAACTAATAATTTTGTAATTTAAATATAGAAAATAATTCAATAATTATAAAATTAGATAAAATTCTAATTTAAATAACCAAATTTCATTATTTTTTAAATTTTTAAAACTTTAAATTGTAAATAGAAAAATAATCCATACTTATAGAGTTTTTATAAAAACTTTAATTTATTTCAACTCAAATTAATTAAAACTGTCTTTAATTATCTTTAATAAAAAAATTGAAATTAAAATTGTAAATAAATATATAATTTTGAATTAGTTCATAATAAGATTTTTCAAAAATTTTGGGTCTTACACACAGGAGAGACGGCAGTGGCGGCGCAAGAGATTTTTTAATTTAAATTAAGAAAAACTTTTAATTATCTTTTTTCTTCCTTTTAGTTTCAAGTATTATTTATTAATGCAATTTAAAAAAATAATCACTCACATAGTTATAATAGATCATCCTAATTTATACATAACACTACACATATTAAGAATTATTATATACGATAAATGATTTTTCTTTATTTTTTGTAATGGCTATGTAGTTAATTATGTACATATCAACTAATAATCTTTATAACATATGGTTTATTTCATAATTTTTCTCTTTTTAATACAAATAAATTAGTGAATTTAAGATACAAAATATTATTTATGGTATTTAACATATGAAATATGCAACTTAAGCTATCATCTAGGATAATAAGTATAATAATGTAAATACTTGCTTACTTATTAGTATTGAAGAAATATATAAATAGTATAAATTCATATTTTTTGTAGAAAAATAATAATAGAGGTTATTAATTAAGTTAATGAAATAATAAAAAATTACTAATAATTTCTTTAATAATAAAAGGGCAAGTTACTAATTAAAATGATTTGGAACCAAATTTAGTAGATTACAATTTTCTGAAATTGCATACTTGATTAAAACTTTTCTATAACTATACAAAATGCTACAACACCAAAGGATTCAAAACTGAATGTAACCAACTACTGGTAGTCGCAGTTTATGTTGAAATGGATATGAACAGAAACTGCTATAGGTTGTAGCGATTTTTGAAGGAGGTGCAACACACATAAATCATTACTGGTTATAGCAATTTATGTGCAAATGGGAGGTAGGTGAAAACCACTGGGGACAGTTGCGTTTTATGCATAGGTTGGCTATAAAACCGCAATAGCCAGGAGCGAATCTTTCATTTGGTATGGAGAGAAAATTTGGTTAGAGAGAGAACATTTTTTAGAGAGAGAGGAGGTGGCTGGGGAAGAATTTGGATTTTTTGGAGTGTGCATATTCAAGTGGGACCATGACAGATGAAGACCACTTGTACCGATTCAATACATTGCCCACATTGTTGGAGGCATCATTGAGGAGGTTAGTTTGTTTTCTTTTTAATATAGTTTGGACCATAGAATCTAGTATGAGTAAAGTATCATTTCTGTCACGCAACATTTGGGATAAGTCTTAAAGTTATCCCTAACATTTGAATCGTCCTATTTAAGTCCCTAACTTTTCAAAATTGACTCAATGTTGTCCTGCCGTTAGGAATCTGTTAACGGAATTGACAGCGGGACAAAATTGAGACGATTTTAAAGCGTTAAGGACTTAAATAGGACGGACACGTTGGGAAAAAAAATGATACATAGAAATAAATTTTAATTTTATCCTTCAATAATATCATTTTTTAGGGTACATAGTTATTCAATTATTTTGTAATCACATCTAAGTAAATTACACTTAATCACATTAATTTTATTCTAAATAATTTTTTTATAATTTTACTCTTAAAAATTTTTACTCATCATAAAATGTTTGTAGAATAACTAGTACATAAACTTGTGGGGAAAAAATGATATATATATATATATATATATATATATATATATACAATAAAGTAATGTGATTTTAGTCATTTTATAAACATTTCATGAGAGTAAAAATCTTTAAGAGTAAAATTATAAAAAAATTTATTTAGAATCAAAATAATGTGATTAAGTGTAATTTACTTAAATGTGATTAAAAATAATTGAACAACTATGTATTGTAAAAGATTAATATTAGTGAAGGATAAAATTAAAATTTATTTCTATGTATCATTTTTATCCCTAATGTTTTTGTCCTATTTAAGTCCTTAACGTTTCAAAATCGTCTCAATTTTGTCCCGCCGTCAATCCTGTTAACAAATTCCTAATGACGGGATAACATTGAGTCAATTTTGAAACGTTAGGGACTTAAATAGGACGATTCAAATGTTAAGGACAACTTTGAGACTTACACCAAACATTGGAGACAAATACGATACTTTACTCAATCTAGTATTTAGGGTATAGGAATTAGAATATATAATTTAAGATTTCAAATTCAAAATGTAGACTTAAAATTAAAAAAAAATGACATATTTCTTACTTGTTGTAAAATACGTTAGATTCGTTCTATTTTTGTATTTAGACCGTCGTATATATTAAATATTTAATTAATGTATATGTTGAATCAAATTAGGACATTTGTAATAATAATTTAGGGTTTAGGCTTCTTAGTACTAGATTTTAATTACGGTGTGGTTATTTTTATCACATGATGCAGTCAAGTAGCTGTATTTACAGCGTTTGTAGGCAACAAAATATGTCTATGCATGAAAGGATTATACCTTATCTGGAGAGGGCTAATTTGTACCACTTGTCCAGGCAGAACAGCCGTTAGTTCTGGTTGGATGAGCCAATAGTTAGCACATTCATTGAAAGGGGCATCTTGAGACGCACGCTTTTCACTTGCCATTCGAAGAGTGCACCATCACGCTGCAAGATGTGGCATATCAGCTGGGGTTGCCCGTCAATGAAAAGGCTGTTAGCGGGTGCCTTACTGACTTTGAAAATTTTATGGAGGATGGTAGACCTGCTAAAGAGTGGTTTCAAGAGTTATTCGGCGAGCTGCCACCACCGAATAAAATCAAGCACATGAGAGTTCACTTTCACATGGTTCCACGAGAGATTTAGGGTGCTACTAGTCAATGTGAGTGAGGATACTATTCGCATATACGCACGTGTCTATATCATGAGGCTGCTATCCACTCAGCTGTTTGGTAACAAGAGTGTGAATCGGGTTCATATTTGGTGGTTGTCATTTGTGGGAAAGCTTGACGAGATGGCCAGTTATAGTTGGAGTTCAGCCACATTGGCATGGTTGTATCGATGCATCTGTCAGGTGGCCAACAGAAATGTCACCAACTTGGCCGGTCCTCTTCAGCTGCTACACCGTTGGAACTTCTGGCGGTTTTCCAATCTAAAGCTACAACGGTTCGGTAATTTTTCTTGGCCGTTGGCATCCATGTATCGTTTATTTCTTTCAGTTATTAACCTTTTAGGTCGCGTGTTAGATAATACTTAAGATCCTTTAGGTGGGCAGCTTGCTTCCCAACAAATGATGGGAAGGAGCAAAGACTTATATAATATCGCCTTGCATTATATCGATTGAGTGGTCGAGATGTAAGTTTATTATGCGTGGTTGGTTGTTTCTTTAGTGGTTCACCAACCTCTCTGTACATAGTGTTCTAACGTACCATTCTGATTCCCTTTGCAGATTGTGTGGGAGTCTTACGCTGCCCTTGACGTACTTGTCGTGGTTCATCCAGAGATACTTTCGGAGGAGCACTGTCAGTTATGGCGGGAGGTCACCAGCTTGATATATTTTGCCATCATTGAGTGGCATTAAGTTGATAGGATAGTCCCACAACTTGGCGGTGTGCAGCATGTATCTGAGCCTCTTCTGAACATAGAATGGCTTCATTCTAAGGACGGTAGGGGTAGAGATAGGTGGTTCCCTTCTTGTTTTCAGACATGTCATCTACATTGGGGTAACAGAGTTAATTTCGTCCTAAGTATCGAGAGAGTAGCTGAACCAGGCCTGTCCATGGAGTACCTAGACTGGTGGCACCGTGTGATACACAGGGTTCTGTCGCCGGATCCTGCATTTGCTGATCCTAGGCCGGTCAAAATTCCAAACGATGCCTTTCACAGAAGGTCCTTGCAGGTGCTTGCCCAGCAAGTACTAGACATGCCGAATAATAGGCGTGTGGAGCGGCGACAAACGTATTGGTATACAGACTACTGATCGGGAGTGATGATGGTTAGATGATATGATGTAGGAAGAGGAGGCTGTTGTTGATGAGGGAGGTCTTGGCGAGCATCGTGTTCATCGGGCTAGTGCTAGATGTCGAGGTGTTAGAGCTGGCAGTGCATCTACTAGACACAGTGAGAACCCCGCTAGGACTGCTGGTGGTCACCAGTTTGATCATGGGAGGATTGGAGACATGGAGACTGGGACTGAGGTAGGCACATTTACTGTTGGATCGAGCTCTCAGGTATTCCATGATGTCAGTACCCAAATGCATGATCATTTTGCTACCACTACAATGACCATGGACATCGACAATCAGATGGGCGGTTTACAGTTCTATGCAGAGTTTGCGACCATCAAACAGAATGATGACGGTCGGCATTACATGCCGCATGTACTGGAGGTCCAGGCTGATATACCTGTGTACTGGTTGACCTTGACAAGCCTGCAGGTAGTCCATATGACACTTGGTTCACCATGGGAGGGATGCCCCCATCTCCATTTGGAGTGAGTCCGCTGGTTGATGTTCCAACAGATCAGCCTCAGAAACCTTTTAAAGTGAGGCGCCCTCCTCGATGTGGCACAGGCTCTCGTTTACTTGGTGTATTTGGGGACGATGACCATGACAATGGCGAAATTAGTAGCGTTATTATGTTTATGATGTATTTGTATCCCGCTTATGTGTGCTTGTTTGGATGACTGTATGACTTTATATTATATCTGTTTATGTTTACTTATTTGGATGACTACATGACTTTATATTATGTCCGCTTATGTTTACTTATTTGGATGACTGTATGACTTTATATTATGTCTTTTGTGGTATGCATAACATTTATATTATATATTTATATTTATATGTACGACATTTAGGGTAACTTTACTGTCGTTATCTTCTTTTTAAATGGAATTAACTTAACAAAATACCAAAAGAACATTACCATATAACAATCACCATACATGATTTCGAATCCCATGCAATACATCAAACTAGTTCAAATAAAGATAAAACAGCAACAACATAAACTAAAAGAAAGACAACATAACATCTAACCATCAGATCTGATCATGGAGCCTCGCTAAGGGCAACTCCTACGAGTGTATCCGAGCAGCCTGCAGAGGTCACAACACTTCGGTCTACTAGGATCAACTTCATCCATGGTATTATAGATTCTGGTGGACCTCGGTCACCTTTCTCTTGCATGTCTCATATTAAGGTAAGGGATGACAGTAGGTCCGTCATATGGCGGCCAAAGTCCTTCTAGAATAGACGATGTAAATCCCATCGGGTACACGTTGAACACCTTAGACATTTTGTAAACATCATCAACATATATTGCCCAATTCAACCACGATTGAGCACAACATGTGATTGCATAGAAACATGGGTAGTGCAGAGCCTGAAGGTAGCCACAGTTGCAGGTATGATCTCTAAGGAAAACTCGATACGTACTCAGTGAGAAGTTACCAGTAGGAGCCGTCTCGGCAATAATATACTCATACGGATGCCTGTCAAATAGAGTGACACTAAAACATCTCGAATATATCAAGTTGCGCTCTATGGCTTTCACCATTGCCTGGCAAAACTAGTGCTTAGAGCCCAATTGCGCATCTACCATCTGACCTCGAATCACAAACAGTCTGCAAGTTGTAAGTATGTCGACTTGACCAACAAAGTGACTGGTAGATTTCTTGTGCCCTTCAAAATAGAGTTAAAACACTCAGATATGTTGATCGTCTTGTGGCTAAAACGTCTGCTGCTATTCTTGTGCTGAGTCCACTTATCCTGCTCCATTCTGTTTTGTCAATCACATATATCCGGATTTTCAGTTCTCCTAATATAGAACCAATAGTCAAACTCTGATTCAGTCTTCGCATAAGCAGCATTCACAAGTAGCCTCTTCGCATCTTGGCCCTTGAAACTGAGGGAGAAATTGGCAGCAACATGATGAATGCAAAATGCTCGATATGCATAAGGAGGTAGCCAATCACTATCAGGTGCCTCCAGTGCAGCCTTGATGCTAAGGTACCTGTTAGATATCACCAAAATACCCTCTTGTGGAGTCACATGTCTTATCAGGTTGGTAAAGAAAAAGGCCCAGGACTCTACATTTTTCCCTTCCACAAGTGCAAACGCAATGGGTAAGATATTCAAGTTTCTATCTTGCGCGATAGCCAAGGATAAAGTACATCCATACTTACCATACAAGTGAGTACCATCGATGCTGACTAGCGGCTTGCAATGTCGAAAAGCCTCAATACAAGGAGAAAAGGTCCAGAAAGTACACGGTTGATTCATCAACCTAATCACCAACTCTAACTAGAGAGATCTTCAACAGAGCAATGGTTCCCTCCATGGTGGACTGCATATGATCCAATGGGGCAACTCGCCATAGGACTTTTTCCAAACTCCGTAGATATATACTACTATCTTCTACTTTGCCATCCACACCTTCCTGTAGCTAGGCCTAAATACATAGGTTACTTCAGTAGCTTGCTACAATAACTTTATCATAACCGCAACATCGGTTCTAACCAATGGAAAGATCCTTGCATAAATGACATGATAATCAAGCTGCTGGTGATCGTTTGAAATCGAGATGGCCAAGCAAGTGTGAGATCTGTTGTACCTCCTAACTTTCCATGTGCTCTTCCATTGCCAGAGTGTGATACAAATCAACTATGTGCAACTTTTACCGAACTCCTCGTATCTCCCGTGGTATTTAAGATGGTTTGACTCTATCACCCTGTACTCAACTTCACGCCGGATATTGTAATCTTTTATACTCAACATAGCTTTCTCCTTACTTTGGAAAGATTGGCCAATCTGAAACTTCGTAAGAGCGATTGGATCATACAGTCCCTGACTCCCAGAGGTAGGATTTACGTCCAGCTGTTGGCTGATGGCCTCCAAGTTCAAGGTTGACAAATGTGGAGGATGTTGCTATGTGGTGGAACTCGATGGCCCATGATGTGTAGGTGGATTGCCGCGAGTATTCTCATCACTGTCTCCAACAATGTCAATAGGCTCTTCATTTAAAACATCCTCTCGCATCGCATTTTCAATTCGATCTGGTCTAGCCTCAACTACAAAATCAGGAATTAGGCAAGGTGAACTAGCCATCCCAACTGCAATAGATGGAGGACCAACCAACGGACAAGCAGGTGCAACCACAGGCATCGAGGTTGAGGTACCCCCAACCTAGTCGACTGAGGATTCAGCACGATGCCCCAGAGCTGTCAACACCATCTTCCAACTTGGCAAATAACTTGTGTATTCTAACTTTCGAAAAACTTCACCTACAATGAAACCATACCTGCATGTCTTCATCGGACCCTATCACAAATGTATCGTACGTCACACCAGTTGACACAACAGCAATAGGGGATCATGTAAAATAACTTTTTCACCCACTTTGTCCCACATATCCCAGCTTTTGTAATATGCTAATTTTTAACTTTGAAAACATATTCGATGCCTGGATAAAGACCGTCAATAGTTCCCTATGCGCAAATTTAACATCGTGTTTTTTGTTTTTCTGAATTTCGCTAGAGCAATGCACTAAAGTTAGAAAACTCTCCTGATCACCATCCATATGTGAAAATGACACTCTACTACTTCTCAATTGCCTGGGTTGGGTATGTATAAAGAATAATTCTATGCATAAATCGCTACTATCTCCAGCGATTTTTACCTAACCCCCTTTGAACATAAACCACTATAGCCAACATTATGTGTGTTGCCCCTCCTTCAGAAATTGCTACAGCCTATAGCAGTTTCTGGCCAGCTCTATTTCAACATAAATCGCGGCTACCAGTAGCGAATTACATTCAGTTTAAATTCGTTGGAGCCTGTAGCGGTTTTTATAGTTATACAAAAGTTGCAAATAAGTATGCAGTTTCAAAAAGTTATAATAGAGTAAAATTGGTTTCCAATCATTTTAATTCAGTAACTTGTCCTAACAAAAAATAAGGTTACTATTTTCACATTCTACAAAATTTATAAAATAAATTTTGGACAATAAATAAATTCTTAATAAATTATATATTAGATATTATTATTTACGTAATAATATATATTATTGGTTATTAAGTTATAATTAAATTCTAACTCAATTTTTAGTAATTAAAATTTAAATGAATATTTTACATCTATAATCAATTTTGTTTTTGTTATTAAAATTAAAAAAAGGTGAGTTGTTAATCAATTTTGAATTTAAATTTAATTTTGAATAAAAAAATAAAAAAATAAAATTTTTATCTCATTGACTAGAGCTAAATTTAAAATAAAAAATTATATTGTATATCATATTGTAGAATAGTGTGGTCATTTGATTTTTTTAAAAGCAATTAGTGTCGAATAAAATGGTATAAAAACTTAGAAAAATGTATTTAAGAATCCAAAAGATAATAATTTATTTTTTAATAGAATAAATTACTAAATAACAAACGTTATTATGATTTCTCCTCACACAAACTAATACTCGACGATGGTGTTACAGTAATGCATGTTACTAAAGAATATTAACTAATTCAATAGCTTTCGTAATGGTATATGTAAGTTTGCAAGCTTGAAAATCGTGTCATAAAATGTGTGAAGTTTTAACAAGTAACAACGTCGATCATATTGTTTTGACTTTTTTTTTTGAAAGCAAAGAGCTCAACACAGAACAGTGGAGCAGTCAAACAGAAACAAACAAAACAAACAATTACAATAAATGCAGTAACATTAAAAGAAGTCCCCTTGTCATCTCTGGCATTGTCATCAACAACTAAAGGAGTCCACACCTCTCCACTCGTTGTGGCTCAACACAGTCATGTAAGTGATTTCTTCAACACATTTGCTTTTATTCTAAAATATCCTTCTATTCCTCTCCAGCCATATGTTCCAAACCACTGCACAGAAGCACCTCAGTCATTGCTCTTTATCCTCTTTCCTCCTTGGCCCCTCCGTCCAACACAGAAAATGTTCCCTCATTGTCCCTGAAATAGACCATTGCTGGCCAATCATCGATAACCAAGCACTCCACACATGCCAAGCAAATTCACAACATAGAAACAAATGGTGTACATGTTCCGCACACTTATTGCATAGAACACGGACGTTATCTTCCTGGTTAATGATCCCTAGCCGGCTTAACCGCTCTTTTGTATTCACTCTACCTACCAGGACAAACCAAGCAAATAGCTCTACTCTAGGTGGAACCAACCCTTTCCAGATAGTCTTTGTGAAGTTGTAACTTGTCACCTCCTCCGGGAGTGTCGCCTCCTGCAAAATCTGAACAAATGAGTTAGTTGAATAAACTCCTTGTCTATCATATTTCTATACTACCATATCCTCTCTGTTAACTACTAGTTGCACAGGTCTTAATGCCTCATGTAATTGACACAGTAGTCCCAACTCCCATTGAAAGAGCTCTCTTCTCCACTGGAAGTTCCAAATCTAGTATAGCCCATCTCAAAACCCACAATCCCCTATAACTGATGACAAGTCATCTTAGCCTAATTTCACTAGTCTTTTTCTTTTGTTTTCAAGTGATTTTATGCATTTTCTTGAGCCATAAGTAAGCCAATTGGGTAGAATTTCATGTTTCCTTTGATTCAATCAACCATGGATGAATTAATGCAATTTCATGAGATTTTGTGCTATAATTGTCATAAATTATGAAAGAAAGACAATCTCATGATTTTGAGCATAGCTTTGATGTTTTTGGTTGATTAATGATAGGTGAAAAGAGCTTTGAAGAAGGTTGAAGAAAGAAGGAATGGCAAGGAGTAAGAGAGAACAAAAAGCTTGAGCCAAAGCTTGCCTCAAACTTTAGCTCAAACTTTAGGAGGAGTTGAATTCACCCTGGAAGGAGCAAAAGCTTGCGCCAACGTTTGCCCTCAAGCTTTTAGGCAAACGTTGGCGCCACAACAAACACCCAGGGGAGCAAAAGCTTGCGCCAACGTTTGCCCTTAAGCTTTTAGGCAAACGTTGGTGCCACAACAAACACACCCAGGGGAGCAAAAGCTTGCGCCAACGTTTGCCTCAAGCTTTTAGGCAAACGTTGGCCAAGAAGCATTTAAGGGGGATCCACGTTTGGCTCAAAGTTTGACCTCAAACTTTGGCTCAAACGTGGATGACAGCAAAGAGAGGCTAGCTGATATGAAAAGCTTAAGCCAAAGTTTACCTCAAACTTTGACTCAAGCTTTAATGGTTCATGGCCCGGTTCACAAGTGGGTTTCTCTCCAACTCCAAGAGCAATCAACAGAGGCTTTTGTCAACCCAATTCCATCAAGAGCAAAAGCCCAATTCAAGGCTTGAAGATCATTTGAAGAGAGTGTATAAATAGCTTAGAATTTAAGTTTTTCAGGGAGCTTTTCTTTTAGAGCTTTCTTTTAGAATTTTCATAGTACTCACAGTAGAGAGCTCACTTTACATTTTGGTTGTTGCTTTTAGAATTTGAGAGTTCCTGGGAAGAAGAATTAAAGTCTCTTCCTCTTAATTTTCTTGTTTTCAATTTCATCTACACTTGTCTTGAGTCTTGGGTGTTGAAGAATTGAGGAAATTCTGTCTCAATCTCACCTTGAGATCCATCTTTCTATTTTGATTTACTGCACTCTTGAGAAATTGAGATTTGAATTTAGTTCTTCTTCTGTTTCATTTTAAATTCTCTTGCAATTGAATTTTGGTTTTGATCTAGGAAGGTATTGAGATCTAGACTTGGTTATCTAGTCTCTTGGGTCCTGAGATCTGGAGTTTTCATTTTGATTTCTCTGTTGAATGCGTCTTCAAGTTCATTTACATTTCCAGTTGAGATCCGGTTCATTTTAATTCCTCTTCTACTTTTCTGTTTATTGCAATTTACTTTTCCTTGTCTAATTTCTGCAAATCCACTTCCTGATTCCCTTTATAATTCAAGCTATTTACATTTCTTGCACTTTAAGATTCTGCAATTTACATTTCTTGTGTTCTAAGTTTCTTCCATTTACTTTCTCGTTCTTTAAGATTCAGCTCTTTAATTTTAGTTCCCTTTAATTTCCTGCAAATTCACCCTTCCCCTTTAATTTTACTGCAATTTAGTTTCTGCAAATTACAAACCAATCAACCAATACTTGATTCGCTTGAGTAAATCAACCACTAAACTAAAATTGCTCAATCCTTCAATCCCTGTGGGATCGACCTCACTCATGTGAGTTATTATTACTTGATGCGACCCGGTACACTTGCCGGTGAGTTTTGTGTCGGATCGTTTTCCGCACATCAAGTTTTTGGCGCCGTTGCCGGGGATTGAAATAGATTGACAATGATTAAGTAAGGTGGTAGTCTAGATTAAGCACTTTTTCTTTATTTTTCTTTATTTTTACTAAGCACATTAACTGTTTGACACATTGTGTCACCTAACCCTCTAACCACATTCTAGCACTAGAATGTTCATGTTTCATTTGGTTTGTTTGTGATTTTTGCAAGTCATGGAGGCTGAGATGCGTGAAGAGAGAGTGAGCAACAATGCTCAACCTGCAAGAAGGGTGTTAGCCTCTTACACTATCCCCAATCCCAAACATTATGGGAGTAGCATCCTCACCCCAAATGTTCAGGCAAATGACTTTGAGTTGAAGCCTCAACTAATCACCTTGGTGCAGAATAATTGTGCTTATGGAGGTGGCCCTCTTGAAGACCCCAACCAACATTTGTCTATTTTCTTAAGGATTTGTGAAACAGTCAAGACAAATGGGGTTCATCCTGACATTTACAAATTACTTCTGTTCCCATTTTCTTTGAGGAGGCAATGCTACTCAATGGCTGGAAACCTTTTCCAAAGAGAGCATTAACAATTGGGATGAATTGGTGAGTAAATTCCTAGCCAAGTTCTACCCACCTCAAAGGGTAATCAAGCTGAAAACAGAGGTGCAAACATTCATTCAAGTGGATGGAGAGTCACTGTATGATGCCTGGGAGAGATACAAGGCCTTAATCAGGAAATGTCCCCCAGAAATGTTTAGTGAGTGGGATAGACTCCAAAACTTCTATGAAGGGTTGACCCAGAAAGCTCAGAAGCATTAGATCATTCAGCAGGAGGCTCATTGCAGCTAATGAAGACAGCAGAGGAAGCCCAAAACCTCATAGAGATGGTGGCAAACAATCAATACTTTTTTGCTCATCAAAGACAACACCACCCATCCCAGAGAAAGTGTGCACTGGAGTTGGAAGGAGTGGACACTATTCTATCTCAAAACAAGGTGATGCACCAGCAAATCCAGCAACAACTTGAGCAAATGGCTAAGAGAATTGATGGACTGCAACTTGCTGCAGTGAATACACAAAGCCAATCTCAAACCTCACATGGGTGGAATTAATCTGAAGAAAGTTTTGGGACATTCAATCATGAGCAACAAAATCCTGAGCAGGTGCAATGCATGAATAACAATTCAAGTTCATTTCAACATAATTCTCATGGTGATGCACACAAGACACCCTGGAAGACTCATTCTAATTCAAGGTGGGGTGAGCACCAAAATCAAAGACAACGAGACTTCAACTATAGCAGCATTAGCAACACAAACAACCAAAGCCATTCATCCAATAATACTAACCAATTTAAAAACCCACAAAACACATACCACCAACCCCATAACAACTCACAAAACCACCAGAATAACTTTTCCACATCCACATCTCACCCACAAAGTACCCCCACAATTAATTCAAACAACTTCCAGCAACAACCATCTCATTTCACACAACCACAACCAAATTCAGACTCTCAAAGAATCTCAAGTCTCGAGAAAATGATGGAGAAACTCATGAAAAATCAAGAGATGGCAAGACAAGATCAGGAAGCTGCAAGGAAAGATCAGGCTCTGGCATTCAAAAACCAAGAGGCCTCAATCATAAATCTTAAAAGACACATGGGGCAAATGGCTAAGCAAATTTCAGAAATGGATGAGAAGAGAGCAAATACATTCCCCAATGTCACTGAAGAACACCCAAGGGACAAAGGAAAAGCCACAAAATGGGAGGAGTGCAAAGCAATCACAATGGGAAGTGAGAAGACTATGAAGAAGGAAGCCATCAATCAGGACAAACACAACAGAGAAGTTCCACAAGAAGAGCCAGAGGAGAGAAGTAAAGAGGATCAAGAAACCAAAAACGCACAAGTTTCAAAGGGATACAAGAACATCCTTGAACCACAACTACAAGAGAAGAGGGAAGAAGTGAATCCTTGTGTCTCCAAACTTCCATACCCTCAGAGGTTTAAAAAAGAAAATGAGGATAAGCAATACTCAAAATTCCTGGACATATTCAAGACACTTAGCATCAATATTCCTTTCTTGGAAGCACTTGAACAGATGCCACTATATGCCAAATTTATGAAGGAAGTGCTGACAAAGAAAAGATCCCTGAAGGAAGGACAGATTGTTGAGATGACAAAGGAATGTAGTGCTATCCTCCAAAGAGAGTTTCCAGAAAAGAAAGATGATCCTGGGAGTTTTTACATACCTTGCACCATAGGAAACATAACAATTGAGAAGTCATTCTGTGACCTCGGTGCAAGCATAAACTTGATGCCTTTGTCTCTAATGAGGAAACTTAAAATTTCTGAGCTGAAGTCCACACAAATAGTTCTCCAAATGGCTGACAAATCCATTAAGCAAGCACTGGGAGTTGTGGAGAATGTGTTGGTAAAAGTGGAAAAATTCTTTCTCCCTGCTGACTTTGTTATCTCAGATATAGAAGAGGACCCTAACACTCCCATCATTCTGGGTAGGCCTTTCCTAGCTACAGGCAGAGCATTGATAGATGTTGAAAAAGGGGAATTGTTGCTGAGAGTGCATAATGAGCACCTAGCATTCCATGTTTTTAAAACCCTGCATGAGCCCACTCAAGAAGAAGATTGTATGAAGGATAAGGCCAGAGATCAAAGCTTGAAGGAGGCATTCAATGAGTCAAATCCAAGACTTCTAAATCCACGATTGAAAGAAGTAGAGATGGTGCAACAGACCAAAGAAATCAGGGAGGAACTAGATCCAAAACCCCCAGATGAGAACCTCAACACCCCAAATAAAGAACCACCAAGACATGAATTATCTTCTGAGAAAGAAAAGAAGAAGAGGCCAAAAGGGTGGAGAAACAAGAAGATCCCTACTGAAGGCTTTTCACCAGGGGATAAAGTAGTGTTAAACACACAACCAATGAAGGTGTCTCCACAATTATCTGAATACTACACTGTGAACCGGGTCCTTTCACTTGAACACCTAGAGATCATCAAAGAGGAGACTGGAAGGAAGTTCACAGTAAGAGGAGAAAAGTTGAGGCACTATGATTTTCAACCGCCATGATCAAAGAATGAAGGATGTCAAGCTAGTGACGTTAAAAGAGCGCTTGTTGGGAGGCAACCCAACCTGAGGTAGTTTTTTTTTCATAGCTAGTTCAATAAAAAGGTTAAGTAGATTCACCTGTATTGCAAGAAGCTAAGTTTGGTGTTGCACACCAAAACAATTTAAGGGAGAATGAAGGATTCTAAGTTTGGTGTTCCACCAAAATCTCATTTAAAAACACATTCTCACCTTCTGCATAAAGGGTTGCTAGCTCCAAGCAATCAGATGAATCATTTAATCATTGTCTGTTTCTAGTTTTTAGTTTTATTGCCTTTAGCAAAGACACAAGGATTTCACATGTGGTTAACTTAATGCATCAGAGGCAGTGGCAAGGGACTAAGTTTGGTGTTCACACACCAAAGTAAGTTCAAAAGCCTACAAGAAAGTCTTGCACACTAACCAATTACCTAAGGGCTTGAGAAACAAGCAACTTCCATTAACTCTGCAGGAATTCAATCACTCTCTTGGGAGGGCTACACACCATTAGCTGAGAGTAAGAAGAAGAAGCCACCAAGAGGTTGTATTGTCACTTAACTCCATCAGCATTGAATTACTCTAAATTGGAAGTTTGAATATGCCCATCTTAACAGTAACTATTAGTTTAGTAGTTATGCATCTTGAATATTCTTTGCAATAAGTAGGCTAGTCTAAGTATGTGCTTGTGTGTTTACATTCACTTAACTGAATGCATGCCTTGTCCCCTAAGTCTTTTCAATTCAATAAAAGAAATGTTTGAAACATGAAGTAAGATGGTTCATTGCAAGCTGGAAGTCAAATAATAGTGAGTGGTGGTATGTATGTGTGATTGTATGATAGCTCACTTTTAGTGAATAAAAGAACTAGATTGTCTCCTTTTAAGTAGAAACTAGCTCACTGTCTATGAATCTCAATCAAATAAAAGTCCTTGGTTAAAAAGAAAAACAAAAAGAGAAAAGAAAAAGCCAAAAGTGGCAACAGAACAAAAGAAAAAAGAAACAAAGCTAGACACCAATAGCTTGAACCTTAGAATATATGCCTGTGGTGTCTTTGTACTAGGATCTGCTTGGATTATTAATTTCTTTGGAGTGCATCAACACTTGGTGACTTGGGTTAACTAACCCGGGATCATCAACTGAAAGTCCACTATCAAGAGCAACCTAACTACAAGGCATTTAGTAACCCAAAGAGGTGCTGGGCATCAATGTTTTAAGAAGGAATGTGAGCCAAGTGTCTATAGTGAATAATGTGTCAAGCATAAAGAAAGAAAAGAACTTGTTACACATGACACTGAACTGAAGCTTATAGAGAAAAATAATAGTCAAGGACAAAGGAATAATGAGAGGTCATAGCAGTGTGTTGGATGCTTGAAGGATACTTTCTAGGCCTAAAAGTCAATAAGAAGTAAGTGTTTACATATCTACATAAAACCCCATGAGCTACCAATAATACTCTGCTAGCATAAGCATCTTCTTCTATTTCAATCTTTCTTCTCAATAATTCCTTTCTTGCTTGGGGACAAGCAATAACAGACCCACATTAGTTTGAAACAGAGAAAAGCTTGGAAAACTGCTCTTTTAGAGGCCCACAAAGCAGCCAGATATCCTCCCAAAACCGCGTACGCCGCCCATCACCAATCTCCATAGACAACCATGTAACCATTTTATCCCTTATATGGTCATTCGTTATTTGTAGCTGGCAAATATTCTTCCACGGTCCTCCCCTAGTAGGTAGCACTTGGGTTGACAGCAACTCATGAGGATTCAGATTATAAAAGGAACAAACCACCTTCTTCCACAACAAGCAATCCTCCTTGGCAAATCTCCACCACCATTTAAATAGCATAGCTATGTTACGAACCATAGCATCCCCAAATCCCAACCCGCCTCGTTTTTTCGGGGCCTGCACCACTTCCCATTTTACTAGTGCCATCCCATTACTGCCATCATCCTTACTCCACAAGAACCTTCTTTGCAGTGAAATTAATTTCTCAGCAATAGCTTTTGGCAACTTGAACAAGCTCAAAAAATACACAGGCAAACTGTTTAATACTGATTTAATCAGCACCAACCTTCTAGTTTTATTCAAAACTTTAGCCTTCTACAGACTTAGCTTCTCATTCACTTTGTCAATTACAGGCTTCCAGGTCTTCACCAATCTCGTATTTGCACCTAAAGGAATACCCAGATATTTGACTGGAAGGGACTCGCCCTTACACCCCAACAACTGGCACATATTCTGGGTCCACTGTTCTTCACAATTTATTGGAATCAAGCTCGATTTGTCAAAATTAATACTAAGACCTGACATCAATTCAAAGCATCTCAACAGTCGCCTGTAATTCTTGATAGTGTCCGCCTCCGGTGGGCAAAACAGAATTGTATCATCAGCAAACTGAAGAAGTGACAGCACTATACTATCTCTGCCAATCACCGGAGGTGATATACGCCCATTCCTGACTGTCTCTCCCACCAATCGATGTAGAACATCCACAACTAGTACAAATAAGCACGGAGAATGCGGATCACCTTATCTCAAACCTCTTTCCATCTTGAATGGCTTAGATCGCGACCCATTTATCAGAACCGACATAGATGCTTTGGAGAAACACTCCATCACCCACGACCTCCATCTATTGCCAAACCCCATCTTTTGCAACACTATGTCCACAAAACTCCACTTGACTCTATCATAAGCATTCTGAAAATCTAACTTGATTATTGCTGCATACTTTTTTCTCAGTTTGAGCCAGTTTACCGTTTCACATGCAATGAGTGCCCCATCATGTATTTTTCTGCCCCTTACAAATGCACTCTGGGTTTCCCCAACCAAAGCTGGCATCACAGGTCTCATCCTCCTAACCAAAACCTTGGAGATTACCTTGTACACGCATCCAACCATGCTAATAGGTCACAGATCTTTAATCTCCTTAGCTCCAATAAACTTAGGTGCCAACGCCACCCAAGTGATGTTAGAGTCTGTCGGCAACCTTGACGTCTGAAAGAATTCCATCACTGCAGCCGTGAATTCAGGCCCAATCTCACCCCAACACCTCTTGACAAAGTTCATGTTGTACCCGTCGCACCCTGGTGCCTTAGAGGACTCACAATCCCAGACAGCTTCTCTGATCTCCTCAGCTATCGGCATCGCCTCCAGATTTACAGAATCTTCCAGCGCTATCCTACTTACCAGACCATCTCTGAAGCTCATCATAGGAGACTTCTCTTGGTGATATAACTCTTTGTAGAATTTCTTAATAGCAATTTTTATTCTAGCTTGGTTCCTGACCTGTCTATCGTTGATTATTAGTGTATCAATCCTATTATTCCTCTGCCTTGCTGAAGCTATATTGTGAAAGTATCTTGTATTTTTGTCCATCTCTTTTGTTTGTCGTGACCGGAAAACAAATCCCAAAGTACTGCTATGTATTGATGAGAAATTGTTCAATTTTAAAGACAAATACTATTTTTCTACAATATTTTTTAATTCGACAAGTCAAAGACTAATCTACCGTAAATTGAAATCTCATTTAAGGGTCTACAACTAATCAATAAATTACTACACTTACAAGACAAAATTTAAATTTCTAATACTTAAACGGACGAATAAGATAATTGCTCGATTAACCCAAATTAATTAAAATAAATAATATTTATTTTTAATATTTTCAACATTCAAAATCATTAAACTTTAGTATTAATTGTAACTCTATAAAATATTACAGTGATAATCACTATATATATTTTTATTTAATTTTTTAAATAAAAAATTTATATATTGTTAAGTTTTTATATATTATCTCGTGTACAACATAAAAATATACACTAATTTATTATAACAAATAAGTTAAGTCAAATATATATATATATATATATATATATATATATATATATATATATATATATAGTGGCGGAACCAGAAATTTTATAAGAGGGGGCCCAATTAAATATAAAATATAACAAAAAATTAACAAAATATGATTTGTAGCATATATATCAAAAAAGTAATTATATTATATAAAAGTCAATGTTCAACTACATACTAAAACTTTATGGTTCAAACTTTATGTATGCTCTACGAATTTCATCTTGTTGATTGATAGGATAATTCTAAATTTGCGGACGCTTTCCGAGATCACGCATCAATGTATCAATATTAACTTGATCTATTTCAGTCCTTGCTATTTTGGAAGCAGGGGGTTGAATATCTTGCTCAATAAGTTGTGTCACAGGTTGTTCAATAATATTTTGAACATTACTCAAAGAATTTGAAGCTGAATTTTGTTCATCATATATTCTCTCTTTTCTCTTGAAAAATGAGTGAATTGTTTTCATCTTTGACATTTTTAACTTAACTTGAACTATCTAACAAAAAAAACAAAAATAATTGCATATATATTATTTTCTTAAAAAAAATATTAAACCTATTGAGCAATAACAAATAATTTTAGAAACACAAATATATAATAACCAAAAATAAAGTTATTGATTTACCTGATTATTTTTTGTTCCAAGTCTCACAAAAAAATAATTCTATTGAGTTTTGTCCTCACTTCAATCTTTGAACACTGTCCATTATAAAAAAAATAAATTAATTATTTTAAATAAATAATGTAAATAATACTTGACATTGTCATTAACTTAAAAAAAATTGAAATATACCTCTTTGAATCTTTGTTGTGCATTCAATGGTTAATATTTTGTTGTTCACTTCTCTTCAATGGTTTTTCTTCATATGTCTTGTTTTGGTATGGAAAGAAAATTAAAATGAGAAGAGTAGAAGACCAAAAGTTTGGGAATCACTAAAAGAGAGAGAAAAGTGACGCTATGCCTATGATAGTTTGAAATAAATATTTGAAAAATGTACTAGGGTTACTTTAATTAATAGTATGGGCTTGGGCTAGTATAATAGAACCATTTTTATTAATTATTAGAATGAGCTATTTGTTAACAAGAACAACAATAATTCAAATATCCAATACATAGTGCAGTTTTTAGTTATTTTAATTTATAAAATTTTGTAACTTATATTTTTTTTAATATTATATATAAAAAAATTTAATATTATTAATTATTACTATTTACTATTTTTTTTAAAAAAATTTGGAGGGACCATGGCCACCTTAGGTCCCCCGTGGATCCGCCACTGTGTATATATATATATATATACGAGTGCAAAATAAAATAAATAAAAATAAAAAATAAAATAAATATTTTAAAAATAATAATTTTTATTTTGAGATATATATTTTTATATATAGTACTCACTACTTTTATATATATATATATATAATTACGTGCAGATTAAATGTCTTTAATTTTAAATCTTTTTTAAATTTTAGTTTTTTTTTATTCTGCGAGTTTATTAGATTGGTACAGATTAGGAGTTTTTATATATTATCTCGTGTACAACATAAAAATATACACTAATTTATTATAACAAATAAGTTAAGTCAAATATATATATATATATATATACACACACGAGTGCAAAATAAAATAAATAAAAATAAAAAATAAAATAAATATTTTAAAAATAATAATTTTTATTTTGAGATATATATTTTTATATATAGTACTCACTACTTTTATATATATATATATATATATATATAATTACGTGCAGATTAAATGTCTTTAATTTTAAATCTTTTTTAAATTTTAGTTTTTTTTTATTCTGCGAGTTTATTAGATTGGTACAGATTAGGCCCATTTTAGCATCTCTATATCAAAATCTAGCATTATAGATAAAAGATAAGAACATAGATATAGATTTATCAATTATTTTAGTATAAGAAAAAAAATCAACTAATCACATAAGTTCCTTTGCATTTTATAAAAAAGTAAAAATAAAAATTTGAACTATATATATATTAATTAACGCTAAACTTTTATTGATTTTATATTCTTTTAATTTTCACATTTTTCTTTTGGTTAAGATTATGAATACTAATTAACGCTAATCAAACCTAAAATTATGAAATAATTTTAACTAATGGATTAAAAATGTAAATTATTTTAAAATTAAGTAGAAAACTAATTGTACTAATTGTAATTACAATTTCACTAAATAGACAATAAAAATTGTGAACAATAAATTATCTCTCAGACTCATCAAATATGAATAAACTTAATTAATTTAAAATTTAAATAAGTTAGGAGGTAACCGCTGAAAGCATAATGGTTGTAGATAATGTGTGCATGCTTAATGGGAACTGATTGCACGTACTCATAAGCTGAAAATGAGGAGATTATTTAGAACCCTCATTCCCCTCATTCCTTCATTCTCTGCACCACATATACATCCCCACTCCACTCTCTGTTAATTAATTCCACTTCTTTTTCATTCTCTGCAACACCAAGTATATATCTACTACCACATATACATCTCCACTCTACTCTCTGTTAATTATTAAACAGTTTTCACATTC
This sequence comes from Arachis hypogaea, assembly GCF_003086295.3. Lineage (NCBI taxonomy): Eukaryota > Viridiplantae > Streptophyta > Magnoliopsida > Fabales > Fabaceae > Arachis > Arachis hypogaea. The sequence goes on from NC_092038.1 coordinate 129,966,953, forward strand.
TAAATTCCAATGCCGATCTCCTTTCAATATCACTACTATTATTACATTATTGTTCTCCTCGCCATCTCCCTCAGAGCAGGTGCTCCTCAGTTTTCCACAGTATTTTCTTTTGTGATACGTCTTTGTAGTTTATCTATGTTACATGTGCTTTTTGACAAAGTATTGATACGGGTACTCGAATATATATTGGATATGCTTCATGATCATCTAAAATTATGTTATATATAATTTGTGTATTTTATATTCTTACACGAGAAATGTTAGAGAGTCGAAGTATGTTGTTGAAAAAAGTGATGGCCCGATGGCTCTCTAGCTTTTCTCTTTTTACATTGTACCCTTATTTATACATACAACTGAGTAGCTTATATTGTAGTAATTATATACATGTATGTTTTGGTGTCACAGATGGGACACAATTGATACTGGTAAACAACTGCAAGGAAAATGTATGGCCGGGTATTCTTGGCAATGCAGGTCAGGATTCTCCTAAGGAGGGAGGCTTTCTCCTTCCAAGCGGAGAAGAGGCGGAGATCCAAGTCCCAAGTGGTTGGTCAGGGAGGATCTGGGGAAGACAAGGGTGCATATTCGATGACAAAACAGGCAGAGGAAGTTGCGAAACCGGCGACTGCGCAGGCCTTTTACAATGCAAAGGTATAGGAGGAGCCCTTCCTGCAACGCTAGTGGAAATGACGCTTGGAACCTCACAGAATCCGCTGCATTTCTATGATGTGAGTTTGGTTGACGGATTTAACCTTCCGGTGTCAATGAGGGCGGTGGGGGGAAGCGGAGAGTGTGGTGTTGCGGCGTGTGAGGCAGATTTGAATGGTGTGTGCCCTGTAGCGCTTGTATTGGAGAGGAATGGGAAGGTTGTGGGGTGCAAAAGTGCGTGTTTGGGTGCAAGAACCCACAGGTATTGCTGCAGTGGGGAATATGCTAACCCGGACAAGTGCAAGCCCACACTCTTTGCTCGAATCTTCAAGGCTGCTTGTCCACAGGCTTATAGCTATGCTTATGATCACTCTTCAGCCCTCAAGACTTGTAAGGCACCTCGCTATTCCATTACATTTTGCCCTCCCAAACCGTAGCTATCTGTTTTTACTTTGATTATGGTTGACGGTGTTGTCACATCTGAAACTCTGCTTTTCTATTAAGTGCTCATGTTATAATAATAAGTTCAAATCAAATGTTAGGAATTTTTTACTCTCTCTCATACCATAGAGGTAAAAAGAAAATCCAGCCTTCTCTTCTGATCTTTAATAGTTTTTTTTTTTATATATGTATAAGCTTCAGCCTGATGATGACTGTATATATATAATGGATTGTGATGATAGAGAATGTTCTTAGCATTGGATTAGGAGACAGAACAAGCTATTCCAAAAATTAAAGCACTTGTTCTTTGATTCCATTTCTAACCAATCTTTACCTACTAAATATAAGATGAAAGAATTGTATTGGCAAGTCTTCCACGCAAATGGAACAATATGAATAAATTTACATTGGAATGCATGTTGTGTAATTGATAAATATTAATTTCTACATACAAAAATAAAGGACTTGGAGAAACGCTTCTATATATCTGGAGCAAATCCATTTATTTGCTTTATTCCATATATTTTTTAACGAAAATATTAGGAGGGTGACATTTTAGTGTAAAAGAAAAAAAGAAAAAATTAATTAATATTGATTCAGATATAAAATAAAAATAAAAATAAAAATATCGATTATCTATCATATTTCTCTATTATTTTGTTTGTTATATATTCTCAGCAACATGTATATTTTCTGGCCCACTTTGACTTTCGCATGAGCTTGAAATTTAGTGACAAATTTAAAAATTTTAATAATAGAATAATATATATATATATATATATATATATATATATATATATATATATATGATAACAAATTTTATAATTATACTATATTATTATAAAATATAATTAGTCTTTAAATAGTCTGATTAATAAATTATTAAAATAATAAAGTAATAATTTAAAATAATAATAATAATATTTAAAATTATTTTATATAATATAACATCTATAATGTTATATATATAATATTTATAATTATATATTTATTATATTTAAAATTATATAATTATTTTAATAATAATTAATAAATATTAAATAAAATAACTTTAGTCTGTTTAGGCTTATTTTCTCTCGTACATCATTTTTATTTTAATTTCATTATATTATTAATGGTATTTTTGCTTGTTAACTTTTATTTAATAAAATATTTTTTTATAATTATATTTAACAGAAGTATTTTTATAGATATATTTTTTGAATATATCTTTTTATATATATTTAAAATATAATAATTAATTATTATTAACAATAAGTTGGAAGATAATATATTGGTAATTTATCATTTTTTTTTTATTTTTATCATTAGCACCATGCCTAATATTTATACGGCTTCACCTCACGCGTTCATTATCGCCTGTGAGGTTACGTTAGACCCAACTTTACGTATCCAACGCCGGCCACCATCTACTCAAGTTTTATACACTGACGTCAAGTAGGTGGAGTTAAGTAATCAATCTTTACCGATAAAATGTGGCGTATAATCCTCTATTCCACACGGATATATCCACCCAAAATCGCATGAGCAGACGAAAAACGAAAAGGGAACCAAAATATAAGCCCAAATTAAATTAGTATATTAACTATAGCCTTACCAAGTTGGAAAATTCTATAGGATCTAATATATTGGTGTTTAAATTGTCTAAAAATTGAGAGAGATAAAAGTGAATTCTATTTTTTATTTTTGTATCAAATAATTTAAAAATTAGATATCATAAAAGATGCCATAATTTTTAGACAAATGTACAGTTAATTATTAACCCTCGTAAATTTGTGTAAAATATAAAATTTATATGTATGTTATTTGTTATTAATCTGCATGTAACTGCAGTTTTATAAGCACAAATTATGCTATGTATTTATATTTGTAAAAATTAAAAAAATAATGTATCAATCAATTATTGACTAAAATTAGTCTTGGAATTTCCGATTAATTAATTAATTAACGTGGAAACGTAGTAATAATAAGGTGGTTGTAAAACCGATAAGCTGTTTTATATGTCCCAAGTATTGGAGACTAGCTAGTCAAATATAATGAAGCACAATTTGTTAAACATGATCTGTTTCTTATATGAGAAAACATATGTCATTCTCAACATTTCAAAGCTAAAACAGAAACGAATCAAGTCCAATAAAAATAATGGAGTGTGTTGTGTCTGAGTTAGAAGGCAGGCTTCTGAAGGACTCCGATACTTTCTGCTACTTCATGCTGGTAGCTTTCGAAGCATCGGGTTTGATCCGTTTCGCGTTGTTGCTGCTTCTGTGGCCAGTGATTCGGATTCTGGACAAGGTTGGGAAGGGTGACATGGGGCTGAAGGTTATGATATTTGCGGCGGTTGCGGGTGTTGGTGAGTCAGATATAGAGTGGGTGGCGAGGGCGGTTTTGCCCAAGTTCTTGATGGACGATCTGGATATGGAGGCGTGGAAGGTGTTGAGCTCGAAGAAGGAGAAGAGGGTTGTGGTGACGAAGATGCCCAGGGTGATGGTGGAGAGGTTCGTGAAAGAGCATTTGCGCGCTGATGAAGTGGTTGGGGTTGAGCTCTGTGTCAATAGGTTTGGTTTGGCCACCGGCTTGGTTCGTGGTGGCTCCATTCATAATGTTTCAACCTCTGATTGCAAGGTAATCTTTTCAAACCGTGAAAATGGCTTGGTCTTCAACTCGATTATTTTTATATAAAAACATACATTTTCAGTGCATGCAGGAAAAGTGCCACAATGAACACCAGCTGCTCCGCCCACTTCCAGTGATCTTCCACGACGGCCGCCTAGTGAAGCGGCCAACACCCTCCACCGCTCTCTTAATCCTCCTATGGACGCCCTTAGGCATTTGCCTTGCCATAATCCGCATCATCGTTGGCTCCCTCCTACCCTTTTGGGCCACCCCTTACGTCTCAAGGCTCTTCGGCGGCAAGGTCGTGGTCAAAGGAAGGCCACCGCCACCCGCCTCCCTTGGAAACTCCGGCGTGCTCTTCGTGTGCACTCACCGTACCCTCATGGACCCCGTAGTCCTCTCCGCCGTGCTCCGACGCCAAATCCCAGCCGTCACATACTCCATCTCTCGCTTATCAGAAATGCTGTCGCCAATTCCAACGGTTAGGTTAACAAGAATACGACACGTGGATGCGGAGAAAATCAAAGAAGAACTATCGAAAGGCGATTTGGTGGTTTGTCCAGAAGGAACAACATGCCGTGAACCCTTCCTTTTACGGTTCAGCGCCCTATTTGCAGAGCTAACTGACCGGATAGTGCCGGTGGCCATGAACTATAGGGTAGGGTTCTTCCATGCAACTACGGCTAGAGGATGGAAAGGCTTGGACCCTATTTTTTTCTTCATGAACCCGAGACCCGTTTATGAGGTTACTTTTCTGAACCAGTTGCCGGTTGAAGCCACGTGCTCTTCGGGTAAAAGCCCGCATGACGTGGCAAACTATGTGCAGCGGATATTGGCCGCCACGTTAGGGTTTGAGTGCACAAACTTTACTCGGAGAGATAAGTATAGAGTCTTGGCTGGGAACGATGGATCTGTGTCGTCTTGCACTTCTTTCCTTCATCGGATCAAGAAGGTCATCACCACCTTCAAACCGTTTTTACAGTAACATTTTGCATTGCTTGCAACTTAATTATTATATATTAGTCAATAAGCTAAGATTATTAATCCATTGTGTTTTTTATTTATCATTACTCAGCTCTTTTATTCGTTCATTTGTTTTTATCTTGGATCTTGATTCCTGAAGAAAAAAAAGAACATATATGGGAAACATGAATCAGTGACGAAAAAGGAAAAAAGAAACAGTAATGCTTATGCTTAAAATGACTTAACATTTGGATATGGGTCCCAGAAGGTGAGATTACATTATGGGTAAATTGAAATAACTAGTGTGTAACCAAGTTCCTCCTTGACTGCCGTCGATTAACAACATAATAAAACAAGCACGTATGTGTTCAGGAAGGGGAGCGACCATAGTGTCACCAACACCCTCAACAACTACGCCCGTGTCTCATCCAGTTCATCCATGACGCTACTGTTTGGTTCTTTCCACATTATTGATGCTGCGTCAGCAACTACTGCACTTTAGCTTCACTGCTTGCTAGGTTCCTTCTTACTACCATTAACAATCGCATGCTCATGTTGAGCGACCACACAAAGGAAGAAATTATCTCCTTTTCCATATTTGTAATTTCACCATGCCTTTCAATTTATGTGAATAAGGAGATAAAATTATATTAAAGGGGATGAAGATGAACAATGAAGATTCTTACACACTATGTTCTTCATGTTCATTCAATTTGAAATTTGTTTCTTTTATTTACTTTATAAATTGTTTTCAAAAAAAAAAAACTCAAGAATCAATTATAATATAAGTTAATTTTTTATTTATAATTTTAAAATTTAAAAAATTATGATAATAAATTTTTTTAAACGAATTTATTCTTCAACTAGTAGTTAATTAGAGTTAGTTTTACTCTTAGTTAATTCCTAATGAAATTCTTTTATTTTTGACCCATAATTTAATCTGATGGACCCACTATCCAAGTGTCAACTTTTACTAAGCCGACGCCATAAACATCTTTGTCATTTTAGACGAAGCATCATAAAAGGTACTATTTGGCAATACTAGAATAACTAAAATTTTATTTAGATTAAAGAATAATTAAAATGTATTAAAGTTATAAAAGTTAGGAAGTAATTAAGTTACAAAGTTTATAAAAAAGTAAGTTACAAAATTTCTATCAATAGAAATGATGATTAGTCTCTTTAATGACTTTATGAATTGTTCTCTTTCATCGATAATTTTAAAGAGTATGATCGAAAGAAATAGTAATGTCATATTGATTTATAAAGTGGATACTTATTCGTAGGAAATAAATTTTTAAAAAATGGATACTTATTTAAAGAGTGGATAGAATGGTTGTTTTTTTTTTTTGTACTAGTTGTCGATGTTTTGCATAGAATAATGGGGGAGGTAGTCAGAAATGGAGATATATCACCGACTTTTGGTGGTTGAAAGAGATAGTATAGAGCTGTCACATTTTCAGTTTGCGATGAAATCATTCTGTTTTGTCCACCGGAAGAAGAGACAATGAAAAATTACAAGCGGCTTCTGCGTTGCTTTGAATTGATGTCATGGCTAAATATAAATTTTGACAACTCCACCTTGATACCAATCAATTGTGAAGGAGAATGGGTCCAACGCATGTGTAGTTTGTTGGGTTGTAAGAAAGGTACCCTACTTTTTAAATACCTTGGAGTTTTCTTAGGAGCAAATCTGAGGTTAGTCAAGACTTGGAAGCCTATAATTGACAAGATGCAGGAGAAACTCAGCCTGTGAAAAGCTAAGATGCTAAATAAGGCTGTGAAGTTGGTGCTTATAAAATCAGAGTTAAATAGCTTTTCCGTGTATTATTTGAACTTATACAAGATGCCAAAGGTTGTGGCTGAGAAGTTGCTTTCTCTACATAGAAGATTCCTGTGGAGTAAGGAGGATGGGAGGAATGGTATAGTAGTATTCATGGGATGCAGGCTCCTAAGAAGTTAGGTGGGTTGGGGGTTGGCGACGCTATGGTTCGTAACACTGCACTTTTATTCAAGTGGTGGTGGCGGTTTGCAAAGGAAGATTGTCCGTTGTGGAAGAAGGTGGTCTGCTCCTGTGATAATCTAAATCCGAATGAGCTACTATCCACTTAAGTGATACCTACTAGAGGAGGTTTGTGGAAAGACATATGTCAGGTCCAAATCAAGGAGCAACATATAAGGGATAAGATGATTGCAGGCTTGTCCATGGAGGTTGGTGATGGGAGGCGGACTCGATTTTGGGATGTATGGTTATAGTGTATGTGGATCTTTAAAAGATTGGTTCCCCAAGCTGTTCTCTGTTTCAAACCAATGTGAGTCGGTTATAGGGAATTGTGGGTTTTGGGATGGGTTAGAGTGGATTTGGAACTTCTAATGGAGGAGAGAGCTTTTTCAGTGGGAGTTGGACCTTCTGGGTCAGTTACATGAGACTTTGTGACCTGTGAAGCTAGTAAAGAACATAGATGATAGAGTTGTGTGGAAATATGATAGGCAAGGTGTTTTTTTGACTAACTCATTCGTACAGGTATTGCAAGAGGAATTACTACCAGAGGATATATCCAATTACAACTTCACTAAGACCATCTGGAAAGGCTTAGTACCCCCAAAGAGTGGAGTTGTTTGCTTTATTTATCTTAATAGGTAGGGTGAATACAAAGGAAAGATTGAGCCGATTTAGGATTATTAGACAGGAAGATAATGGATGCGTTTTATGTAACAAGGATGTTGAACGGGTCCATCACTTATTTCTTAACTGTGAGTTTGCTTGGTAGGTGTGGAGTAGTACGTGGGTAGCTATGCTTGGTCTGTTCCGGTTCGTTAAGGGAACATTTTCTTAGCTAGACAAAAGAGCCGCGTAGAAAAAAGGATCAAAAACAGTGGTTGATGTGCTTCTGTACAATCATTTGGAACATTTGACTATAAAGGAATATAAGGATATTTCAAAATAAAAGTAAAGGTGTGAAAGAAATTATCAACATGACATTGTTTAGCTGCAACAAGTGGGAAGGGGTAGATTCTTTTTGTTGTTGATAGCAATGTCGGAGATGACTTGGGGATTATCTTGTGTTATTTTGGTCTTTTTTGTTATCTGTTGGTTTTTTGTCTGATTCTATTTGCTCTACTTTAATGTGTTGAGCTTCTTTGTTTAGAAAAAAAATTACTTCTAAAAATTTGTTATGTAGTGGGTAATCCTAGTGGCTGCTCTTAGTTGCTTGTTCTCCTTTCTTTCTTGTGGGTGTTGCATTGCCGTCCTTTCCTATCTGTATGGTCGTGGTTATTGTGTATTACTTACTATTTATTTTCTACTCTTACTTGAATAAAATATATGATCATTTACGAAGTCGAACAAAACAATTATTATGAGGTGATCATGATGAACCATCATAGCAGCTGTTCTTAAACCAATTAGGAATTAGCATCATCAATAAAATTTGTTAAATTCAGTGTTGGAAATAAGTAGTGTTGCCACATCGAGTTAAATCTTGTTTTGGTTTTGAAGATTAGTGAGTTATATTGATTTGGTTCTTGAGATTTTAATTACTTTAAATTAGTTCTTAAAATTAAAAAAATACACTATGTTAGTTCTTTTTTCATTTTCTATTATTAAAATAATAATATCGTGAGTAACGTGACCAATTCTTACTATATTAGACATGTTCCTGTGTGAAAGTAGGTCTCAGAGGTATAGCTCGTTCTGCTAGTGCTTGAACTGGCTATCCTTGGAGCAAAGAGGATGGAACGTTATCTTCTTCCGAGGAGGCGGTGTGGGTACCTGCAAAGGGACTCCAACGCTCAAGTAAGTATGAGTGTGAGGAAGTTCAGAATAAGATTGGAATGAGTAGCGTACCTAGGACTGAGTGTGTCATTCGTATATAATGAGAGTTGTTGGAGGCCGTTATGCATATCTATTTGTTACCGGATTGTGTGGAGTTCTTGTTGGTGGCCTGACTTTCGGAGTTTTGAGGGAGGATTTGCGGGAAGATTATGTGCTGACTTAGGTTCTGAGTTTATTGGCATTAGTTGGTTTAGTGGGACGGATCATAGACACCAAGGTTGACCTGATTTGAGAGTCATGAACAGGTTAAGCTTTTTCTTATGGGTTATAACTCGGAACCGGATGTTTTGGTATAAGTTTTTCTTTTTGATGCCGAGGTATAACTCGGAGCCCCCAAGCTTAACTTGTTCACTGAAATGGTTTGAAAGTGTGGTTGATTTGTTTTGAATTTTCGCGGTAATGAGTGCTTTCTTAGGAGAGAGGTTTTTGGAAAAGACAGTTACATTTAACGCGCGTTGGGGATTGGAGTGGCGTTGAGATCTGACCCTTGATTTAGTGTTTCGATTTTCTTTTTAAACGGTTAGGGTTTGCTCCGGAAGATGTAACATTTGCAAGAAAGGTAGTAGGCTCTGGTTAGTTTCGGACTCTTGGTGTATCCAATTACTTGTGGTTTTTTCTTATTTTTCTTTCCCCTGTGTTTGCGGAAAATTAGTAAAGGTTAGTTGTTCTTCCCTTTTTTGTTTTGTTTCTTCGTTGTCTTTCGTTCTGTTTATGTGTTGTTTGTTTCTGGAATGGAGAAAGGAAGAAAGGTTAAAATAGGGTCTGCTGTGAAAACAGAGGTGAAGCTTGTTGAAGATGTGTGGGTTTGGGATCCTTTGAATCCATTCGCATGGGTGGCGGAGTCTGTGGGGGAGTATTTCTCCGTGGCGGAATCCATTCGCATGTGTTGTGCAGTTAGGTTTGGCTTCTTCGTGGGTTAGAGAGGGTAGTGGGGTGAAGCTTAGGTTTCTTCCATGCAGTGCTAGTGATCGTGTTTTTCATCGAGGGGAGGGGTTTAAGTTCTCTTTTATGTACAGCTATGTGTTTGTGGATTTGGGGGTGAGGTATCCCTTCTCCGAATTTGAGTGTGGTGTGTTGAATCAGCTTAATTGTGTACCGTCGCAGTTACATCCCAACTCATGGGCATTTGTTAGGGCATTTCAAATTCTGATGGACTTTTTAGAGCTCGAGCCTTCTTTGGAAGTCTTTTTTGCATTATTTCAATGTAAAGGGGTTAGGAGGGGTTGTTGGTTGAATCTTGCTAGCGTGCCGAGTCGTGCTACTTTTAGTTTGTATAGGTCCTCTTATAAAGGGTTCAAGTCCATGTTTTTGAAAATTGGTGTTGCTGAGGGTGAATATCTTTGGTTTGTTGACGAATGTTTGTTGGAGAGGTTCCCATTGTACTGGGTTCCGAGACCTAGGCAGATACTTGGGATGGATGGGATGGAGTATAGGAATGAAATGATTGTAGAGTATTTGGTTAATCATATTTCATCTTCGGGTCTGTTGTCGGTTATTGAGCTTCTTGAGTTGGAAATGGATAGGGATGCTCTGGATGGATATATAGGTAACAGCTCTTTTTGGTTTTGTTATGTGTGTTGATGGTTGTGGATATTGTTTTTTGTATCTATATTTGCAGTTGAAAAGGCCCCAAAGGTAACCTCGTCTAGTTTGCGAGCTTTTTTCCGGATGAAGAACATTGAAAAGTAAGGTTCTACTAGTTTGGTTATGGCGGAGAAAAGTGCTGAAGTCAATCAGCCGTCTCCTAAGAGGGTTACCTTTAAGAAAAAAAGGGGTGAGGTGAAGAAAGGTAGGAATGCGGCTGAGGAGGAGGTGGAAGGTGAGATTAATCTGGATCAGGTTAAAAGGTTTACCGAAAATCAGAAGGTGTTGCATTGTTATAGGGGGATGAGGACTTAACCTCTTTATGGAGTGAACATTTCCCTTTCACTATGATGGCTGATGAGCATGTTCAGAGTCTTGCCGATGTTAAACTGATTCATGATGTTGGGGACGTTGGGGTGGCCCAGTATTTACAGGTATTTGCTTGCAAGGTCTTGTTTCAATTGTTTGTATATGTAGGTATTGTTTTTGATTTTCTGTCGATTTGTAGGTTATTGGTGCTCGCCTGATGTGTATTGGTTGAACCGAGGAGTTGAAGTGTTCAAGGGCTGCTTTTGATAAAGCTGCGATGGACCAGCTTATGAAGGAGAACATGGAGAAAAGTAGTAAGCTTTGTGATGCTCTGGATCTGGTGGATCAGTTAGGAGAGAAGCTGAGTACTACCGAAGCATTTGTGAAGAAATCTTGTGAAGAGAAAATAGCTCTTGAAGCTAGGTTAGTTGCACTTGGGGTTGAGAAGAAACAAGCCGAGGCTAATAAAGAAAATCATGGCTTGGAAATGTTTGTGGCCGGATTCGATAGAGCTATTGAGCAAGCTAGGTTTCTGATACCGGATGCCGATTTGTCGAGGATGGATCCTTGCAAAGTGATTGTCGGGGGTGAACTGGTAGAGGATGATGATGATGTTGGGGGTGAGGGGGAGAACCCTGGTGCTTCGACTGTAGTGTATTTGTCTGTTTTGTGTTTCTGAACAGTTGGTTTTTTGCTTTTGTGGATATGTGTTATGACGTTTGAACAATTTAGTTTCAATGGTTCCTCGTACGAGGGCGTGTTTTGTTTTGAAATTGCCCTGGATTGTTTATATGAAATGCTAGAGTTTTGGTGTATTGTTGATTAATATTTCGTGATGTTAGATTTGACTTGGTGTGTTTTACGTGGATGATTGTGGCGAGGTAGTATGTACCGTTAATGTTGCTTGAATTTGTAGTCTTTTGACTATTCTTGCTCTAGAATAATAATTGGGATTGATAGACTTGTTTTGGTTTTCGCTAGATATGCAAGTGAAGTAGTAAACATGATAGACGTGGTTGTTTATTGTTGAGTTTGTAATATAATTAATTGGAAAAGGGAAATGTGGGGTGGTGTGCCTCATTAAAACCTCTCCAGCAAAAATCCTCCTTAGGAAAAAAGTCTGGTAGTAGGAAAAAGAGTGCATCACCGTGTTCGTCTTATAGACTAACTGAAATACAATTTCAGAGAGGATATGTTCCACGTGTTTGGTAAGATAGTTCTATCGAGTTTCTATAGTTTGTATGCCCCTTTACCGATGACTTTGTGTATTCTGAATGGTCCTTCCCAATTTGCACTTAGTTTTCCATGCCCTTGTGGTTTTCGTATGTCTTCGACTTTCTTGAATACGAGGTCTCCTTCCAAGAATATCCTTGTTTTGATCTTCTTATTGTATTTTCGAGCTATGGCTCGCTTAGTTGCTAATTGTTGTAGTGCTGATTTGTCTCGATCTTCCTCTATGAGGTCGAGCTCGACTCTTCTGTTTGCGATGTTGTTGTTTTCGTTAGTATTTGTTGTTCTAATGTTTTGTAGAGACACTTCAATTGGTATCATGACGTCGCATCCATATACTAGTCTGAAAGGTGTTTCCTTTGTTGATGATTGTTCAGTTGTGTTATAGCTCCATAGTACTTCATGAATAAGCTCGGCCCATTCTCTTTTTGAATCGTCGAGCTTCTTTTTAAGGCCTTGCAAAATGATCTTATTGGCGGCTTTGGCTAGGCCGTTAGTTTGTGGATGTTCGACAGAAGAGAACTGTTGAACTATTTTGAAATTTTGTAAGAAATTTTTGAACTTGTGATCTATGAATTGTCTACCATTATCGGTAATAATGAATTGAGGAATACTAAAACGGCATAGTATGTTTTTCCACATGAAAGAAATCATTTTTTCGGAAGTGATTTTTGCCAATGGTGTAGCCTCTATCCATTTTGTAAAGTAATCTATGGCAACAATTAAAAACTTAACTTGGCCTGAAGCGGGTGGAAATGGTGCGAGGATATCTAGCCCCCACTGTTGAACGGCCAGCTAACCTCGGATGTGTGTAACTACTCGGCTGGGTTATGAATGATCAATGCATGGTGTTGATAGTGGTCACAATGTTTAACTTTATGCATGCAGTCTTGTTGTAATGTCGGCCAATAGTAGCCAGCTCGGAGAATTTTGGCAGCCAGACTTCGGCCGCCGATGTGTGTGCCGCAGACTCCTTCGTGGACTTCGTCAATTGCCAGTTTGGCTTCTGCCGTGTTTAGGCACCTTAGGAGGGGTCTTGTGAATCCTTTTTTGTATAATTCTGTTTCGAGCATTGTGTAGAAGCTTTCTCTTCTTTTGAATTTCCTAGGATTTTGGATGCTGTTTGGGACGATACCTGTTCTCAAGTAGGTTATGAAAGGTGACCTCCAGTTGTCTTCCTATAAGATACTCGAAATTGTTGTTAGCTTAACACTAGGTTCATCTAGTGTTAGTTGAGATAATATGGGTGGTGTTTTTTTACTTCTTGTTGTCGCTAATTTTGAAAGGATGTCTGCTCTGTCATTATCCTCACGAGGTATATCGGAAATATTAAATTTCTGAAAAGTGCTAATGAGGTTATTGACTATTGTGTTGTGCTTTTCTAATAGTGGATCTTTTACCTGGAAGTTACCTGTTACTTATTGTACTACCAGGAGGGAATCGCATTTGATGTTTATCCGTGTGATGCCCATGGTTTGAGCTAGTCGTAGACCTGCTATTAAAGCTTCGTACTCTGCTTGGTTGTTGCTTGCGTGAAAAGTGAATTGTAGTGATTGTTTGAATTGTATTCCATGATCACCTTCAAGGAGAATTCCTGCTCTAGAGCCTTTGCTATTTGAGGCTCCGTCAATGTATAGTGTCCACACGCTATCTTTGGGAGTTTGCTCTTCCGCAGTGAGCACTGCAATGAAGTTGGCTAGTGCTTGTGACTTGATGGCCCCTCTGGATTGGTATTGAATGTCGTATTCTGACAACTCGATCAACCATTTGATTAGTCTCCCTGCTAATTCTGGCTTTGCCAGTATTTGTCTTAAGGGTTGCTCTGTTCTGACCACGATGGTGTGGCTTTGAAAGTAGTGTCGTAGGCGCCTAGCCGTTGTGACCAGGGCTAAGGCTAGTTTTTCCAACTTTGGATAGCGAGTCTCGACATTCTGAAGTGATTTGCTGATGAAGTATACCGAGTGTTGTTGCTTTCCTATTTCTGTTACTAGTACAGAGCTGATAGCATGGTCAGTGATGGATAAATACAGATAGAGTGGTTTACCTGCCTCCGGGATTTAGAGGATTGGAAGAGCTGACAGTATGCCTTTGAGTTCTGTGAAAGCTATTTTGCATTCCTCGGTCCACTGGAAATATTCTTGTTTCCATAGGTTTTTGAAAAAATGATGTGATCGATGAGCTGTACGAGGCAGAAACCAGGCCAATGCTGCTAGTCGGCCAGTTAGTTGTTGGACCTCTTTGACCGTTCTGGGACTCCGCATGTTTAGGATTGCCTGGCACTTCTAGGGGTTTGCTTCTATACCTCGGCATGGGAGCATGAAACCGAGGAATTTTCCACTCTGTACCCCAAAAGCGCACTTTTCTGGGTTTAGCTTCATATTATATTTTCGAAGTTGTTGGAATATTTCTGTTAGGTCTTTAACGTGGCTTGTTGTGTGTGTTGATTTTGCCACCATATCGTCGACATATACTTCTATGTTACGTCCGATTTGATATGTGAAAATTTTGTCCAGCAGTTGTTGGTAGGTAGCACCTGCATTGTTGAGTCCGAAAGGCATAACTTTATAACAGAAATTGCTGTTGTCAGTAATAAAAGCAACCTTATCTTGGTCAGCCTCATGCATTAAGATTTGGTTATAACCTGAATAGGAATCCATAAAACTTAAACTTTGGAAACCAGAGGAATTATCAACAAGTTTATCAATGCAGAGGAGGGGGTATGCGCCCTTTGGGCAGGCCTTGATAAGGTTTGTGTAGTTCACACACATCCTCCACTTACCGTTGTTTTTTTTTACCATTACCACATTGGCTAGCCAGGTGGAATATTGGAGCTCTTTGATGAATCCGGTGTTGAGTAGTTTGGTAGTTTCCTCAATAGAGGCTGCTCTTTTGTCGGCGCCGAGGTGTCTCTTTTTCTGAGATATAGGTCGGATTAATGGATTGATGGCCAACTTGTGGCAGAAGATGTTGGGGTCTATTTTCGGCATGTCTGCTGGGGTCCATGCAAAAAGATCGGCATTTTATCTTAGAAGCCTGCTTAGTTGATCCTGTTCTTCCTTTTTGAGTATGCTGCCGAGGTATGTATACTTGGCTTCATCATTTGTCGACTGGATTTTAGTGAGATCGTCGGTCGGCATTGGCCACTCTTGGTGGTTGGTCCTTGGGTCCAACTTGGCCAGGGGAGGTAGTTGTTCTGAGTTGTAGACTGCTTGGATGTACTGCTGCTCAGGTTGTTTTGGCCGTTCGTCCTTTAGACAGGCATTATAGCATTGCCTGGCTTCCTTTTGGTCTCCATAGATGGTGGTAACCCTGTTATCCTGCGACAGAAACTTAACACACAAGTGCACAGTAGAAACAATTGCATTGAATGGGTTCAATGATGGTCTACCCAAGATGATGTTATAGGGGCTTTTATAGTCCACAACCAAGTATTGGATGTCTATTGTTTTACTGTTGGGATATTCCCCAAAAGTTGTTTGTAACCAAATGTAACCTCGGATTGAGACGCGTTCACCTGAGAAACCTACTAGTTCGCCTAATGAGGGTTGGAGGTTCTTGTCACTTAGCTTCATCTTTTGGAATGTTAAGTAAAAGAGCACGTCTGCGCTGCTTCCTGGATCCATCAGGATTTTCTTTACCAGTGGATCTTTGACCTGTGCCGTGATGACGACTGGATCGTCCAAGTTTCGATCGTTCGCCTTAAAGTCTCTAGGGACAAATGAGATCTCTGGCTTGTCCTTGTTTGTGTATTCGGGAAGAGTTGAGTCTGTCATCGTCATCATAGCTCTGTATGATCGTTTCCTCACCAAATTTGTACATCCGCCAGCTGCAAAACCACCAGAAATGCAGTTTATTATTCTACGTGGTAGATTGATATCTGTATCTACCTTTTTCCCTTTATCTCGGGAATTGTCAGTTGTCTTGGAGTGTTGGCCGAGATCTTCTGTGTTCCGTCTTCGTCCTCGGATGTCAATGTACTTGTCCAGCAGTCCTTGACGGGCGAGCTTCTCGAGGACGTCTTTGGCTATTACACAATCGTCTATAGTATGACCATACTTTTGGTGGAAAGCACAGTACTTTGACTTGTCCATGTGTCGTTGGTCCTGGTATGTGTCGGCCCTGCTTGGGGGTTTGATGAGCTTTGAGTGCAAAATGTCTTTTATGATGTCCTCCCTCCTTGCATTCAAGGGGGTATAGTTGTCGAATTTGGGCGTTAGTTTGAAAGCTCTCTGATCTGTTCTGTTGCAAGACTGCCTATTTCTCCTTTCTTCCTCTCTGTTCAAGGTAGGCTTATCCGCTCTCCGCAGTGCTCGGAATTCTTCGACCTCGATATGTGTCGTTGCTTTCTCGCGGAACTCGGCTTAAGTTTTTGGTTTTGCAATAACGATGGATTCTTGGAATTTCCCTGGTTGGAGACCGCTCTTCAAGGCATGGAGGTGGACTTCAAGGTTTAGGTTAGGTATCTCGTTGGTTGCTTTGCGAATCGAGTCATGTAGTCCTTTAGGCTTTCGTTTGGTCCTTATTTGATAGTGTTGAGATTGTCCGAGTTGTGAACGTATATTTTGGATGTAGCAAAGTGGTTGACAAATTGATCGGCTAGCTCGTCAAAGTTCGAGATGGAACCTTCGGGGAGGTTGGAGAATCAAATTAGGGCGGTGATAAAACCCATTTTGACGGTTTATCTTGTATTGATTTTAAGAGATTTTATCACCTTTTACCCACATTTATCCAATGAAATAGCATGGTTTTGTGATTGTCTCCTTATTTGTGCTTAGATGTGAAAACATGCTTTTTAGGCCTTTAACTTGATGATTTTGATTCACCTTTGATTCCACTAGATGCCTTGATGTGTTTGTTAGTGATTCCAGATTGAAAAGGCTAGGAATGGATCAAAGCAGTGAAGAGGAAAGCATGCAAAGTAGAGAAATCATGAAAAGGCAAAAAAGTTGAACTCGCCCATGGACGCGCGCGCGTACCTGGCGCTTACGCGCACCTTGCGACTCACCCCATGGACGCGTACGCGTGCTGTGCGCGTACGCATCGGTGCTGGTTTATGATTCTTTAATGAAAACGTGACCAACGAATTCTCAAGGGTTGTAGGGCCCAATCTTAACCAACTTTGGCGCCAGAAATGCTATTTAAAGCCAATAAATGAAGAGCAAAAGGATATTAGTTCATTTTTCACTCATTAGGATTAGTTTAGAGTTAGTTTCTAGAGAGAGAAGCTCTCACCTCTCTCTAGGATTAGGATTAGGATTAGTTCTTAGATCTAGGTTTTAATCTTTGCTTTCTTCTACTTCTACCTTTCAATTCCTTGTTGTTAGATTCATCTTCTTCTATTCTTTTGTTGTAATTCCCTTTATGTTGTTCTTATGTTTTGTTGTAGATCTACTATTGTTCATTCCATTTTCTTTCAATTCAATAAGAGGTAATTCATGAAGATCTTGTTTCCTTTAATTGTTGTTGTTAATTCTTTACATTTGATTGTAGTTAGAATTAATTCTTGTTGTTGATTTACTATGTTTTCCTTTTGTGCCTTCCAAGTGTTTGATGAAATGCTTGGTTGGATTTTAGAGTAGAGTTTTATGTTCTTGGCTTGGAAAGGTAACTTAGGAACTCTTGAGTTACTAATGTCCAAGTAATTGATGATTGGGATCCATTGACTCTAGTTCTCACTAATTGAATTAGTGGAGAGTTAGGACTTATGGACTAGGATTGATATAGCTCATTTGACTTTCCTTTACTACTAGTTAGAAGATGATTTAATGAGATTAATCCTTGCCAATTCTCATATTGTGGTTAGTGATTAGGATAGAAATCCTTGACCACCAACCCTTGCCAAGACCTTTTTAGGCCTTAGTTTACTTTCATGCCATTTATCTTTCATGCTTCTTATCAAAACCCCAAAATAACTCACAACCAATAACAAGACACTTTATTGTAATTCCTAGGGAGAACGACCCGAGGTTTGAATGCTTCGGTTTATAAATTTTAGGGGTTTGTTTTAGTGACAAACAACTTTTTTTTGTATGAAAGGATTAATGATTGGTTTAGAAACTATACTTGCAACGAGAATTCATTTGTGAAATTCTATACCATCAAAAATCCAATCATCAAAATGGCGCCGTTGCCGGGGAATTGCAATGGTGTTATGTTATTGGTTATTGTATATATGTGAATATTGTGAATAGCTTGCTTTTTAGATTGCTATTTAGTTTTTGCTAGTCTTAGTATTTTGTTTCATTATTTCTTATTAGTTTTTGTTTCTTATTTTCTCTTGCTACCATGAATTCTCATTTTGGCTATGAGTGTGATTACAATTATGTTGTAGGTGATGAGAGCTACAATGAGGATGTGTATCAAGGATGGGACAATCAAAGGTGGGAGGAGCAATGCGCATATGATCAATCTTCATGGCAACAACCCCCACCAATGCACTATGAAGAAGAGCCATTCTATGATGCATATCAATCCAATGCCTATGGTGAATCTCCTTGTGACTTTCAAGAACCACCACCATATGCCTATGAGTCATATCCTTAACATGAACTTCAACCATACTCACAAGCCCCTTCTTACCAACCATCTTTATATGAGCATAATCCATATCCATCACACCAACCAACTTTTGAGCCATATGAGCCATATAAGAAACCACCACAATATCAACCCTTTCAAGAGCCAACTCCATACCATGACCAAGATGAACCACCTCCGTTATATGAAAATTTCCAACCACAAGATGAATACTACTTTCCACCACAACCTCCCATGGAAGAATATTCATGTCCATTGATCCAAGAGCAATATGATCCTAATCATGATATCCAAGCGGAACAAGAGTCAAGGGATCGTCTCAAGGAAGTATTTGATCAATTTCAAGCAACCATGGAGCATGTTGTGCAACAAGTGGAAAAAGTGGAGAATGTTGAACCACCACACCCTAATCATGATGAACCACTTTCCTATTATGAACCCTTCCCCCAAAATGATGAACCCTTCAATCCACCCCAACCTCTAATGGATGAAACCCTTGGTGTTCTTCTTCAAGGACAAAAAGAGACGACAAGGGATGTGCAACAATTCATGACCGCCTTGGATGAGGTGGTAAACCAGCTAGCATCCCATCTTTTGGACACTCAAGGAACTCCCATGGATACATGTGGAGAATCTAAGGAAGAGCATAGCATGAAGGAGAGATTGGAAACTCCGGTAGAAAAGGAGGAAGGCTACTTTGTGTTAGAACAATTGGAGGAACCTATGACCATTGAAGAAGAGGAAGAAGTGGCTGAAGACTTAGGAGATGCGGAACCCCCTTGGGAACCTAGAGTTGAAGAAAACCCCTCCAAGAAGATTGAAGTTAATGTTGAGGAGGAATGTGCACAACCTCCAAGGCATATCCCGTATGAAGACTTGGAAGGAGTGGCGCAAGAATTGAGTTTCCTTGGTGATGAAGATCAAGCATCGAATCCTAGTGGTGGTGAATTCTTTGAAATTGAAGAACCTTCTCCCAATGAATTTAAAAGTGATGTGGAGGTAGATTTCTCTCAACCTCCCATTTATGACTTGAGTGATGGAGAAGAGTTAGATGAAGTTGATGAACAAAGAATTGAAAATGAAGAAGTTTATGAAAAGGTGGAGGCAATCAAGGACAAAAACAAGGGAGTGGAGCTTACTAGCACATTGGAAATATCTCTCCCCAAGCCACCACCATCCACTCTCTCATTCAAGTGGGTAAATTCCTTATACTCAAGCTTTATTATTCCCCTTGAATATGGTTTGCTTGAAACGGATGGTCAACTTAGATATATTTGTGGCTTTAAGAGTAAAAAAGAGATGGTTAGTGGTTGGAAGCATCATCCTAGGTTCATTATGGTCACATGTCCAAAGCTTGATAGCAAAGGTTGGTGTATAACTAGAGTACATGGGTCTAGAAGGATGTTTGGTCACTTTGTTGAGAATTCACCTTGCTCACCACCCACATGGATTAATGATAATCAACTTGGAGATGGGTGTGAAGACAAAATATGGGATCCAGGAACACATAAGGATCAACATTGGGAGCCCATGGCTTGTGAAGAACTCCATCAAAGCTTGGAGATATTAATCTTGAATGATGGAGTTTATTGGAAGTCCAAGCATTGGTGGAAGTTCCAAGATGAGTACAAGCACAAGCCACCTTGAGAGAAGCCCCCCATAAGTCCAACTTAAGGACAATAAACAAAAGTACTAGGTGGGAGACAACCCACCATGGTAACTTCTTTTCATTTTCT
This sequence comes from Arachis hypogaea, assembly GCF_003086295.3. Classification (NCBI taxonomy): domain Eukaryota; kingdom Viridiplantae; phylum Streptophyta; class Magnoliopsida; order Fabales; family Fabaceae; genus Arachis; species Arachis hypogaea. The sequence continues at coordinate 129,986,849 of NC_092038.1, forward strand.
CTTTTTGTAAATATTGGTAAAATTAGTTTAATTTCGTGTTTTGTTTAGTTAGTTGAGTATATTTGGTAGTTTAGTATGTTAAATAAGGTTTTATGTTGTTTTGGTAGCTGTTTGGAGGTTTGGAATGCTTGGATTGGTGCAAAAACATAGAAAAAAATTTTGAAAAACAGAGCACCATCCACGCGTATGCGCACTGCGTGCGTACGCGTGCATCAAGCGTTTTGGACCATCCACGCGAGCGCGCCATGCACGCGTACGTGTGGATTGAGAAGTTCTACCCTCCATGCATTTTCCAGAGAGTTGTGCCTGCGCCGCGCCAACGTTGTGCCTCTGGCACAAACACCACTTGCGCGCACGCGCACATGACGCGTACGCGCCACTCTCGAAATAAGCCATCGACGCGCGTGCGCCATGCGTGCGTATGCGTGGATGCCCTTTCTTCCATCCATTTCTTTTCTTCCCCTCTTTCTATTTCTTTTCCTTCTTCTTTCTTCCTTCCCTCCTCCTACCCCTCATCCAACACTCCCAAACACCATGGATAACCATTTATTTTAGTTAGTTAATTAGTTAGTTGGTTAGTTGATTAGTTAGTTTTAGTTTAGTTTTCATTTTCTCTCTTTTCATCATAAGTGTTGGATTATTGACTTTGTTTACTATACATTGCTGCCTCCTTATTGCCTAAATGCTATTTTAGCATGAATATTTTTAGATAATCTTTATTGGATTCTGTGATTGAGGTTATATTTTGCTACTTGGTTTTGAGTTTTTCATGCTTACCCTTTTGAAAAATACCAAGTGATGAGAATTGCCTTCGAGCTTATAACTCTTTTGAATTGCATGTTGTAGCTAGCCATCATGTGATTTGAATCCTTTTCCTTGATTAGGCAACCTCTTGATAGATGATGTTATGCATTTACCTTAATGCATTGTATTTCATGATCATACGCATCCATATGTGTTTGACTTGAATGCTTTCATGCTTCTTTATTGCTTGTTTTACCTTACAAGTTTACTTAAAGCATCTCAAGCACACTAGAATAAGTGAAGTGCATGCTTCTTTTGTGACATCACCCTTTTATGCTAATGTGTGTTCTAAAAGGCGCCTAATTTAGAATTCACACACTTATTTTTCATTAATGTCACAATAATTTACTCACTCATTTCTAGTGATTTACCTCATTCCAACAATGTATGCTTCCTTGCTTTTATATCTTCTCCTCTTATGATGTTATATTTTTGTCTTTCATGACGAATGCACCACAAGCAATAACGGAAGCAGGACTAAGAACACGTAGCAATCCGTAGAGTCGCCGTACCCCCTTACTCATCTTTGAGTGCACCGAGGACGGTGCAAACTTTTAAGTGTGGGGAGGTCGTCCGACCGGTCGGCGATTTTGGGTGACAAAATTCTAATCCTAACACTTTTGCATTTTATTTTAAGATTTTAGGATTTTTACTTGCATTTTCTTAATTTTTGCATATGTATACACAATAAGCTTAGTCAAAATAATGAAAATTTTTCAAGATTTCTATCTATAGGGCACCAATTGATTTGAGTGAAAAATTTTCATTAAACTTGCTTGAATTATATATCTTGTGGATCATGTTTTTTGAGCTAAGAATACAAGCAAGTGAGTTTTGAGCCTAATGGTGTGGTTACATCTTATAACCACTTATTTTTCCTTCTTGTGTGTATTATTCTCTTTCTATGATTGTAATCTTTGATTTGTTTGATTCTTTATTTCCATTATTTTGTGTATTCATGCATTTATATGATTGAGGCCATCATTTTATTTAGCTCACTTACCCAAAAAGCCTTACCTTTTATCTTCCATTGTTAGCCAACTTTAAGCCTACGATTAACCCACTTGTTCTTAATTTAGCACATTACAAGCCTTAAAGCGAAAAACAATAAAAGTCCTTATTTGGATCTTTGATTAGCTTAGACTAGTGTGTGTGAGTATCATTCAAGTGTGGGAACCTTGGGACATTGGGTGAATAAAAGGGTAATTTTGTATTGTTATTGAAAATATTGAGAATTGGGTACATACTCATGTATTGATCAAATGTAAAACCTTATGCATTGATGCTCTTGTATATAGAAAAAAAATGAGAAAAAAACAAAAGAAAAAAAAGAAAAGAAAAAAAGAGAAAAATAATATGGAAAAGAAAAAAATAGAAAAAGAAAGATAGAAAAAAAAAAGAGAAAAAGTAATAAAAAGGGGACAAAATGCCCCAAAGCAAAGTGAAGCCCAATACAATCAATGCATATGTGTTGTGAAATGAAAAGGGATACATGAGTATGTGAAAAAGTGAAAAATGGGTAGTTAGGTTAGAACTTAATTGTATAGGATGTCATAGGTTAGGTGGGAAGTTTAAGCTTATGAAAGATTCAAAATTCAAGCTCACTTAACCATATATGCATCCTACCTTGACCTTAACCCCATTACAACCTAAAGAAAAGACCTCATGATAAATGTATGCATGCATTGAATAGGTGTTGATTGTTAGAAGAAAATCAAATCTTGGAAAACATGATTAGGGGAGAATTGAGAGAATCAACCCTAAACACTTGAGTGAATAGAGCGCAAACACATCCGGTGAGGGTTTGATGCTCAATTACATGTTTCCACCTATGATCATCTCTTCTCATGCAAGTTTGTAAAAATATTTAATAACTCAGTTCAATTGTGGATTAGACTTGCTAGTCCTTAGCCCTTGTGCATATATGATTCTTGAGAATTGATTTATTTTGACCAAGCAATTGCATTCATGTAGATAGTTGCATATAGGTAGATTGCATTTAGTTAGTTCCATTGAATAAATGCCATACCCTTTGCTTCATTCTTGGTTTAAGCATGAGGACATGCTTGGTTTAAGTGTGGGGAGGTTGATAAACCCCGTTTTGACGGTTTATCTTGTATTGATTTTAAGAGATTTTATCACCTTTTACCCACATTTATCCAATGAAATAGCATGGTTTTGTGATTGTCTCCTTATTTGTGCTTAGATGTGAAAACATGCTTTTTAGGCCTTTAACTTGATGATTTTGATTCACCTTTGATTCCACTAGATGCCTTGATGTGTTTGTTAGTGATTCCAGATTGAAAAGGCTAGGAATGGATCAAAGGAGTGAAGAGGAAAGCATGCAAAGTAGAGAAATCATGAAAAGACAAAAAAGTTGAACTCACCCATGGACGCGCGCGCGTACCTGGCGCTTACGCGCACCTTGCGACTCACCCCATGGACGCATACGCGTGCTGTGCGTGTACGCGTCGGTGCTGGTTTATGATTCTTTAATGAAAACGTGACCAACGAATTTTCAAGGGTTGTGGGGCCCAATCTTAACCAACTTTGGCACCAGAAATGCTATTTAAAGCCAATAAATGAAAAGCAAAAGGAGATTAGTTCATTTTTCACTCATTAGGATTAGTTTAGAGTTAGTTTCTAGAGAGGGAAGCTCTCACTTCTCTCTAGGATTAGGATTAGGATTAGTTCTTAGATCTAGGTTTTAATCTTTACTTTCTTCTACTTCTACCTTTCAATTCCTTGTTGTTAGATTCATCTTCTTCTATTCTTTTGTTGTAATTCCCTTTATGTTGTTCTTATGTTTTGTTGTAGATCTACTATTGTTTATTCCATTTTCTTTCAATTCAATAAGAGGTAATTCATGAAGATCTTGTTTCCTTTAATTGTTGTTGTTAATTCTTTACATTTGATTGTAGTTAGAATTAATTCTTGTTGTTGATTTACTATGTTTTCCTTTTGTGCCTTCCAAGTGTTTGATGAAATGCTTGGTTGGATTTTAGAGTAGAGTTTTATGTTCTTGGCTTGGAAAGGTAACTTAGGAACTCTTGAGTTACTAATGTCCAAGTAATTGATGATTGGGATCCATTGACTCTAGTTCTCACTAATTGAATTAGTGGAGAGTTAGGACTTATGGACTAGGATTGATATAGCTCATTTGACTTTCCTTTACTACTAGTTAGAGGATGATTTAATGAGATTAATCCTTGCCAATTCTCATATTGTGGTTAGTGATTAGGATAGAAATCCTTGACCACCAACAGGCCTTAGTTTACTTTCTTGCCATTTATCTTTCATGCTTCTTATCAAAACCCCAAAATAACTCACAACCAATAACAAGATACTTTATTGTAATTTCTAGGGAGAACGACCCGAGATTTGAATGCTTCGGTTTATAAATTTTAGGGGTTTGTTTTAGTGACAAACAACTTTTTTTGTATGAAAGGATTAATGATTGGTTTAGAAACTATACTTGCAACGATAATTCATTTGTGAAATTCTATACCATCAAAAATCCAATCATCAGGCGGCTCCATCCAGGAAAGTCGGAAAGGTACGACATAAAATCGGGTCGGAATCCTTATTCATGAACATCATGGCTTGGAATTTAGTAACGTGGACATTCGGATCTCCTATTCTATTGTAGGGTTTCAGGGTTGATGGTAAGGTGAAATTCTGGGGCATTTTGAAGCTCATGACTTCTTTGACAAAAGAGTTGGTTCGCTTTTTGGTGGTCATTTTGGTGACTTTAGGGTTGGTGTGTTTAGTTTTCGAGGTATGCTCATCATTGTTGTCTTTGTTTTCGGTACTTTTGTGTTCTTCTTTGCTGCGGTCTTGCTCCATTTGTCGCAGAAGCTTGGCCATTCTTTGGTTTTCGGCACTGAGGGCTTCGTTGATTGCCAGAATCTTAGCCTGATTGGTGTTCGAGAGAGCGTGGCTGTGTTCGTCCGCCATCGTGACCAGCAAAAAAGAGTAGAAAAGTGTGTAGAGTGGAGAGTTGCGGGGTCGGAAAAACTTCGGGTCCCGCGGTGGGCGCCAAATGTTCCTGTGTGAAAGTAGGTCTCAGAGGTATAGCTCGTTCTGCTAGTGCTTGAACTGGCTATCCTTGGAGCAAAGAAGATGGAACATTGTCTTCTTCCGAAGAGGCGGTGTTGGGTACCTGCAAAGGGACTCCAACGTTCAAGTAAGTATGAGTGTGAGGGAGTTTAGAATAAGATTAAAATGAGTAGTGTACCTAGGACTGAGTATGTCATTCGTATATAATAAGAGTTGTTGGAGGCCGTTATGCGTATCTATTTGTTACCGGATTGTGTGGAGTTCTTGTTGGTGGCCTGACTTTCAAAGTTTTGAGGGAGGATTTGCAAGAAGATTATGTGCTGACTGAGGTTCCGAGTTTATTAGCATTAGTTGGTTTAGTGGGACGGATCAAGACATAAAAAAAACGATATGTCTATATTTTAACACACAAACACACCTTGCGACCACATTTGTTGCTGAAGAGAAATAAAATATTATCCTTTTCTTTTGGGGTTATGCTATGGTGCTGAACAATAAATTTTTCAGCAGGTGCGGAAGATGCGTGGATCTTTGGAGTGCTTGACGCTTGGCAGCGGTGTCAACACTCACAGATAGAGACTCAGAAGGAACAGAAATTGTCGGAAAGTGGATTAATTAGAGGTGTTAGATTATAAGTTAATAAGATGAATAATATGTTGGGCTTTTTGGTAATGTTGGAGGTTGTATTTTTGGTAAAAGTAGGCTATGTGTAGTACTATTGATGAAGATGAAAGAAAATTAAAAATTTTTTGATTTGTTGGTTATAATTGGATTTTTATGTTTTTGTACATGAATAGCCCTTATATGCAGGGATTGACAAAAAAAAAAGCAAAATGTATTTAGGGTTGCAAACTAAAACAAGTATAAATTTCTTTTGAGAATATAAAATTATATGATAAGAATATAAATTAAAAGATAAATTTAATAGTATTATTAGTTTGAAATTATAAAATTTGAAATAAACAAAAATAGTAGAATAAATTTCAAAATTTGAAATTATTAAAAATTTGAAAAAAAATTTAAAATTTTTGAAAATTGACACTATTGGTAATTAACGTTATAAAATAAATTTTAAATTTAATTTAATAATTTAATTTAATTTTAATAAAAAAATATTCGAATTATTATATTTATATGATTAATTTAAATTATTTGAATAAAATTAAATTAATTAAAAAAATAAAAATATACCAATAGAATTCAAATCGTACAAAAATAAAAAAAAAAACTCTATAGTAGTACTTTTGTTTAAATTTTTTCATTAAAATTACTTATTGAAAAATTTATTCTATAACGTTAATTACCAATAATTTTAAATTTAAAAAATTCCAAAAATTTTAATTTTTTTTCAAATTTTTAATAATTTCAAATTCTGAAATTCATTCTATTACCTTTATTTATTTTAAGTTTTATAATTTCACACTAATAATACTATTAGATTTATCTTTTAGTTTATATTAGTATTTTTATCCATTACGGGAATATACATTTTTTTAAATTACGGTTTATTTTATTCTGACAGTATAGATTATATATGGCACAAAAGATTTATAAAATTAAACTACTTTTACAAATAAAAAGTCGTAGGTTGACAAAAATCTCTGGCTAAAAAGACCAAGGTATCTATAGATAAAAAATCAAATAATAAGATTTTTAGTTATTATTTTTATATGAAAAAGTTTAATTTTTATTAATAATTAATTTTAACATTCGTTATCTAAAATTTGAAACAATTTAACGTGTATACGTTTACATTTAATTAAGTGGTAAGTCTGTTGCACAAATAAAAATAATTAGGTGTTAATATTTTTTCTCTTTATGTCTATAAAAGTATAATTAGATATTAGCATAAAAAATTATACTGATAGTTATAAAATTAACTCAAAATTAATTTTTTTAAAACAATTGAATCTTGATTCTAACTTTTAATTATAACATTAGTATTCTCTCCAAATTATATGTAATAAATATTTGAAAGAAAAGAAATAAAAATATAGTAAAAATTTAAAACTAAATAAAAAATTAAAATAATATGTATATAATAATAATATTTTTTATTTGAATTATATTATTTTGTTAATTTTATTTTTTGTAGAACAGAAAGGTAAAAAAAATAGAGAATGAGAGAAAAGAGAGAGAAAGATAAAGATGAAGAGTGAGAGTTTGTTAATTTTGAAAGAAAAAATTTTATTTTAATTATAATAAAAAAATATCGAATAACATATTTTGATTTGTCAAATTACTAATATAAAATATAAATTATATATAGAATAGAAATGGTAGAGAGAAATAGAAAAATAGAGAGAGGTAGAGGAGAGAGTTTAGAAATGGAGTTTATTAATTTTAGAAAAAGATATTTTTTCTCAATTTTAATAAGAGAATGTCATGTGACTCATTTGATTATTAAATTAGATAGTAATATATGATACATAATATAGGTATATTTCAATTTCAATTTCTCAATTTTAATTTTATTGCAATTAAAGAATCTCATGTTGCATATTCTGATTGTCAAATTAGTAATTAGTCATTGATATTAATATTAATAATATTAATAATGATATATAAAATAGATAGAGTGGTTGAAGGAATGAGAGAGCTGGAAAAAAGAAGAGGGAGGAGGGAAAAATGCTTTAATTTTAGAAGAAAAGATTTGGTTTTAATTGCAATGAGAGAGTGACATATGGCACATTTTAGTTATAAAATTAGTATAGAGAGGAGGGACGCATTCTTTAATTTTGAAGGAAAGATTTAATTTCAATTATAGTAAGGGAATGACATGTGGCATATTTTGGTTGTAAAATTAATAAGAAAGAGAGGATAATTCTTTAATTTTGGAGAGAAAGATTTAATTCTAATTATAATAAAAAAATAACATATGACACATTTTGATTGTAAAATTAAAAATATATAACATAATAGAATATAATAGATAATAAATTCTTATCATATAATTTTATATTCTTAAAATACATACTTGTTTTAGTATGGAATTATAAACATTTTTTTTTTGTCAATTCCTGCATATAAGAGCTATTTTAACCAACAAATTAAAACTTCTCGTAACTTTTTTCATATTCATCAATAGTACTACATATAACCTTTGGCTACCAAAAATGCAACCTCCAGCATTACCAAAAAGTCCAACATATTACTAACCTTTATTAACTTATAATCTAACCTCTCTAATTAACTCACTCCCCAACAATTTCTGTCCCTTCTGAGTTCCTGTCTGCGCGTGTTAACACCACACTGCCAGGCGTCAAGCGTTTTAAGAGGCCACGCATCTTCCGCACTTGCTGAAAATTTTTTTGTTCAGCACCGTAGCATTGACCTTTCTTTTGTCACTCTTTGTCCTCAACTTCACCATAAGGATTACAGAGATAAAAAAAATTTCCATTCCGCGGATGAGAGAAATTAATAATTGGTAGTTGCATTGAGAATTTTGAAAATTAGTAAAACAACACCCTGAATTATATCTTCTTGTGTGAAGAATTTTATTGTCACTACAAAATTTTTTTGTTTCGTCAAAGAGGTTAGTGACGATATTTTTTTTTAAATTTTATGCAATACTTTAATATTTGTTGATTATCGTTGGTAGTTTTTGTATATTGTTATTCAACTTTTTTTGAAGCAAAGTCTCTGTGAGGATTTTATGTTGATGTTTGTATTGTTAGAATTTTTTATGGTGAGCTTCTATTGATTGTTGTTTTTATTTTTGTCGAAAATGAATTGAATATTTAAACTTGATATTTTTGTTAGCCCATGAAGTGATTAAATGATTCACTTTGAGTTTTAGATGTTACTATATATTATTAGATCTTGGAGCCTAACGAGTAATCTACATGATAAGATAAAATAAGATAAGATAATAGTATAAAATTTTTGTGATATAAATTTTTGGTGGTTAAGATTTGATATATACATTAGAAAAAGACACTATAATAATATAGATTATTTTTTAGGGTTATATGAGTAAAAAAAATAAAATTTGTCAAAAAAATAAAATTTGACACTTTTAACTATAAAAATATGTTAATAAAAATTTTGTCAAAAATAGTATTTTTAACATATAAGCAATTGTGAAAAAAGTTTAAATCTTATTTTGATAAATATTGGCGGTAAAAAATAATTTGTTAGAAAAATTTAAGTACATATTTTTTATGATACTTATTAACCGTCAAAAATACTATTTATTTTGACACTTATTTATCATAAAAAATTTTTAACAAAAATTTTCAACAAAGAATGAGATGAGATCTTGAAACTGAAAAATAAACTGAGATTTTGAAGATAAAGAATGAGTAGTGATGCTAAAATTGACGGAGCTTAGAGAAAAAGAGGAATAGTGAAGTAAATTAAAAATAAATGAGTATCAAAATTAAGAAGTAATTTTCTACGGTCAAATTATTCATAAAAAAATATAAAAAATTTAATATTTATGATATTTGTCAAAAATATATATTAATTTTTATATTTAATTATAACTGTTAAATAAAATGTTAAAATAGCTCTTTTTTCTTGTAGTGAGATCTATACTTCTATTTAATTCTCTTGACGACTAATGGATCCATCACGTGCCATTTCTAAAAGGATTAGACAACATGTATATTCTCGAATATCAAATTCTCATATAAATATTATTCTTCAACTACTTGGCTCATACGATAATCATAAACTATAAAAGTACATATATAATTATCTCTTATTTGATATTCTAATTCAATTCTAATGTACGTGAGGTATTTAAGGGTTTTTATGCTCTATTTTAATGGTGGAATAATAAATCTCTTTTTTGAGGAATTAGAATTGGTCTACTGATTCGTAAATTTTTTTTGTGATATCTATGAATGATACTATTAAATTATATGTTAATGTGATTAGTATGTATATATCTAGTGTGCTGATGAATTTATTTTTTAAACATGCATACGAATGTATTGTTGAATGTTATGTTCCACTATAAAAAAAATTTAAAAAGATAAAAAAAGAATAATTATTTATTCACCTAATAAAACGATCAGTATTAGTGATTTTGATAAAGATATATTAGATATATTTTCGATGAAAAATTATTACAAAAAATTAAAATATGATAAAATAGAAGAATATTGAACATATTTCTAAGAGGAGTTTAGAATCAAAATTGCTAAAAAGAAAGAATATATTGCTTTACCAAAATATAAAAATTTAAAAAGTTACTTTATATATTATTTATTATACACTATATCTTATCTTTTGTGTATAACTTTATATTTAAACAAAATACTTAACCAAGTTATTATAATAATTTTTTAAATCATACGCTCTTTCTTCTTTTCCTCCTCCTCCTCCTTCTCTTCCTCTTCTTCTTCCTCCTCCTTCTTTGTTATTGTCGTCACTAATAACATGAACATTTTGTGAACATCTTTATTAGTTCTGATTTTTCTGCTGTCATCATTAAATAATTTTGGTTTATTTTTTAATTTATTTCGGTTTATTTGTGTGTTAATTGATGTTCACTTGATGCTGATAATAAGTATTGACCAAATTTTTTATTCCTTAAGTAATTTCGGTTTATTTCTTAGTTTAATTGAGATTCATTTGGATTCAGAAATGAATTCAATGTGTTTTTGATAATGATTGAATTTTTTTTAGCAAAAAATAATGAAATTATTTATTATCACTTTATTCAATTATATTAGATTTTATTCTATTCCGTTCAATTTGTCTTGAAATCCATTCCAAACATTGGGACAAATTATTCATCGACAACACACCTGGACTACAAATGAACCGAAAATATTATTAAAGCGAAACCATTATATAATACCAAATGAACCAAACATTTGTCCATTATATAAATTCGAATTCAAAAACACCTACGTCTAGAATGAACCAAAAATATTATCAAAGCGAAACCATTGTATAATATCAAATGAACCGAAAATTTGTCCATTATATAAATTCGAATTCAGAAATCAACAAGTACAAATAAGAATGGAGAAAGAGAATCACCTTGTCTCAGACCTCTATCCATCTTGAACGGCTTAGTTGGCGAACCATTTATCAATGCTGACATAGTAGATGTGCCGACACACTCCATAACCCACTCCCTCCACCTGGGCCAAAATCCCATCTTCTGCAGGACAATGTCCGCAAAGCTCCACTTAACCCTATCATATGCCTTTTGAAAATCCAACTTGATTATAGCCGCTTCTTTCTTCCTTGGTTTGAGCCAATGTACAGCTTCACAAGCAATAAGAGCCCCATCGTGTATTTTTCGACCATTTACAAATGCACTCTGAGTCTCTCCAACCAGGCGTGGCATAACTGATCTCATCCTCCTTACGAATACCTTTGAAATCATCTTATACACACAACCAACCATGCTAATTGGTCGAAGGTCCTTAATCTTCTTAGCCCCAGTGAACTTTGGCGCCAAAGCCACCCATGTGAGATTAGAGTCTTTGGGTAGCCTAGATGTCTGAAAGAATCCTAACACAGCTGTCGTGAACTCAGCCCCGATTTTATCCCAACACTTCTTAATGAAGTTCATGTTGTACCCATCACTTTCCGGTGCCCTAGACGATTCACAGTCCCACATGGCATCTTTAATCTCCTCAGACGATAATAATACCTCCAAAGCTGCAGCATCTTCTTCATCTATTATATTCACCAGTCCATCTCTAAAACCCACCATAGGAGACTCCTCCTGATGATATAATTTCTTGTAGAACTCTCTGATAGCAATTTTTATTCTTGCTTGATTCCTGACTAACCTTCCATTAATTACCAACGCATCAATCATGTTATTTTTCCTTCTTGTTGAAGCTATATTGTGAAAGTACCTGGTATTTTTGTCCATGTCCTTCGCAAGTCGGGATCGCAACATTTGTTTCCAGTGCAGTTCCTTTCTCACATACCACTTTTCACAGCAAGTCACCAACGCCTTTCTTCTTACCTCCACTATTCCATCATATACTCCAGTGCTTACCATGTCGTTTATCTTCTTGATCTCTTCCTCAAACTTCATAATTTTCTTGTCCATATTGCCAAAATTATCTCTGTGTCATCTCCCCAGAAGAACCGTCAAGACCTTCAATTTATCTGTGAATTGTATATTCCCTAATCCCCTCCATTTCTCCTTAACTATTCTTAGAAAACCTTCATGTGTAAACCACGAGTCAAGACTCCGGAACGGTCTAGGTCCACATCTCAAACTAGTATCTTCTACTATCATCGGGCAGTGATCCGACAAGCCACGTGGTCCAACTCTCAATCGAATCTCTGAGAACTCCACCCATTCTAGACTAACAAGAACTCTATCACATCTCCAGTTTGCTAATGACACTGTATTGTTCTATCCGCCAGAGGAGGAGTCTGTTAAGAATTACAAAAGACTTCTACGATGCTTCAAATTGATGTTGGGATTAAGCATCAATTTTGAGAAATCGAGTTTCATAGCAATCAATTGTGATCAACAGTGGGTTCAGAGCATGTGTAGTCTGCTGGGGTGCAAGGAAGCTGCTCTTCCAATTAAATACCTGGGGGATCCCTCTATGTGCGAATCTAAGGTTGGTTAAGACTTGGAAGCCAATAATAAACGAAGTAGAGGAGAAGCTCAGCTTATGAAAATTTAAGATTCTTGATAAAGTGGGGAAGTTAGTACTCATCAAAGTTGTTTTAAATAGTTTGCCGATATATTATTTAAACTTGTATGAGCTGCCAAAGGCTGTTGCGGAGAAACTTATTTCATTACAGAGAAGATTCTTGTGGGGTAAGGAGGATAGGAGGAATAGCATGGCTTTGGTTTGATGGAAAGTGGTCCAAGCTCCAAAAAGGTTAGGCGGGCTAGGAGTCGGTGATGCGATGCTCCACAATACAGCTCTGTTATTTAAGTGGTGGTGGAGGTTCTCTAAGGAGGAGTGTCTGTTATGGTAGAAAGTGGAATGCTCCTGTAATAATTTCACCCTTAACCAGCTTTTATCCATCCAGGACTTACCTACTAGAGGGGGGTCATAGAAGGATATTTGTCAGTTACAGATAAAGGAGCACATTATAAGAGATAAGATGATAACTAGCTTGTCAATAGAGATTGGTGATGGCAGAAGAACTCACTTTTGGGAAGATGTTTGGTTAAGCTGCGATTCTCTGAAGGATAAGTTTCCAAGACTGTTCTCGGTTTCAACCCAAAAAGGCTTTGTCATAGGGGATTGTCGGTTTTGGGATGGGTTATAATGGATTTGGAACTTCAAATGGAGGCGTGAGCTATTCCAATGGGAGTTGGAACTTGTGAATGAATTACACGAAATCTTGAGGTCGGTTAAACTAGCTTCTGACAGAGAGGATAGAGTTGTCTGGAAGTTTGACAGGCAAGATGTGTTTTCTACTAACTCTTTTGTGTAGGTACTACGGGCGGAGACGCTTCCGGAGGACGTAACAAGCTATGGCTTCACTGAGACTATTTGAAAAGGTTTAGTCCCTCCAAGAGTTGAGCTATTTATTTGGTTTGCTTTGATAGGCAGAGTGAATACAAAAAAAAAATGCTGTGTCGACTTGGAATTGTTAATCAGGGTGATAATGTGTGTGTTTTATGTAATAAGGATGTTAAATATGTCAACCACTTGTTTCTTGGTTGTGAATTTACATGGCAGGTGTGGTGCGCTTGGTTATCTGAATTTTGCAAAAAAATGGTCCGTTCCGAGTACTTTATAGGAACACTTTCAAAGCTGGACAAATGTCACAACTAGGAAGGAGGAAAGCAAAAAATGGTTCATAAGTTTCTTCGCGGTTATTTGAAACGTCTGGTTGAAAAGGAATAGGAGATTGTTTCAGAATACAGAAAAATGTGCTGGAGACATTATCAACACGACTATGCTTAATTACAAGGAGTGGAGGCGCGAGGATCCCTTTTGTTGTTGATGGCAATGCCGAAGATGACATGAGGATACGTACTTATTGAGAATTTTAGGTGATTATAATAGGTGTTATTTTATTGTTTGGTTTATGTCTTAAACACTTCACGTTTATGTTGAACTCTTGTTGTTTAAAAAAAAATTCGAATTCAGAAACACATGCGTCTATAATGAACCGAAAATATTATCAAAGCGAAATCACTGTATAATACTAAATGAACCAAACATTTGTTCATTATATAAATTCAAATTCAATTCAAAATGTTGGTTTTTGTTAGCAAAATGTTAGTATTGTTGGTGATTACGATAACGAAAGAAAAGAAGAAGAAGAACCTACGTGCGCAAATTTAAGAGGATGAAGATGAGGAGGAGGAGGAGGAAATGAAGAAATAAAAGGAGAAAACGAAAACGAAGAAACTGAGTTATTGAAACACGCGTGTGATACACGCTAGTATGATGAAAGTAATTTTTGTTGAGTTTGAACTAACTTGATTGGATTTAATTGTCAAAAATACTTATATATATATATATATATATATAATCAGAAAGTTAACATATCTTCCTATTCTTTGAAGAAAACAAATTTAACTAAAATCAGTTTTCATATTAAGTTATTAGCTAACTGGTTGCTAGAAGTTCAAAATCCCCAAATCTTATCCTTAATTTTACAAAAGTGTTCAGTTAAATGAAAATTTTCTGCTACATTCTGTACTTTTTTTTTTTTTTTTACCTGCCAATTCTAATGAGTTGTATAATATTCTCCTACCTTCTTCGCATATACGTTTTTATTTATTTATTTATTTATTTATATTCAGTTTGATGACTTTTATAAGTTTATCACTAACATTATTTCCTTCCTAAAGCACATGTGATATAGTCTGGACCCCACGTTAAGAGTTAAGGACATCTTTAGATAGAGACCCCCTAAAGTGTGATAATTAAAATTTCATATTACAAACATATCAAGATTGGTTATTCAAATTAACATATATATATGATCAATTGTTCCTGCATAATTTGGTATGACAGATTGGGCATTATTTGTGGTTTGTATTTGGCAAGAGAGGAGCTAGCTAACTGGGTGAGGAAACATTGGCGTCATTCCCCCAACTTGTGTTAAATTGATTGAGAAGATAATTAATAAGAATAAGAAAATGCTCCCAAACTACCGCATTCAAGTCTACAAGCCTATGTAATAGGTGGCCAAAAGAAGATTCGAATTTGGTTTCGGTTCATCAACTAATATCTTTTACTATATATAAATTTTATAAAATACTCGTTCCGGACCTAGCGTTCAAATTTTTAACGGATCTAATATAATCGAATGAAAAATATTCTGGTCATCTTATTTGTTTGAGGCTATTTTTATCTCCTAATTATCTTTTAAAATTATATAAAGCGAGATTTTTTTAACAAAAATAAGATGACTTACACTACTTATAAAAAAAATTCAATTATTCTTCTAAACATGATTTATTCTAAAAAATTAAAATAGATAGATAGATAGGTAATCATCACCATAATAGTCTACATAAATACTAGACAACCGACAAAACAATGGAAGAATTTATCATTGTAAATTAGCAAGAGTAAAAGTAATGGGAAAGTATTTTTTTATTTATATAATTTTAAAAAAAATACTTTTAATGTTTTAATTTTATTTAACTTTTTAATAATTTTTTATTCGGATTAAAATTATCTCTAAATATTAGTTCTATCTAAATTATTAGAAGCAAAACTAAATATATTTATAATAATTTTGATATAAATAAAAAATATTAAAAATAAAATCAAATGAATTAAAAATGTTAAAAATAAAATTAAATAAAAAATATTAAAAATAAAAAAATATTTTATATTAAAATTAAATATTTTGTTGTTCTAAAATATATATTTTCCCTCTCATTTATTTCTCCATATATACTTTACCTAGCTTAGTTACAAGTTCAGATACTCGTCGTCATGAATCCTAAGGCACTTTCCTTCTAGGAGGCCACACTGAAGGAAAGAAAAGAAAAAAAAAGGTAACACCGAAAAAAGAGGCTTTTCTTTCCTTGTTTCTTTTCTCTTTCTGGGTATCTTTGATGTTAATCTTAAGTAAAAAGTCTTACTTTATTTTTGATCTTTCACGTATTATCCATCACTAATCTTTAATTTTTCTTTTCCATTTTTGAATATTATTTAATTATATAAAATCCATGTAGAAGAAGAAAATTCTCGTCGGTGAGCCATGAACGCATGTAAGAAATTCTCTATGACGAGTATTAGTGGTCCTTTGATTACAACTTAAAAGAAACGGGGATAAAACTCGTAGTTGACACTAATTACTGGAAATCATGACATAAATGAAAGATACGATATAATACCAAGATATCAAATTCAATGAATGTTTTTGTAGAGGTTGGTCGGTATATAGTTTGTCTGTCGGTGAGTATTTGCAAATTTTTTGTTAAGATGAAGTGTACGTCGGTAATGAGATAATAAGAGAGTGAATATACCTGTAAAAGGTACTTTGACAAATCAATAAGTGAGTAATAATAAGCTTTGCAGAAAATGCAATGAATCAAATAAACATTTTACCTTTCTTTTATATTTTGGGATGAAGTATCGACAGTTATACTCTCAATAAATTACATTAATGGAGAGTGATAGTATGTCAGGGTGTTACAATATTTCTTTTGGTTCCCGTTATTGATAACTGATTTATAACGTATGCTATCGAATTATAGCATTAAAGACGAGTTATAACGGCTATATCATAACCCTTAAGATTGACCTGATTATATTTTGATAAAGCAGGTTGAGTTTTTTTAGTTATAACTCGGCAGTATGAATTATAGGTATGAAATCCTCATATCAACTTACTTTATTAAAATAAAAAATAAAAATAATTTAAATTTCAGATGTAATTTGAAATTAACGTGTATTGAAAAGTTGAATAATATGGAGAAGGGTTGTGAGAGCGAGGTTATAGATGCTTTTGCTTAAGGGTTTCAGCGTACTGTTACTCATGCAAAGTTTTTAGCCTCGGATAGTGACCCTCAGTGATGGATCTAAGAAAAGTTGTTCGAGATGAAATTTTGGTTAATGATGAAGATGCTATCGAAGATGAAGATGACAACCTAGCAAATTGATGTTTGTATTTTGTTTCAAAAATCTTTTGAATTGTTTGGATACATTTGACCCTTGTCAATTTGTTTTGGCTTGTTTGGATTTGTAATAGGTAGTTTTTTTTTAACTGACATTATTTTAAAAATATTTAATCACTGTTTGGTTATATGATCTTTGTTTAATGAGATTGAATGTCAATTTGCGTTGGCTATTTGAAATAAGTATTTGGTTGAAAATGATCTGATTTGGACTATTTGAATTCGGCTTGATAGACATCTGAGTAATTGATAGATTGATATTTGATTTAGGCAATAGTTGTCGTTGATATGTTGGTCCCTTATATTTGTTAGGGATTTGATAATAGAGTGAAAATATCTCGTCTTTGTTTGATAATTGAGTTAGGTAATTGCTTGTGTTAGATTGCCATTGATGTATTGGTCCTCATTGCTAAGACGCATTTGATAGAAATTAATTGGTTGGGCGAGAATATCACATTAGTTCACCTTTGTTTGGTGATTTGATTGATGATTGAGTTTGGTTGCTCATGTGTAAATAATGCGACTTTTAATTGAACAGTTATCGCGAATGGATAAGTGTTTGTGCTTTTTTGATATTTGATTGAATTTGTTGACTATTTATAGTCATAGTTCAGAAAAATAGTTGATACAGATCTAATGATTGATATAGATCCGTTAATGATTGATATAGATCGGATTTGATATAGATCTGACAAAGATTGGTATAGATCGGATAATGATTGATATAGATCAGAAAAAGAGATAGTAGATATAGATCGGCCTTTCTATGGCCATAATGATTTATTATACGACATTTGTTTACAAAGGTACAGGAAGGCTTGCCTCGTTAAAACCTCTTAAAGCAAAACCCTCTTTGAAAAAAAATCTTGTGAGTAGAAAAAAGAGTACAAGTCTGTCTCTATCTTTTTAGCTATAATATTACTTTGAAGAAGAAATATTCTAAGTGTTAGGTAGCATTGTACCATCTAGAGATTCGAAGGGTTTCTTGTTATCTCTAACTTTATCGTCATCCTTATTGTTTTGATTATTCTCGGATTTTCGAGCTTGGCGTTACCTTTAGCATTTTCGCAGAACTCGGCCAAGATTTTGGGTTTGGCCACTGTGTTGGTTTCTTGGAACTCTTTTGGGCGAAATCCACTCTTTATAGCATGCATGTGCACTTCAGGGTGAAGGTTGGAAATGCTCATTACGACTTTGGTGAAATGGGTGATATAGTCCTTTAAACTTTCGTACTGCCCTTGCTTGATAGTGTTTAGATAGTCGAAATCGTGTAAATAGATGGAAGATGCAGCGAACTGATCTTCGAATTGCTAGTCGATATAGTGAAATCGTGAAATTGAATTGCAGACAAAGATGAAAACCAATCAAGTGTAGGACTGTCTAAAAAGTAGGAAAACAGCAACATAAAATAGGATCAAAAGCACCGTTTACGATCATCATAGATTGAAATTTCTTGATGTATTTTTTTGGGTCTCCCATGCCATCATAGAGAGTCAATGTGAGCAGTAAGGTGAAGTTCCTAGGCAGTTTGAAACTCATAACATCGGCTGTGAATGGACCAACAGCGTTGTCAAATTCGTCATCGTCATCATTTTGCTGGTTTTCTTTTGGTTGTTGAGTTCCGAGATGTGTGTTGGATCAGAATGTTTTTCATTGTCTTCTGGCTGCTTATTGTCATTATTTTCAATCCAAGTATTCGTTAGCTTGGCTATTTGACTTGTCATTCGTTGATTTTATTCTGCCATGTGCTGATTGATCTGTTGTAACTCCATTACCATTCAAAGAAGCTCGGATGGTGTGAGAGGAAGCAGGTCAGCCATGAGCAGGTATGGGAGTTTTGGAATCTATAGAAAGAAGGATTTTTATTTCGAGTCTCCAAAGACGGTGTCAATTGTTTTTGTAGAAATTAGCCGGTGTATAGCTCGTTCGCTGGTGAATACTTGTAAGCTCTTCGTCAGAATGAGGTATACGTCGACAATAAAAAAAAACAAAGAAGTGGATAACTGCAAAAGGTACTTCGACGCTAAGTCAATAAGTGAGTAATAAACTTTGCATAAAATACAATAAATCAAACAAATATTTTATCTTTTTTTTATATTTTAGAATGAAACATCGATAATTATACTCTCAATAATTTATATTAATAAAAAGTGATAGCATGCTAAGGTATTACAATATTTCTTTTAATACTTGTTGTTGATAAATAATCTATAACATATACTGATTAAATTATACCACTAAGAACGAGTTATAAAGAATATA
Organism: Arachis hypogaea; assembly: GCF_003086295.3. NCBI lineage: Eukaryota > Viridiplantae > Streptophyta > Magnoliopsida > Fabales > Fabaceae > Arachis > Arachis hypogaea. The sequence continues at coordinate 130,006,020 of NC_092038.1, forward strand.
TCAATGATATCCCACCAAAATTTCCAACTCCCTATATTCATACATAAACAGTCTCGGTCCCTAGATTTGCAATTTCAAAGTTTTAAGGTGCTGGCAACTCGTTAATGTACTATAAAAGATTCCGCGAGCTTTTATTTTGGGCTTCGTGTGGCACCAAAATGGCAAAAATTCGCAGTCTATCAATACCAAATTAGCTGATCATTAGTTTGTAGACTTTATTTAGTGAGTTATTTTATTATTTTATTATTTTAAATGGAAAAACAAAACACCGTAAATGCACGCCCGAACGGCGCTTGGAACAATTGATGGCTTGACGAAAAACAAAGTGGCAACATACCCAAAAGGAGCAACATCATCATGATCTGGCCCAATTATTTTTAGAATTTAGCTAATATAAATTTATTTTTACTGAAATATTTTAAACTTTTTTATTTAATAAATATAAAATAAATATATTAAAAAATTAAATTTTTTATATTTTTAATAAAAAATTTTTAATTTTCAATTTTAACTTATATCCTGAATATACAAAATAAATAAATTCTTATTCTTATTTTTAAAATAAAAAAGTTAATGGCCACCTACTTCTAGAATACTAGTGAGTAATCACTAATGACTACTTAGTACTTACTAATTGTTTTTGCACTCACTAAAAGATTAATTTAATTGAAAGAGGGTAAAAAATTGCAAGGAAATCACTTGTCATAAAATATTTTAAATATTTTTTAATAATAAATAAACACATTAAACAATATTTTTAAACTTGCCAATAAACCCTTAAACCCAATTTTTAATCTGTTGAAAAGAGAAAGTTGGGGTTTGTATCTAAGGGTGGAAAAAGGCCAAGCGGCCTGCCAGGGCCTGCAGCCTGGCCTGTGTTTGGCTTGGCTTGACCTGGCCTGTTATAAAATAGGTACAGGCCCAGGCTCTTTTAAAAGCCTTAATACATTAATAGGCCAGGCCCAGGCTCACTAATTAGCCTTATAGGCCTGTCAAGCCTGCCTGAGCCTGTTAAAATATAATTAAATATATAAATAATTATTTATTATTAATAAAATTATGAGATATTTTAAATTTATTATATTTTATTATAAATATTTTTGTATATTTTAAATACGTTAAAAGTTTAAATTTTTTTATAAATATTAAATATATGACATATTACATATAAATATTTTTATTAAAAAATAATTTTTTAAATAATATTTTTATTTTTGTAAAAAAAAATTATCAGGCCTTTTAACAGGCTTCAGGCCAGGCCAGGTTGAACAACAGGTCAGGCCTAATACTTTATAAAGAGTCTGTAACAGGCTGTAGGCCAGACTCAAGCCAATTAACTGTATAACAGGCCAGGCCTGTTAAGAGCAAAGCCTGGCCTGGCCAGGCCTGGCCTGTTTCCACCCCTATTTGTATCCAAAAAAAGAGAAAACGGTTGGTGGTGTTAGTTACGGAAAAGAGAATGTGCGATTTGGTAATGGCATAATTCCAAAACTCCGTTAATATTTAACATCCCTAAGTTGCAGTCCCAACTCCCAAGTGAAGAAGCTTGAATGTCGCGCCGGCATCACCCTGAGTCGCTCATAGTAAACGGCTCATTCGGCTAGTAGAAGGCAAGGCCCCCACCGTTTTATCTTTAGCAGTGTGTCGTTTTGGTCTGATCCAACGGCACCATGACACGTGGCTTGCATCGATGAGCGTTGGTGACACGCTAACAAAGGGGGACTACCCTGTTTCGCTGTTATCTTCGTTCCACGCGACACACACATCTCTCTCTCTCTCTCTCTCTCTCTCTCTCTCTCTCCATGGATGAAGAACAACAACACACATTCATCTTTGAGCGTTAACCTCATTTCATACACACTCCCTCTATCTCTCTCTCTCTCCCTCCTCCCACAAGAAAAGGAGGAAAAAGAAAACCGCATCTTCTACTTTTTGCAGATTTCTCTCTCTCTCTCTCTCTCTCTCTCTCTCTCTCTCTCTCTCTCTCTCTCTCTCTCTCTCTCTCTCTCTCTCTCTCTCTCTCTCTCTCTCTCTCTCTCTCTCTCTCCTTTTTGAAATTGGTATTGTCTTTTTGGGGCTTCATAACATAGCGGCATCTGGTTTGCGAATTGGATCTAGAAACATACATGTCTTCAGGGACATCATCGTATTGGTGCTACAGGTGCAGTCGATTTGTCAGGGTATGGAGGCACGACACTGTGGCTTGTCCCGACTGCGACGGCGGTTTCGTTGAGGAGATCGAGCCTCCGCCACGCTCCGTCAACCTCGACGCCCGCCGCCGCAGATTTCCTGCAGCAGCCATGTACATGATTGGCCAGCGCCCCAACTCCTCCTCTGACCAAAACAATAACGTCACCGACCACAATAACAACTCTGCCATCAACCGCCACGCCCTCCGCCGGACCCGCCGTAACGGCGGCGACCGCTCCCCTTTCAACCCCGTCATCGTCCTCCGTGGTAGCGGCGGATCCTCTGAGTCTCACGAAAACAGCAACGGCGGCGGAGGGGAGGGACGCGGGTTCGAGCTCTTCTATGACGACGGCGGCGGCTCGGGCCTGAGACCCTTGCCAGCAAGCATGTCAGAGTTTCTGCTGGGATCCGGGTTCGATCGTCTTCTAGAACAGCTGTCTCAGATCGAGATCAACGGTATTGGGCGTTACGAGCACCCTCCGGCTTCAAAAGCCGCCATTGATTCCTTACCGACAATCGAAATCGATGAGAACCACTTGGATTTGGAATCTCACTGTGCAGTTTGTAAAGAGGCTTTCGAGATGGGAACTTCAGTGAGGGAGATGCCATGTAAGCATATATACCACCAAGACTGTATATTGCCGTGGCTCACACTCCACAATTCCTGCCCTGTTTGCCGCCACGAGTTGCCATCCGATAACCCCAGCAACAGCAGCGGTTCGCCGTCATCGTCGGGGCACTCGGTTGCGTTGACCGAGGATGAGAATGTTGGGTTGACCATTTGGAGGCTCCCCGGTGGAGGATTTGCTGTTGGGAGATTCTCTGGTGGGAGGAGAGGTGCTGAGAGGGAGCTTCCTGTCGTGTACACTGAGATGGATGGTGGCTTTAACAATGGTGGTGAGCCCAGGAGGATTTCTTGGTCTTCTAGAGGGACTCGAGGGCGGCAGAGTGGTGCCTTTCAGAGGTTTTTTACGAGTTTGTTTGGTTGCTTCAGTGGTAGGGGGAGCTCGTCGCGTTCTCGAACCGTGGATCACTCTCCACACTCGAGAAGGACATGGTCTATGGATGTAAACAGTGGAATGAGGTCATGGTGAAAGGATTCTATCTTGAAGATTTCAGATGTTGTGTTCTTTTCTCAATGTACATATATAATGGAATTTGAGTCCGGGTCCCAGATGCAATGCAATCACACACTGAAACTCTACATCTCGCTTATGGGGGGACACCACACAGCAATGGCAGAAACCAAATTAGATGAGTGGAATAGACGAAGGAGAACCTTTGCGGGTATTTGTGTAATAATATTTTGGAGAGGGGGACAATCAAGTAGATAAGTATCTTTGATCTAGTTTGATTATTGATAAGCTCAAGAAGCACCTTCAATATTGTTTTTTCATTTTCCTATGTTGCTCAAACTCTAGTTCATAGCTCAGTAAACTTTTTATCATCTTTCAGAATATAGATACATGCCATTATTTCGAATTATTGTTTTTTTATCTTTCTTAATGGAAATCCATAACTTCAAATGCATGGTAAGCCACTCCTGCTTTAAATTGATTGTTGTTGATGATGATGATTCATTTGAATAATTTTCCCAATCAGCGAAAAGCAATTCATTCGTTTCTACTATATAGCCAGACTACAAAATGGTTCTTATTGTGGTCCAACTACAAAAAACAATGAATCTAGTCATTGGAGGAAAAGGAGGGTTCAATTGTGGATTCTGTTCAATCAGGTAAGAGGTTCTTCTGAATTGAACCCTGAAAGAATTAGCTTATCACTTTTTCCTTTCAATCAAGGTAAAGTATGTTTTACAAATTTGCATGTTAATAATGTTTTGCTTTTGGGATTATATCACATTTGTATGCAATGAACCTTGCCACACTCTAGGATTCTGTATTTAGTTATACAATGACAGTTGGGCGTGGACATTTGCCAACAGACAAAGCTCAAGTTGGTAAAGTTTTTGTAGGTTTCTCTATAAACGTATATGCGTGTATCGTTCTTTAATCACACCAACTGTGTTTTTATACTCTTGATTAACTGTTGTGCTTTCATTAGAGAATATTATCACGATGACCTGAAGATTTTTTTTTCCTTGACAGTATTGTCCACTTTCTAGTTATTATAAGAGTTGGACGGAAACTAAGATAACCACTTGACCATTCCCATTTCAATTTCAGCTATGCGTTTTATTTATTTATTTATTTGTACTTTTGGATTTATTAGCCTTAACCAACCTATAATCTTATTGCCTTTGTAAGAGACAATTTTATAATAACTCATGGAAACTTGAAAACTGAAAAGGTTCCAGCGCGGACCGTTTTTTATTTCTTTAGTCATTCCTAGAAGCGGTTCCAACATTCAACACATGTTGTGACTGTATGGAAAAAAAAAACTACCAAGTGAAATAAGCAAAGGGTGCTTTAAACATTATCCTGAAATTTCATAGTCAGTGTAATTAAAAGTTTGTAGCTGGGTAATTAGTGCATCAACTATTAAACTAACCTAAGTTAGTTCAAGAAGAGAATTTATATATCGATAAATATGAAACTTTTTAATGAGTTTAGCTAATATATATTCTTAAAGTACATGTTAAAGTTACTAATTAAAATAGTTAATATAAAAAATATACAAAATTTAAATTTTAATATAATTATTGTGTATTATTAAAATAAAATATTTAATTTTTTATTAATAATAATGTTAACTTGTAATTTTAGGATATATATATATATATATATATATATATATATATATATATATATATATATATATATATATATATATGAGGCAAATAACAAATTGGTATTTGAAAGATTTTGACGCTAACAAAATGGTACATAGTTTTTGTTATTGACAAAATAATCTTTAAAAGATTTTAAAATTTGACAAGCATGTCCCCGAGCTCACCGGAGCAAATCTCCGACAAGTACAATGTTAACGTGGCCACTGTATTTTGGTGACTTGGCAAACCACCTCCAAAGCCCCCTCCCTAACGCACATTCCCTCTCCTTCCCTCTCCCTCCCCATCCCAGCCCCCATCTCCAACGCACACTTTTTTCCTATCGCAGCCCCTGTCCCATCACAACCTCCTCCCCAACGTATACTCCCCCCTTCCTCTCTCAATATCACCAACAACAACCTTAACATCAACAGCAACAACAACCTCCACCACTCTCCTTTCCCAACGCACACTACCCCTCCCTCCCTTAACCCCACAACTCGCAGTAACAACAACCTCAATATTAATAGCAACAACAATTTCCACCACTTCCCCTTCCCCAACGCACACTCCCCTTTCCCTCCCTCAACACCACCACTCACACAACAACAACCTCAACATCAATAGAATTGTCCCAAATCATGAATTGTCCCAAATTTTTAAGTTAATTTAACATTCAAAAAGATTAATAATAATAAAACTCAGAGAAACAAACAAATTCATATACAATAATCAAAATAAAATAAAATAAAACTTAATACAGACACCACTAAAGCAAGAAGCAGATTTAGACAAGGTCAGAAGAAGAACACCAGAGACAGAGAAGGTACAACATGACAGAGCCAAAATGGAACATAGACAGAGGAGGCAGGGCAGCGACTGGGGTCGAGCAGCAAGCAGATACAAGCAATGAAGGCAACAACAATGAAGGCACGCAGACGACGTAATGCCAACGAAGGAGACAGACGATGCTGGCAGACGCAAAAGACCCGACAACGAGATGGCGATAGTGCAGTGTCGGTGACATTGGCTCTGTAAGACTGAGAAGGTTGAGTTCTACTGCCGTTTTGGGGGAGAGTGAATTGAGAACGTGAAGCAGTATGTTGGGAAGGAGATTAGGGTTCAAAGGGGCAAGGTAAGGGGATTAGAGTTTAGAAGGGGAGATTTTGGATTGAGGAGGGAAAAGTGCGTTGGGAAGGGGGGATTAGGGTTAGGGAAAGGGAGGTAAGGTTTAGGGCTGGGGAGAGGGGAGAGTGCATTCACAAAGGGGAAGGGGGAGTGCATTGGAGAGGGGAAAGGGGAAGTGCGTTGGAGGGGAAGGATTAGGGTGGAGAAGGGTTTTTGCCATGTCATCAAAACGTAGTGGTCATGTTAGCATTGTGCTTGTTGGAGATGTGCTCCGGCGAACTCGTGGGTACGCTTGTCAAATTTTAAAATCTTTCAATGACTATTTCGTCAATAACAAAAGTCAGGTACCATTTTGTCAGTGTCAGAATCTTTTAGGTATCGATTTGATATTTACCTCATATATATAATCCCGCTTATGGTCACAATTAAATTTTTAAGTTCTGCTAGAGAGCCAATGGAATATTTATACAATATGTACAATGAGCTATTTATTTGGTTCAATATGAGTTAAAAAATGAACATCACTCATACTATCCAAAATAATTATTCGGGTACTAGGATAATAAACATCTCATGTCATGAAATCACTTGTCCCAAAAGCTTAAGTTAATTTTGGAGTTCACCAAAGATTAAATTCTTGACTTTTCGGATCTAGAGTTCTAATACTATGTCATGATACCACTTATCCAAAAAATTTAAGTCGATGGAAAAAAGTAACACTAATGATTATATCTCTAGTACTGAATCGGACATTTCTAAACCTCTATTGTACATATTGTACAAATATTCTATTAGCTCTTTATACTTCCTTAATTTTTAAATAAAGATAAAAATAAATGGCACAAAAGAACAGGAGAGTTCATTAGTTGTACACGTTGAGGTTGCAAAAGATGGTTGGGGTTATAACGGGGAGTGGCGTTCTAAGGTCTAACTAGGAATCAAGAAAAAAATAATAAAAAAGGGTATAGAGGGAGAAAAAATAAAGGAGAAAATAGGAGAGGGGGAGGGGGGGTTTGGGGTTTGAGCGGAAGAAGCAGCAAATAATTGCACGTGCAATGCTGGGTGGGTACTTTGATTTTGCCCCGCACGCCATTCAACTGCCAATAATTTACGCACATGCTTTTACCTCTATTTAAGGATCCAAATGATCAAATATGCATATTCTGTACCCCCGCAAAATTTATTTTTATTTTTTTTTAAATAATCTGAAAATTGGGAACGGATATATGAGATACTGTACCAGTATACCACCCTTGTAAGTAAGGGAGGTATCAGAGCGGATTTTTGCTCTACTTTACCCCGTTTTACTAAACAAAAATTCACATCAAATTCGCTCTACCTTTACTTACGAATAGTAAAATGTTAAATCCTAACTCATCTCTGCTGGTATTCGTTCCATTCCTACTCGTTTCTATAATTATTAAATTTAATAAATAAAATAAAATTTTAAAAATTATATAACTATTGTTTACATACATAACATAAATTAAAATAAAAATTTAAATATAATATAATATTATTAATTATTTTATATATATTATATATACCGGAGCGGGTAGGGATGAGTTTAACCTAAACCCGATTCCGTCCCGCTTCGTCCAAGAATCCGCTCCGTTAAAATTCACTCTGGTGCGAGAGTGAATAATTACCCGTTCCGAACGAGTAGAGACAGAATGAATACCCTCAAATTTGGATAGTGTTGCCGCTCCTACTTCTAAGACCAAACCATCCTCTTATTACTGTGCAAAACTCCAAATTTTGCCGTGTTTTATCGTACCAGGAACTTGTGCTAGTTTAAAGTAGTTCAAATTTTACTTCCAAGATTTCAGATTTGGGTGTATTAAATAATAATAATAATAGTAATAATAATAATAATTGAGTTCTCCAGCTGTCTTCATAAAAAACCAGTTCCACCAAAGGCAATTTTTTTAGGATTTGTAAATAAGATTTAATATAAAAATATTATGTATACATCAATAGCTAAATAAGATATTCTATATTTATGTATAAATATATATGTTATTTTATATATTTTTAATATATATTTTATATTTTAATATGTATTAACAATTTTATATTTTTTAAAATAAAAAATTTGATAATTTTTAAGTGTAAAATAATTCTTAATTCTTAAATTAGTTTTTGGAATAAATTAGACCTACTTAATTCTAAAAAAAAAATTATTAGAATTCTTTCGATCATGCTATAAAAAAAATTTAAATCGTCTTTAAATTTTATGTTCCAAATCTTTGTCCAATTTTAAATAGATGGTATATTAAATCTCACATTGTCTAAATTAAAAATATGATTGCCTTTAAAAACGAGACAATTCTTAACTCTTGACTCCAAGGATTCATCATTTCTTGCCGCATAAATAAGTCAGCATATGAATTAAAATCATATAACAGTTCAACCTCGTGGCCTTTAATTTGTGATGCGTGAGTGGCGAACAAGTTGTCCTTCTTAATCGGTTACAACTTGCAAGATCTGCCATGTAGGGTTCAATACATATATAAAACAGAAAGCAATAAACGCAATATTAGAAGTTATTATCTCATTTCAAAATAAAAGTGAAAAATAATACGATTTCATATATTTTTTTTTTAATTAGAAGTGAGACTAAGAGCTAAAAAGACTATACCATTTGACATATAACTCAACACGATCTCATACAAGTTTAGAAGGAAAAGAAGTTATTATTTCTTTTTTTTTTTGGACACCGTAACAAGTCTACATGTCTAATATAATTTAGGCAAGTGTAGCCTAATGACTCATCATTATTTAGTTTGTTAATTAAAACATTAGAAATTTGAATCTTACGGTAAGTATAGAAAGCATTCAGTTGCCACTTGCCAGCATTTTGTCCTTTGAGGAGCTGATGATAGCTATTTAGCTTATTGAGCCTCCACATCGAACAAACTATAACATTTCAAAAGTATTCGACTACACACAATACATTCAATATTTGTAAACTAAATCATAGTTGAATAAATAATTACGAAAACAAATGTTGAAATCAGCAAGAAAGTTGATGTTTTGTACACGTGGCCTGCTGTAAGGTTCTCATAATGTTTGGCTTGTACGTCCACACCTAAATACCTACCAATTTATGAAGTTTAGCATATCCATTCAAATGTAAAATTAAATCATCAAGATAATTGATGCTCTTAAGTTTGTTTAATTTGAACGGTTTTCAAAATCCTTGCAAGATGATAAAAAATTGATCAAAGGTACGAATACGGTGAATTTCCACAGTAACAAATCCAATTCCTGACTTCCATCATCATAATTGAATACCACAAAAGTACAATGAAGAAAGATATTCAAATGGGATATTACATATAACACAAGTTAAAGGAAATTAAAACGCAAGTCCATAATTTGCATTAATTATCCTAATAGAGATTTGAAGGTACAAATTCTGGTTTCTTTGCCAGTAGCCAATTGTAGATGGCAGAGCTTTGATGTATAGAGTTCATGCTTTAGAAGCTAGGAATGAATGATCAGAATGTATTTTGAAGTGCTTGCTATAGAAACTGAAAGCTATGTACTGTAAGCTTCTAATTGAACATAGATCAAACGAATAATCAATGTTCTCTAAAATTTTTCGCCAGTTATCATAATGTGACAAGTCTGTGGGAAATTGACGGCTCAAAGTCAAATTAAGGGGACAGGAATTAAGACTCTAGAGATGTGTGGACACAAGAAATGGAACGCATACACATAGAAAAGGAAAATTAGTTAGAGACAAGACAATACTGAAGTGGTACAATGAATGATCATACAACAATGATAAAAAATCAAAGAGAATTATGAACCTTGATTAAGATTGAGTAATAGCTTGTGCACTGAACAATTTCCTTTTAGCTAGCGATTTGGAGAGTAGGCTTAATAATATTCTTGATCATTTGAATAATCAAACTCAAATTACTAGATATATGCCAAGTGAAAATAATATTTTATCAACGGTCAAATCAATCTGGCTGCATCTATATTGTTCATATCGCATAGCATATATGATTAGTGCAATCATGGAGAGATTAATTAAATGATATGGAAAGACTGGTAGGTACAGTTTAGGTTATAAAATATATGAGCTTGTCACCCTTTGGGCTAACATCATTAGGAAGAGAATATCATCACTTAGCTGTTTAGGTTACTTAATTAATCAAAATTAACCTGCCTTGGGATTGCTAAGAATCATGCTTGCATCACTCTTCACATACAACTTATCCTTTACCTAATCTGTTTAGGTTCTTCTTTGTCTGAATCAAATTTTAATATTCCATATTTGTTCTTCATCAGAAGGGTGCTTGGTGAATTCCAAATTCTCATTTACATCAATAAGAATTATAGAATTTTTCAAATGGGAATTGCAGCTTTAATTTTTCTTTTTTAATTTTTCTTCTTATAGACTAATAACTAGTCCGTTGGGAATCTGAAATTTATTTAAGAGTTAAAATTTAAACTCTCGACAATTCTTTAAGCGTTCGGATCTGAAATTTATTTAAGGGTTAAAATTTAAACTTTCAACACTTGTTTAAGCAGACAAGTGAATTAATCACTTGAAATCAAGTTGGTTATATATCTCTGAGTTCTTAATTGGAAGAGCAGAGATATGGTTGCTCTAGTTGAAGTTTGATTGCTTTAATGGTCCCTATCTTAGACTTTGAGTTTCAGACTTTCAGGTAAGGCCCCTAATTAGGTAGTGATTAAAAAAAGGGACAAAAATATGACAACTGAATTCCGTGTAAAATGCCTATAATAGACAACTTCTAGTATTCTTCTTTTTTTTTTTGGTGATTATATTCTTCGCTTTTTATTCTTCAAAATTTCTCCCAAAGCCTAATAAGTTTTTGTTGAAGTTTGATCATAAAGCCCAAGAGTGTGAATCTTCTGAACATAGGTTAATTTTTTAAGAAAAAAGGTTTAGAGTACTAAGGATATAAATTAAAGTTATCAATTAAAATTTTTTTTATAGATATAAATTAAAGTTATCAATTAAAAAATTGTATGATACAAAAAATATAAAATTTAATTTTTAATATATTTATTGTGTATTTATTAAAATAATTAAAATTTTTTACTAGTTACCATTTGTATCCATGAATTTTGCGAACGCTGACAAAAGTACCTATTAAACAAGAAAACTAATATTGTACCCATGAAAGATGGGTTCCGTGGGACAATAGTACCCAAACTGTACTTTTTTGTTGACTTTTTAATAAAATTCTCAAATTACCCTTTCTATCTTCTTTCCCAAATTCCAAATTTCACAATTCTCGTCCTTCGTCTTCCTCTACTGCTGGATTATTAATTATCTGAGATTATTCTTCAAATATTATGAATTTGTAGATCTGGTGTAGAAAAAAAAAGAAGTTTGAAATTAACAAAAAAAACATATATTTTGATTTTTTGGTGTCACTGTGGAACAGGAGGCGCAGAACCAAGAGCCTTTGGAAACAGAAGGAAGGATAGGTCGAAGATAGAAGATGTGATAGTCTCGGTCACATTTGTTGTAGAGGAGAAGCTTCGCTGGGAACTCACCGGAGGAGCAGCACTTGCTGATGATGTCGTCGTTGAAGGTAGGCTTGGGAGTGTGGAGTCACCGTTGGAAAGAGAACGTGGCCACTGGCCTCTTGTTGGCGAATTATGCTACTTATTGCTTTGGAATAAGAAGAACAACAATATTCAGGTTGAAGAGGTTGAAGAGTTTGACAAGGGTGTGCTTTCTTAGTGTTGTTGTTGCATCCGAAGAAGAAAGAAACAACAAGGATAATGTTAAAGTTGATTTGGATTTAGATTTGGAGAACAAATTAGGATTGGAATAAAGAGAGATGGAGATTAAAGATAAAGGTTGGAGGAAGACATCAGGTACTTGGGTCTTGAGGGAATGGTGACTGGCGGTGGCAAAAGAAGACGAAGGATGAGGGTTGTGAAATTTGAAATTTGGAAAAAAAAATAGAAGGGGTAATTTGGAAATTTTATTAAAAAGTCAATAAAAAATGACGATTTGGGTACTATTGTCACACAGAACCCATCTTTCATGGGTACAACATTAGTTTTTTTGTTTGATTGATACTTTTGTCAACGTTTACAAAATTTATGAGTACAAATGATAATTTTTTCTAACCTTAAAATATGTTATGGCCAAATAAAAAAAAGTGTTTGGTTTACATAATTGATTTAACATTTACGGTTGGATTGAATTTTACTAAAGTTCATAACGATAGAATAATGAACAATCATATTAGATATACACAAAAAATTAGTCATTAAATTAATTATTTATATAAAATACATATTAAAAATAAGTCACATAACGTATATACTCGTAATATTTATGAATTTTGAATGATTAATGATAAATAAATCAAGACATACGTGCCATATGTAAATACAATACAAAAAATATTTCTGAGAAAATTAAGTTGAACTTAACAAAATATTCAATAGAGGAAAGTAACCAAGTAAAAGTTAGAATGATGATGCAATACTCAATTCTGAAAAAATAAAATTGATTAATATTAGTTAAAATAAATTGACTCCTTAATTAAACTCTAAATTTGTTATGATTAGGCAACGAAATTACAGTAGCTATAACAAATAGCTACTACATGAGGATGAAATGTGGCAAAACTCATTGACCTCCATGTATGTATAAAGTAAAATGAAAACATGCTCAATAATAAGTAGATATTTTTTTAAGATATTTTTTCCTGATGAAAATGTTGGTCGTTTTCATGAGCTTTGTTTTTCGAGATATAGAACCGGTATGTACTATTTATTATTGTTTGTGCTATACTGTATGGTTTATTTAGTCAAATCTTCATACTGTTTCCAACTTTTCTTGTAACAGGTATCAATATTATTTAGCTAGATGTGTGCAGACAAATCCTTTTCATCTGCACTCCCACCAGATGTCACCAAATTTAATTTCCTGGTAAAGTCTTCAATAGGTTTTTCTTGAAGAACTACATTTTTATTTACTTTTGTTTACTATCTGTTCCTAGCTCTGGCTAGTGCTTGATGGTTTCTTAATGGCTACAGTGTTAAGACTAATTCATTGCAAATACAACTAATGTTATGTAATTTCATTGTGATCCATATAATGAAGCTCATGAATTAAATTCTTGTTCTTCTCCATATTATTTTTAAGTTTGAGAGCTAAACAATATGATAGTGTGTAAGTGATCTTGGGGCCACATTCGACACATTTTAGAACTTTCTGCAAATCAATTCTATTGAAGTTTGTTCATGTGATCCCCATATCTGAGTGCAATAAATTCATATAATTATTTATATTTCATAATAACACATAATTAGAATAGTATTTATATCACAATTATGGTCCATGAATAATAAAAATCAATCAAACTATGTCACAGGACGTTATTATTTTGAATTAAAGAAGAAAACAGTGAGGAACAGGAAGGAGGTTCCCCTCTCAGACTCACCTGCTTTTCCTTCTTTGCCACTAAACTATGATGATTGTTCTCATAACGAATTATTGTTAGCATGTATAAATATTATTTAGGCTTAATTTGGGGTAAAGCCTGTGGTTTAGGCTTATTGACCTAGAGAAAATAGGTCAATTAAGAAGTCATTTTTACTTCTAGAAAAAAAATGTATGAATAGTAAGAAAATCAATAATGGATCGATAAGTTGAAGGGGTTGAACAAGGGAAACATAAACTAACAAATGAAAAGTTGATTGTCTGAAGAAAAGTAAAAAGAATAAATTAAAGGAGGGAGACATTGATAGAAGTATGACCATTGAAAGAAACTATATGAAGTATCAAGTGTGTATGTTACTGTAGAGGGGTTATACAATAATGACATAGTTTGGACTAGTATATGTGTTGGATATCTATCCATCAAACAAGAACAAGCTAGGCAAAGTGGGGGCTATACAAACAATCATTGTTTCTTTTATCTTGCATTGATGATATAAATTACAGATCAAATTGCATATATAGAAAACACCCAGATTTAATCATGCATGGCCTCATCAATAACTCTGTTCCCTAGCATGTTTGATTACAATAATTATTCGCTTAGGAAGAGCCAAAAAATTGTGGGCAAGCTAAGGGACCATTTACACCCTGCTTTTCATGACTAAATTTCTATTTTGGTCTTTGAAATTCACGCAATTATTCATTTTGGTTTTCGAAATTTAAAATTATCTATGCTAATCTTCTAGATTTAAGTCCGGATACTAATATACTCCCTTGACTCTTTTTGGCAATAACTAAAAAAATGAAGTGCCAAGATCTCACCCTCTCTGCCACGCTGGATAATGAGTAAATGACGTCGTTTACCCTTAATGCCCAAACAAGTAAGAAATGAAGAATAATGGAAGTAGAAAAAGAAGATGAATACTTTATTTTAGGTCCTTATTGTTTCTTCTCCTTTCATATATAAAGATGACATTTCTAACTTGATTAGGTATCAAGGGTAAACGACATCATTTATTCATTATCCAGCATAACAGAGATGATGCTATCTCAACATTTCGTTTGCCTAATTATCGCTAAAAACAGTCGAGGGACCACATTGATTTTCAAACTTAAATCTAAAGGACTAATATAGATAATTTTAAATTTTAGAGACTAAAATAGATAAAATAGATAATTATGTGAATCTTAGAAACCAAAATAAAAATTTAGTGTGCTTTTCATACTTATCCACCGCCATTTCTTCTTATATATGGGGGCTTGCTACGTTCACGTTTTGAACTTTACTACGTTATTAAGCTTTGGGACTTGAGATCGTAGAAACATATATAATTTTTAACAGATCCTGCTCATCAGTTGGTAAGACCATTATATTTTATTTACCAGCTTCTGTTTTAATGTGAATTTTGTAATAATAGGAATAGTATCAATGGTATTTGCTATATATATTTATTTAGTCTTTTAAAAATTATCTATCATTCAATTTTTAAAAAAGAGATAAATTAAAAAATAAATAATTTTTCATAAAAAATAAATAACTTTCTATAAAAATAAATATTTAAATTAATTAAATAATATTATTTAAATAAAAAAGTGACTAAAAATTAAAAATTTTAAGAATAAGTAGCATTTTTTATTTATTACTATTCTCTCGTTTTCAAAAGCACTGTTCTTGAATAACTTCTTTGTCTGTATACATTAATTTTTAATACAACTAATAAAAAATAAAAGAAACATGTTTAGCTAGTGCTCACATCGATGGGGAATTGGGGATCACCTAACTAGTAACTACTAGTGGATTTAGATTTGGGATGATTGTGCCTTCACTTTTTCTTCATCAAATCCTCTTGAATTTTGGGGCCTTCAACCACGTAAATAATGTTCTCTTTCTTCCTCTCTTCATCTTTTTTTATTGGGTCTCCTTTTTGCATGCCAAACCAAATTCCAATCATTAAACATCTCAACTTTAATCTAATTATAAGATTTTGAGTGATGCTATTTTCATTGCTGGCAAATTAAAGTTGCATCAAAAGAAGATTTTTGGACCAAAGATAAATATTTCGTTTGACTAGAAAGCCCAAAACCTTGACCACGTCAATGGATAGAAGCAGCCGAAAAAACCGAAAAAGACATAAATAGAAAGGTAATTCGAGAAAGCAGCGGCAAAGCTAAAGGGAAAAAGATCTCCACTATTAACCAAGTTAACTTTTTAAAAGAAAAATTTAAGGATCGTTTTAGATACTATAAATAAAATATAATATAAATATCAACCATGTCTTAAATTTGTAAAAAATAAATTTTTTTGTTAACTATTATCAATTTTATCTATTTAAAAAAAATAAATTATTTTATACACCCTTAGCAAAAATTTAATCTTTTGTAATTAAATTTTATTTATTAAGATATCTTTTAATAAATTATTTTTTTAGTAACTAAATTATATTTTTACTAAATATCTTTCAAAATATTTTTTAATGATTAAATTTAATCAGAAAAATAAAAATTTAAAATGAATTTAAAAAATTTTAAAAATTATAAAAAAGGAAAATATAATTTTGTAAATAATAAAAAAATATTTTAATATTTTTTAAAGGAAAAGTGTGAAATCTTTAAAAAAAATCATATAAAAGTACGTATATTTACAATTTTAAATTCAATCTCGATACGTAACCAACAACGATTCTACCAACTCGTGCCAACTTTTGTTTATAGATGTGTTTAATGAAAGTGTCTTTGTAGATGTGTCTAATAAAAATATATTTTTTATGACTGTATATAATCAAAATATTTTTATGGATGTGTCTCTTGGATATATCTCTTTATATATACACACTACCAGAAATGCGGTAATTAGCCACGGAAAAAACCGTGGCTAAAATCAAGAAATTCCGTGGCAATTAAGCTTTAGCAACGAATACATTTCTGTGACTAACAAGGGCGACGCCTTTTCAATTAACCACGGTTTTCGGCCGGTTAGCCACAGTTTTATGATCCGTGGAGACATCTGACTAGCCACGGTTTTTACGTTATTGGCCACACTCTAAACCGTGGCTAAATGACAACATTGTAACCAACAAGTATAGTTTTGCCACAATTTTTCCGTGGCTAATATTGGTAAGCTAGGCTTTTTTGCCACATTTTTTCTATGGCTAAAATTATTGGGTTATTTAAAAGATAAATTAAAAAAAATATAATAATAATAATAATAATAATAATAATAATAATAATAATAATAATAATAATAATAATAATAATAATAATAATAATAATAATAATAATACTTAGAACAAAATTATATCATACAAAATTACAAAAGATTAGCCATATCCATATAAGTAGTATTTTTAGTAATAAAAATATGAAATTTAAGTAACAATGTTAAAAAGTAAATATTCTGAACTAAATGAGTTTAAACTATTACAAAATCAAGTATCGGAATGTATCATTATTAGATCTCTAACATTTTCATTGGAATACCTGCAAAAACATTCAAATAAGATTGTGTTATCTCTTAATTCATGAAAAAAAGTCCCAAGACATTATTTAAAATAATATTTTAATGTACTTAAATAAAAAAGTAAGTATGCATACTCAATAATGCTGAGTTTTCATTTTCACAACATAAAACATCTTATTGAACTCGTCATCAATCAATATATATATTACTAGAATATCCTGGTGAACAACTTTCAATTCAATTGCTTCATGTAAGTAAATAAGCAAGCCTGTCAAGAATAAAGGTAAAATAGAGAGTGATATTAATGATATTCTCTCATATTAAAACCTAACTATAGTATTATTTAACGAGACAAAAGAATACTATTTCAAAACCATTTAGAGACAAAGAACTTAAAGTAAAAATAGAAATGTGTTAGAAATTACCAAAGTCAATATTTTAAAGTAGAAAGTTGAGCTTACCAGGTAACTATCGAATAAAACTTTCATGCGGACCTCCTAGGGAAGTGTACCTTGTTCCCCGGCAACATGCATCTATTACTCTAAGTTACCATTATTAACATATTTATCCATTAGCAGCTTAAATATTGAAACAAACACTAAAACAAAAATGCTATTGATAATACAAAGAAATAGATAATTAGATACAATGTACTCGAGAGTTTGAACAATTTAAAAGAAAACACAAACTTGTATGGAGATCCCAGCATGGACAAGAATCAAAGTTGCAGCATTGATACACGCAGATTTAGATCTAGTTCCTATACAGGAATATTGGAGAAAGTTAGTGAATAGTCAAAAAAATAGTCTTTTAAATAAAAAATAAATAAAGATTCGAGAGAATATTAGATAAACATAAAAAGGGGCTGCTTAGGGTTCCTTCCATTCTTCTTTGTAATTCAGGATTGCTTGCAAAATCTTGATTTCCGCTATTTTGGAAACTTCTTTGGTGACTCAACGCTGAATTTACTAAAGATACAGAGAAACTGAAACCTGTGAGGGAGTTCTTCCGATTTTCTAGTGAGTGAGCTTTACTTTGATGCTGAGTGAAAATTACTTTTAAGTTTTCCGCCCAAAATTTCACTTATATTATTGTAAAAGTTCATTTGAATTTATTTCAACAATTGAGATTTTTAATTTAAATTAATAGTTAACTATAAAAAAATATAAATTATAATATATACCATATTTCAAAGACGGTACATACTACTTATTGTTTCAAAAATAAACTTACGTTAATTTATGTTGGATTTTTTTTTACTAAATTGATAAAAAGATAATGAAAAAAATAAAAAATAAAATTTAGGAAAACTAATGCATATTGTGAATTAGAGACAAAAAAAGTACTCTTTTTTATCATGAATTTTATATATACTTTTAACATTTATTCTCAATTAATTAAAGCAATAAATATGTACTCTTTTTATGCTATTTCAACTAATGCATCTTCCGGTCACAAAAAAAACTAATGCATCTTCGGTTACTCAATACTAAATTTACTAAAGATACGGAAAAACTGAACAATAGTCTGAACATGTGAAAAAATTCTTCCGATTTTGTAGTGAGTGGGCTTTACTTTAGTGCTAAGTGAAAGTTATTTTTTTTCCGCCCAAAATTTTACTTGTGTTATTATAAACGTGTCACTTAATTGAAATTTTTAATTTAAATTAATAGTTAAGTATAATAAAAAAATATAAAATTATAATTATATATCATATTTCAAAGACAGTATATACTAATTAGGATTATGAATTTTGACTCGAATTTAAAAAAATAAAAAAAATTGCCGGAGAAAAAAATTAAAATTTTGTAACTATTTCAAAAATAAACCTACGTTAACTTATGTCGGATATTTTTTTATTAAGTTAATTAAAAAAATAAAAAAATAGAAAAATAAAATTTAAAAAATTAATACATATTGTGAATTAGGGACAAAAAAATATATTTTTTTATCATAAATTTTATACTTTTATCATTTATTCTCAATTAATTAGAGTTATAAGTATGTACTCTTTTTATATTATTCCAACTAATGCATATCTTATCAATTGAAAATGGCTGGGAATGAGAGAGAAAAAATTATCAACAAACTAGATAAGTTTGCACCCTTAAAAATTAAAATTTATTATTAAGGTTTAAATTTGGAAAAAGAAGGAACTGCATATAAAATTTTTGAAAGGGAAGGAAAGAAACACTCGAAGCGCGTAATTTGAAAGTAAACATCGTTTGATTTCGCCACGGTGAGCATTGGTTTTGTGGCAATTGAGAGAATCCAATTCAAATTGGCCACAGACAAACAAGAACGTGGAAAACTTTCGCACAATTTAACCACGGAAAAGCAAAACGTTGCAAATGATTACGACGATCATGGAGATTTGCCACTGTTTCTTATTCGTGAGTATTTTTCCGTGGTAAACTACCGTGTTTTTGGTAATGACATGTGTCTTTTGGTAGAAATATTTTTAATATTAATTATTGTTAACAATAAGTTAACAGATAGTATATTAATATCCTATACTTTTTCTTTCAAATTATGATGTAAATATTTGAAGTCAAAAATATTTTTTACATATACGAACACCACCGGTTTTTATTTTTGGGTGATGCTAGATAGCCAAAAAATAATTAATATAGGAATATTACATAAAAATTCCTATTCTTTTGATAAGCAAGTGACATACACCTTCTTATCACTTATCCTTCTTATCACCTACTATTTGGAGTCATTAATGTTCTTTCCAAAATTAATTTCAATTTCTTCCAAATCAAATCCCTAACATCTCTCAATCACATTATTATCCATTAAAATGCAATAATTCTCTGCAAAAAATATGAAAATTAAATTAAAAAATTTTAACAAGGGATAAATATTGTTTTGATCCCTCACGTTGAGGGTCAGAATCGAATCCATCCCTAATGTATATTTTGATTTAAAATCAACCTTAAAGTTGTATTTAAATTTAAAATCATCCTTTCTAATAAATTTTTTTAATTTATTCCTAAACTACCCCTATAATAAAAAAATTATAAAATTTAAAAAAATAAAAGAAAACGTATTGGGAGGGGGGAAGAAAAGAGTAATACGAAGGGGGAGGGGAGGAAAAAGGGGGAAGGGGAGGGGGGAGGGGGAAGGGGGAAGGGGAAGGTCCGGAGGGGAGATGGCGCCAGCGGCGAAGAGAGGGAGGAGGGGAAGTGGAAGAAGCCGGAGAAAAAGAGGAAGAAAATGAAGGGGACACGGGTTCGGGGTGGGGGAAGGAGAAAGGATGCGGGGTGGGGGTGGGGGGAAGGGGAGATCAGAGGGGGAGGGGGAGGGGGAGGGGGAAGGGGAAGGGGAAGGGGAAAGGGGGGATGGGGACGGCGGCGGAGGCGAAGCTTGAGCCGCCGTCGCTATCGTCGTGGCCGTCGCCGTCGCCGTTGGAGATCGCAAGGGAGAGAGGAGACGTGAGCCACTGCCGCCGCCTCGCAACTTCGCCGCCTCTGCCTCGCCGCCTCCGCCTCCGCCTCGTTGCCTCCGCCTCGTCGCCTCTGCCTCGCTGCCTCACCGCCTCTGCTTCGCCGCCTCCGCCTCGCCGCCTCATCTGCACCGCTTTCTGCTTCTGCATCTTGCTTCTGCTTTCTTGCTTTCTGTTTTCTTGTTTTCTGTTTTTTCTTCTTGGTTTGGTGTTGTTTAGTGTTGTTACTGTTGTTTGGTGTTCTTGGTGGTGATGGTGGTGGTGTTGGTGTTGGTTTTGGTGTTGGTGTTGGTGTTGGTGGTGGTCTTGTTTTCTATTTCTGCTTCCTGGTTTGGTGTGGTTTGGTGTTGTTTGGTATTGTTACTGTTGTTTGGTGTTCTTGGTGGTGGTGGTGGTGTTAGTTGTGGTGGTGGTGATGGTGGAGGAGGTAATTGTGGTGGTAGTAGTGAGGGTATTTTTGTCCAAAAAAATTAAAAGGACGATTTTAATACGAAAAAAATGTTAAGTATGATTCTAAATCAGAAATTATGTTGGGACGGTTTCGATTCCGACCCTCAACGTGAGGGACCAAAACAATACTTATCCCTTTTAACAACTTCTACTATATAACTTATATTTTACATATAGACTATTAAAAAATAAAAAATAAAATATAAAATATAAACAAAAATTTAAAAATAAATTTTTTAAAATAATTATTAACTCGTCATATTAAAATCAATAAATAAACATACATATGAATATTAAATAAAAATATTAAAATAATTAAAATATGGCCTATTAGTGCACATATGAGATAATTTGAAAAATACAATAACACGTATAGTTTAAAATTTGATAATATTAATTATAAAAATTTATTAATTATAAACATTATAGGTATGAAATTATAAATATTATGAATACAAATTATGGATGTTATTAACATGAAATTATGGATGTTATGTGTATGATTTTATAGATATTATGTGTAAATTTATCAATTGAATAAATTAATTTAAAAATTTAATATTTTTTAAATTCAGTTATGATAAAATTTAAAAAACATCTGTGTTAATTTTATATTTACATATGCAATAACTAAAAAATGATATGTGTATGGATGTAATATCTAATAAACATGAATTTAATTTTTAGATGTTAGTTGTATGTAATTATGGATGTTATGAATATGTACGTACGAATGTTATGTGTATGAACTTAGTTAGTATACAATATAATTATAAATGCACATAAAAGCACAAAAAAATTAAATCAGTTTATTACCATATCTTATCAAAGTTAGTGTGATTTTTCATATTCTCGAGAATTGGTTGACTGACAACAACTTCGTCGGGTGAGTCCGTCTGTTGTTCAAATTCTTCATTAGCACTTTCTACCATAGGTACCGTATTAAGGTCGAATTCAAATGCCATACAATTTGCAACGATAAACGCGACTTCTTGTAAAATTGTTTTGACTTGTACACTATTCTGCTTGCAATGGTATTATAGTCATGATTTTTGAATGATCATAATTAAATTAATGAAAAGTATATATTACAAAGAATCAAGTGCAAGTAAATGCCTTAACAGAAACAGAAAATTAAGGGCAATTTTCGTATTTAAATTATTTCACTCTCAATATTACGCAAATACATTGTTTCACAATCTGATACGTAAATACATTGTTTCACATATCTATATAAACCGCTACTGGCAGTAGCGGTTTACAAAAGAACAGAAACCGTTAGTACCAGCCGCGGATTACATGTATGGTGGGTTGTTTATAAACCGCTGCTGCCAGCAGCGGTTGATGTTGGTTGATTTGCGTGCGTAAACCGCTGGTGCCTATAGCGGTTTACGTTTAGTGTGTGTCATTGGGGTCCCTATATAAACTATGGAGGGGCCAAATGTGGAGAGGTAGAGTGTTATTTACAAATGGATGGGGAGGATAGTATTAAAAAAATACAATACTCAAAGTATTAAATTATATAAATAAAGACCATTTTTTTATTCTCATCTCTTTTAAAATTTATAAATAATAAAATAATTTATTTTTAGTCAAAAGTTCACTAAATCATATATTTTTCTCTTTAAAAATCACTTCATTCTCTTTTATTTATATCAACCATACAAGAGAGACTAGGAGAGTTTGGAACATGGGTTGCGTTCTTTGCTGCTGATTTGCATTTGAGGTTCTAGCTAAACGAATTTTTTTATTTGTGCAACTTTATTGTTTTATGCCAAGAAATAAAAACTATTTGTATTTTATAGTTGATTGATTGGATAAATAATAGTGATAGCATCATAATTTTGATGAATAAAATAAAAAATATAAATATGCATGTAATAATTTTTTATTTGTATTTATTATTAAAATGAGACTAAATGGCAAATCAAAGAGGGAGTATTCACAAAGTACTAAAATATATAAACTAAGACTATTTTTTTTTATCTTTATCCCTTCTAAAATTCATGAATGATAAAATAATTTAAATAATATCATAAAAAATAGAAGGGATGAAGATAAAAAAAATAGTCTTAGTTTATATATTTTAGTACTCTGTGAATACTCCCTCTTTGACATGCTATTTAGTCTCATTTTAATAATAAATACAAATAAAAAATTATTACATGCATATTTATATTTTTTATTTTATTCATCAAAATTATGATGCTATCACTATTATTTATCCAATCAATCAACTATAAAATACAAATAGTTTTTATTTTTTGGCATAAAACAATAAAGTTGCACAAATAAAAAATATTCGTTTAGCTAGAACCTCAAATGCAAATCACCAGTAAAGAACACAACCCATGTTCCAAACTCTTCTAGTCTCTCTTGTATGGTTGATATAAATAAAAGAGAATGAAGTGATTTTTAAAGAGAAAAATATATGATTTAGTGAACTTTTGACTAAAAATAAATTATTTTATTATTTATAAACTTTAAAAGAGATGAGAATAAAAAAAATAGTCTTGATTTATATAATTTAATACTTTGAGTATTGTATTTTTTTAATACTATCCTCCCCATCCATTTGTAAATAACACTCTACCTCTCCACATTTGGCCTCTCCATGGTTTATATAGGGACCCCAATGACACACACTAAACGTAAACCGCTATAGGCACCAGCGGTTTACGCACGCAAATCAACTAACATAAACCGCTGCTGGCAGCAGCGGTTTATGAACAACCCACCATACATGTAATCCGCGACTGATACTAGCGGTTTTTGTTCTTTTGTAAATCGCTACTGCCAATAGCGGTTTATATAGATATGTGAAACAACTATTTACGTATCAGATTGTGAAACAATGTATTTGCGTAATATTGAGAGTGAAACAATTTAAATACGAAAAATTGCCCGAAAATTAATGATTTTTTTTATATTTCCATTGACTGATATTAAATGCCTTAAGGAAAATAAAGAATCAAGTGTAATTAACTCAATTAATGTATATTATCATTATCGTCCATTATTATTATTATTATTATTATTATTATTATTATTATTATTATTATTATTATTATTATTATTATTCTTATAATATAAAAATTAAATTATAAAAAGAATATTAAGTATTGATTACAAGAATGTCTAATAGTAATTAAAGAATATAATATTATAATTAATATCATTAATAAGTAGAGTTGATAAGAATATAATAAGTAAAATGATAGGAGAGTGAGATAAAAATAATAAAACTGTTATTAAATAATATAAATAAAATAAATTATAAAATTTTTTAGTTAATTATGACCGAAAATTTTTTATTACTTTTTTTTTTCCTCATCCAAACAAGAAAGAGGAATCCTCCTGAGACGAGTGCAGGAGGAATTACTGAATTACACCTGGTTAACCTTTTAATCTTTTATTAACACTAAAACAAAAACTAATTTGTTTTACATTTCTGTTCATTTAATTTTTGGTGAATCTTTGCGTGACTGAGAGTCATGTGTTGCCCTCTCTCGCATGTGACGCCATTGTCAGTGTCTGTGCTAGCCTGACTTTCCCAAAGCCATAAAATAATAGTAATGTTACTTCACTTCCTCTATTTTATATTAATTATGCAGTATTTTTTTAATTTTATTGTAAATTAAATATGTTTTTTAATTTCAAGAAATTATTAATTTTTTTATTTATGATACACTTTATTACTATTAGAAAGTAAAAATCAGAAGATTAAAAAATTAATAAAAATATACTAAAGATTTTTTATTTTTTTAATTATTTATGTTTTCAATATTAAAATTTTCTTTCAAAAATTCTACTCGATCTTTTTCTACTATTGTTAGGCAAAATAAATACTTAATCAAACACAGTTAATTATGAATTTAAAAAATAGTAAAACAGACTATTTGTTTTTACTCTTACTTTAATTCGACCCAAAAAAACCGTATCAGTTATTATTTCAAAAAGCAATTAATATTTTAAAACAAAGTGTAAACTAATTAACAGCAAACCTTCACCACTAGGGCTAATTTTCTTAAAAATTAAAAAAAATAGTATGTAATTCAATATCATAGTTAATTAGTATATTTTTATATGAATTTTAATTTTTTTAATTTTAAATAATAAATTAGAGCTATAGATTTAATAAATCTGAGTGTCAAAATTCATAATGCATAAATTTAAAGATCTAATTTGTAATAAAATAAATTTTTTTATTGTAATGCAAATTAAAAGATTTGATCAGTATGTTTAAAAAGATTAATATTAAAATATAAATTTAAAAGTTAGATTTATATATTAAAAAATAAAAAATTATAAATCTAAACTTCAAAATTATAATATTTATACAAAATAAAAATACACTAAACTTCTACACCATTAAAAAATACCAGTGAAAAATCCATATCAAAATTAAAAAACGTGATCGCTGTTGTGATAAAAGTGGATGACCATAGACCACGCAAGGCTTAGGTGGATTTCATTCTCAAGACTAAATGAATCCATTTACAAGACAAATGGAAATAAATGAAAGTTGAAAGTAGTATCATTTTTCATGTATAAATAGCAAGCATCCTCGTATGCTTTTACACACAGCAATAACAAATATTCCTACTTTCCTCTTCTTTCATATATTATTATAAAGTCCGTTTCTATTTCTTTCTCTCTCTTTTTAGTGAAAAGCAAGTAAATAAGAAATTTATTCTCTTTATGTTACAATCAAATACTCTTCTCCTTATATTACTATTACAATTCTTTCTCTTCTTTTATTTTATAAGTATTTTAAATTCTATTTTCTATTACTCTTTACATATAATATTATTATATATATATATAAATTATTGAGCTAATTATATTAATAATAGAGTCTTCTATTTATACATCTTTATTTTATATATCCTTTATTTTACAACACGTTATCCGCACGAGACTCTGATCAAATTTTTAGGAAGACTCAGAATGGCAAGGATATGTAATGAAGATATATGCCTTGCGGATAGTGCAAGTCCGCACACTATTCTCAAAAGTGATATATATTTTACCCATCTTGTGCCAAAAGAGGAATATGTTAACACTATTATTGGCTCAGGCAATGTGATAGAAGGCTCCGGAAGAGCTATAATTTTGTTTCCTGGAGGAACAAAATTTATAATAAACAATGCACTATTATCTACCAAGTCTCTGAGAAACTTGTTGAGTTTTAAAGATATTCGCCGAAATGGATATCATATTGAGACTATGAATGAGGGAAATCATGAGTATTTATATATCACAACTCATGATTCAAATAAGAAAGTTATATTAGAAAAATTACCCTCACTTTCATCTGGGTTGTATTATACCAAGATTAGTGCAATTGAATCACATGCCACTGTAAACCAGAAGTTTACTAGCACAAATGAATTCATAACTTGGCACGACCGATTGGGTCATCCGGGAACAACCATGATGAGGAGAATTATTGAAAACTCTCATGGACATTCACTAAAGAACCAGACGATTCTTAAAACTAGTGAATTTTGTTGTGCTGCATGTTCTCAGGGAAAGCTAATTTTAAAGCCATCACCAGTAAAGATTGGATTTAAGTCCCCTGAATTCCTAGAAAGGATTCAAGGTGATATATGTGGACCTATTCATCCACCATGTGGATCTTTTAGATATTTTATGGTCCTCATAGACGCATCTTCGAGATGGTCACATGTGTGCTTATTATCTTCTCGCAACCTGGCGTTTGCGAGATTACTGGCTCAAATTATTCGATTAAAAGCACAATTTCCAAAAAATTCAATTAAAGCAATTCGTCTTGATAATGCTGGTGAATTTACTTCCCAAGCTTTTGATGCTTATTATATGGCTAATGGAATAAGTGTTGAACATCCAGTAGCTTATGTTCACACACAAAATGGGTTAGCAGAATCACTTATTAAGCGCCTCCAATTAATTGCTAGACCCTTGCTTATGAGAACAAATCTCCCAACCTCGGTTTGGGGGCATGCTATTTTACATGCCGCAGCACTTATTCGTTTGAGGCCAACGAGTTATCATCAATTCTCTCTTATACAATTAGCTTTTGGCCAACAGCCAAATGTTTCCCATTTAAGAATATTTGGGTGTGCGATATATGTTCCCATTGCACCACCTAATCGCACCAAAATGGGACCCCAAAGAAAATTGGGGATATATGTTGGATATGATTCTCCCTCTATAGTGAGATATCTTGAGATACAAACTGGTGATGTGTTTAAAGCCCGGTTTGCGGATTGTTATTTTGATGAATCAAAATTTCCAACATTAGGGGAAGAGAGTAAGCTTCCTGAAAAGGAACTTAACTGGAATGCATCATCATTGATGCATTTAGATCCTCGATCAGGGCAATGTGAACTGAAAGTTCAAAAGATTATACATTTGCAAAGAGTAGCAAATGAATTGCCTGATGCATTTTCCGATACAAAGAGGATTACCAAATCTTATATACCAGCGGAAAATGCCCCCATTCGAATTGATGTCCCAGTAGGACAAGTAGCCACTGAAGCAAATTCACGCCAGAAGCGTGGCAGGCCTGTCGGTTCCAAAGACAAAAATCATCGAAAGAGAAAAGAGGTAAATAATATTCCTGTTGAAAAAGACATAGTAAAGACACCTGCAGTTGTCCAAAATTCTGATATAACGCCAGAAGACGTTCAGGTACCTGAAAATTGTGAAAATGACGAGATCTCGATAAATTATGTCTTTACAGGAGAGAAATGGGACCGAAATAAGACAATTGTCAATGAAATATTTGCATATAATGTGGCATTAGATATCATGCATGAAAGTAAGGATCTTGAACCAAGATCAGTTGAAGAATGTCGACAAAGAAATGATTGGCCAAAATGGGAAGCAGCCATGAAGGCTGAATTAGACTCACTTGCAAAACGTGAAGTCTTTGGACCTGTAGTCCGTACACCTGAAGATGTAAAACCTGTTGGATATAAGTGGGTATTTGTGAGAAAACGAAATGAAAAAAATGAAGTCGTGCGCTACAAAGCCCGACTTGTGGCACAAGGTTTTTCACAAAGGCCCGGTATAGATTATGAAGAAACGTATTCCCCTGTAGTGGATGCGATAACTTTGCGTTATTTGGTCAGCTTATCTGCATATCATAAACTGCATATGCATTTAATGGATGTGGTAACAGCCTATTTATACGGCTCATTAGATCGGGATATCTATATGAAAGTCCCTGAAGGATTAAAGATATCTAAACCATCCAATGAATATTCGCAAGGGTTATACTCAGTCAAATTGCAAAGATCTTTATATGGTCTAAAGCAATCTGGACGAATGTGGTATAATCGTCTTACTGAGTATCTGGCCAAAAACGGATTCAAGAATGATGATATCTGCCCATGTGTTTTCATAAAGAAATCTGCATCTGGATTCGTTATAATTGCTGTGTACGTTGATGATTTAAATATCATTAGGACTCCTGAAGAGATTCCAACAATTATAAAAACTCTAAAAGAAGAGTTTGAGATGAAAGATCTTGGAAAGACTAAATTTTGTCTCGGCCTGCAGATCGAGCATATAAAAGACGGGATCTTTATTCATCAAACAACATACACAGAAAAGATCTTGAAAAGATTTTATATGGATAAGTCACATCCATTAAGTACACCAATGATCGTAAGATCTTTGGATGTGAAAAAGGATCAATTCCGTCCTAAAGAAGAAAATGAAGATATCATTGGTCCTGAAGTACCATATCTTAGTGCCATTGGAGCGCTAATGTATCTTGCTAATAATACGCGACCTGACATATCATTCGCGGTGAATTTACTAGCAAGGTATAGTTCCTTTCCAACCAGAAGACATTGGAGTGGAATCAAACAAATTTTTCGATATCTTCATGGAACGGTTGATATGGGATTGTTTTATCCCTATGGATCCAAGTCACAACTAGTTGGCTATGCAGATGCCGGATACTTGTCTGATCCACATAAAGGAAGATCTCAAACAGGATACCTGTTCACATATGGTGGTACAGCTATATCTTGGAGGTCCACGAAACAGACGATTACTGCAACATCCTCTAATCATGCTGAAATACTGGCGATTCATGAAGTTAGTCGCGAGTGTTTTTGGCTGAGGAGTCTGATTCAATATATTCTATTATCATGTGGACTGATTGATCATAAGATAGCTCCAAATGTCCTGTTTGAAGATAATACAGCATGCATTGCTCAACTTAAGGGTGGATACATCAAAGGTGATAGAACAAAGCATATTTCTCCTAAATTCTTCTTCACTCATGATCTTCAAAATCAAGGGACGATTGATGTCCAACAGATCCGCTCAAGCGACAATCTGGCAGATTTATTTACAAAGTCACTCCCAAAATCCTCCTTTGAAAGATTAGTACATGAGATTGGGATGCGTCGATTTCGAGACATTAAATGATGTCGACAAGAGGGGGAGACTGTACTCTTTTTTCCTTGGTCAGGTTTTTTTTCCCATTGGGTTTTTCTTGAAAAGGTTTTTAATGAGGCAGTCCCATCACAAAGGATTTTGTACTCTTTTTCCTTCACTAAAGTTTTTTCCCATTGGGTTTTTCTTTAGTAAGGTTTTTAACGAGGCAATAATCCTAAATGGTCATCCAAGGGGGAGTGTTGTGATAAAAGTGGATGACCATGGACCACGCAAGGCTTAGGTGGATTTCATTCTCAAGACTAAATGAATCCATTTACAAGACAAATGAAAATAAATGAAAGTTGAAAGTGGTATCATTCTTCATGTATAAATAGCAAGTATCCTCGTATGCTTTTACACACAGCAATAACAAATATTCCTACTTTCCTCTTCTTTCATATATTATTATAAAGTCCGTTTCTATTTCTTTCTCTCTCTCTTTTCAGTGAAAAGCAAGTAATAAGAAATTTATTCTTTCTTTATGTTACAATCAAATACTCTTCTCCTTATATTACTATTACAATTCTTTCTCTTCTTTTATTTTATAAGTATTTTAAATTCTATTTTCTATTACTCTTTACATATAATATTATTATATATATATAAAAATTATTGAGCTAATTATATTAATAATAGAGTCTTCTATTTATACATCTTTATTTTATATATCCTTTATTTTACAACAATCGCTAGTGTTCCGTGCATGCATGGCATAGCAGTCACTCACCCGGCCCGTTTCAACTAATCCTTTTATTTGTGTTGGGTGTTCAAATTCTGTCTTGTACATACAATAATTTATTGGCCAATGATAAATTTTTAAATAAAGTTCAGTACTGCGGCAAATTAGTTCTTATCCTATTGAATTGGGAGATATGAAAATAAAAAAAAAACTAATCCTTTTATTTATTATAAGTTAAAATTTCCGATTTAATCACCATATTGGAAATGAAAATGATGTGCTGGCAGAACGTCTGACTAAATTCTGAAAATGCCCCTAAATGGAATCGTTGGTCAAAGTGTTTCTTCGTTCATACTGGTCAACGTACTCTTTTTTATTCACATCTCACTTTTTCCAACTTCTTGTTGTTTTAGGACTACTTCGTAATTTATTAATTTGAAGAGGAAATCCGTTTTGCAAAAAGTTTTTCAAGTATAGTAAAAATTTGATGGTTTAGCCGTAAAATTGTCTCAAAACTTTTGTTAAGTCAACATTTTCCGCCGTTGATGAAAATATATTGAATAGTTGATAACCATATATTTTTAATAAATTTTTACTAATTTTACTAGACTTTTTATTGTTTCAATCTTTTTAGATAACTAAAAAATTTTTCAATTTCAGTTCTAGTTTGGTGGTTTATTTTTTGAAAGAGAATTGATACGGCATGATGTTTGGGATATTTGTGCCAAAATTAAAATGACGGTATTTTTACAAATTTGACGTTATATTATTATTTATATTAATATTCTATTAACATTTGGATATTAAAAATTGTTTTAAGATCTAACTTAAGTTATGTTTATAAAATTTAAAAGTTAAATAGAGAAGACTAAAATTTTAAGAATTAAATTAAAATTTATTTATAAATTTAAATACCAAATTGAATATTATTTTAATATTATGTTGTACTACTATTCAAATCAAATAATTCATACGAAATATATTGAAATTAAGTAATGAATCAACTTTTGTTATGCATAAAAAAAATCAACTTTTTTTATAACTTATAATTTAATATCAGGGTTAAATACTTTTTTGCGTTCTTAAAATTTGAAGTTAAAATTAAAATTGTTCCAATCTTTTTTTTTGTTATTAAAATCATCCTCAACGTTACAAAACATTATAAAATCGTCATTTTTTATTTCAATTATATATTTTTGACCAAATTATCCTTAACTATTAATAAAATAATATTAAAAAAAAATAAAACCCCACCCCACCCCACTCTTAGTATCTCTTCGTCTGTTCTTCCTCCCTCCCCCTTCCTTACACCCCCAATTCCCTTCCTCCCACCTATTCCAAATCTCATCCCACCATCATCATGAGCTCCAAAAAAAAAAAAATTAAACCCCATTTCATCATCACCATAATTACACCATAACAATAAAATAAATCGGCCTTATTATCATCACTATGATTACACTATAAATTTAACCGCAAAATAAATTAACAATTCAACAACAACATCCACAAAATTAACAACAACATAAATTTAAAAAATTAAAAAGAAAGAACTCATGTATATGTTCTTTAAAAAATTTTTAAAAAACAAAGAAAAAAAGAAAGAACGAAAAAGAGAGAAAGAGAGTCCCTTATTGAATCTCAGAGTAACGACCCTTTTTTTTCTTTTCTTTAGCGCCATTCTCATTTTTCAGGTGAATGCAAAGGATGATGTTCAAATCAACCACAAAAAATTCATCATCTCTTTCAAAGATACTCACTGATATAATCTCTCTGCTAAAAACATCGCAAGAAATTTTATGGGAGAAGATCAAAATTGTCATTCATGACATGCGAAAGCAATTTTTCCCTTCGAATTTGGAGTGAGATAGAAACTGAACTTGGCATCCCTTTCTGTTCGCAATAGCCCCCTCCCAGATAATGGTGATGGTGATGGTGATGAGAAGAAGATGAGTGGGATTAGTGGTGAGGAAGAGGAAGAGTTTGGGACAAAGAGCAAGAAAGATAAAGAGGCTCGGTGATGATGATGAAGGTGGTCAGGGGTTAGTTATGAGGGAGAGAAGGAGACTGAAAAAAAGAGAGAGAGAAAGAAGCTCGGTTATGATGATGAAGTCTGAATGGGGGTTGGAAATTAGTGGGGAAGGGAAGAATTTTTTTAGAGGGTAAAATTGTCTTTAAAATGTTGTTTATGGATAAAAGGATGATTTTATAACGTTTTGTAACGTTGAGGATGATTTTAATAAAAAAAATGTCGGGGACGATTTTGATTTTCACTCCAAATTTTAGGGAAGAAAAAAGTACTAAACCTTTAATATTAGGTACATGCCTAAATGGCTAAATGTAACGTTAATTGTGTAAAAATATAATTGATCTAATTTAAGGTCCATGAAATTTAACATTATATTATGAGAGATTAATAGTCAAATTAATCTCTAAAAAAATATTTTTAAAATTTATTTTTGAAAGATTTTTTCAATCAAATTGGTTTTCAAAGATTACAAATTAATCATATTTATCCTCCAATCACTTCATTAACATTTTTTTTCAAATATTAATGTTGTAAAACGTTAATTGATAACATATATAATACCTTATATGTCTAATTGGATATTGACCAAATATGCTTACGAAAATTTATTAATTTAGTCATTTTTTTCAATTACAAAAATATCATTCCTACTATGACCTAGTGACTAAATTGATAGGTTTTCGTAAACATATTTAGTCAATGTCTAATTGAACATGTTATGTGTTATGTATGTTATCAGTTAATATTTTACATTATCAATCGTTGACGAAAATTGTGAGTAGGGTAATTGAATGACAGATGTGATTAATTCGTAATCTTTGAAGGACCAATTTAATTAAAAAATCTTTCAAAAAAACGAATTTAAAAAATGTCTTATCTTTCAAAGATTAATTTAACTATCAACCCATATTATGAAAATAATTTTTGTACATTAATAATGATGTAAAGTTACATGGTTAGCTAATGAAAATTTAAGAAGGCAATAAATTATAGGGTTTTTTTTTGTGAATTCAACCCTTTTTTGTTTTAAATCAAAGGGGTTATAGATCTTAAAAGAAAAACAAACAAAATAAAAAAAAATTTAAGACCCTCCCAATTTGAGAGATTTAAATAAATCAAAAGACAACGTTGATATAAGATTAAAAGGAGAAGAGTCTAAAATATATAATCTAAAGGAAGCTTTTGTCGTTTTTTTGTTAGATAATCTACTGCATAATTAGCTTCTCTGAACGAATAACTCTATCTCACACTATGAATTTTTCTTGACAAAATTTTAATGTTTTCTATCAAAATATTGCAAGGATGAGTGAAAAAACACTCTTCTTTATAAAATTTTATAGTTATAAGTGAATCAAACTCAATGACAATATGTTGCATCCTTTTAGTGATCATAGCTATCTAAAATCTTTAATAATACCCCATAATTCTGCATGCACAATTGAACAACTTCCAAGGTTGTAAGAGAAAGTCGAGATGAAACTACTCAAATGATCTCGGAACAAGCCTTCACTTACTGCATTATTGTTATGTGAATAAAAGGATCTATCTGTGTTGAGCTTAATAAATTGCTCCTGAGGAGGTATCCATCTAATAAGACACTCTTGACTCTTCTTTGTAATTTTGAATTTCTTCATTACATTGAGGATATTCTCTATTCTTAATTTAACCAACTCATAGATAGTTATTAGATATGAATTAGCTCCTTCAAAGATCTATTTATTGCGGTTATAGCAAAGAGATTGTAACACCGAAACGTATGACCTACTCTCTATTCTTCGTCAAGTTACTAATGAGCTAATTCTGGGTAGATAAGTTTAAAAACTTTGGATCACTATTTTGAGAAAGTAGAAGTCTCCATATCTCTTTAGCTAGAGTATAATCTCTGAGCACGTGCATGGTTGATTCTTCAACATCACCACACCTTAGACAATAAGGATTAGTTGACAAATGCCTTCTTCTCCTTTCCATGTTAGTCAGAATGGCTTCGTGGGCAACTGAACTAGGGATGGTAAAACTCTCCGAGACTCGGAATTTTTGTGGGGACTGTCCCAAATGGAGATTCGACTATGAAAAATTTTTTATACGATCTCGTGGACAGGGGCAAAATTTTCCTGAGGCAGGCGCAGGGACCCGAGTAGGGATTCCTGCCCCGCCCCCTCTAATTCCCAAAATTTATAAATTGACTTAATTGTTTTTAATAGTTTATTTCTCAGAGAGAAAGAGAAAGAGAGAGAGAGAGTTACACACAAACACACACACGTGCGCGCATCCAAAATTCCTAATCCTCATTTGCACAATTCTTCTTCAATTTATAGATTCCTAGCGTTATTCATACTCCATCCAACCTCTTTGCAGCCACCCCCTCGTCACTCTCCCATCTCACCGCATTGTCACTTCTCACCGTTCCATCACCTTCACTGCGTCGTTCTCTATATCCGTGGTGTTCCTTTCCACAACTCTGTCGTCGTGTTCATTCTCCTCTCTGCTGTCGTATCCCCATCTCGTCCACTGCTCTGTGCTCTTATTTGCCGTGGCGTCCTCTACTGCGTTATTTTGAAAGAAGTCATTATCTTGTCGTTTAGACTTTTGGTATAAAATATTGTTGTTTTTTGTATAGGATGGATACTTTCAACTCTATTACTATAGAAATTAATAATAAGTCAGAATTATCAGAGAGATGTGGAATGGGGTCCTGTAGGGAATGCAGCCCTGTGAAGAATGGGGATGGGGAGCAATATTCCCCCACGGTGAAAAATGGAGAACAAATCTGGGGGCGGAAATGGGGAGCAGGCCAGAGAGGCATCATCCGCCCCCGTCCTACTCTATTGACATCCCTAAACTAACCAAAGGAATGCTCTAATTCTTTCTAGACCGCACTAACTCTATGCCAACTTGAACACTTTGTCAAAAGGTGCTTGTTCTTCAAGAACAGCGTTATAGGCTATTTTAGGTTAAACATTCCATCGACAGAGGGCGCCCAAGCAACACAATTAGAGTCCTTCCATAAAGAAGGCGGAGATATGGCTAAGATGTTGTCCATTACTTGTTTCGGAAGACATTCTTTCCATTTTTTTTGTCCCAATCACCTGAAATAGCAAAAAAATCCATTAGATTTGTATAGTTATAAGTATGAGTAATTACTAAATTGCATACATGTTGGTAAAGTCTCTCAATAATTGACACTCAGTTGTGATCCCAAAATCTAATTTAAGATTCATCACCAACTCTCCAAATTGTATTCTCTGCTACCTTATCCAAAATTACACAAATGTCCTTTCACAAATTAAAAGAGTTCATTTTTCTTGCAATATTAGGTAATATATCACTCCCAAGACTCTTTTCTATAAAGTTTTTTTTTTACGAGGCCCCATCCTATTTTAATCATAAAAACATAGTTGAGATTTTTGACATGGCGTATTCTAAACCACCAATATTTTTGGGCTCACTAATATTCTTCCAACTAAGAAGGTAGATCTTTTAGATAACTCTTTTTAATATAATATGTAATTTATCTTATATAACATCATGTTAATTTTTAATTAGATAATAAATTAATTATAATAAAATTTTTTATAATTAAATTATTATTTAAAATAAATAATTATATAATTTTATAAAATATTAATAATCCAACTCCTCTTTTCTCTAAATTATTTTTTTTGGAAAAAAGTTTTTTTATTTTATCTTTTTAAGTATCTGATACAGGGAAGCCAATAGATGGAGAAAATGTAGTGTGGTATTAAGAATAAGTATGTATATCAGTAAGCAATTCACAGTATAGAAGTATGAGTATGAAGGAATTGAAGAATATGACTAGCAGAAAGAAGAAAGGGTTAAGAAGGTGCAAAATCCCTAGCCTTAGGACGCAGCCAGCAACCAGTAGTAACCTGAGACAGGAATAAAGAGTGTACTGAGAATTTGAGAAGAATTAGAAAAGGGATAGAGTAGGGGAAAAGAGAATAGCTCCAGAAGAAGAAGAATTCATACCACAATTCCCTAATGATCATAATCCTCTAACTACTTGCTATTTGTTTTCTCCCTGGTGCTCTTCCTGCTGCCTAGAATAGGTGGACCAGCTGTCACCTGTCCATGGTTTGTTGCAAAACTTCCTTTCAACCGTGCCTGACTTTTGTTTATGTACTCTTTGGTTTTATTTATGTACTCCTCATTTGCTATGTTCGTATCATTACCCTCCCCATC
Organism: Arachis hypogaea; assembly: GCF_003086295.3. Taxonomy (NCBI): domain Eukaryota; kingdom Viridiplantae; phylum Streptophyta; class Magnoliopsida; order Fabales; family Fabaceae; genus Arachis; species Arachis hypogaea. The sequence goes on from NC_092038.1 coordinate 130,042,224, forward strand.
AGCAACAACCTTGTCCTCAAGGTTGAATTCTGGAAATAACTTGTGAAAGTGATGAACATCTTCCCATGTTGTCTCTGTCAAATTGCCCTGTCCCCATTGCACCTGACATTGTGGTACTAGTCTATCACCCCTCATAATAGAACGTGTAGAAAGTATCCTGGAAGGCTCTAACACTGGCCCCACATTAGTAGTGGTCAATGGGAGAGGGAAGTACTGGGAAGTACCCTCTCCCCGAAATCGTTTGAGAGCTGAAACATGGAAGACATTATGGATACGCGCTTTCAGAGGTAACTCGACTCTATAGGCCACATCACTGAGTTTCTTGCTGATCGGAAAAGGACCAAAATAACGCAACCCCAACTTCTGATGTTTACGCAGTGCCACAGAGTGCTGGCGATACGGCTGTAACTTCACAAGCACCAAATCGCCCTCCTGAAATTCAATTTGTCTGCGATGTTTATCAGTAACATGTTTCATATACTGCTGGGAGCATTCCAAATTAAACTTCAGCTGATCGAGTAAGTGATCACGGTCTTGAAGCCACTCTTGCAAGGAAGAATTATCAGTACTAGAGAGTTCATAACGAGCTAAAGTAGGAGGGTCCCTACCATAAAGAGCTTTGAAGGGAGTTATCTTGATACTACTGTGCCACGAGGAGTTATACCAAAACTCGGCCCACGGCAAAAACTCCAACCAGCGCTTAGGATTCTCGAAACAAAAACAACGTAAATACATCTCCAGGGTTCGATTACAAACTTCACACTGGCCGTCAGTTTGGGGATGATAAGCTGAGCTCAATGCTAATTTAGTACCTTGGATACGAAAGAAATGCTGCCAAAATTTGCTGATAAATACCCAATCCTTATCCGATACAATAGATTTTGGGAAACTATGCAATTTAACCACATTGTTGATAAAAGTTTCTGCAACTGTCCTGCTATTAAAATCTTGTTTCAAGGGAAGGAAATGGGCGTACTTAGTCAAACGGTCGACAACCACCATGATAACTGAATAGCCAGATGAAACTGGCAGAGATACAATGAAATCCATTGCAATATCTTCCCATACCTGTGAAGGGATAGGTAATGGCTTGAGCAAACCGGCTGGTGCCTTGTTCTCTACCTTTGCTTGTTGACAAATGCAGCAAGATAAGACATACTGCCTTATATCCTTTTGCATATGAGGCCAATAGAAAATGGAACAAATGCGTTCCACAGTCTTAGCAATTTCCGCATGACCACCAATCACACTATCGTGGTATTCATGGAGGATTTGCCTAATTAAAGTGCTTTTGGAAGGTACCACTAATCTGTTCTTCCACAACAAGAGGCCATTTTGACAAAAGTAATTCAAATCCTCAACCGAATTGGAGTTGCATTTGCCAATAATACTCGGAGATCCTCATCCGCCACCAATTCTGCACGAAGTTGGTCTAGCCACTCTACTCTTGGCGCCGACCAAGCCCCAAAGAAGCTACGAGAGAGTGCATCCGCTGCAACATTTTCAGTCCCCGCCTTGTAATGGATTTCAAAATCAAACCCGAGCAATTTATGAAGCCATTTATGTTGCTCTGGTGTATGAAGATCTTGTTCTAAGAGCGCTTTCAAGCTTTGGTGATCAGTGCGCAAAATAAATCTTTTGCCGAGCAAGTAATGGCGAAACTTAGCTAAGGCCTCAGTGATGGCGTAAAACTCTCTTATGTAAGCAGATTGCTTCTGTAAAGTAGGAGGTAGTTTCTTGGAAAAATAAGCAATGTGATGTTTTTGTTGAATTAAAACAGCCCCAACACCAGTACCTGAAGCGTCTGTCTCCACTTCAAAAGGAATACTAAAATTGGGCAATGCCAAGACTGGTTTGGTGCATAGAGCATGCTGCAGCTGTCGAAAGGCTTGAGTAGCTTGCTCCGACCAATTAAACGAGTCTTTCTTAAGTAAATCAGTGAGAGGAGCTGCTAATGAGGCATACCCTTTAATAAATCGTCGATAATAACCAGTAAGGCCTAGAAACCCCTGAAGCTGCTTTACGCTTGCAGGTTGAGGCCATTCCAGAATTGCCTGAACCTTAGCCGTTTCCATGTGAACCCCACCGCCCCTGATTGTATGTCCCAAATAATCAACTTCCGGAGAGCCAAAAAGACATTTGGAAAGTTTAGCAAATAGAGACTCTTGCTGCAGCAGTTTTAAGACTAGCTCCAAATGCTCTAAATGTAAGTCGAAACCACTACTATAGACAAGTATATCATAAAAAAAAACTAGTACAAATTTGCGCAAGTAAGGCTTGAATATATCATTCATAAGGCTCTGAAAAGTAGCAGGGGCATTGGTAAGGCCGAAGGGCATCACTAACCACTCATACAGCCCTTGATGTGTGCGAAACGCTGTCTTAAAGCGGTCCTCAAGTTTGACTAAGATTTGGTGGTAACCCGAGCGAAGATCCAGTTTCGAAAAAATAGTAGCCCCAAAGAGTTCATCCAACAACTCATCAACGGTAGGAATGGGAAAGCAATCTTTGACTGTGATTGCATTTAGTGCCCGATAATCAGTGCAAAAATGCCAAGTGCCATCCTTTTTCTTGACCAAAAGAATGGGAGAGGAAAAAGGGCTCTTGCTGGGTTGAATTATCCCCTCTTGCAGCATCTCAGACACCATTGTTTCAATTTGTGCTTTCAAGTTGTGAGGGTAACGATAAGGACGGGATTTAACTGGTGCAGCCCCTTCAATTAAAGGAATGCCATGATCTTGGGAACGTCGGGGAGGAAGACCCAAAGGCTGCTCAAAAACAACAGCATATTTCTGTATCAAACTAACCAAGGCAGGGTGAAGAGCTTCTGGTAACTGCAAGGGTGGCTTGACAATCCCATCCAATTGCTGAAGTTCAAGAGTAAACACGGCAGCCACTGCATCGGTGCTTACTAACCTTCGTATATGATGAAATTGAGCTTGAGATGAAGGTGGACTCTTATAACCCTGTACAGTGACAAATTCCCCTTTTATGCCAGAAGCGAAGAAATGAAGAATTGTAGTCTACAATATGAGCCTTCAATGTTTGTAACCAAGTTGAACCAATCACCAACTCTCCCCCAGCCACATGGAGTACATAAACCTCTGGAATGCTAACAAGGCAACCTGATAGATTAACATCCAAACTAGCAATGCGACCCTCTACCAGCAAGACTTCAAAACTGCCCACTATCACCTTAAATTCCAATGCAGGTTCAATAGGTAGATTCAAAAATTTGGCTATGCGAGGTTGAATAAAACTATCCGAACTGCCACCATCAATCAGGGCCTGGACCTCTAGGCCATTGATGATGGCGTTAACACGGATCAAAGCAGGACCACTTGTACCATGCATAGCATTGTAAGATAAATGATGCTCAACTATCTGAGACTCTAAGGCCTCCAAACTGGGCTCAGATTCCGATGACTCTTGCATTTCTGTGTCCCCTCCATCTGCATCATCTAACACTAGCTGCAGTTGGATATACTGGCGATTCGGGCAACGGTGAGTAGCTGAAAATTTTTCATCGCACCAGTAACATAATCCCTTCTCCCGTTTGCTCTGAATCTCCGCCGGGGACAATTTCCGCACCGAGCTTATCATCGGCGGTAAGGCAGGACGCTTGGGTGGAGTTGGAAGCAACGGCGACAGAGTATTCCGCTGAATAGGCCTATTACTCGAAATTGCAGTTGTAGGAGTCGGCTGAGTACGGGGAGAGGCCGGACCATAAGTGCTTCTCGGTACTGAAGAAAACTTGTCCTCGTAAAGTCTAGCTAATGTGACCGCCCGCATCAGGGAGGGAGGGCACTGTGCCTTCACCTCTCGTCTAATATTAGATTTTAACCCACTAATAAAGCAATCCTTCAATGCATCAGGTGGATCAATTTGTGTGCGATTAGCTAAAGCAACAAACTCGTTGTAATAGTCACTCACCGTACCCAATTGTTGCAATTTGAATAATAATTCCCGTGGCGATTCATACAGAGAAGGCCCAAATTCGAGTTCAATGGCACACTTCAATTGATTCCATGAACAAAATCGAGCAGCGCGTTGTGACATTTGGAACCAAAGAATCGCAGCACCGGTCATGTGAATAGCCGCGATGCTGATTTGATCTTCCTCAGGCACACGGAAGTAGTCAAAATATTGATTCAGAAAAAAGATCCAACCCAACGCATCAGAACCATCAAATTTAGGTAGATCGAAACCCACTCGCCGCGGTTGCATAAAGGGACGCTGGTGGAATTTGGATCCTGAGTTCGAACCATGGGAGAGCTCATGCAACTCAGATCTGGGATGAGGCTGGGCATGGAGAAGCTGAGTAATAGATTGTTGCAGCGCGTCAATTTTCAGATTCGTCGCTTCTGACGATCGTGCGTGCTCAGCGCGAGTCTCCTCCGAAATGGATTCGAACATCTGAAAGAGTTTCTTGATGTCAGCTTCCATGCCTTTCATGCGGGTATTGTCAGCTACAGCCATGGGATGAAAGCACCAAATGATACAGGGAAGCCAATAGATGGAGAAAGTGTAGTGTAGTATTAAGAATAAGTATGTATATCAGTAAGCAATTCACAGTATAGAAGTATGAGTATGAAGGAATTGAAGAATATGACTAGCAGAAAGAAGAAAGGGTTAAGAAGGTGCAAAATTTCTAGCCTTAGGACACAGCCAGCAACCAGTAGTAACCTGAGACAGGAATAAAGAGTGTACTGAGAATTTGAGAAGAATTAGAAAAGGAATAGAGTAGGGGAAAAGAGAATAGCTCCAGAAGAAGAAGAATTCATACCACAATTCCCTAATGATCATAATCCTCTAACCACTTGCTATTTGTTTTCTCCCTGGTGCTCTTCCTGCTGCCTAGAATAGGTGGACCAGCTGCCACCTGTCCATGGTTCGTTACAAAACTTCCTTCCAACTGTGCCTGACTTTTGTTTATGTACTCTTTGGTTTTATTTATGTACTCCTCATTTGCTATGTTCGTATCAGTATCTCTACAGCATAATTGTATCACAAAATCAACAAATTACTTCATATATAAAGTAGATTGTGCTGAAAATGCTATTCATGATTCATTTGCAAGTTTTTATAAGGTGGCGCTAGAACGCAAAAACTACTTCATAAATAAATGTCAGTTTGTGATTAATGTATCATCGAACATAAATGTTGTTGTAAATTTTAGTAGCTTATTGCAAATAAATTACATTTAAAATTTAAAGATGAAATTTCTTTTAAATTGGACTGCATTCAATTAACCATACGGTAAGAAAAACAATAGAGTATGATATGAATTTGATGGTGATCACTGATCAGATTGGCTATTAATATTTTAAAAATTATATAATTACTTATTTTAAATAATAATTTAATTATAAAATAATTCTATTATAATTAAGATATCATCTAATTAAAAATTGACATGTTATAAAGGATGAAATATATGTTATTTTAAAAAAAATTGGATAAAATTTTTTTTATGTAAAAAATTATAGTTAATAATAGATATAAATTAATATTTTTTTATCCTCATTAAACTTTTTCTACACAGAATTTAAATCCATAAATTATTTTGAATAAATGACAAATAGATTTTGTAAACTAATAATTTGAATTAGTTGAATAGTTAGTTTGTCCGCTTAAATAAATAATAAAATTCGAATTCTGTGTTATGCCTATAGCAACTTATTAATTAACCACAAACTTATAAATAAAATAGAGTTCTAATTTATAATAGATTAATTTTTGATTTACTGTCCTAAAAAATACCATAAAAAATAAAAAAAATCTAAATAATTTTATTGAAACATAAAATTTTTAACCAAAATTAATTCTTAGTAGTATTAGGTATAATTATAAGTCATTATTCAACCAAATTTTTAATAAAATAACTGAAACTAAGATGGAGTAAATCTAACTCCAACTCAGAAAACTAACTCATATGCGAATGTCTCACTTATAAATTTTTAAGAGATTTTATTTATTCGAAAGAGATGTAAAATTTGTAACACATATCTTTACGTTCATTAGTGATCTTGTATGAATATTTGCAAATTTTGTGTATTTTTTCTTATCAATTTAATTTTTGAAAGAAGTTGTTTTATGATATAATAATATTTTTTCTTTTTTCTGGTCCTATTATTTATAGAAAATTTATGTTTTTACGCAAAATTTTCTATATTTTCTTTCAAATATATTTTTTAATGTTTCTTCAAAATTAGCTATTTTTTTCTATAGTAATTTTATTAAATTAAAAAAAAAGAAAGTACCTAATTAACAAAAGTAAAAAGTAACGGTAATTTTTGTAATTAAAATTAAATAATACTTGTTTAGAATTGAAGCTGAGAATAAGTTAGTTTTGAATAAGTTTCAATCCTCCTCCATGTTCCGTTTGACGGGGGTTGTTGCGTCAGCGTTAATGTGCAACATTCAGATCTGATTTCACGAGATCTCAAAATTCTTCAATTCCAAAGAACAAACAATTGCAAGCGGAATAAACATGATAAATCTCATGAGAGAAAGAAATAAATAGAAGGAGCAGTGCAATAAATATTATTCTCGAAGCTATACAATATGTATAGTATATATTTCTTCATTCCAGTATATATATATTATGAGGCAATAGTAGAAAAGGAAAATTAGAATGAAGCACCCCCGAGAACATGAAAAGAAAAAGAAAAGGAAAATAGAAATTTGTATATGTACACTTACATATATGTATGTATATATTAGTATATGATTGTTGGAAGAAAAAAGAGTGTTAATTAGATGAGATCCAGGAGCGGCGGCGTTGATGGATAATTAGGAATCGGAGTAGTGGCTCCAACAAATGAGCATAACAACACAGCGCCTGATGATGTAGAAGCGAGCCCTTTGCTCCTTCACAAGGTTGGCACACTTGGCACACCAACTACTACTCTTGCTCTTGCTCTTGGTGCTCTTGCTGCCCATTCTGAGAGATGTGGGCCCTTCTTTCTTTGACAACTTGCTCCACTTGTCGTCGACGTCGATGCCACCACTCTCTGTATAACATGTGTATGCCATAGAAGCACAAGATATTGGGAGTTGTACCAATGCTAACAAACAGAAAAATAAAATGAAATTGCTCAGGACTGAGGACTTGAGGACTGAGGACGAGTGAAGAGAAGAGTAGTACTATTTATAATGGAGGAGACTACGTCTACCATGCTCCTTGGGGCCCTCCTTTCTCTCTTTTCATAGGCCCACATTTGCTTTCTACCTTTTCCAATACTTCTCATCATCGTTAGTTTTTTTTTTTTTATGAAAAATATTAGAGTAAATATATTTTTCAGTTTTTGTCCTTTTTAAAAATAGATAAGTTATTCTTTACGTAACGTTTGTTTTGAGATATTGGGATAGAGATTAGGAGATTGAGACATAGTATTATGTTTGTTGGTTCAGAGACTGGTACTAAAATTTCTGTCTCTATTCCTAAAATTTCAGTATTTCAGTACCTCCAAAAAGTAGGGATACAGTGGACTAAAATTTTTAAAGACGGAGACAGAAATTTTAATAACATTTTATACCTAAAATACGCTCATTTCAATTAATTAATTCCAATTTTATCCTTTATGTAAATTAAATTAGAGTTTTATTCTTGTTTTAATTTCTGTCTCTCACTTTGTACCAAACAGAATACTGAAATTTATTTCAGTCTCTATCTCTTAATCTGAGTTTCAGTCTTTCATAAATTGGTCTATGTCTATTTTTTTCGTTAGACACTTCAATTTTTTTGTGACTTTTTTAGTTTAAACTCGACAGAAAAAGCTGACGTATAAGAGTAAGTAGTGACTTGGCATGGACACATCATCAAACTTTGCTAGAACAATTTAGTCCCTGTCCAATCATCAAAACGTCGTCGTTCTCAAGAAAGAAGAGAGGTGCATTTTTTATGATTGTACTCTCTGGCTGTTATAGGAACAGAACACAAGCCAGGGACAATCCTCCTCAGCACATCTAGCTCTAATTCTCTTAGGCTCATTCTTTAAATATTATAGCTCCTTACCCTCAAAGACAAAGTAATCTTTTCATGCTTGCTTAAAATGTGTCATAGTTATCCTACCTGAAATTCAACCTCACCATATTTAGCTTCCTCATTAAAATCAGGATATCTTGGTCTATCCTCATTCTCTTCACTATAAATGGGAGAGTTAAATACCTCAGATTCATATTCATAGAGCTTGTCCATGTCTGAGTCCACTTCCTCAGTAACAGGTTTTGAAATGGACCTATTTCTTGTCTTTGAAGTTAGATCCACTTCACCTCGCCCATTACCTCTTTCAATATTAAGCCCATTCCTTGGACCATTACATCCTCCTTCTTGAGATAAGATATATTTCCTAACTCTTCTAACATAATTTTTTGTCTTCTTTTTTAGTCATAAAAGACAAGTCCTTATCATCAATTCCACCATGTGGCACATTACTATTCTTCTTAGGAGTATTTAATTTTTTAGCAGTCTTCTTCTTAGTAGTCTTGTGTTCGGAACTCAGCCCACCTTTCTTATTCATCCTCACACGCTTCTTCTTAGCCTTACCTTCTTAACCACTACTACTGCTACTGAATTCGAACCCATGTGGGACTTTGTAAGGTTCATTTTTAGTGGTCTTATATTTATCGTCAGAAGAAGAAGACTCAACTTCAACAACTTTATTTACTGTTCTCTTTTTTGGAATTAAATCCAACTTGCAAACATTGTGTTCAAAATAGATGACCAGTAAATCAGACTCTATATGTCTCAACTAATGAAAAAAAATGTCTCAATTTATCCCTCAAAATAGTACAATACCCCATCAAAATCCCTTTCGAACCAACCCCCATGATAAAAAATAAGGACAATTTCACATGACATCTGCTAGAAGAAAAATGTGCAACATTTTTTATTAACTAACTACTCTAATCATCCACACCAATCATAACCAGACTATTTATACTTGATCAGACAGTGACTACGAGTAGTAAAACAAGATTAACAAAATATATACTAAATACAACCAACTCAGAAAGATGCAAACGAATTAAATGACATTAATTTTAGTAGCGTCGTCAAAGTCTCCGTCAACAACGCCCTCGTCACCTCCTCGTTAGAAGTCGTTGTTAGCTTGTCTTGGAGGAAAACGTATCACTTTCTTAGGATTAGGGTGTAATTTTGTGTGTCAAGTGAGGATGATTTCGTTACTGTAGATACATGTAACAGAGAGACAGATACACTCATAAAAAATGCGCGTTTCTCCTTTTTTGAGAACGACGATTTTTTATGACTGGGCAGGGGGCTAAATCATCCTAACAAAGTCAGATGATATGTTTATGTCAAGTCACCACCTTACCGTTACGCATTAGCTTTTTTCGTCGAGTTTAAACAGAGGGAGTCACAAAAGAGTCGAAGTGTCTAACGGAAGAGATAAATAGAGATCGATTTGTCATTTTTTAAACGTTAAGAAATGATTTGTCTATTTTCAAAAAAAAAAAAAGAACCAAAAAGAATATTTACTCAAAATATTAAAGACATTAAAATTTATTAATTTTGTTATTGTTTAATTATTAATTTAATTCTTACCCACATTCTTTGTATTAAAAGAATATAAAAAGAAAAAATTTGGATGGAAATATAAATTTTTTATTATTTGGATTAAAAAAATAGAATGAAAGAAAAAAATAGGGTGGAATCTGCTACTAAAAATTTTTTTCTAGAAAATAAAATAAAAATGGAAAAAAATATGTAAATAAGAATAAAATTATTAATTTACTATTTGATTAATAAAAAAATTAAAGATCTAAGAATATTAATATAATTTTGTGTTATTATAATTTTTTTATTTTTTTATCCAAATAATAGAATTTTTTATTTATTTTTTTATCCAAACAATATATAAAATATTTTATTTTTTTATTTTTTCTTATTTTTTTCTCATTTTTTTTCTTTTATTTTCCATTTTCTATCCATAAACAAAGTGTTAATGTAATTCCTTTAATCTAATAATCTAACAATATATTTTATTCTATAATTTAAACATTAATGACTAATTGATGTACGAAAATAATAAATTCTAATGATCTTCTTTAACGTTTCTCTTTTTTATATTTACAGATTGAATTAACGTTTAATAATAAGAATTTTTTCTTAATATTATAAATATCAGTCTAAGAGCTTTTTATTCCAGAAATTAAATTTTCTATAATTTTAAATATAAAAAAAATTATTCTTTCTATAGTTTTTTCATATATATTATTATTGAATTTAGGATAAAATAATATGTTCTACTTACTGCTTACATGCATAAATTAAACAACTTTTTCTGAAGAAATAAATGATACTTTAAATTTACACATAAATTTGAATGAAAAAAAATACTAACAGTAATATATATTTACTTTTTAACTAGTTCAATTATTCCATCCTCTTTCTTTATTTGATTTGTAAGCTCCATTTAAAGCTAATTTGTCGTTAGTTAATTAATTGTTGTGTATACAAAATATGATTCAAACTCTCAATATTTACTTATTAAATACACAGTGAACTAACTATTTGACTATCTAAATAGTTATTACATTTTCTTGGTTATACTTTTTAATTTTTTTAATTCAAGTATATTCGAATCATGTATTTAATTATAGCAAATAGTTGAAAATATATATACTAAGTTAATGTAATTATTAACGGACGGAGTACAGTAAAATTAAAATTTGGTAGGTTCCCAAGTTCACGTCGGTGCTGATGAGTGATGAGAGATTGAGAGGTACCAGAGACCAGAATTTAATGAAGTAAATTAAATTCAAAATTCATCATGTCATATGTTACTTGATACTGTATACGACGGTGCAAAGATTTTTGCAACAAAAGTACTAGTACAACGTTTTGTGGCCTGAAAACATAAATTAGAGATAATATTAGGGACAGAGCTACCTAGATAATATGATTTTTATTGTAGTTAAGTAATGTATGTAGTGCTATTATATTATTGTACTTATTATCTATAATGCTATAGTTTGATTTTTCAAGGGATAGCTTTTATTTTTACCGAGGTGAATTAATTTGTGTAGATTTGGGAAAATATCCATGAGGATCAACTTCGAGATACGACTGCTTTATGAAAGTGATCTTTGTTGTATGTTCTTATTTCTTAATGCTTGCAATATAAACCAACTTGGTGGCGAAAAAGAAGGGTGAATGCTTAATAATGTTATTTGAACAAGTAAATTAAAATAGTTGTCCAATAATAAGTGATAGAGTGATGCTACTATACATGAAAATCTTCTTCTTTTAAAAATAACTAAAATAAGTGATAGAAGTAACATTAATTAATAACTTTTAGAAAGAAAAATAAAATAAAGAAGAAGTAAAAATGACCAGTCTTTTCAAACTTCTTAACTAATAGATTTGTGGTAATGGGTAACCTCCTTGACCACATTACTAAGCCTAAGTTTAAGATGAAATTATTAGTGATAATTAAACTGTGATGCCCAAGTGATAAACAAAGAATAATTAGTAATGATATTGATGTAATACACACATATTTGATTTATAGGAAAAATCTAGGGGACAGCAATTTTTGTGTTTTTTAGTCAGCATTTAACCATAAAAAAAAAAATAAGTGATTTCTTACTATTGGATGTAACTTCACACCATTAAAAATATTATTGATGGCCAATTGATAGTTACAAAATACCAAAGTTGCTGGCCCCTAGTATTACTCTTGATTAAACACATTTTTTTAGAAGGATTTTTTTTATTTAAAACGTAAATAATACATGGAGTTTTTTGGTATTATGATGAAATTTTATTTATTTGGAAGAACAAGAATAATAAGGATAAAATTCGAAAAAAATTGATAATACATCGTAAATTATGTATCCTAAAATTTAAAATGTTAAATGAAAATACATAATAAATAATTATATATTTAATATAAATAAAAGAATTGGAAAATATAAAACAGACCATATCATTTTCCCTTGGTTCTATAGTGGACAGGTGAGGCGCTTGTGTGATTTTTTATCATCATTCCTAAATTTAATTTACCTTGTGTGATGTGGAAGCCACTTTTAATTTTCTACTGTTATAAAATTAAAATAAGGCATGCACTTATTAACACATGATGCATTCTTTTCTTCACAAAAGGATTATTGTCATTTTTTTGGTGAAATTTTATTAGAATCATTGTCATATAATCCATTTTTAGGAATAGTGAGGCACTTTCAGTTTTAAAACCAAAATTGTTATATTCATTCTCTTTTTGTATTTTTTTATACACCTTTTTTATTTTAAAAACAATTGATTAAAAGTGAGAGAATATTATACATATAAGTATACTCCGTCGTATTTGTTGGATGCTAATTTTTTTCAAAATAAAAAATTGTTGTAGTATAACATAATAATGGCCATTTCGTTGTTATTAATTAGAAACATATAGAAGGAAAGAAATGAAGAAATGCTAATATAGGGTACACCTAAGAAATTCCCTAAATACATAGGAAGGAAATATCTGAAGGTGGCAACGGACAAACAAGGTGATGGCCGAACTCCTACAAAACAAGAGATAATTAGTACAAGACTGAATTATTTGATAATATTATATATCCATCACTTAAATTCCTTGCATATATAAATACGAACCTGCACATACAAGTAAAAAAATCCTACAAATCATACAAGTTCACAGTCTATACTCCTTGCACACGTGCACTGAATTACTTTGAATGGAGCGTAACATTCACGCGTTCCACTCAACACTTGCGCTTCGTGAAAAGTGCTCCTTAATGGCGCACTCTTTTACTTCTCCAAGCCATTCGAAAAAAATACAACCGTTCCATTTTCGAGCAACATTGCAAACGGCAAAGATAGCAATCGTCGCGAATATTCGAACTCTCCATCAACACAACATAGAACTCTCCATCAACAATCTCCAGAAAAAACGAAGATATATTACTCAAGGTACGTTACTATTTTACTCATCTTGTATATTTTTCACATTTCGAAATCGAAGAACTAGGTTTTACTGTTTTTCTACGTTCTTCTAGGTTTTACTATTCTTCTTGTTATAGGTCTCATTTTACAGTTTTTAATGTTCTACTTGTTTTAGATTTTACTGTTATTCTTGGTTCTAGGTTATACTGTTCTTCTTAGTTGTTCTAGGTGTTAGTGTTCTTGTTGTTATAGTTCTTCTCGTAATTGATTTTTGGGAGTATATTGCCTAATTTGGTGGGTGTATATGGAGTAATTTGTTGGGTGTATATGGCATAATTTGTTGGGTGTATCTTTCTGAACTGATATACTGTAATATAGTAAACAGTTGTAACTGTTCTAATATTTGCTTGTCCATGGGTGTATATTGCTTGACCTTGTATATTAATACATGTTTGAGTGTTATCTGACTGATATCTATGGGTGTATCTGACTCATATCTATGGGTATATCTTACTGATATCTATAGGTGTATTTTTCATTTCAGAAAAAATAGCAGGCAGAAACCAAGTTGAAAAAAATGTAAGAACAAATATATGTCTTAGATGAAATCAGTTTTATATAATAGAAATATATCTGACTATAATTTTGCTTTGTTTACAGCAAACCAAAGACCTTAAGTGTGCAACTCATTTGTTAAATGAAAATTTCAGAAACATGAGCGAGGAGAAGAAAATAATTGTTAGGGATTTGGGATTTGGTGGCCTGATGCACATCCCGCCACTAAGGATGCATCACCAAATATTAAGGGAGTTGGCTAACTCTTTTAAATTAGGAAAAACAGACTGAAAACTGGCTACGGTTCGTTTAAAGTAAAAACAAAAAATAATAGGGGCTGCGCTTGGCATCAACGCATCAGGTAACTCGCTAAAAAATATAGGTGTATATGATCCATATTCAGGTGTATTTCAATTGATGCTTGGGTGTATTTGAACTGATTTTCATACTCTGTATTGATTTACTCAATTAAGATGGTTGATTAAATAGAATATTCTTTTTAACTGTAAGACGAGGTGGACCACTTTAGAGTAGAATATGCTTCCCGGATTCTATTCCATGAAATGAATCAAGACAAAGTTGAAGCCATTAGGGGAAGTAATGCAATAAGACTGTCCAAGCCATCCTCATTGTTATTGAGTCCATATTGTTAGATAGATTCTAAGGATATTGACACTGATTAATGTAACTGTTATATGATTGATGTAACTGATTAATGTAACAAATTGAACACATGCTGTAAAAATTTGCCAATTATGAGTAAAATTCTCTCTGCTGTATTCAAAATGTCTGAATTATAGGTACTATCATATAAAGGAAAATATCAAACTAAATATACACCCATGGCCTGATATTTTTTACACCCAAAAAAAGTTGAATATATACCCAAAATTCTATCTCCCTAATACTTTATCCCTAAAACCCTGAACCCTAAACCCTAAATTCTAAACCCTAAACACTAAAACATAAACCCTAAATCCTAAACCCTAAAAACCTAAACCATAAACCCTAAACCCTAAATCCTAAACCCTAAACCCTAAAATCCTAAACCAAATGTCTGAATTACAGGTACTATAATATGAAGAAAAACATCGAACCGAATATACACCCATGGCCTGACATTTTTTACACCCAAAGAAAATTGAATATACACCCAAAATTCTATCCCCCTAATGCTTTATCCCTAAAATCCTAAACCCTAAACCCTAAAATCCTAAACCCTAAACCCTAAACTCTAAACTCTAAACCCTAAACACTAAACCCTAAAAACTAAACTATAAGCCCTAAACCCTAAATCCTAATCCTAAACCCTAAACCCTAAACCCTAAATACCTAAACCCTAAACCCTAAAACACTAAACCAAATGTCTGAATTACAGGTACTATAATATGAAGGAAACATCAAACCAAATATACACCCATGACCTGATATTTTTTACACCCAAAAAAAGTTGAATATACACCCAAAATTCTATCCCCCTAATGCTTTATCCCTAAAATCCTGAACTCTAAATCCTAAACCTAAAATCCTAAACCCTAAACCCTAAAACTCTAAACCAAATGTCTGAATTACAGAGAGAGAAGAACGAGAAGAAGAAGAAGAATGAGAATAAGAACGAAGAAGGAAATAAGAAGAACGAGCAAATCTAGAAATAAGGAGAACGAAGAAGGAAACAAATATTTTAAATTTGGTAGTTATATATACGCGAAGTCTTTATATAGCGCGTGTATGGAACGTAACCCTTGCAGCGCGTTTTGAATTTTTATTCATTAATTAACTTGTAAAGTATACAAACCCTAATAATTTGTATGCAGAGTTTTTCTGATATAAATATTATTCTGCTAATAATTAATATACTCTTTTATTTTTCTCGTTAACGTATTTTATTACGTCAGTTTCATTAAGAAAATATTTATAACTTATATGAGGAACATAATTTTTTTTCGTATACTATATATATTATGAGATGGGTTTTATGCATAATTAAAAAAATTATTCAATATATATAATTTCATAAAATATTTTATTATTTAAAAAAAATTATTCTAAAAATAAATAAGTCATTAACTTTTTAACTCAAAAATAAATAAAATTTTTGACTAATTAAAAATACAAAAACGCATCTATCATCTTATAAAATACGAGACATCTAAATTATTCCTTTTAAAATATATAAAGACAAATAAATTTTTTAGAGAAACTTAAGACTCCGTTTGTTTAGTGTATAGCATGAGACATGGAGACAGAGATATAAATTATATAGACATAGACACAAAATACATGTATACAAATTTTATGTTTGACAAAAAACATACATAAAGCATATAAAATTTAAAAAAGTCAATAATATCCTCATCATCTACTTTTACCACCATCACTATCTATATTTTTTCATCTACAGCTGCAATAATTTTTTTTTCCATCTCCATTCATAATAAAAAATTATCCAAATAACAAAAATTTCAGTAATTTCAACAATAAATTCAATACATATCTTCTTAATCAAATAACAAGTAATTAATTAGCATGATTCCCATTTTGAATTCTTTGTGTCAATTTTAAGTTGTTAAAAAAATTAATTGGAGGGTGAGATATTTCAATGCATAGAAGCCAACGAAAATAAATTATTCATAGTATCCAGACTATAATTTTTTTCCTAACACATATTAATAATAAAAAAACAAAAAAATAGAATTTTATTTTAGGAAAAAAATTTAAAAAGGAAAAAATAGAAAGATAAACAGAGATGAAGATGGAGACACGATCGGTCGATGATAGAGGTTCGATTGCAATATGGCAGAAATACAAATCGCAGATCTGGAGATTTAGAAGAAGGAAAAAGACATAGACGCAATCTAGAGAGTATGATGAGGAAGTGAGGTAGTGACAATGGCAGGCCATGAAGAGAGAAGAAACAGAAGTTGAAATGGGGAGGAGGAGGGAGGGGAGAAGAGATTCTACTTGGTTGGCCATGAAGAGAGAATTGGCGGAAGTTGAAATGGAGAGGAGAAGGGTAAGGAGAAGAAATGAAGAGATCTGGAGATGGATGAAAGGAGATAACAAAAATAAAAATATAAAAATAAAACAAGGATAAAATTGTTAAAATAATTCGTGTCTCATTATTAATTTGTGTCTCAACTTATTAGAGGTACATTGAATACATGTTATTTGTGTTAATCTGTGTACTAACGTATCCTTTAAAATTGTGTGTCTCAATAACCAAACAGAAAACGTGAGTCAGCGTATCTCTGTCTTATACATACACACCCACTAACCAAACACTACCTAAATGTCTCGTATTTTAAAAAGTAAAAATTATTTTTATATTTTATATTATTTAACATTTCGTCTTCAAGTTAAAAAGTCAGAAACCTAGTTGTCATTGTCTCAAGATGTTTTTTATAAAAAAAATTATTTTATATTTAGATAATTTCTTTTAGAAAAAATTTAAGTATTAAAAATTTGTTTTGTTTTTATTTTCTTTTAAAATAAGATATTGTTAATTTTTAAAAAACATAAATAATTTGTTTTTTCAATAAATTTTTTAAAATATATATATATTTAAATATATTTAAAATTCAATAAAAAAATAAAAATACTTTATTGTTCTAAAAAATTACTTTTTCTCTGAAAGAAGTTAATTTAAAAAACACTAAATTTTTATTATGATAGTTTACATTAAGATGGATAATCATAAAGAAAAACCAGCTAGACGCAGAGATGCATCTAAATTTTTCAATTGTAATGATCAATATACTATATTAATTGGGAAAGAAGAAGAAGAAGAAGAATGAGCCGGAAAGATAAGAACACTAAAAATTTGCATGGACATGTGCAGGAAGCAGGTGGCCCCGTATGGTCATCAGATAGATCTTGATCATGCTCGTGCCCAAAATAAAAGGGTCTCTCGGGTGCTCATGAGAAATATCTATATATTTCCAACCTTCTATATAATTTCTATCAACTTTTAAAGATATAAGAATTTGTACGGTTCTTTTTTATCACTTTAAATTTGTAGAATAATTAATTTTATAATATAATATCCAAATTTTTATAATTAAAAAAATTAAAGTTTGATTTATTAGCGTTTTTTTTTTTAATTTAAAAAAAAAACTCCTTACAAATTTAATTCAAAAAACAAATATTAAGAGTCATAAAAATTTATTATTTTTTATTATTATTTAATTTTTTAGTCTAATTTATTTAATCTAATAATTTAATAACCTACTTTAACTTATATTTTTAAATATTAATAATTAATTAATGATTAAAAAATAATGAACTCTGTCCACTCTTTAGCATTATATTTTAGGAAGTCAATAATTTTTGTGTTTTTTGACCAGCATTTAACTATTAAAAAAGAAGTCAGTGATCTCCTACCATTAGATGTAATCTCACACCATTAAAAATACTATTAATAGCCAATTGATAATTACAAAATACAAAAGTTGCTGACTCTAACATCCCTCGCTCAATATATGTAGTAGTAACTGCATGAGGTTGCGATTGATTCAGTTGGGCGCATCTCATTTGTTTACGTAATCCTTGAAGCACTAATTAGGACCTTAGGCTTCATACTTTCTTCCTCGCCCATCCATCACTTGCTGTTGGAATCCGCATTTGGACTTTGAACATCAACCACTACTATGTTAACACAATTTCAGATATTTTCGGGTGTTTGTGTGTCTTTGTTGAATGATTATCATGCATTCACTGCAGGTGGTCAAATGAGAGATATGGATGATATTTTTCTTTCTTTTTGTATTGTTGTTGTTTCCGTGTGATTTTTTTTCACGTTTAAAGTGTTGTGTTGAGATCGATTTTACTTAAAAAAACAGAGAGTTGAAATTCCTAAAACTCGAATCGACAACGCAACGATAATGAACATTGACACTCATTTTCTTGTATTTCGTTATATAGAAGGCATGAATCGATCGTGTATGATCTATCAATCAAATAATAATGAGTCTTCCACTACATTAAAGTAAAGAACAACGGTCCAAAAAGGGGAAAGAAAAGGGTGCAAAAAAGAAAAAAGAGTGATTGCCCTTTTTCAACTGGGAAGAGGACTTAACATATATATATGTATGTGAAGTATGAAGTGTCTAGTTAGTAGTTAGGTTAGATTTAGACATGTTAAGTTCACATAGCTGGATCGATGTACAAGTTTAATATTGGAAATTGCTTTCTCTGCCTCCAAACTTATCTTCATTCATTCTACTTTCTTTATCTTCAAATAATAATAATAATAGGAGAAAATTCCTTCTCCTTTTCTAATATATGCTAAAATAACACTCATCTCTCATTTATTTATAAAATGTACATTCTTCTCTCTTATAATTTTTAAAAAATCTCATCTTTAATCCATTTTAAATTTTTATATTAACTATAATGTTAACTTTATCCATTTTTCAAAAAAAAAAAATTTTACAAAAATATTCTCTAGCAAAAATTTTATTTTTTGTCATTAAATTTTGCTTATCAAAATATTCTTTAATAATTTTTTTATTGATTAAATTATATTTTTACCAAAATATTTTTTAAAATTTAATAATTAATTTTTTTTAAAGATACCATTCAATAATTTTTTTAATTATTAAATTATAATTTTACCAAAATTTTCGCTAACAATTATAGTTATATTTTACTATTAATTTTTTGATATCAATATATATTATTTTAACATTAAATAAAAAATCTTGGTAAGATTATTTTTTGATATCAATATATATTAATTATTATACATATTAACAGTGGTAAGATTTTTTTTTTTGTTTAATGTTAAAATAATATATCTTGATATCGAAAAATTAATAGTAAAATATAAAAATAATTGTTAACAAAAATTTTGGTAAAATCAGAATTTAATAATTAAAAAATTATTGAAGAGTATTTGAAAAAAATAATTTAATTATTAAATTTTTTTTAAAATATTTTAATAAAAATACACTTGAATCAATAAAAAAATTATTAAATGATATTTTGATAAGCAAAATTTAATGACAAAAAATAAAATTTTTGTTAAAGGATATTTTTGTAAAAAATAATTTATTTTTTCTTGAAAATAAATAAAGTTAATATTAGTTAACACAAAAATTTAAAATGGATTAAAGAAGAAATTTTTTAAAAATTATAAGAGAAAAAAATATACATTTTACAAATAGAAGAGAAGAGAATATTATTTTAGTATCTCTTAAAAAAAACGTAAAAATTTTTCTAATAATAATAATAATCATCACCACATCCAACTCAAAACTTTAAGGTGTCAAGTTAATGGGTCTCTTATCTTATAAATTCCTTGCTCTTCTTTACTTTTTTTAATGTGGGACTAACTTCAACACTTCTCACATTTGCAACACTAACACTATTAATTCAGCCTTTAATTTAATTATTTTACGAATGATTATGAGATTTTTGGTAAAGAATATTTCATTTCGATCTTTATCCTTTATTTTTTAACAATATAGTTTCTTTGTGTGTTTTTTTATCAAATCTAAATAAAAAATATATGACGTGTCATGTTACGTAAATAAGTCGTTCGTTGGAGTGGTAATTATACAACAACATGGTCAATAAAAAATAATAGATACCTAATTATTTTTAAATTCAATTTGGTGAGAAATTTATTAATCCTTATTCTTTAGAAAAATAACATCGTTTTGATGTTGAATTAGTCATAAGCTTATTTTTTCTAAAATAATTGATATGATATCTGTTTTTAATTTTTTATTTATTATTAATATTCATTTTTTAATAAATTTTTAAATATATGATATGACATAGTCTTCTCATATTTATCTAAAAAATTATAGATTCAAATTTTACTTCTAATTTTAAAAAAATACAAATTAATTAATAAATAATTCAAATTTATAAATATTATTTATTATAAAACTAAATAAATAATTTGTAGTTTAATTTTTAAATATATAAATAATAAAAAATAAAATATAGTTAATAAATTAATAATAATAATCTTATGATATATTATTAGTATTATAATTTAAATAATTTTTATAATAAAATTAAAATTAATAAACACATTATTTGACATATAATAATAATAATAGTAGTAGTAATAATGATTTTTATTATAATTATAATATTTTTAATAGGCATTGATATATATGTATATTTTTTTTTTGAGTAATATCAAACTTAATTTTTTTATCTTTTTAAATTAATTATTACATATATTTGATATCTTTATATTAAAATATACTATCAAATGGCTACTAATTTTAAATAAAATAGAGCATGTGCGCTATCATATATCTAATAATATTATTATTCTATTAATAATATTTATTATTACAAGGTTAGAGATCGATAAAAATTTAGTGATATGAAAATAATATTAATTAATTAAAATTGTATGTATATTAAAATTTAACTGCTTGCATAATATAACTAATAATTAAGGAATAATGATTTATGATAAATTTTAAGAATTATTTATATATAGTTACATATAATAATGATTCAGACTGAAATATATATAAATTTAAAATGAGCAAAGATACCAAATGCAATTATTAATTTTGCCTAAACAGATAGCAAATTAAATTTGTCATTACTAAAAAAAATTATGCATATCAATGCCTAGGAATAATAATAATAATAACAATAATAATAATAATAATAATAATAATAATCCTGTGATATATTATTTGTATTGCAGTTTAGATCATTTTTACAATAAATTAAAGTAAAAATTATTATTTGTATTATAGTTTAGATCATTTTTACAATAAATTAAAGTAAAAATTAATAAATACATTATTTTATATATGTACTATTATTATTATTAATGTATTAATTGTATTTTAATTTTTATTATTTACATATTTAAAAATTATGTTGAGAATTATTTATTTATTAGTTTGTTAATAAATGATATTTTTGAATTTGAATAATTTATATTAATTAGTTTGTATTTATTATATTATATATTTAATTATTTATTATAAAAGAAAATTAATATATATAATAAATACAAAAATAAAAAATATTGTATCAATTTTTTAAAAAATAGGTCTTAATAAATAAGTTTATGATCAATTTGACTCAAAATAACGTCGTTTTATCTAAAAAATAAAAACAAATTGTCTCCTAGCTAATTTGAATTTAAAAATAATTATAATCCATGTTCATTATATTTTTTATCACCTACATTGGCACATAATGACCTTTTCAATAAGTAGACGTGACCATTCATCTATGCAACATGGCAGGCTAACATTTTTCATTTAGAATTTATAGAAAACACATCAAAGAACTGCATTGTCTCACGAAAATAGAGGATAAGAATCGGAGTAGACTATTCTTTTTTTGTGTGAGAATTACGTTATAATTCGAAAAAAAATCAAAGTTGGGTTGGTAGTTTACTCTTCAACATGTCCTAAAATAGTATATATCTCTATCAAAAATTGATTGCAAAATAGACTATTAATTAATCGTCAATGTAATCAATTGAAGTTGATCAAGTGGTCAACTCACTCGTTTATTTAAACAAATATGGAAGGTTTGAATATCATCTTATGTATGCAATAATTTATTAGCCAATATCAAATTCTTAAATAAAGTTTAGATTCACATCGATTTAATTTTTTATCTGTCGAATTGGATAATCACGCGAGAAAAAAAATTGTCAACGTCATATATATTAGAGTATATCTTGTTTATAATAATTAAAGTATCAGTGCAAATATTCTTCAAATATTATCTTTTATTTAACTTTTAAAAAAATAAAAAATAAATAATTTTTTTATTTTTTAAACGATTGGTACATGAAAATAAGAATTTAAATTAATTAAATAATAATAAATCTTAAAAAAACCGATTAGAGACTAAATTTTAAAGAATAAGTAGTATTTTTCTCCTAGCACATGCCAATATATACTCAAAATAAAATGTTTCAAAGTGTTGAGAAAATGTGACTCCCGTAACACTGTATCTAACCATGCGGCCGGGTAGACCAAAAATAGGTTAATTACTAGATAATTTATATGTGAAAATTATTAGATCCAAATATTAGAAATTAGAACACCGATCTGAGAGGAAAGACTGTACAAGCGTTCATACATGTCTGACTCCTGTTGTGAAGAATACTTGATGTAAGAGAACATGATTACACCATATGAGTAACAAGGAGTGACTCTCGGATCTTGACATATCATTTTTCTTGCTTAACTATTCTATCATATGGTTTATTCATGGGGCAAGGCAAACAATTATATAGCGGTTATGCGGTAGGGACGAGGTCTAATCATGTATGTTTTTATTTTGATGGATTCTTTTTACTCTATTCATTCAAAAAATTTAAATATATTGGAGGAAGTATTATTTATATTATTAGATATATGATTATTTATGTGTGTTTTTTATTAATTTTTAAAAATTAATATAAGATAATAAAAAAGATGTAAAATTTATATAAATCCAAAAACAGTTCCTGCTACGTGAAGACAGGAATATTATATATATATAATTATTTATATATTTTTTCTACTAATTTAAACTTTTAAAATAAGTAATAATTTTACAACTATCTTTAATATACATTTTTACGAGTGAATTTTTTTTAGTTTGAAAAGTAAAATTTTATTAATTTAAAAGTGAACAAACTTATACTATATCTCATTATATTTTTACTTTTAAATAAGTATACACTACTACTCGCAACAATAATAATAATAATCAATTTGTTGTTCAGAAAATATAAATGGACAATGATGAGATAGGAGTGAGCATAGAGATCGATGGAAAACTTTCGGAAAGTTTGATCCACGGGAGAAGTTAGATAGTGAGGTTGAGTCAACGCCTAAGCACAATAGGATACACATCGAGACAATAGAGATGACTAATATATTTTGATAGGAAAAATATTGCGAGCTAATGAAATATATGTATAATGTGTATAATAATGGAGGTTTATAGAATAGGATTTGGATTTTCTAAAGTTTGAATTTCACTTTAGAGAGTAAAGTGTGATCTCTTATTATTTATTTTATAGGTAGGACCAAGAATAAATATGAGAGAAAAACCATTCAAAGGTAGAAGATCACACTTTACTCTCTAAAGTACAAATTTAAAATTTAGAGGATCCAAATTCTATAGAATATTACCTTTTTTCATCAGCCGAAACTTTTGGGATGAGTGGTATTATGACATGGTATTAGAATACTAGATTCGAAAAGTCAAGAGTTCGATCTTTTGTGAACTCCAAAATCAATTTAAAAGAGAAGATGTTTATTATCCCTAACTAGTATTCGAATGGTTATTCTAGATAGTATGATGGATGTTCATTTTGTAACTTAAGGTAGCGTTTGTTTTGAGATACTGAGAGACTGAAACTCAGTATCGTGTTTGTTAGTTCAGATACTGGTACTAAAATTTCTGTCTCTGTCTCTAAAATTTCAGTACCTCCAAAAAGTAGGGACACAGGGGACTGAAATTTTTAGAGATGGAAACTGAAATTTTAATAACATTTTATACATAAAATACTTTCATTTCAATTAATTAATTCCAATTTTATCCTTTGTGCAAATTAAATTAGAGTTTCAGTCTTGTTTCAATTCCTGTCTCCCATTTTGCACCAAACAGAATACTGATATTTATTTCAATCCATGTCTCTTAGTCTCAGTCTCTCAGTCTCAGTCTTTCTGTCTCTATCTCTCCACCAAACGCTATCTAATAGCCTATTGTACAAATAATCCATTGTCTTCCTAGCGAAACTCATTTTAATAACAAGTTGGTCCAAAAATTTATAGGCACAATAAAAATTAGTAAAAAAAAAGACACAGGAAAAAATTAAAAAATTTAGTTAAATTTAATTATAAAAATAATTTATTTATTTAGTATTTTTTTGTGGTGAAATTTGATATGGTTGTAAGTCCAAAAGAGATTTGAATTGTATTGTTTATGAATATATGGTAAAAAAAAGGTTTTATTAGATAGATAATGAGTTTTTTAAACCATATGAATAATAGATTTTAAAATTGACTCAATAAAATAAAAAAGATACTCTACCCCAAATTACCTCATAAACCTTAACATTAGAATAACTATATGCACACTTAATAAATTAAATAACTAATTATTGTTAACTGAGCATGAGTAAATCAAATCAAAAACTTCTATAACTAGCGGTATATTAGAATTTTCTCTCAGAAATATACCTGAACATTCACATTCCAGCCAGCAGACTTCTAGGCATTGCTCCAAGTTAGATTATGAGCAGAGTTTTTTCCATATTTTATTTTACTAATTTACCAATTTTTCATCTTAAAAAATTTTAATCCAGGAGTTTTTCTTTATACTATTTCTTTACCTATTCATTTATTGATTGATTATTATCTGCTCTATAATTAATTATTGAACTTAAAGTATATTTTTTTAAAAAATCATATAGTCACGTCTAACTTCCACAAACAAACTCCATAATTAATCTTAACCCACATTAGAAAATTCCAACAATATATACCAATGTCCAACATAAAAGTTTAGGCACGTTTAGATATTACATACGAATTGGCAATATGATATTTATGTTCTTATCCGTGTACCCTACCTGTTTAATTTGTCGACCCATATAGTGACGTTACAAATCGATACTGTTCACGAAAACTACGACTCTCATCCCATGAACAACCCTTTGATGAGATGAGAATTTCCTAATAAGTCACGATACATTATCTTTATATACAGTTCACCGTAACGGTAGAAATATAAAAATTTAAATTTTTTAAAAAGTTAATTTCAAAATACATAGATGTATTGTTTTTTATGTCACAAATTCACAATACTTAATGTTATTAATCGGTAGAACATAATTATTTGGATTTTGCACGTTATGGATACTTTTTTCGGTTTTCCCTGCTACCTTACATAAAGTTCTTTCTATTCTTTAAAGTATAAGAGTTGAAAAATGAAACAATTCTTTTTTCTTTATGCACGTTGTTGAACACTCTTCTCCGATCATCATTAATATCTATCATAAAATATTACACTCTCTTAGTCTTCCCCCTATGCTTGTATATTGTCTCTGCTTCAGACAAAAGAAAAGGGGACAAAACAGAACCACCAGATTAAATTAGCAACAAGAAGCTAAGAAGCTTTTTTCACGTAAATGGGGAACATATATAATTTGATTAAGTATCATTACATTCTTTATTTTCTTTGACCAGTCCTACTTTCATTTAATTAATTCAATAGAATTATGATAGATGCATTGTTAAAATTGTTTTCCACATTCAACCACATGACACTCTTAACCTACGAAATTGATTAATCATATTAGTCGCACCAGGATCATGGCTTAGTTAGCGTTTGGTGGAGAGACAGATACTGAAAGACTGAGACTGAGAGACAGAAACTAAGAGACAGAAACTGAAATAAGTTTTAGTATTCTGTTTGGTGTCAAGTGAGAGACAAAAATTAAAATAAGAATAAAACTCTAATTTAATTAGCACAAAGGATAAAATTGGAATTAATTAATTAAAATGAGAGTATTTTAGGTATAAAATATTATTAAAGTTTCAGTCTCTGTTTCTAAAAATATCAGTCCCTTGTGTCCCTATATTTTGGAGGCACTGAAATACTGAAATTTTGGGGACAGAAACAAAAATTTTAATACCAATCTCTGAACCAACAAACATGATACTGTGTCTTAGTCTCTCGGTCTCTATCTCAGTACCGTAAAACAAAC
This sequence comes from Arachis hypogaea, assembly GCF_003086295.3. Taxonomy (NCBI): domain Eukaryota; kingdom Viridiplantae; phylum Streptophyta; class Magnoliopsida; order Fabales; family Fabaceae; genus Arachis; species Arachis hypogaea. The sequence goes on from NC_092038.1 coordinate 130,068,407, forward strand.
GTTACCATAACATAACATAACAGTACTAAATTTCTTAATTAAGATTTTCGTTTGGGGAGAGCCGTTTTGTCCTATTATGGTGATGATTTTAAAAAAATAAAAAATAAATGGAATCATGACCATAACGTGCGCAACTAATTTTTAGATGGTCAGAGGCAAATATTCTTTTACTCGCTTGTCGTTAATAAGTAGTGCTTAATTTTTAAAGTGCACACCTCAGAACCTTTAAATTTATGTTGATGTAATCATTATTGTTGCTTAATATAGATTAAGCAAGAAACATTTTTTTTTGAAAAAAAAAAAAGAGTTCAACACATTAAAGTAGAGCGGTTCAACTAAATACACACAAAACAAAGGAATACATATACAATTAATTCATAGTCATTTTTTATATTGCCAAATTTAGATATTCATTCAAATTCAAAAGAGTTGGACTCAATATATTAAATTCATAATTCAAAATCTTTGCAAAATAGTGTCTCAAAATGTTCAATACATATATGTTAATTAATGCTAAATTAAAATGCATATATATAAATAAATAATATTTGGATCCAATGTTGGGAGACAAAAGTAATCATAGTTTGTCTTTTTTTGCTTTTGTTTGCATTTATTAATTATTAGTAGAATAAATACATTATATTAAATATAATAAATATATAATTATAAATGATACATACATAAAATTATATATATATTAAGTTAAATAAAATAATTTTAGATTGTTATATATCTTTTTACATATAAATGACAGTCAATACATTTTTTATAATTCAAGTTTAGCGAAAAATAGTTTTCTGGAGGATGATTATTCATAAATTTAAATAGATTAAATTATTTAATTTGTAAAGAACCTGATATATATGATGATTTTGGAAGATCATATCAAACTGTAAAATTCAGAGAGAATGCATTGTTGGAATGTACTGATAAAATTGAATTAGAGAAAAGTAGGTATATAAAAGATAGTAAAATAATCCTCTGCTGAGCTGTTAGCAATTCATAATAGCAATAATTAACTTTCCCTCCAAAACAACTAATACAAACTTAGCATAACAGATTTAATAATTAATGAGTAATGTTATATATTCAAGTCTTTTTATAAATTAATTTTAATTAAATTAAATAGTAAAATTTAAAATAATATTAGTTATAACTGATTTTTATTATGTTAAACTAATTTATTAATTAAACTTAATTAATAAAAAGATTTAGATGTATAACATTATTTTTATATAACTAATACATGCTTCAACTCATCATTTCAGTTTCTGGTTACGTAATCTCATATTCTCATTACTACATACCCTTAACATAATTTAACATCCGAAATATAAATTAATCTCATATACTACCTTATACATACTTTCTAAGCACAAATCATTCTCCATTTTTCGTAGTAGCAGATAAACTGAGAAAAGAATAGATATTAAGTTAAAAACTAAAAAAATTCTTTTCGAATCAGATCAGAATTCTCCACCATCATTGGCCCTGCTCATTAATAAAGAGAATTTTCAATTTATTCTTATTACATTTTTTTGAACTATGCATTATTTTATTTTATTTTTTTAAAGTAAAAGAGTTCAACACACTAAAGTAAAATATATAGCATTAAAATAAATAGACAGACAACTCCAAAAATATTATAAAACAAAAAAAAATCTGTATATCATTTTCGGTATAACCATCAATAATACTAAAAATATACACCTCTCTATTCATGGTAATTAAATATGATCATATTGATAATATCTTCTATATTTTTATTTTTATGTTAAAAAATTCTTCTATTTCTCCTCATTCAAATGTGTCAAATAATAAACATAGAGATTTTTCTCCCAAAAAATTTTATCGGGCTCAATTCTACTGGGAATATAATAATCTATCATGAAAAATCTGAATTCAACACTCATAGTCTCATATTTTTAATTTAATATATTAGTTATTCTGCATCAAACTTTAACGTATATAATATTTAGGCGCAAAATGGTAACACATGCATCAAGAATCATCACTCATCAGATGGACAGCAAAATTTTAAATACTATGAAGTTCTCAAAATTTATTATCTTTAACCATTATTTAGTTATTAACTCAATTTTTTTAAAATTTGTTTGGGTAAATTTAATTTTTTTTTAAATTATTTTTTTTAAAAAATTTTATAAAAAAATAAAAATAATTTTATATTTAGATATCTCATATATAAAAAGATCTTTTTATTTATCAATTACCTCTGAGTATAACAATATAAAAGTATTTTTTAGTTTATTTATTATATAAAAAATATTTTTTTAAAAAAAAGCTTTTTCAAAAAAATATATATTGTAGCTTATAAACAATGTTTTTTTATTTTTTTAATGTTTTTATTTTTATTTTTAAAGTTTTACTAAATACGTTAAAAATTAAAAAAATATATTTTTATTAAAAAATAATTTTTTTCTATCAAAACTCCAGGACACTCAAATAAACACTTAATTTAATAATTTAATAATATATTTTATCTCATATTTTTAAATATTAATGATTAATTAATAATTAAAAATAATAAATTTTAACCACTTTCTAACATTTCTCTATGATTAATTAAGGCTCGCTTGGGCCCATGTGGCTGGGTGCTGAGTAATTTAGTAATAACCTTCTTTTAAAAGGAGAGTTTGGTCTGTCTAGCAGGTTCCATTGAAAGAGATTCTCCTTGACTTTGTGGCTTTGATATTCAACTTCTTTTACTATTTATTCTGAACGTATATAAGGAGAGTAAACATTTCATTCACAAGTTTTTTAATCCTATGAGAAATCTTTATACTTTTGCCTTACAATATTTATGTGAAAATCAGTAAAGTTAATTTTAAAAAATAAATAATAATTAAATAAAATAAAAGATAATAAATAATTTTAGTTTATAATCTTAGAATTTTAATGGTTGAAAAAGCGAAGAATTATATACTTCTAATCAATCAATCTCTAATTGATGGATAGTTTATATTGAAGAAATTCGTTTATAACTTAAATTTTTCTTTAATTTATTTTAATCAAGTCATTCAGATAGAATAACATAATATTTCTTTGAGTAGTTTTTTTCTATATATAGAGAGAAGTGTGTTCTCCTTTTATCAAGAGAGAGTGTTATTATAATTTCTTTGTGATAGAGAGAAGTTGTAATTCTCAAAAAAAGTTAGTCAATTGTTTTCATATTTTATACAAATTTTTTATTTTTCATCTCTATATTTTACTGTGTCATTTGTCTGGTACCTAACAGTAGTATTAGAACCAAAAGTTGCTGATTGATATTTTTTTTATTCGCTGCGAGTTACCGTCTAAAAAAAAGGCAGCAAAGTATGAAATTTCGAAATTCAGTGAGAGTAATTTTTTCATATGGAAATTGAAGATAAAAGCCATTATGAGAAAAGACAATTGCGTGACAGCAATTGAAGAACCCACTGGAATTACAGATGAAAAATGGAAGGAGATGGACAATAATGCTGTTGCAAACTTACACTTGACACTAGCTGATTCAGTTTTATCAAATGTAGCAGAGAAAAAAACAGCAAAGAAAATTTGGGATGATCTCACCAATTATATGAAGCCAAGTTACTTCACAACAAGATATTCTTGAAAAGAAGACTTTATACTCTTCGAATGAGTGAGTCCACGTCGGCAACGAATCACATCAACAATCTAAATACGCTATTTTTCCAACTCTCATTGTTGGAATATACTATAGCAGAAAACGAACATACAGAGCTCTTACTTCAAAGTCTACCAAATTCATATGATCAGCTTATCATTAACTTTACTAATAATATTTTGACTGATTATCTTTCTTTTGATGACATGGCTGCTACGGTTCTTGGAGAAGAATCTAGGCGCAAGAATAAGGAAGATAGATTAGAGAACTCAAAACAAATAGAGGGTTTGTTGATAACAAGAGGAAGATCAATGGAGCGTGGTTCCAGTAGGAGTCAAAGTAGACCAAAGTCACAAAGTAAGAAGCAGGTCAAATGCTACAATTGTGGAAAGAGAGCGCACTTCAAGAAAGATTGTTGGAATAAGAAGAGTATAGAGAAAGTTTCAGAAGGATCAAGTTATCAAGGATGTGTTGCGAACACCTCTAGTGATGGAGAAATCCTGTATGGCAAAGTAACAATTAGTTCTAAAGGTAGCAAACAACTCACTGATGTTTGGATTGTTGATTCAGGAGAAATATGGCACATGACTCCTCATCATGATTGGTTTTGTACATATGAACCTGTCTTGGAAGGATCAGTTTTTATGGGAAACGATCATGCCTTAGAAATTGTTAGAATGGGTACTGTTAAAATAAAAATGTTTGATGGTTCTATTCGTTCACTTCAAGGGGTAAGACACGTGAAAGGCTTGAAGACGAATTTGTTATCGATTGGGCAATTGGATGAACTTGGTTGTAAGACCCATATTGAAGGTGGGATCTTAAAAGTTGTTAAAGGAGCTCTTGTGGTAATAAAATCAGAAAAGATTGCAGCAAATGTATACATGTTTGTGGGAGATACTTTGCAAGAGGTAGAGACATCAGTTGCTTCAACAAGCCAAGAAGAAATGACGATGATATGGCATTGCAAACTAGGCCACATGTCAGAACGAGGCTTGAAGATTCTTGTAGAACGTAATCTCATTCCCGAGCTCAAATCGGTAAACTTACCGTTTTGTAAGCACTGTGTTACAAGCAAACAACATAGATTGACGCTTGGTAGATCAACTGCTCGGAGCAAGCACATATTGGAGTTTATTCATTCTGATGTGTGGGAATCGCCGGAGATGTCCCTAGAAGGAGCAAAATATCATGTATCATTTATTGCTGATTACTCTAGGAGGCTATGGGTGTACCGATCAAGAAGAAGTCAGACGTGTTTGCGATGTTCAAAGAGTTCAAAGCAAAGTTAGAACTTGAATCTGGAAAGAAGATCAAGTGTTTAAGAACAGATAATGGAGGAGAATATGTCGATGGTGATTTTCTAACATTTTTCAAGCAAGCAGGTATTCAACGACAATTCACAGTTGCATATACGCCTCAGCAAAATGGTGTAGCAGAGCGAATGAATAGGACTCTCCTAGAAAGAGCACAAGCTATGTTGCAAACTGCTAGTTTAGCCAAGTCTTTTTGGGCAGAAGGTGTTAAAAAACTCCTATTATGTGATAAATCGGTCACCATCAACTGCAATTAGGTTAAAGACACCAATGGAGATGTGGCAAGGTAAGCCACCTAATTATTCTTCTTTACATATATTTGGTTGTCCTGTGTACGTGATGTACAATTTTCAGGAAAGAACAAAGCTAGACCTAAAGTCTAGAAAATGTATATTTTTGGGTTATGCTGACGGAGTTAAGGGGTATCGCCTGTGGGATCCCCACTATCCGCAAGGTAGTTGTCAGTAGAGATGTGATATTTACAGAAGATGAATTGCAAAAAGAACAAAAAAATTACAGCACCAATAAAGAGATAACCACTGTTTAAATAGATGAAAAATGCAGAGAAGGTGATCTTTTTGAAGCATAACCAAAGCACGAAGAACAAGAAGTAGAGGCCAATGACATAGAAGTTCGTCGATCCACTCGACAAAGAAGAACACCATCATGACACTCAAATTATGTTTTAACAAACCATGATGCATATTGTCTTTTGGCAGAAAATGGAGAGCCAACAATTTTTATGGAGGCTATGCGCAATCCAGACGCTTCTATGTGGATGATAGCAATGCAAGAAGAAATTGAGGCATTACATAGGAACCATACCTAGAAACCTGTTAAACTTCCAGCAGGTCGGAAAGCCATTGGTAGTAAATGGATTTACAAGATCAAACGAGATAGTAATGATCGGGTGGAATGATATCGTGCAAGATTGATTGTCAAGGGATATGCTCAGAACGAAGGTGTTGACTTCAATGAAATATTTTCTCCAGTGGTGAGAATAACTACTATTAGAGTAGTTTTAGCTATGTGTGCTGTATTTGATTTACATCTAGAGCAATTAGATGTAAAGATTGCTTTTCTTCATGGAGAACTTGAAGAAGAGATATATATGCTCCAACCAGAAGGTTTTGAAGAACAAGGAAAAAAAACTTGGTTTGCAGGTTAACTAAATCTCTGTACGGTCTAAAGCAGGTGCCAAGGTGTTGGTACAAGAGATTTGATTCTTTCATTATTAGTCTTGGATACAGCAGATTTAGTTCAGATCATTTTACCTATTACAAGAGGTCTGGTGATAATGATTTCATCATTCTGCTGTTGTATGTGGATGACATATTGGTAGTAGGTCCCAATAAAGATCAAATCCAAAAATTGAAGGCACAGTTGGCTAGGGAGTTTGATATGAAAGACTTGGAACCAGCAAACAAGATTTTAGGGATGCAAATCCACCGAGACAAAAGGGATAGGAAGATTTGGCTATCGCAAAAGAATTATTTAAAGAAGATCATGCAACGCTTCAATATGCAAGAATGTAAGCCAATTTCAACCCTACTTCCTTTGAATATCAAATTATCCTGAAGTATGTGCCCTAGTAGTGAAGCAGAGAGGATGGAAATGTCTCGAGTACCGTATGCATCAGCGGTGAGAAGCCTTATGTATGCCATGATCTATACAAGGCCAGATATTGCTCAAGCAGTTGCGGTGGTAAGTCGATTTATGGCAGATCCAGGTAAAAAGTATTGAAATTTTGCTAAGAGGATCTTGAGATACATCAAAGGGATCTCGAATGTTGCATTATGTTTTGGAGGATCGGAATTCATTGTCAATGGATATGTCAACTCAGACTTTGCAGGTGATCTTGATAAACAAAAATCTACTACAGGCTATGTGTTTACACTTAAAGGAGGAGCTGTGAGCTGGCTATCTAAATTACAGACTGTTGTAGATTTATCTACTATAGAAGCTAAATATATGATAGCTACACAAGCATGCAAGGAAGCTATTTGGATCCAAAGGTTGATAGAAGAACTCGGGCACAAACAACAAAAGATTTTTGTGTATTGTGACAGTGAGAGTGCCTTGCACATTGCAAGGAATTCTGCCTTTCATTTAAGAACAAAACACATTGGAGTACAATATCACTTTGTTCGGAAAGTAGTAGAAGAAGGAAGTGTTGATATGCAAAAGATTCACACTAAATATAACCTAGTAGATGCCATGACAAAACCAATCAACACAGAAAAGTTTGAATGGTATAGATCTTCATACGGCCTATAGAATACATGAGCAACATGAATTTTGAAAATTTATCAAAATTAGCTTTAAGTGAGAGATTGTGAAAATTAGTAAAGCTAATTTTAGAAAATAAATAAATAAAAAAGAACTAAATAAAATGAAAGGTAATAAACAATCTTAGTTTATAACCTTAGAATTTTAATGGTTGAAAAAGAGAAGAATTATATACCTCTAATTGACAGATGGTTTATATTGAAAAGACTCGCCTATAAATTGAGTTTTTCTTTAATTCATTTCAATCAAGTCATTCAAATAGAATAACATAATATTTCTTTGACTAGTTTTCTCCTATATATAGAGAGAGAAGTGTGTTCTCCTTTTGTCAAGAGAGAGTGTTATTATAATCTCATTGTGATAGAGAAAAATTGTAATTCTCAAAGAAAGTTATTCAATTGTTTCTATATTTTATTCAAATTTCTAATTTTTTATCTCTATATTTTGCTGTGTCATTTGTCTGGTAACTAACAATTTAGTTAGAAGTTTATACATTCAGTTTGAACTTAGTACATACATCTATATTATAGTAATATACGTAAACAATTCTTAACCAGCCAATTTTAAACAATTATAATTAATAATTATTGATTTTATATTTTTTTAAAATAAAATTTAAATAATTATTAATTAATAATAATTTGTTGAGTTAAGAAATTAACTAAATTAATTAGTGATGACAAACATTATTTTTGGGCAAAATAAATAATTAGTGTTGATCAAACTTTAATGGCATATTACTAATTATTTATTTCATGTTGCAGGCCAAATTCATCCAAGCAGCCCAAAATGGTATAAAGACAATATAGCAAGGCTGATGGGTAAAGCCCAAACAAAAGCAAAACTTAGAAGCCAAAGAAATCAGATGGGCCAAACGGGTTACATGAACCAAACCGATCCAAGCCCGATTTGATTTTCAATTCCCACCATATTGCTCCAACCAAAGCAACGTTCTCCTCTCTAATCAAGTCACATCAAGACTTCAGAAAAGTAAGAAAGAGAAAGAGAAGAAAAGCTTCCTCCATAAGCCAGTAACCAAAGAAGCAAGAAAGAGAAAATCTAAGCTTGAAGCACAGAAGCTAAAGTAGAAAATCTAATACAAATCAAGCTTAAGAAAGGTAATCCATCTCATCTTGCATGCATCAGATCTTCATCCTTTCTTCCCTACTCTCTGTTCTATCCGAAAATGGCATTCAAAAAAAAAGTTGATCTATGTTCTTCACTGCTACAAATCCACAGTCACAAGAGATTCTTGGGGACCAAGTTGCATATCTATGGTTCAGATTTGGTTGATAATTTCGGTTACTCCTTCATGGCTTTCGGTCAAGTTGGAAAAGTCAGAAGGAAAGGTTCTACTTTGATGATTAAGAAAAAAAAGTGAGCTTGTGGGTTGGTGAAGCTCAAGGATCAAGGTGTTGACCTTGGAAGCAGAACCGAGCAACATGCAGGGAGATAAAAGAAGCTTGCTGCTCATTCGGAAAAACAAGGAGAGATAACCAGTGAACTTGAGGTGTTTTGTTCTGAGAGAGCTCTTTGAAGAATTTCAACTAACTGGACAGTGTAACCTAATCAAAGGTGCATTCCGCCAGTATGAAGAACTGAATCAGAGGCTTGCTAATCTGGTTTTTCGCATAGCACAGAGGCTGTTGATAAAGTCAATCTCCTTCATGTTTTACTGCTTGTAATGTATTTTTCTAAGCTTATCTTTCTGTAATTTCTTGAGAGAAAAGGCATTGTGAGAAAGCTTGAGAAAAAGCCAAGAATTGAAAAAGGCTGAGAGATACACTTTAGAGAAAAGCCTAGAGTTATTTTCAGATTTCTTTAGGTTAGCTAAGTGTCTTGTATCTTGTACCTGTTTGGTATCCCTTTCTTAGTTGGGTTAGCACTAAGAGTGAATAGTTGAGTGTTAGCATAGCTAATGTCAAGTTAGGTTAGAACTTGAGTGTGAAATTGGTGTATGTAATACTGTTAACTATAGTGAAATTCTTCCATAGTTGTGGAGGAGACTGGATGTAGGTTGCATAGCACAAAGCAACCGAACCAGGATATATGCTGGTGTTAGCTTTTTCTTCTCTGTCATGTTCTGTTTTCTGATATTCATGAGACAAAAATAATTTGTCTCATAAATTTTCGCTGCTGAGTTCAAACAGAATCAGATTTGTAACTTTGCTTTAAAAAGGGTGAAAACAGCAAACCAAAGGAAGGCATAGATTCAACCCCCCTTCTCTAAGCCTACCACAACCTTCATAATTTAAAAAATTAAAATTACCAAGTAATGACAAATTGACTAGTAATTAACTAATTGGATGTTGGTTAGCTAACGGAATTCATAGTCTATACATAATGTTTGTGGTTATATTAAGTGATTATTATTGACGTCATCAGATCCTATCACTAAATGATTGATTATCATAAGGATGATCATAATGTATAGATTTTGTGTCCCCTTGCTTGAAATCTGATCTCCACCAACAATAATAGTAATACTGAAATCTATAAACCGATCTGCTATATATTTAGCTAATAAACTTAAACTATTACAAACGAATTAATAAAAGCTAAGATTCCTTGAAAATTGTAAGAAGGCTGAACTTTTATATGATCGTTTCAAGCCAACTCGTCAATTGAAAAAACAAAGTGGCTTCAATGAGAGTCATTACTTGGTTTTCTAAGCAATAGATTTTGGCAGGGGTTAACACTTAACAACAGCCGAGCTACACTCTCAAACAATAGAATTTCCTAGTTACCCTACATCCTAACTTCTGTCTTAAAAATATAATTATTTATGTATTTTTTTAATTAATCTAAATTCTTAAGATAAATAATATTATAACATAGTATTAGAGTTTTTATTATCAAAAAATTTAAAGTTGAATTTTTGTTATCCTTCCAAAAAATAGTATAAAACCAATTAAAAAAATCTATATAAAAATTTAAACAAACTTAAAAGAGACTTTTATTTAAAGAGACGTGTTAGAAATATTCATGTAAATAATTATCATGTATAAAAAAGAAATTGTATTTCTAATTCTAAAAGTGTTAAACCTAAGTAGCATAAAATAAATAAATAAAATTTATACAAAAATCTATACAAAATTTAAACAAACTTAAAACAAACTTTTATTTAAAGAAACATGTTAAAAATATTTATGTAAATAGTCATATCATGTATAAAAAAGAAATTGTATTCTAATTCTAAAAGTGTTAAGCCTAAGTAATATACATTTCCACATGAAAAAATATTAATAATTCATTGAGAGGCATCTCATCTTGATCCATGTGTTAGGTACTTGATTTGTCTTATATAAAGCTTACATATTTCCACTAATTAATTTGTTATATCACTGCATTTTGATACGCTTGATCTTTATTTCTCTCTAATTTAAAGATTAGTATGATAACAACAACTGATTAACCAGAAAATCGGTGGTTATGGCACTGATTAATCTAATCTAAGAAATTATTCTATATTAAAAAGTAAAAACCCTGCACCTAGTCCTGCTGAGCAATGAGACAACAAGTGCGGCCAAACTAACTATTGGCATGCGATAAACTTGTCACTAATTCTGATGTGGAATTCATGTTCGAATGATTGATTCTTACAACATGATTAGAGAAGATTTTGTGACCCTTCATTTGATTCTCTATAAAGATCATGCTTTTGATACCATGTCCAGATCCATCAATCTAATACCCAAATAAACTTGTAGCACTAGGTATTTGAGGTCCTATAATGCAATATAATTAATGATACCATGGGCTATGATAAATCAGACATTATAAGTCCAAGTTGGCACAACAACATGTTAAATTCTATTCTATGTGTTGTTTAATACAAGAGATTCATTTAGACAAGTAGTAGAGAAAATACAGAGGAAAGAGTGGATAAAATCTAGTGAGCCACATTGCTCTCAAATGGGGCATACCATTTTAATTAATGTGAATCTTCTAAGTGCTAACATATACAGAAACATTCACCCCCTCTAAGTTGGTGATGAATGTAACTGAAAAACTAAAACATTATTAAGAAAACGACAGCCTCAATTATACGTCAAATGGTGACTCTAGAGTCTACATCATGTGGAGATAGTAAAATAGAGAAACAAAATGTAAAATATTATATAGTCAATAAATGTGCAGAACAAGACGATTGTATTGTTATATTGATTCTACGTTATCCGTGTGTTTGTTTTGCCAATTGTCACATGTCTCCATGTGAACAGTGGAACAAGAGTGTTCAATAAAATTAAACCACGTATATATAACAAGGGCATAATCAAATGTGAAATCAGAGCTTATTTTTATTTTTTGGAGTAAATTAAAGATAATTGATTTGCATGTCAGAGAAAATGTTAGTCAAACTTAGAATACTTATACAATTTTTATTGTCGATATGCAAGGAACGATTACAGTAATATATTCAAATTGAACAATGGAAGCAGGGCTAATTGTTCATGTGCAAACATGTGTATATATATATTAGTCTGACAAAGAAACAGGTAACAAACTAATTGTATATGATAATCTCTGTTATTATTTTCTCTCTCTCACCAAAGCAATAAAATTAATTAATAAGCTAGGAGCCTAGGAATTGTTTATCCACGAAGTATAAACTAATCTACATAAGAGAGGTAAGAAACTCAATATATTTGCCTCAAGCTTATTTCTATTGTAGTCATTAGCTTTCAAGTTTATGGTATAGCACTAATGTTTTTTGAAATGTACATATTTTACTTTATGAGCCTTAATTTTTTTAGAAAAAAAAAAGATATACAAATAAAATTAGTCATACTATTAATATTTTTTATGTCAAGAAACTAAATCTACCTCATAATAAATCTCTAAAAAAAACTAATAACAACTCTTAATTTTAGATATTACAATATTACAAATTCATTTATATTATACACACATATAACACTTAAAAGTTTTTATAATTTACTTAGTCAGCAAATTTTAAACGCGAATATCATCTTTTGAGAGACAACATAGATACCATTAGTACAAGCCTCTAATCACAAATATATATTTTTCTATACACAAGATTAGGGCTAGTAACAATATATTTATAACCTGTCTTCAAATAGGATTAGAGGTAGAGTGAACTGAATTGTGGATTAGATAAGATATAAGTTTAGACAAATAAGATTAGAGGTAGAGATATTAAGCTGTGTTGTTTTTGGAGACAAGACATGACACTAATACATAGACAACAGAAGAGATACTAAAAATTATTTTTTGTGTATTATATTTGGATACAATAGACATAGACAGAACTAAGATATTATGTAAAATAACTAAAATAGTTATGTGATTCCAAATTTTTTACATGAAGTACAAACTAATTTAATAAAAAAAAATAAGAGTAAATAGGAGTATAGAAAATTACAAGAAGAATTAGTCTATGAACCAGTAAGATAAAAATGGTATTAAAGTAACAAAATTAAGAATAAATAAAGTAATATAAAGTAGAAGAGTGAATTCAGTCTCTATTAATACAGCATGCCATAGAGAAGAGAATGAACGATAAAAAGGAATAAATTAGGAAAAAGAGAGTATCTGAAAAAAAAGAACGCAGAGAAAAAAGAACTATAATGTAGAGAAAAAGCTAAAATTAGGAAAAATAAAAATGGATAAAAATAGAATAATAAAATATATATATATAGATGGAAAGAAAAAAAAAAATGATAAAAAAGTTCGTGTTAATCTTTTTAAATTATGTGTTTATCATTGTCTTTCGTAAAAGAGTGGACACAAAAATATAAAATATTATCCTAGAGACAATGTGTCTTGTTTTCGAAAACAAATGCTATCTTAGTGTATTTAGTAAAAAAATATTATATATATTATGAATTGGTAAAATCGAATACATTCTTTTTACTTTGTATATTTTCTCTAAACTACTGAACCAATTATTTTATTGTTATTTGTATTATTAATTTTAATAAGAACTTGACGATAAATTACTATTTGTGTCATTTGTAATTTTTACATGTATTTTTTAATTGTGATTTTGTTTCTTTTTATTTTAATACGAACTTAATTCGATAATTTTTATATTATTAGTATGTTTATCAAATAAATAAAATATAGAAAATTATTTTTTAGTCAATTAATATTAATCAACTTCAGTCAACTTTAAAGTTTAGGTTTATAATTCGGGATTTAGCATTAATTATTTATAATTTAATATTTAAATTTTAAAATAAATAAAATAATTTTAAAAAATTTGATTGATGTTAACTAAAAAAAATTAATTTCTTTTTGCGTTATTTTATCAAATATTACATGATTAAATATTGTATTTTTTTAAAATATTTTTTTCTCAAATAGAATCGGATGTAAGACTTTCAGAAATTTTAAACCTATAGATAGAGTAGAATTAATTTTTTTTAAAAAAATTGAATCCAAAAATAAGGTTAGAATTGGGATTTTTTTTTCCAATAATTGAATTTAGACCCTATCCAATCTTATTGCATCCCTACGAAGATATAATTATTTCTTGTCGGGAAGGGATCTCTCTAGTCTCTACCAAGAGTTTTTTTTTTTTTTTTGGGTCGGGGCTACGCATAGTTAATTAGTTTGTCACCAGTTGATTTGGTTTTTCATGAATTGATTCATTGGCCCAAATTAATATTCAGAGAAATGAGTTTCAGGCCTGGAACATTGTAGAGTCGGCCCGTTTCAATTAAAAAAGAAAGAATCGAATATCAATTTACTTTTTTAATAAATTCTTTAAAAAATTAAAAAGCCCAATGAAAAAGTAAAATTTTGTAACATATTAAACTTTGTAGCAGCCGAGGCTTGGTGCTAGTGGCAGGATCTGCTGCCTCGCAAGTAGTTACACGTGTGTGAGTGTATATATTGTTTGGGTGTGTAATACATGGATAATGTTTAAGATTAAGAGTTGTCTAATCCATCCGACAAAAAAAAAATTTAAAATAAAAATATATTTTAAAAAAAATTCAGATATTTTAAAAATAACAATATTCTATTTATTTCAATTATAAAAAATATATTAAAGATATTTTAAAAGTAATAATATTCTAATAGTTTTAACTGTTGATTTTAATTATAAAAAATATATTAATTAAAATTAACCGTTAAAATTACTAGAGAGCATCAGTATTCAAGAAACATTCGAAAATTTCCATGTGGATCCATTTTATTTTACTGTGTTATACGGTTTTTCTTTTTACTTTAAAATTTGAAAGAATTCTTTTTTGTAGAACTACTGTTATTTTGTTCCATCAACTGTGAAGATGTTGGGTCTTGTTCAACAGTTATAAAGAAGGGTCCAATTTTCATACTACATGTATCTCCGAGGCCCGGGCCCTCCTCCTCTCTCCTCAGTCTAAGGTTGAGCTCTTAATGCAATTCATCCTTCAAATCCTGGCCTCATTACATTCTTTCGTGCCAAAATTTCTCACAATAACTAGATAGGATTACTCATATCATACATCATGTGTTATATTTATATTTAATTTTTAAATATTACAAAAAAAATGTATTTTGTGCAATCTAAGAAGGAAGACAGAAGAACTGGTAGTTGCTGTGTGTAAAAAAAAAAAAAAAGGTAAAAGGCAGAGGAAAAACCTGGTGGCTCTTTGGGCAAATGACTTTGTTCCAGCACATAGGCACTTTTGAATTCACTTACATTTGTGATTGTTCCTTTGTTCTGAAGTGGACCCCAGTTTCGATTTCATGTCGAATTATGTATACATTTATAGCACTAAGGAACCGCAGGTGCAGCTGACAAAGTAATAAGACATTTTCTTGGATTCAAAATCAAATCGCACTGCAAATTTCTTTTACTTTACTGCCACATGAGTAATAGAATTATATAAGAATGTGAAGAAAATGCAATCATATATAACAATTTATTTAATAATAGCTGTAAATGGATTTGCCTAAAGGACATGGAAGAGAGCCCCCCAGACAGAAGTGAGATTCCCCAGAAGCAGAAGCAATTACTGGATGGGATGGATTTGAATTGTTTTGGCATGAACACGAATACCTAAAAATTCTTCAACGTATCATTCATAATTCACCTTCATGTTTCTAGTACCCTGCACACCCTATAACCTGCTTTTCGCCCTTGGCCCCATTCTATTCATTTCTTGCTTCTACATCTTACAAGCAACCTCAAAATCACCCTGCTACGCCTACAACAACATTCAACCTCACTCATAATATTCATATCTAATCTAATATAGAAAAATTTTCAAGTGTGCTGTTATACCGGTGTTTCAGTGATTTTTAATCGTTGATTTTAATTATAAAAAGTATATATAATTAAGATCAACGGTTAAAAATCATTGATACACCGATATACTTAAAAATCTTTCCCTAATATATACTAAATAATATGCGCTATGCATTAATATCGATCAATTTCTCTCGGAAAAATTATTTCATTACAATTTACAAATTCTTTGTCAGTTTCAAAAGTTACGAAAGATAGCCGAATTTTTTTTATAATTGCTATAGGAGAGATTCAAATGTTTCATTAGATCTAGGAGAATATTGTTGTCAATCTATTAAAAATTTTGTGTCGAGATAAATATCTCTAAAATTAAAATAGTGATTTAATTTATAACTTGAAACCACACTAAATTTTAATTCTCATCATGGTTTACTCAATTTTTCTAACACATATAATTACAAATTGGTAAATTATTAAATTGGTCTTTTACGTTTAAACGTAATTCTAGTCTTTAAGATTTAAATAATTCTATTTGAATATAAAAAAGTTTCATTTAATTTTAATGTACTCCTACCGTGAGGTTAAAGTTAAATAATTAATAAATATGACAGTAATAAAAGAATAAGATCGACAATCTAGAGAAAAAGTATAAGTTCTAGAAGCACAAAATTAACTGTAGATGTATCAATACAATTATTTATCATTTTTTTAGTTCTATAGAAAATATTTCATTTAAATTGTAAGCAAAATGATAAATAAATATATTGATATATTTACGGTTGATTTTGTGTCTCTAAAATTTGTACTTGTTCTCTCTTGTACTACTGTCATATAAAACATTTCGTTAATTATTTAACTTTGACCTCACGACGGGACTATATTAAAGTTAAATGAAACTTTTTTAAGTTCAAATAAAATACTTTAAAATTAAAACAGAATTACAGCCAAATATAAAAAAATAATTTAATACTTTACTAATGCAAATTTTACCCTAGAGAATTTTACAAATGTCATTCACTCAAAGTAAAAGCAAAGTAGCATATTGCCATGTTGAGGTGACTAACAATTCAGCCAACAAATACTATACTAACCTGCGTTGACAACATACCATTACGAATTAGACTTTTTGAATCGCTTTGTTGACACACTTATATAGCAAATTAAAGTTATAACAGTGCTAACCATCATTCATTTAACAATTCAGCCGACAAATAGACTGAAAAGTCCAATAAAACAAAAATAAAAAAACATATTTTTTTTAAAAAATTATTCTCTTATTATTTTTCACTTTTTTTATGCATAATTAGACTTTAACTCTAAGTTCAATAAAAATACTTAAATAAAAAATTAAATTTTAAATTCTAAATCTGCTGTGTTTTTTTGGTGACTTAAATCTTGTGTGTTTAACCAAATATCAATTTACTACTTTTTTTTTTATATATCATAATCAATTAGAAAAATGCAATTCATAACATAAAAATCTAAAAATAGAATTGATTATATGCAACACATTAATGTTATCAAATTAAACTTTTAGATTGTCATTAATCATTAAAAGAAGAATATCTCTCTCCTATAACTCTTCTTAATTTCAAATAATTTACTTTTTATAAGGTCTATCAACTTTACTCTACCTTTTACTAATATTTAAAATTCTTACCGAAATAACATTTTAGTTTTTACAAAACATAACACACATAATTTTGATTTTACTTTTTAAAAAATACAAGCAAAATAAGGAGTTTAGCATTATTTTCTATCGATTTTTAAATAAATATTTGAGCTCATTAAAAATATATTTGTGAAACCAAACATACTACATGCACACACAAAATTAATTATTAAGTGTTTATATATGTTAATTTATAATTTTTTATTAAATAATTAATTATTAAAATAATCAAACTTATCATAATAGAATAATCAAATATGTAATAAATAAATAATTTAATTTTTTATAATAGTATAATAATTTTTTTTATGAAATGACAAATGGTATTTTTATACCCAATAATTAATTTTTGAGGTAAATATCAATTATCAAATTGGTACCTGAAAGATTATAGCGCTGATAAAATGATATCTGACTTTTGTTATTGACAAAATGATCTCTAAAAGATTTTAAAATTTGACAAACGTACCTCCGAACTCGCCAGAGCACATCTTCAACGTGTTCTGGTGACCTGGCAACCCCTAACCCAAACCCAAATTCCTTCTTATCTTCTATTCATCGGAAGACATGAACACGTTAAGACTTCTTTCTTGACTTTTTTTTATCTGCCCTGAAAATTTGAATAGATTATCGGTAAGGAAGCCTAGACCCCCCGAAACGCATTCTCTTTTCTCCCTCTCTAACGCACTCTCTCCCCTCCCCAATGCAGCCTCCCTCTTCCTCTCCAATGCCCTCTCCCCCTCTCCGACACAGTTTACACTATTGTTCTTTTGCTTTTTCTGTCAATCTGTCATCTCTCTCTCTCTCTCTCTCTCTCTCTCTCTCTCTCTCTCTCTCTCTCTCTCTCTCTCTCTCTCTCTCTCCTTTTTTCTCTTTCTGATATCCTCTGTTTCAACTTAGAACAGAGCTTTGAGCTTTTACAGAGACCAACAATAAAAGTACAGGGTAAGCGCTTGAAGCCACGTCTCGATCGTTGCAACACCTTGAAGAACATCACTTATAAAGTCCCCTCTTCTTTCACATTTTCTTCCATTGACCTTCCTCTTTCTTTGAACAACCAAAAAAGCTTCAGGGTCAAGGGCATTGACGATGGCGAATTTGACCACATCTTTCGCACCCTCGTTCTCTTTAGACTTGAAGACTTTTCTACTCCAACTGCAGCTTGGAAACAAGCCCAAAGGTCTCACATTTATCCTTTCTCTGTCACCACCAAGAACATCATCAACTTCCAAGTTGTTAATGAAAGACATAAACACCAAGTCTCACTTTCAATTCCATCTAAAACTGAATTTAGGGTTAGCTTCAATGTTGATGTTAGGCTGAAAAATCTAAGCTTTTTCAATAACTTGCTAAGTATAACATAAATAATGGTGGTGATGGTGGGAGCATCAAGGGTGTGAAGCTTCCATCGGTGATGTTGCAGCCACCACATGATGATGATAATGATGTTGATATTGTGGATTCACCTTTAAGGTAAGATTGGAAGCTGCGTTTGGGAGGGAGTGCGTTGGGCAGGGAGAGCTGGTTGCGTTGGGAAAGGGGAGTGTATTAGAGAGTGAGAGAGGGGAGTGCCGGGAGGGGGGATTAGGGTTTAAATTGGGGAGTTGCCAGGTCACCAGAAATAGAATCGTGCTTGTCGGAGATGTGCTCCGGTGAGTTCGGGGAATCATCTGTTAAATTTTAAAATCTTTCTGGGACTATTTTGTCAATAACAAAAGTCAGGTACTATTTTATCAGTGTCAAAATTTTTTAAATACTAATTTAGTATTTAACTCTTAATTTTTTGTATATCCTTGTATGATTATTGTGATACTCAGTTCAAAAAAGAAAAATAAAAAAAAAATATATCGCCCTTTGGGTGTAGCTAGCTAAGACACATATTACATATGACTAGGAAAAATGGCTTTTTTAAATATGCATGAGGACAAACTGAACTTCATCAATGAAAACTGATATAAATTCTAAAATAATTTTTGAAATCGTGCACTAAAATTATCTTTAAGATTTTAATTGCACTAACTACATCTTTGAGATCGATAAAAGTGCATTATATTAGTTCCTGACCCATTTTCCATTATAACAGCATGATTATATGGCTTGATGACGTGGACTGTTAGCGACACATATCACTCCAAAGTTTGGCTACATGTAATGGTATAATGATGTATTGACCAGTGACATGTGACATGTTGACGTGGACGATTGTGCCATGTGTCGCAACAATATTCGTCCACGTGCCATCCACTATATGTCATCATTGTAGATGCATCAAATTAGTCCATCACTTTACTTTAAGTGACTCATTTTAGTCTTTGAAAATGAATGTTGTGCACCAAACTAATTCTTTCACCAGTTTTTTTTTCATTTTTTTAAATTCAAAATGATCAATATCTTTAAATGTACTAATTTCAATTCTATTTTTTTATATATAGTTTAAATATAATGATTTTTATAAAAATATTAATTTTAATTTTAATATATAATTTTTTATAATAATTTAACATTGATAAATTTTGTAATAGATAAGTATGTCATTATAAAAAAAATAATTATATGATTTATTAGACACATTTTTTATTTTTATTAAATACCCATTTCTGATTGTGTGTAATGTGCTAGACTGAAGGACACTTCAAGTATGCTTATTATCATTTTCGATATGTTAAATTTTAAAATCTTTTTGGGACTATTTTGTCAATAATAAAAGTCAGGTACTATTTTATCAGTGCCAAAAATTTTTAAATACTAATTTAGTATTTAACTCTTAATTTTTTGTATATCCTTGTATGATTATTGTGATACTCAGTTCAAAAAAGAAAAATGAAAAAAAAATATATCGCCCTTTGGTGTAGCTAGCTAAGACACATATTACATATGACTAGGAAAAATGGCTTTTTTAAATGTGCATGAGGACAAACTGAAATTCATCAATGAAAAATGATATAAATTCTAAAATAATTTTTGAAATCGTGCACTAAAATTATCTTTGAGATTTTAATTGCACTAACTACATCTTTGAGATCGATAAAAGTGCATTATATTAGTTCCTGACCCATTTTCCGTTATAACAGCATGATTATATGGCTTGATGACGTGGACTGTTAGCGACACATATCACTCCAAAGTTTGGCTACATGTAATGGTATAATGATGTATTGACCAGTGACATGTGACATGTTGACGTGGACGATTGTGCCATATGTCGCAACAATATTCGTCCACGTGTCATCCACTATATGTCATCATTGTAGATGCATCAAATTAGTCCATCACTTTACTTTAAGTGACTCATTTTAGTCTTTGAAAATGAATGTTGTGCACCAAACTAATTCTTTCACCAGTTTTTTTCATTTTTTTAAATTCAAAATGATCAATATCTTTAAATGTACTAATTTCAATTCTTTTTTTTATATATAGTTTAAATATAATGATTTTTATAAAAAAATTAATTTTAATTTTAATATATAATTTTTTATAATAATTTAACATTGATAAATTTTGTAATAAATAAGTATGTCATTATAAAAAAAATAATTATATGATTTATTAGACACATTTTTTATTTTTATTAAATACTCGTGCTAGACTAAAGGACACTTCAAGTATGCTTATTATCATTTCTGACCTCTTTTAGTCTAGTTTATTTACACACAACCAAAAAGTCTATTTCATAAGAACTGCAAAAAAATGTGCATTTTAATTCTTGATTTTTTGTTAAAAATATATATTTTTGGATGAAAAAATATATCTAATCAATTATATAATTCTTTTTTTATAATAACATACTTATATATTATCAGTGTTAAATTATTATAGAAAAAATATATAATTAAAATTAAAATTTTAAAAAATTTTATAAAAAATACTTGTATTTAAACAATACATGAAAAAATAGAAAATTAGTGCATTTAAAAATATTGAGAATTTTAAAATTTTTAAAAATAAGAAAAAATTGGTGAATAGATTAGTTTAGTGTATAACATTCAATTTCAAAGACTAAAATAATTCAATTAAAATAAAGAAACTAATTTGATCCATCTACAATAACTATATAATGAAAGACAAGTGAACAAATATTGTTACAACATATAACACAAAATGATACACATGATCAAATAATATTGTGACATATGATACAATCGTTTACATCCACATGTCAGAGACATATTTACTTATAAGTATGGAGACAATTACTTCCATTAAATTTTAAAAATGAATAGTAAATATACACATAAGTAAAAAATGTGCCCTTAAAATAATAGGTTTGTCCCATATCTTTTTAAAATGTATGTGCGAAAAGTATAGGTTATTAAATAACAACACAACGATAAAAATTATTAAATTATATAAATTTAACATATTTATATTAGAAAAATAAATATGCTCAAATAAATAATAATAATAATTAATAATAATAATAATAATAATTAATAATAGTAATAATTATAATTATAATTTAATTAGTTAATTATCTAAAATCAAATTTAGTTTTTCAAATAAAAATGAGACTATTAGTATTGATAGTTTTTTTAATTTTACTGAGATAATATGTACGTTTATTTTTTTATTATTTTATTTAATTTAGGTTTGGTATTATGTAAAATAATTATTTTCGCCAAAAAATTCTTACCATGAACATTATAGAGTGTTAGCTCTACAATTAAATGGTAGAAAATATTTAAATAATTATTTGATAAAAAAGATAATATTTATATCTATATATAAAAAATTGTGGTTTTTAATTTAAATTTTTATTTTTTTATAATTATTTTGTGTTTCTTTCTTTAATCTTATATATATTTTTTTAGATTTTTTAATTATTGAACTGTAATTTTTTTGTATTATATAAAAAATAATCAATAAAATGTGAGTTGATGAATATAGAGGATATTTGATAAAAAATACTTTTAAATTAATAGAAACTAAAAAACTAATTTTAAATTAATATATTTTTTAATGTGTTAATTAAATTATTTAAAGTTTGACTAATATATTTTAAAATTTTAATATCTAAAATATTTATGTTAAATTTTTATTTTTTTATATATTATTTTAACTCTCGTTACTAAATTTTTTTGAATTCGTAATTGTATGTAACTAAATTATAGAGTGACATGTATTACTAAATAGTCTACGTCATTAAGTTATGTTATCATGTTATTAATAGAAAATAGGTCAAAAATTAATATAATATATTTTTGTTAATTTTAAAAATATAATTAAAACAATTAAAATTTTATAAATAATTTTATTAGACGATACTAATTTCATAGAACATTTTAGATATTAACTTATAAAAACTTGTTAAAGAAAAAACCAGTTGCATGTCTGCATGCACTGTCCAAACTTCTTCTCCATATATGTTTTATCCGTCAAATTTAGACTTTGTATATCTTTCTATTATATCTAAATAGTTGAAGTTATTAAAATACACCGCTATATGTGAACCTCTTTCTCTATATATTTTAACGAGAAATTTTAAAAGATTATTAAAATTTATTATCTTTTTTATTATTATTTAGTTATTAAATTAATTTTTTTTAATTCAATAATCTAGCAATCGATAATGTTAAAAAAATAAAAAAAATCAGAATTTATTTTATTTAATATTTATTAATTATAAATAATAATTAATAAATACTAAATAAAATAAATTTTGATTGTTTTTAACTATTTTTTTTATTATCAAATATTTTGGTTTAATAATATACTTTATTTTATATTTTTAAATATTAATAATTAAATAATTACTAAAAATAATAAATTTTAATAATCCTAACTATGGTGTATTTATTGTTGGGATTTTACATTGAAGTTAGAGAATAGAGATAGATGGCGTGTACACATATACATAAGTACAAGAAAAATGGAAAGCTTAACCTTAAATAAGGGTATACGATGAGTAGGGGCCGGCCATTGAAGTTTTCCAATTTGAGTAAGATACAGAAGATGCAATGTGCAACTTGCAGAATGCACGTCTCTGCTTATACTTATTACTTATTAGTATTTGTTCAGCGAAATTTCTGGGCTACGTTTCACACATTTCCATTTGTACGTACTTCTCTACATAGCTTTTCAACTCCTCTAGGATCTCTCACTTCATATTAAATATTTTCTTTCTCAAAGAAAATGATAATATAATAAATACGCAAGATATATAATTAAATAATGTCTTTCTTTTAATTAATACTTTATTGTATATATAAATTGAACCCATGCTTTATTTAGTTAATCCAAAAGTTTATGGTACATATTATGTCTAATAGTGCTGCTGGGCTAAAATATTATTATGTTTTAGTTTTATTTGGTCCCCTAATGCAGAAATCTTTCTAGGTCTGCGGTGCTATTTTTCCGTTGATATTATGAAAAATTTGACATAATATCGTTTAAATATATTTTATATGACCTACGGATTAATTGATCCACATACAGTCTGCAAATTACTAGTTTATAGAAGCAATAATAATAATTTATGGCATGCATAGTTAGTGCTTTAATTTATTTGCTAGCTAGCTAGCTCCCTGTGCTAAAACAAGACAACTTATTAGGAAGGAAAAAATAAAGAGAAGGAAGAAAACTATACATGGAGGCTAAGAGAAGAACGGGGTGTAAATCAAAACAGAAAGATTTTGTGAGAAATGAATTAAAGGATATTAGCATATCTTTTTGTGTGTCTCTCTCAGTTGGCCTTTTATAAGTGTCATGTGATCATGTTGCCAAGAGGGACGATCCAATTCCAATTCCAGGTCACAGTTCTATCTTATGCTTGCAAATTGTTTCGTTCCATCTTACCAATTATTTGATATGACAGCCAACAATAATAAGGGTTTTTTTTTTGCCAATAAAATTAATTATGAAACCAGTTTCATCGCTTCAATAAATTACAACAACTTATTTAAGTGTGGGATTAATTTCAAAATTTGATGGCAGGCATACTTAGAACACTCAGTAGTAGTCCTTGTTATATATATTGATTATTGCTAACTCATAATTAATCAAGAGTATTCATCAATTATACTGCTAGCTAGCAGGATCGGAAGTGATCCGAATAATTAATTACAAATGTAAATAGTAATTAGTTACTAGTAGTTAAGCATTATTATTTACCTCTAATCACTGCTAGTGAACATGCATGCTTAATAATAAGGTGAAAACTCAGATGAAGTCGACTTCACGTGTGAAGTTAATATCTGAGAGCCGTTAGATAAAAATTTAGTTAAATTAGTCAAATCATCTAACAGTTCTATCAACTTCACGTGAAGTTAACTGCACGTGAGTTTCCACCTAATAATAATTAGGACAGGTAACCAACTATCGGATTTATTGGACCCATGAATTAACTTCACCTGACAAAAAAGGGTGAGTCATCAGTATTATTATTCGATCCAATGCAATGAAAAATGGTATATGAAATTCAAAATGGATTTTTCCTATCAGTATAGGATTCTTGGAGGTAACAGCGCAGCCTAGAGAACACATATATATTCGAATGTGCCTATGTATAAAATAAACTGAGACGTCATTTATATATGTTAGACTAATCCTCTCTTCACGTAAGCTTTTATTAGAGTTGTTCCCAAAACAAAAATAATTTTTATACATGATATTATGGAACTCTATTTCATCTTAACTTTCATATATTTTTCTTCCATTTGTGACTTAATTTTAACTATTAATATATATAATATATATGAAAATCAATTTTAAAACATGATAAGAGTGAGTTAAATGAATGGGAGCAGCCACTAGCCGGCAAGAAAGAGTTAAGAGTTAAGAGTTAAGATGCATCGCATGAATCTTGAATCCTTAATCATTAATTTAGCAGTGGAATATATGTCAATGCATGTGTACAAAATGTCCGAGGAAGTTGATGAGTGAGCGCGTCGAAGAGAGTAGGAACCACTTGTCCGTACAGAGGGGCAAACACGTAAAAGTGACAAGATGAGGAAGAACATGTGAAATGTGATTGATATCATGCGGCATAGGTACGGTGTTTGCGGTGCGGTTTGAATTGGTTTTGGGTTAAAATTTTAAACGGTTTGGGTTTGATTGAATTTACTATTTTATAAATTAAAAAAATTAAATATATATAATAAGTCTCAACATCAAATTTTAAATAATCAACAATAACATAACAAATTTCAATAATATCCTAAAAAATTAACGATAACATAACAATAGAAATAAAATTATAGATTAGTTAAAATAAATAATATTTTGAATATAAAATATTTATTATATAATAATAATATATGAATAATATAAAAATATATAACAAATTGAATATATTATAATAATAAAATAATAATATTATAGTACATTGTGCGATTTGAATTAGATTGGATCGGTTATGAAAAGTAGATCAAAATTCAATCTGATCCAACCGTTTACAAAAAATAGAATCCAATCAAATTCAAATTAGTGTGGTTTTAATGGATTTTCAGTTTGAATTTGATTGAATAAACGATTTAATTTGGTTTAGTTTGAATTTGAATACCTCTAAACATATGGCACCAACGTTTTCATATACATTAATTATATTTTAATTAAGGTGAATATTTTTTTTACCAAAAATGTGAGAGGACTAATATTTTTGGGTTAACCATACAAAAGGTCCACAAAATATTTTGACGCTGACAATAATAACTCTGACTTTTATTATAAATAAAAATAATCTTAAATAATTTAAAAATGTGCATGAAATATTTATTCGTAAAAAAGACGTATTCCGTTAAAAAAATATCTGACATGACAAATTAAAAAATATATGTGACAAATAAAAAAACTAACGTGATCCATTATGTTTTCATTCCCAATTTAAAAATCTTAAACCCTCTAATTTTCTCTCAACCTCTTTTCTCCTTTCATTTAGCCATTGCCTAACTCATTCACTTACTGTATGCGATAGAGCCGACAAATCACCACCACCGCAACTCCATCCCCTTTTCTTTTCTCCCCCTCTCATCTTCTCTCACTTTTTCTAACTCCCTCTCCCTTTCTGTACTTACATTGTCTCATTCATGTCTCTTTGTGTTTGCCTTGCTCAATGTTTGATTTGAGGAAGCTTCTAGCAAGAGCCAGGGATGGATCTATATACTATGGAGTGGGGCAAGCGCCTCCACTACAATTTGAAAATTTTTTGAGTAGTATATGATAATAATATTTATTTGTTTCTATTAAATTATTGAATTTGACCCCACAATAATTTTTAACTCAACTTTTGGTACTTAAATAATCAGTTTAAGAATTTTATCTTAGATGTTTATTAGAATGATCAATTCTCAATTTAAATAAAATTGGTGGTCTTTCTTAAAAATGAACTCAAAATATATTATTTATCTTTTTTTTAAAATTAGTTTTAGTTTTTTTGTAGCAACTACATTAATTGAAAAAAAATTTAACTATAAATATCACTGAGAGTTGACTTTTAATTGTGTGAGAAGTGAATTTTTAATAATTATTTGGTGATATATATATATATATATATATATATATATATATATATATATATATATATAAAAGAGACATTTCAATTGTATTGTTAAAAAAATTACTCAATTTTTTTAAAAATATGAAACCGAAAAAATAGAATTATAAATTATATATTATTTTTTAAATTATTATTTTAGTATTTTAATTTATAAATTATATATTTTGAAGATTAATTATATTTTATAATAATAAAATATAATTATAACAATAATTATGTCATATGCACATAAAAAATAACTATCTATATAGAGTACATATTGAAATATAAAATATATATTGAAAATGAATTAAATAATAAATATAGTTATACAAAAATATATAATAGTTAATGAATAATTTTATAACTGATTTTTATGTAATATAATATTTTTATTATAAAAATTATTATAGTTTATTTATCTTGTGTCCTAAAGGCAGATATTAAGATTACAAATTGAAAATATTTTTATTGGAAATACAAAAAATTTAAGTTTGTAATGTATTTATTTAGAAGTTATCAAATGAAAAAATTTAAAACCTCTACTAATAGTAAGTTTGTCATGTGTCATTAAAACACATATTAGTTAAATCTAAATTATTATTAGGTGGAAACTCATGTGCAATCGACTTCACGTGAAGTTGATATCTGAGAGCCATTAGATGATTTGACTGATTTGACTAAATTTTCATCTAACGGCTCAGAAGTATCAACTTCACGTGAAGTCCACTTCACCTGAGTTTTCACCTTATTATCATATAATATATATTTTGTCTCCGCCATCAAAACTTTCCGGATCCGTCACTAGCAAGAGCCTTTGGAATCCATAACTATCGGAAACATTCATCTACAATAACTGAGTCTCCAAAGTCTTCTTTAATCGATTTGCTTGTTTCAGGTAATATAGACAACGAAGACCACCTAAGAATTCATATGCCACTTCGAATCAATTAGGTTTTGGGATGATTGATGCTTGAAATTTGACTTCTCACACTATTTTTTGCTCTGATTCAAGAGATAGAGAAATCATCAGAGGGAGGCCACTAAAAAGAGTGAGATGCGAGGCAGAAAACGCGAACAATGAAGGGTCTTCGCTATTGCCATGGCCGGCTTTGTCCTTGCTGGTGCTATCACTGTTGAGCCATGCGTCCTCCATTATATTCTTCTTTCTTTTTTATTATCAGATCTTCTATTCTTCTTTTTTTATGTGCTTTTCAATTTTTGTTAGTGGTTATTGCATTGTAGTGGTTACTGGTTGTTATGCAGTAATTTCTAGTATCTGGAAGAGAAGAAAACACCCTGGCAGTAACTTGGCCTGGCTATGGCACCAGAAAAGTGGAGGGATAGAGACCGAGAGAAGAATGATTAGATTTTAAATAAGGGTATTAGGGTTAAGAAATTGAAAAAATTGAAAATGTGTTGTCTGTTAGCATTTTTGTTTGTTACATATATTTTTTCGTTTGTCATATTAGACATTTTTATTAACGGAATATGTTTTTTTTATAGATGAATATTTCGTAGACATTTTTAAATTATTTAAGATTATTTTTTTAATAATAAAAAGAGGAGTTATTATTGTTAGTATTTGAATAATTCAAAGACGTTTATATTGATTAATCCAATATTTTTTATTAATATTATTAGTTAGATGATTTCTAGCTAACCCTTTCATAAATAGGGGTTAGTTACTTTCTGTGATTTATTCAATTATTATTGAAAAAATTAATTTGTAATTAAGATTAATTATTTTTTAATTTTAGTTAATTAAACTAAATTATTACTAAACTATGGTAAAATTTATTTTGTAAATTGCAGTAATTTTTATTTCAAAGAGATTTTATTTTACATTTTTTTTAATTTTTTCAATATATCCAATTTTCTTAACGTGTTCCAGCAAAAAATTTTTTAAAAAATATCAAAATATAAAAATAAAGATTAAAAAATTAAAATAAAAACAAAACAGAAATTAAAAACTCAAAGAACAAGAATAAGAAAATTAAGAATGGACATCTTATTAGAGATATCGTTCGTATGTATAATGCTTATACTTCTCCGACAATAAATTTAATTAGAATCTTATAAACAACCAAAAAATAAAAAATCCTAATATATTTATACACTTGTGTCGTGTGTATATAATATATAAAGGTGTCATTCAAACTATATACATTCTCTTCCATGTTAGATATAAAAAAATAAAAATCCATATTGCGTTTGAAGCTGTTCGTCATTTTCAACTTTTAATTTATTTTTATTTTTATTTTCAGTTTCTTTTTTAATTTTCTGTGGCTCAAAATATGAAACATATTAAAAAACTTATATGGATTGAAAATTTTAAAAAATTGTAAAATGAGGTATTTTTTAAAACCTATTGTAATTTGTAAGGGTAGTGCTAGGGAACCAATGACTTAAGCGTACAATATGTACAATGGGCTAAATATTTGGTCCATGAATAAAATGAACATCATCCCATATCATCCGGATACCAGGGATAATAAACATCTCATGTCATAAAATCACTCATCCCAAAACGTTAAGTTGATTTTGGAGTTCATCAAGGATCGAATCCTTGACCTTTCGGATCTAGAACTCTAATACCATGTCATGAATCCACTCATCCCAAAAACGTAACCTAACAGGACAATGTAACACTAATGGTCATATCTCTAATACTTCCTAAACTTCTATTGTACACATTCTACGCTTAGGCTATTGGTTCCCTATACTTTCTCAATTTGTAAACTACGTTTTATCATGGTTTAATAATTTAGTTTAATTAACTAAGATTAAAAAATTGATTTGACACAAATAATTTTTTTAATAATAATTGAACAAATTATAAAGGATAACTAAAATCTTATTTATAAAAAAGTTGGGTAAAAATTATTTATTAATTAATATTTATTTTTAAATTTTATTAAATCACTCTTTTATTTTAGTCCATAGCAATAATAAAGAGGTCTCATAATTCTCAAATTCAACCCAATAGAATACACAAATTTAATTATAATTTTAGTCTTTGTCTTTATCTTATCTTTATTTGCTTTTATCTTTCATAAGCCAATACCCTATATATATATATATATATATATATATATATATATATATAGTTTTACATTCATAGTTTACAATTTTCAATCAATCAACAATCAATAAATTTTTTTTATTTTTTCTTTTCTTTTCTTATTCTTTCACAATTTTATTATGTTTGCATACTCTTTATATGCTTTTTCCGTTATATTATGGTATTAGAGCTCCTCCATGGATAAACCAACCAATTCAGATCCTAAAACCCCTTCAACCTTCCTTTCCACTATAAATAATCAACCTTCTTACTCTATCTTAGATCAAAGAGAAAAGGGCACACGCGCAACTTCATCAAGAGCCTCTTTTGGACGTTGGACCTTTCGTCAGCCCAATACTTTCCTTTCATGACACTTTCTTCCAATAAAAAAACACATCCTTCAAACCAACTTAAACTTTTGTCAAGTCCAACTATTCATTATCTTTGTTCTTTTAATACTTTTTCTATTATTAACAATTTTTCAAATTGAAATTCATTCTTAAATACTTGGATCATTGATTCTGGTGCCACATATCACATTGCATCAAATTTATCTTGGTTTATTTCTTACGCACAAATTTCTCCTATTATTGTTCATCTACCAAATAGTTCTCAAATTACTATTTTTATAAAGGCATTGTTTAATTTTTACCATTTTTGGTTCTTCATGATATTCTTTATTTACCTCATTCCAACTTTAATATTATCTCCGTCTCAAAAATTACTTCAGCACTTGTATGTAAACTCACTTTTTCATCTTCTTCCTGCACTATACAGAGCAACAATTTGGGGACGATTGATTTGGGCAGAATGAGAAAGGGATTATATATCTTTGAACCCAATTTCGGTAAAAATCTATCCACTACACACTCCATAAATTCCATCCAATCTCCACCCATTACACCTTCAAATATATGGCATTTTCGTTTAAGACACCTTTCTGGACAAAGACCTAATCATTTACATAAACATTTTTCTTTTATCTCTATACTCTATGCATCATGACGAGACTTGTGACATTTGTCATTTTTCTAAACAAAAGAAACTTTCATTTTCTTAAGGTTTTAACAAAGCCAATGCAAGTTTTGATTTATTACATTTTAATATTTGGGGTTCGTTTCAACAAAATTCTATTCATATTCATAAATATTTTTTTACTATTGTTGATGATTTTAGCCGCTTTACATGGGTTATTTTATTAAAATCAAAAGGAGAAGTGTAAAATCATGTAAAAGATTTAATTACTTTAGTTGAAACACAATTCAACTCTAAAATCAAAACTATTCGTTCCGATAATGGACCAAAATTTATTTTACATGATTTTTATACTTCAAAGGGATACATCAACATAGTTGTGTTGAAACTCCTCAACGAAATGGAAGGGTAGAATGCAAGGCATTAACATATTTTGAATATAGCTCGTACTCTTATATTTCAATCTAATTTACCATCATCTTTTTAGTCTTATGCTGTTAAACATGTTGTTTATTTACTTAACAGAGTTTCATCATCCACAATTAATTTTAAAACACCATTTGAGATTTTATTCAATCATCCACCAAATTATCATGACCTTAAAATTTTTCGATGCTTATATTTTGTTTCTACCCTAATGGCAAACAGATCAAAATTTGATCCAAGAGCCAAAAAGGCTGTGTTTATT
Organism: Arachis hypogaea; assembly: GCF_003086295.3. Taxonomy (NCBI): domain Eukaryota; kingdom Viridiplantae; phylum Streptophyta; class Magnoliopsida; order Fabales; family Fabaceae; genus Arachis; species Arachis hypogaea. The sequence goes on from NC_092038.1 coordinate 130,099,711, forward strand.
GCCTTTCAACATGGTTTTAAGGATATATTATTTATGCTTTAAAAGATAAAAGAATTGAAATTTCTAGAAATATGATTTTTTTTATAAAATGATCTTGCCCTTAGTCAAAAAAAATGTACATTTTCATACACTCATCCCAATATTGTCAAACACATCTTCTCAAAAACAAGATTCAGTTAGTCTTTCAGTTGAACCTTCACCTATATCCATTGACCCAACTCCATTTAATTCTTTATTTTCTCCAACAACCTCTCCTTCTTCTTCATTGTCGTTTTCTAACTAAGTTGAACCCATAACCACTGAATCTCTTTCAACACACACACACACACACACACACACACACACACACACACACACACACACACACACACACACACACACACACACACACACACACACACACACACTCATCTCTCCTTCCGCACTAGACACCAGTCCACCATCACCTCCTCATCCCCCGTCACCTTCTTCACCACTCGAGCAACCCCATCCTCGTCATTCCGACTGACCTCACTGACCTCCAGCATATCTCGCTGATTACTTGTGCAATTCCTCTCTCATCTCTACAAATCAATCTCCTTCAAAGTGCAAGTATCCTTTATCTTCAGTCATGTCTTTTTTTTCTCTTTCATCTTCACATAAAATATTTCTTTTATCTCTATATTCTGACGTTGAGTCAAAGTCTTTTAAGAATGCCAATCAACACTCTAATTAGTGTAGTGCTATGAAAGATGAGTTGGATGCTCTTGAGCTAAACAAAACTTGGCGTCTTATTGATTGCCCTACAGGTGTTAAGTCGGTTGGCTGTAAATGGGTATATCGCATCAAACGCATGCCTAATGGTTCAGTTGATCGATATAAAGCACGCCTTGTGGCTAAAGAATTCACTCAGACTGAAGGTATTGATTTCTTAAAAATTTTCTCCCCCTGTTGTCAAGCCTGCCACCATCAGATTAGTTTTGGCATTGGCCTCTATAAAGCATTGGCCCATACATCAGTTGGATGTCAATAATGCTTTCTTACATGGGATCTTTTTGAGGATGTTTATATGACTCTGCCACCCGAATTTACATCTCATCGACCGAATCAATGATGCAAGCTACTAAAGTCACTATATGTAGGGGTGAAAAAAGGTCAGGCAGCATGCCAGGGGCCTGCAGCCTGGCCTGGCCTGGTCTGTTATAAAATAGGTACAGGCTCAGACTTTTTTAAAAGCCTTAATGCATTAATAGGTCAGGTCTAGGCTCACTAATTAGTCTTATAGGCCTCTCAGGCCTGCCTGAGCCTGTTAAAATATGATTAAACATATAATAATTATTTATTATTAATAAAATTATGAGATATTTTAAATTTATTATATTTTATTATAAATATTTTTGTATATTTTAAATATGTTAAAAGTTTAAAATTTTTTATAAATATTAAATATATGACATATTACATATAACTATTTTTATCAAAAAATAATTTGTTTCAATAATATTTTTATTTTTGTAAAAAAAATTATCAGGCCTTTTAACAGGTTTCAGGTCAGGCCAAGCCTAATACTTTATAAAGAGCCTATAATAGACTGCAAGCCAAGCTCAGGCCAATCAACTGTATGACAAGCCAGGCCTATTAAGAGCAAAGCCTGGCCTGGCCTGGCCTGTTTCCACCCCTAACTATATGGTTTACGACAATCTAGTCGTATGTGGTAGGACAAGCTTTCTCATCTTTTGCTATCTTATGGATATCAGCAGACATTATCTGATTATAGTTTATTTGTTAAATTCACTAGTGCTCAAATTTCTATCTTTCTAGTCTATGTTCACGATATTGTTCTCACTAGTAATTCCATTTCTGAACTTGCTGTCATTAAGTCTATTTTGCACCAACACTTTTGAATTAAAGACTTGGACCCATTAAAATATTTTTTGGGTATTGAGGTTGCTCAATCAGCAAAGAAAATTTATTTATTTCAGAGAAAATATTATCTTGATTTTTTGGAGGATTCTGGTTTATTAGGTACTAAGCCTGCCTCTATTTCAATGGATAGTACCACAAGATTATATCAAGATAAAAGTCCCCTGCTATCTGACCCTTTTGTATATCGCCGTTTAGTTGGGCGTCTTATCTATCTCACCACTACTCGACCGGACATCATGTATGCCACTCAACAATTAAGTCAATTTATGGCATCTCCCACTGAATTTCATCTTCATGCTGCCAAGCATGTGTTACGATATCTGAAAACTAGCCCCAATAAAGGACTTTTTTTCCTAAGAGAATTATAAATTCAGCTTCTCGGCTTCAGTGACTCTGATTGAGCCGGATGTCCTGATACTCGGCGATCTTTAACAGGTTATTGTTTCTTCTTAGACAATTCTTTAGTCTCTTGGAAGACCAAGAAACAAACTACCATTGCCCGCTCATCCACTGAAGCAGAATATCGTGCACTTTCTAACACAACTTGTGAACTTCAATAGATACTAAATGTGTTACAATTTTTACGCATATCTCCTATCCGCCCACTAGTTTTATATTGTGATAATTAGAGTGCTCTTCATATTGCTGCTAACCCGATTTTTCATGAACGGACCAAACATTTAAAGGTTGATTGTCACTTGGTTCGACAAAAAGATCAAGTTGGAGTGATGAAACTTCTTCCTATTTCCTCTTCTGAGCAGTTTGCTGACATCTTCACCAAACCTTTGTCTTCTCAACCCTTCCATCTTAATTTGAATAAGTTTGGTGTTCTTGACATCTTTCATCCTCCAACTTTCGGGAGCGTATTAAATCACTCTTCTACCTTATCCCATGACAACAATAAAGAAATCTCACAACCCACAAATTTAGCCCAATAAAATACACAAATTTAATTATAATTTTAGTCTTTATTATTATCTTATCTTTATCTTATTTTATTTATCCTTATCTTTATTTGTTTTTATGTTTCATAAGCCAATGTTATATATATATATATATATATATATATATATACAAATAAGTCTATTGGATTTTTGTTCAAGAATAAAATCTTATTGGAACTGTCCAGTTCATTCTTCAGAACCATATCCCATCCCGAAGCTGATGAAATATGATGAATTGAAACAATATTTTGTAAATACATAATTATTATGAATTCACTATGCTATATACATATACCGTTATATAAATATAACTTCGACGTATTTTCTTATAGATTTTATAATTAAAATTAATATAGATATCATTATATATTATATATATATATATATATAAAATTTTACTTTCATAATTATAATTTTCAATTAATTAATAATCAATAAAAAGATTTTTATTTTTTATTTTTATTCTTTCACAATTTCATTAACTTTGCATACTCTTTATGTACTCTTCCTATTTTATTAATATTATTAAAATTTATAATTTAAAATTTAATATTTAAAATTTAAAATATTAAATAAAAATAATATATTTTATTAATCATGTATTATGGCTTTTTTTGTATATTCTAAAGATATTTTGTTTTTTCCTCCAAAGTTAATATTGATATGTAACCACTTCGATTCTCCACGCACGTATACATTGCTAAAAAAAACGTTCTATGGATTATTTTTTACATATTTTTGTATGATTTTTCTTTTTAATTAATATTAAAAATAATTAATAAGTGAAGGAAGGTAAGAAAAGTATATATATTTTATATTATAAAATAAAATATAAAATATATATAAAAGAATAGCATAAAGAATGTTTTAATAATAATTGTTAAAGCTATAATTATCTATCTATACGTATTTTTTATTAAATTTTGGAAAATAGTTTTATGATAATAATATTTTATAGTATATATGGGATTTCCTTGTCAAAACCACGTGGTAACTTTTGTGGCACCTAGGTTTCTGCTGTTAACACCGCTGTTTTATGTTGGACAAATCTTAGATTGGCAGAATCAAGGCGTCTTTTTTATGCATATGTTGAAAGAGACCCTATTATTATACTAATTAAGCATTTGATTATTGTGTACAGTTATTTATTAATTGCGCAACTATATATTATGATGAATGGGTATGTAGTGCAACAGTACGTACGTTTAAAGAGGTTCACATTCAAATTTGAAAATAAAATCTTTACATATATAAACGCCACATTGAAAATCATTATTCCCCTTAGTGTAAATTTTTGCTTGGTAGCTCCAAAGAAGTCATGTCAAGAGGAGAGGGTAAATCGCAAATGAAATGACCCAAACGTACTGTGAAGTGTGAAGACAGCTGTAGTATTCATATAAATTACTTGGCGGTTACAAGTGCACATCACTTGTATATATTTTTCATTGCCCACGATTATAATTCATAATTTTAGTACTATGAAAGGCATAACAAAAAAAATCCTAATAATGCAACTTTTTCATAAGATCAGATAGCAGCAACAACACAACTTGAGAGGTTGTCCCATACAATGAGAAAAGCTGGAGGCTGTGGAACCCAGTCCAGTCTGCATAATTACTCAATACTACTTTTGGTGGGGTGCTATCCATCATCTCATCTACCTACATGCCATTTTTTATTTTATTTAGATTTAAAAAATTCTATTTAAAATTTAAATTATCTTGTTTAAAGTGTAAAGTTAAGGAAACTATGGTTAAACAAAATTCATATAATTCACTAAATATAGTATAATAGCGGATGAAAATTCAGAAAATAAAGATGAGGCTTTAATTAAAATTTGCTTGCCATATATATGCATATAAAATAAAAAATAGTCATTAATGTGTTTGTATATATTGATCATAACTGTTTTGGTGATTAATTTTAGTATATACGTAATATGATTGATATAAAATTAGTTATTTATATAAAATATATATTTAAAATAAGTTAAATAATATATATACATGATTGATTATAACATTTTTGATAAAACAAATATCAACATTTTAATGTTATAATTGATAGATGTCATGGCGCTTTAAGATGGTCCCAACCCCTAAGCCTATGGCAGTAAAACAAGTTAAATTGCTTTTAAAATTAGAATAATAAGATAAGATGATTTCTGTTGTTGAACATACAATGATTTGACCAAATGGATGGATAAATCCAGAAGCTAAGGAATCCCGCACTTGGAATCTTTTAGAAGTAACCAGTGCGGCATTTCGTTCCATTTATATTAATTGATTCGTTCAAGATCTTCAGTCCATTATAATATCCGTATGTTGCTTTCTGATGCAAGCCTTTATCTTGGGGTTTTTGTATGTTTAAATTAAGGAAAATTCACTGTGATTTGTGACTTTTGAAGATAAGGCCAACAACCTAAGCTAAGTGAGATCATCGATATGATATTATATATATTCACGCCTGTTTATTTATTTATTTATGTTAACCTTTTTCCGGTGTTATTCGGGCATCTAGTCTAGGAATAAGTAGAGTACAAGTTTAGCGTCTTCACATGCACATTAATGTTCCATACGAGGAATATAAATCAAAGTAAGCGCGTGTCATTAAAATTAGAATTTTCTTAATAATTGTTTTAAATTAGTGCGTTTAAAGAAAAATGCTACATAGACATCTCTTAGGAGGTTTATTTTTTTTTTCTTAGAAAAACTATGCGTAAATTTCACTTATGAAAGATACATGAATGCATATCATCATACGTTTTGGGGCGTTTAACTATGATATATGAAATTCAATCAGTTATAACTCAAATGACATAGTCTCTCCATATTCATTTAAAAGGTTGCAAGTTTGAGTCTTTTTATGTTTGATAAAAAAAACTATATGACATTTTTTTTGAATATTAGGTGAAAAATATGTAAAAAATACATGTGTTAGATAAATTATAACCATGTTAGATAATACATATTAAAAATAAATGAAATAATATATATTTATATATAAATATATAAAAACTGATTTTAATATATATATATATATATATATATATATATATATAAAAGTTAATACCAATTAAGTGTTAATGTTTATAACATATTCAAAATTTGGTCATAATGATATGAAAAAATAAGTATAGAAAATCAATTTTTTAATTAATTAATATTAGTTAATTTTGTTTGTAAAATTATTTTTTAATTTTTATTTTTTAGATAATTTAAAATAAGAAATGAATTTAAAAGATTAAATAAAAAAATTTAACTTGATAATTAATCTCATAAAGTTAACACAAGAGGCAGAAGTATATATATATATATATATATATATATATATATATATATATATATATATATATATATATATATAGAGAGAGAGAGAGAGAGAGGGGTGAGTTTTATAGTGTTTAAATCGTTTAACTTCTCTTCTAAAGTAAAAAATAAAATATTTAAAATAAAAAATAAATTATTGATAATTAATCTCGTAAAGTTAACACAAGAGGCAGAAGTATATATATATATATATATATATAGATAGATAGAGAGAGAGAGGTGAGTTTTATAGTGTTTAAATCGCTTAACTTTTTTTCTAAAGTAAAAAATAAAATATTTAAAATAAAAAATAAATTATACAAAATTTATTAAATATTATTTATTTATTTTTTTAATAAATTAGGTGCAAAGTGATAGACACCATAGCATTCACTATATATATATATATAAGCAGCAGACATATATTTGTGTGGCAAGAGGATGAGATGCAAAGATGGATGGAAGAAGAAAGTAGATGGGAAGCCAAAATGGTAAATTGGTAACTAAGAAAGAAAACTTGGGTGGCCACGGGCACAGGCACATAGAGCAATGAGAATATAATTTAATTTGAGTGTTTGGTGGTTAAACATTATTTGAGGAGAATCCGGTAAAAGCGTAACCTAATTAGGGGAACTGAAGCCCTAGGGGGTGTCAATTTTCGGCCCCCACTTTGAAAACGCTTGTGCTTGTGGAGAACGCAACAATGGATACACTCTCTTATTTATTTGGTCATTTTGATTACGATGTATAACTGCGTTCTCTCTCTCTCTCTCTCTGACACACATCTTATTAAGCACCAACCAATCTCATTTATTACTTACACACTCTCTCTATATATACATCATTATTCACGCTACTCTTCTTCATTCTCACTTCTCTTCTTCTTTTACTGCTTTGCCCTCATCATACACATACATTATTGTTGCCGTCGATGTGGGTCTCCCTCTAATTTGTACCCCTTTCAATTATCACATTTTAGGGTTAGGGTTAGGGCTCTTCTTCTTCTTCTTCTTCATGGAGTATACAGATCTGATCTGCTCTCAGTCACTGTTTGCCGGTGGAGCATCATCAAGATTCACAAGCTTTGTTAATTACACCTTTCTTTCACTTAGCTTGGTGATTAGCCATGACTATGAGAATCTTGATGATGCTGCAGCAGCAATAAATGACTTCTACTACCACCTTCACGAGTTCATGACAATAAGCCTAAGTAAGTTCTAAATTACTTTTACTCTCTTCTAAAATAGTTAATTATTAACTGCAACTACTGAACTATGTTACAAATTTCAACTGCAACTACTCATCCCTGTCTGTACGGTACTTTTACTTCAGGAATACATAGATATATGAGGTAACACTATCTCTCTTCTCCTATTAAGTCACCTGATCCATCTCTTTCTTATCTTAGTTTCATTTCATCTTTTCTTACTCAAGTGTGATCTGATTCTAGCTATCTAATTATCTCATCTTTATTGTTTAGATTATCATCAAACAGAACAATGTTATAAGCACATCTTGATTTAGTTACTTCTTGGTTTTTGTCTATCTCCATTAGAATGAGAAAGGTTTTTGTTTCTAATTATTTTTTTCTCTTTGTCTGCTGGGCTTAGTCTGTTGGATATATAATTTTTTTTTATCGTTCTTTTTTAATAGCTCATATACCAAAAAAATTCCTTTTCCACGCACTTGATTCTTGCGTTCCACTACGCTGTGTACGCATTTCCATTATGTCTTTGTCCCCATTCCCATGGATGAATGATGCTGTACTTGTACGATCCATATGATGCTGCTAAAGGGATAAATGTTTTCATATAATTCTTTTGCATATATATTTGCATAAAGGAGAAATAGAATTCATTTTTGCACCTTTACGTACTTTTTATTGCCTTGAATTATTCCTTCCTTACTTTACTTTTCTAATATTTCTTTTTTACTCCCACCAGAAATTATATATATCAGCTTTATTTGGAACGGCAACGTTTGATAACAAAAAAAATATTAGTAAAAAATAGTCAAAATTTGTCTTATTAATTAATAAATATTAAATATGATAAATTTGGATTTTTTTTTGTTTTTTTAATATTATCGATTTAAAAAATACTATTAACCTAGCAGATTTTGCTTTTGTTTTAATGTACATAATAATACTCATTAATTATTGGTTTTGCTTCTTGCTGTCCCAATCACATTACCAATTTAATGTTGTACCAAAAGAAATCACATTACTATCGTAACTATACTTTAAACGTAAAATTTTCTAGGTTTGGATATACCCATAATAAGTGATACGGTGATACCTATATAACATTTTCCAAAAAGTGAATCTTTGAAAGTGAAACTCAATTAGAACCAGCTTGTGGCACACTCGTAGTATATCTGGAAAAAGGGGGGGGGGGGGGGAAGTAAAAATATGATAACTAACTTTTTTATCTGTAAATTAAACTTTAGGTTTGGATGTTTTGAAAGCAAGAAATAATATAATGGTGTTTGTCAAATCTTATGGGATTTACTTCCATTTTTTCTTTAAAAATGATATACATATTTGTGTGGAATTCAATAGTAATTGATTAACTTTAAGATTCAAATACAAACAAAATAAATCTGTTAGAAGTATAATTTTTATTATTCTTTTATTTCTAAACTGAACATCTCAAACGAAAATTAAAAAAAATTAAAAGAACGTGTTAGAGATATAATTATAATTATTTATATATATTATTTGAGAAGACATGGTTATTGATGAGTTTGAACTTCTTCTCAGAGTCTTAAGCTTAGCGAGAAATTTAGATTGAGGGAGAGAGAGTTTCAGAAAGAGAGGGAGGCGGTGGCGAAAAGAGAGCGGGTGAAGTGGTGAAAGGATAACGCTTCACTGTTGAAAAAAGTTAACTCTTTAAACTATAGAAAAATTTTTAAATGTTCCATTGTAACGATGTATAGTAATTTTTAACCGTTGATTTTAATTATATATATTATATAAACTATATGAAACAATACCATAAAGATTTTGAGGATAACATGGTGTCTATTTGAGTAGTACATTTCTTTTTTCTTTTGGTTCAGGTTTTGTGAACGAAGAAATAATTCCATCAAACTAAAATGTAACCTTCTTCGCCTCTTGTAAAGAATACTTGTGATTCACACCAAAATATTTTGATAGACAAACTATTTTCAAATGATCTTATTATCAACAAAATTGAAGTCTTTTCACCAAATTTAATCGAGTAATTAAATGCTTAATTTAGTTATTCAAATTTTTTGTATGAGTTAAAACTACAAAATTTCTTATTGAATTAGAAATTAATATAATACACATTAGTTAATATAATGGAATAATAATTTAATTTACAACCAATTTAAATTAGTCTAATAATTAATTCACTCGTTTACTTATTTAAGTATTAAATGTTCGAATCTTGCCTTTTGCATTTAGTTGCAGATAACTAAAAAAGAATTTACACTTGAAATTTATGAGATCACATTGAATATTTATTCAAATTTAATTAGTATGAGAATAAAATCTTAAATCACAAGTAGTAGTTTTTGTATATTTTCTATTATGATTAGGACATTTAATAGTCATATATCTAAAATTCATAAATATTAAATTTTTTATTCGAATTTATTTTTGTTGGTTTTACTGTCCAAATTTTCAACAATATATAGCACAATGAAAATTTTATATTTTTTAGTCAATTTTTCTAAAATTTGTTGATATTTTGACGCAAAATTCAAAATTATTTAGCATTTTAAATGACGTTTGATTATAAAATTTGCACCAAGACCGAAATAGCAACTCAGATAAAGAATTATTATCTGTCTCCACCCAAAAAAAGGGAGAAAAATTGAAGGAAAAGAACCATATAAATGATAGAAATGAAGAAAATTATGGATTGTCCTACAATAATAACATTTACACATACTTGGCATTCTTTTGATGAGATCTGATTATTAGAGCATAGTATAATTAAGAATAGAGAAATTCTTTGCATACAAGCGATTAAGGCTTGTAAGCCTTACAAGTCCAATTAAAACTAACGCTCAAAACGCATTTTGAACCATTCTTCTTCATTTTTGCCTTTTCGTTTCTTGCCTTGTCTTTCTTATTCTTCTTCTTCTTGCTGCACGTTCTTCTTCCTCGTCTTCCTCTTCTTCTTCTTCATTTACGTGTTTTTCTCTCTATTTTCTTTCTTCGTTATTCTCAATTTCTATTGTTTTTTGACATCAAGCTCTGAAATCGTTTTTGAAGAAGAAGAAGCAGCAGAAGATGAAGAGGAGAAAGAGAAAGAGTTCTGAATTATACATAAGGTGTACTTCAACGAATTTTGGGTGTATTTCTTAAATCCTTTGGGTGTAGATTTGTAATCCTTTGGGTGTATTTCTGTAATCTTTTGGGTGTATTTCTATAATCGTTTGGGTGAATTTCTGTAACTATTTGGGTGTATTTCTGTAATTTTTTTGGTGTATTTCTGTAATCGTTTGGGTGCATTTCTAAAGTTCCATTATATTCAAAACGATTTCAAAGCTTGATTTCAGAAATCATGAAAATCGGAAAAAAAAAAACGAAGAAGAAGAGTAGGAAGAGGAAGAGAAAGAGGAAGAGGAAGAGTCGTTCATAATACATGGTGAGTGTAGCGCTTTGAAAACAGGAAACAGTTGAATAACACATTAAAAGGCCAGTATGTGTAGCAACTTGTAAGACTTATAAATCAAAAAGACTTATATGTGTAGTAGGCCTCTTAAGAATATCGTCTTTTTTTTTTCCTTCTTCTTCTTTCAGTACACTAATTATATTATCTTACCCTTTAGTAAAGTGTTCCATGATTATTTTATGACTAAGGTATTAATTTAATTAATTCTATAACAAAATACATGAGAATAATTTAGTCCTCCAAAACTAAATATCTTTCTATTGAAGGATGATATCAAAAGAATAATTTTATTCCAGAAATTGATCATTTCAGTTGATTTGACTAATTAAAGTTGATATGGGTGTAGATAGGGTGACCAAGCGAACGGCTAAGAATTCGAATGAGGTGATGACTTCTTATAGCTATTTTGTTCTGACCTTAATGATGAACAAGATGAAATTGCATGGTTAAATTATCACTAATTGAATTGATATGTGCTCTATTATGTGCCAATAATATTCAAATAATGTCCTATAAATTTATGAAATGGATTATTGTGGATGTTATTCTTGCTAGGTTACAAAAACTCTATTCAATATTTATATATGTAATAATCTTTCATTTAGTGATTTACTAGCTAGAACCCATGTATGTGCTTCCCTAATTAGTGTTAGAAAAAGTATAGGTAGACAATGAAAATATTAAATAATGTGAACAATGGATATGTTGGATGTTCAATTTAATAGGTATACAAATGATTATGTTCATTATTTTTAATTGGATGGTTATTCCTTTTGATTCGGTTTACTCATGAATAGTTAATAATGGATGGATGTTCAATTCATTAGATGTGCGGATGATTATTCTAATATTAGGGTTTTAGGAATAATTTGAGAGTGAATCCGAGTGCTTTTTTGTTTTATCAGGCCAATTTTAGAGTCCATTATTCACATTGTTCATAAAAGTTATTGTTTACCTAACAAAACTTTAGTGTTATTTTGGGATGTAATTAATAATAGGTGAAAACTTATGTGAAGTAGACTTTACGTGAAGTTGATACTTGAGAGTCGTTAAATAATTTGACTAATTTGACTAAATTTTCATCCAACAACCTTAAAATATCAACTTTCACGTGAAGTCGACTTCACCTGAGTTTCCACCTTAATAATAAAGGCCAATATAATCATATATCCATAGAGAAGCCAAAAGGGCTATATAATATATTAGGCTATTAGCAATTTCCGCAAAGTAGTAAGCTAGGAGGAATATGAAATGAAATAAAGAAAATAGTATATATGAAAGAAAGAAAGAGAAGAAAAAGATTATGATCTTTTGTGCATATGACTTTGATAAGTGGATGTTGTGGAATAGTGAATAGAAAGAAAGAAAAGTGATGTTGATGAATGAAGCATCCGTGCAAATGAACTAACCAAGAATCTGTAATAAGAGACAAGTAGTACGCCGCAGAATCTTTAATCAGTGAATTGTGTTACCCTTATGCTACTGCAATAGTACAATAATTCAAACCACAAAAGCAACCAACTGGGCTCTACATCCTCTAATTTTCTCTATCATAATTGATTAAACACACACACAAAAGAAGAAACTACAACATCAATTTTAAAATATCTTCTTCCTCATGATTGAAATAAATAGTTATAAAAGGTGAAATTAATAGATTTGTAATGCTAATACGATCCATTTGATGTGATTCAATTCACATGTATGGATATTTTAGAGGGGGATAGTACAATTATAGTGCTAATATACTGGATCATACTATCTTTGGGACTAGAAATGTTTACAATCATAACAATTTCAAAATTTTCAAAAGATCTTATGGAAAAGTCTGATATGGAGCAATGTATTTTGTTCAACCTATCAACCTACAAAATATTGGTTAAAGTATTTTGATCACCTAAAATACATTCATTTAAGTATATAACAACGTAGCTTTCATAATTTACAGTTGAACAATGATTAAGGCTATATATATAGACAATTGAAATGAGCTGCAACATTTAAAATATTTGTCATCTCATCCCACAAATAAATAAAGGTTTATTTAAATATTTCAAAATGTATATATATATAAGATCTATATACCAAAGTTTAGCTTTATTTGTTTATTCTTAATCTTGTTGTTAGCAAAATCAAAAAGAACATACATATAAAAGTTTGTGACCTGCTACATTTACATGTCGTTTTTAAATTTATCGAATGAATTATGTATAGCTCCGACCGAAAAAAGAAAAAAAAAAGAAAAGAAAAGCTTTATGTAGCATTTTAAACAATAATTAGGGAATGGAAGAACAACCGCTTCTGGGAGGATAATTGGTTACTTAGTAGTGCGTTGAAAAATGTGTTTTTAAGACTTTTTCGATCTCAAACCTTAAAGAATTTGTTATAAAGAATTGTGGGTTTTGGGATGAGTTAGAGTGTATTTGGAGTTTTTAATAGCGGAGAGAGTTATTCCAGTGAGAATTGAAGCTAGTAAACCAACTTCATGAGATGTTACAATCAGTTAAACTAATAAATGAGAGAGAGGATGGATAGAGTGATCTGAAAATTTGGTAGATCAGGTATTTTTTCGACTAACTCCTCTGTGCAGGTGTTGCAAGCAAAGTTCTTCCGGAGGAAGTCACAACCTATAGCTTCACTCGTGCTATTTGGAGAGGTTTCGTCCCACCAATGATTGAACTATTTTCTTGGTTTGTGTTGGTAGGCAGGGTGAATACTAATGATAGATTGTGTCGATTAGGTGTTATCGACCATAATAATAATATGTGTGTTATGTTGTAAGTCTGTAGAGTCTGTATTTCATTTGTTTATTGGTTGTGAGCTCACTTGACAGGTGTGGTGTGCTTAGCTATTCGCTCTTGGGAGGATATGGACAATGCCAGGTTCACTAAAGCAGCACTTTGAAAGTTGGATGAATATTTTAGCGCAAAAAGATGAGAGGAAACGGTGATTCATTAGATTCTTTGCTGTTATTTGAACAATTTAACTAGAAAGGAATGCTAAAATCTTCAAAAATCAGGCTTCAAGTGTGGCGAAAATTATGAACAGGTCATTTGATTTCTCTTATGAATGGATTGGTGGTGAACCCTTTGGTTGTTGATGGCATTGCCAAAAACAATAAGGGGTTGTCATATACTTAGAGTTGTTAACGGTTGTTTTCTAATTTATTTATTTTATCTTTAATGATCCACCTTGTGTGTTGAATTCTTTACTTTAAAAAAAAATAATAATAATTAGAACTAGATATAAACCTATGAAAGACATGCATTGTTACTATCATCAACATTATTGGTGAAAAAATACAATAATGTTTTTTTTTTCTTTATGCGTTCTTATTAATATATATATATATATATATATATATATATATATATATATATATATATATATATATATATATATATATATATTCACTATGTTTTACATAGTTGCAGTAATATACGTAATAATTACAAATTTATAGTATGTAGAAGAATGTATGTTAACTTTATTATAAGTGTTTCATCTCTTAAGATAAGCATTTTAGAATGATTATAAGTGATGAGAAGAAACACTCCGATCCTCACTTTCTTTTAAGCTAATTTAATTTTTGGAATGAGTTAGACTCACTATAACGCTAATACAACCCAATTGACAACGAGGATCCACCATAGGAAAGGTTCAGTCTTAGCCACTTAATAATTGTTTGAGATATGATCCATGTGATGATACGCTGGAAAAAAAGGTTTCATTCTGGCGGATTTGTTGGTTGCATGCGAAAAACGATTAACAACGAAGTAAGTAATTTCTTCAAGTGATATATGTTTCACACATTGCATTTTTTTCTTTGCTTTCTCATTTGAGGGATAACTTTTATATTGTTCTTGTTTTTCTTTCTATAGCGTAGTGGACGTACCTCTCGCTTCACATTATTGAATGCTAGAGAGAACAACATGAATGCATTATTCATCACTTTCATAGGACCACACTATCCAATTATTGTTGGGTCGATATTATGTTATATTACGTGTATATTAAAATTAATCATTAATATAAAATAAATATTAGAATATAAATATATATTAAAAATAAATTAAATCACATCTGTATTTATATATAAATATATTAGTGACTATAATTAATTTTAGTGATCAAATAATATTTTTGATAGTACATATAATAGGTATCCATGACCATGAGCCAATGACCCATCCATTCTATCATGCTTTATTAGTTTTAGGTTTATTTTAGTCTTTAAAGTTACAAATTTACTTTCTAAAGCTTTAAATTTTAATTTTTTAACCGCCAACATATATTACACTTTATAAGCCATTTTTCTTCTTCATATAACAATTTTACTTGTTTGAAATGTTTAAGTGATATTTGACATTAGCCTGATTTAAAATTTAGGTTTTATATACAAATGATTTTCTGAATTATTCTTTATATTGAAAAGGCATAAATTCTTTTTTTTTTTTTTTTGAGATTTGCTTCTAACTTTAATTTTGCCACATATATATATATATATATATATATATATATATATATATATATATATATATATATATATATAAATGATTTTCTGAATTATTCTTTATATTGAAAAGGCATAAATTCTTTTTTTTTTTTTTGAGATTTGCTTCTAACTTTAATTTTGCCACACACACACATATATATATATATATATATATATATATATATATATATATATATATATATATATATATATATGTGTTTCTAAAGATAGGACACTGAAACAGAGATATAGAGATATAAAATTAGGTTTAACAGAAGAGACAGATAGAGATAATGTGTCTAGAGACATTGAATTAGTGTATTTTGTGTTCATTCTGACAAGAAGAATACGAAAACACTAACAAGGGACATAAATTATTTTTTATTTTTTTATTATTCTTGTTACTTTTTTATAATTATATTTTTTATTATTATAATTTTCGTCTCAAATTATTTGAATGAAAAAAATGAGAATAAATTAGATTTTTATAATTTGTTCTAGTTTATCATTAAACAAGATACAAAAACACAAAAATTCTGTGACTGTGACCTTTCTATTTTGTTCTCAATGTTTTGTTTTATCCCGTTTTCAAAAACAAACGCAGCCCAAGATCCAATTTAATTTGGAGGAAGTTGATTTCATGTGTGTGTTTATTTTTTAACGGAAAAAAACTAAATTTCAAAGATGAAAGAAACGAGTATAAGGGCGACAAAACCAACAATACTACAATGCGCTAAATAATCTTTTTTGTGACCGGAAAGAAAATAAACAACAATTAAAAAAGAAAAAATAAATAAAAAACTGCTTAAAAAAGGCAGTTTCGTTGAATACTATTCTGAAATTTTTTTTAAAGCAACAGAAGTTCTATTTGGGGAGAAAATGTCTTCATTGCAGTCTTTACCATGATGTTTATTACTGTATTTGCATCTCTCAAGATTAACCGGATCAGTACGCCATTTTTAAGATATGATATCTTGAATTTTCAACACCAAAGGATCAATAAAACTAGAGTAATCCTGTAAATTATTGACAATAATAAAAACCTCCACACTGTCTATCTCACAGATAATATCTCTTTGTCTCGAGTCTCAAACTAAAAGAAAGCATCTCCAAATAGCAAGCAACGCTCGTTGCAGAATATTATGACTCTCAATTGTTTTCAAACAGCCTCATTGTCACTTTCTCTTCCAATATTTGCTGTAAAACTAACCCAAGCACTATTGCCAAGATAGCTAGCATCACAATTAATCTAAAGACACCAATCGAAGAAGAATCAAAGAGCCACTGATGATAAAGGGGATAAAGTTAAATAATTAATCATATAGACAAATATATTTGTAGAGAGAAGAATGATATTTGTATAATTTATGTTTTATATTTTATTTAAATATTTTTATTTTTTAGTATAAAATATATTGTTTTAACCTTTTCTCATTCTTATCAATTATTTTTAATACTAAAATTAAAAAAATACACACAAATAGTGTATATAGCCTTTTTTTTTGGTCTTATGGTAGCGTTTGTTTTGAGATACTGGGGACAGAGACTGAGAAACTGAGACTCAGTATCATGTTTGTTGACTCAGAGACTGGTACTAAAATTTCTGTCTCTGTCTCTAAAATTTCAGTATTTCAGTACCTCCAAAAAGTGAGGACACAAGGGACTGAAATTCTTAAAAAGAGAGACTGAAACTTTAATAACATTTTATACCTAAAATACTCTCATTTCAATTAATTAATTTCAGTTTTACTTTTTGTACAAATTAAATTAGAGTTTCGTTCTTATTTTAATTTCTGTCTCCTATTTTACACCAAATAGAATACTGAGATTTATTTCTGTTTCTGTCTCTTCCTTTGTCTTTCAGTATCTGTCTCTCCACCAAACGCTACATAAAGTACTTAAATATGGTTTTCTGTCAAAAAATAAACGGAAAACGAGTTTGTTGTCGTTATAATAATAAGCCCAAAACCATTTGATTATGGGCCTATGTAAGAAATTGAATTAGCAGGCTCGAGATGTATAAAAAAGCTTTCGGGTCGAACCACCGGGTATACGGAGCGAGTCCTGGTTCGGAGCTCATCATGCCTGAAACTTTTTTTTTTTTTGTCAAAAATGATTGCAGAGTCGTTGCGGAGTGAGTCGCAGGAACACAGATAGAAACAGATAGAAGACAAAACCCTGCTTCTTCTCCAAGTACTCAACAACGTCTCTTCCTTCTTCTTCCTTCAAACGAACCACGCAAATGCCTTTCATTTCGAAAATCAATCGCCAATCTGATTACAACCTCTTCCGTTCCGCCACTCCCCTCGTCATTGACAATGGAGCTTCATATTTCCGCATCGGGTACTCACTCTCACGAACCCTAATTTCACTCCCGATTTTTATTTTTCTTTTCTTTCTTTCCTGGATAACGTGCTTTCGATTCATTTCGGCTGTCAGCTTGATGATGGGTTTGCTGGTTTTAACGCTCAAGTTGGTTCCTTTTTGGTGAATTTTCAGGTGGGCAGGGGAGGATGATCCCCGTGTTATTTTCCGCAACATTGTTCAAAGGCCACGTCATAAAACCACCGGTATGATACTCTTCTCATGTTTCTCACCATTCTGTTTGGTTTTTCTTCGTCTTACTTTGTCACTGTTTGTGTTTCCGTGAAAAATGTATCTGTTCTTCTCCAGAGTAGCTGAGGCGACTAGCTTAGTTACTTCGTTACATTCTACTACTCAAATCAAAAGACAAACTTGTAGCTTAATTTGAGCTGATAAAATACACTACTTAAGCTGGTTTAACTGGACCATACCATTATGTACAAGATAATAATGTAATGTATAATATAAAATACAAGATAATTAGCAAAAACAGAAGGAATAATGTAGCATATTGAATGATTATTCCGTTGACATTCTGTGATACAGGAGAAACTGTCACTATTGTTGGTGATCATGATCCTGCACTATTAAAATACTTCGACTGTACACGCTCCGGACCACGCTCAGCATTTGACAGCAATGTTGTTTACCAGTTTGAAATAATGGAATATGTAAGTCTCTTCTAAGATTTATGAGTATGGAAGGGAAAAAATATCTCTAAGATTCAATTCTCAATGATCACTTCACCTGCTTGTTTGAGTTTGTGTTGTCCCACCGTCTATGCTATATGCTTGTGAAGTTGCTCTTCTGATTTGGGAATTGGTATATGTGGTGGCTACATGTTATTGGAGTCCCTGTTTTTTGAGGAATTAGAAGTAGTACTTGAACTATAAAGATTTTGGTCCACTTTTGCTATTTCTACCAATTACATACTTATGGTGTTAGTTAATGACTTAAGCCAACTTGAAATGCAAAGAAGCAATATCTAGTAACTTCATACTTTAGCATTCACACAGGCCTTGGGATCATCTGTTCTAAAATAACAGAAAGTGTCCTCCATAATATTCTCTCTTTTCCTCTTCTAGGATACCTGACTGCTGGACCATTCTGATATATAGTTTTATGTTGAATCAGAGTTTGAACATTGACTATAAATATTGTGCTTTGTTTTTCTTATTTAGAGCTCTTAATTTCTTCAAGGCATTGCATGCTGATACTTTCATATCACTAACACACTGAGGATCATGTGTTGCAATGCTGGGTTCTTTTTCTTGGTATGCGATGGATTAATTTGGGTGACATTTTGGGGTTTGATAGGTCAATGGTTATAGGTCACAAATGAATTTTGGGATCATAGGCTCATACAATTAGTCATGCACGTACATGTTTAAAGTGAATGCTTCATTAGTTTGAGTTGTGAAGAAAGGCATTACTGACATCTTTCATTTGTAGATCCTTGATTTTGGATTTGACCGGATGGGTGCAAATGGATCAGAGGTATGGCCGTATGTGGAGTAGTGTTTATTTTTCTTTCCAGAACATTCATGTTTAATTCTTGGTGCCTATGCTGCTGATGCAAATACAGTTTTTTTTCTTTTCTTCACAATTCTAGTTTTTAAATTATTTTATCTCACTACTCTTATTTCTATTTTTAATGCCGGAGCAGATTGATCATCCTGTCCTGATCACAGAATGCGTGTGCAACCCAGTTCAGTCTCGAAGTAAAATGGGTGAACTTCTTTTTGAGACATATGGAGTTCCATCTATAGGTATGTACACCTTTGTTAACTCTATTTATTTATTTATTGGTGGGTGGGGGTTAGCTCTTCGTATACTAAGCGGCCTTAGTAGAAGCACAATTATAGGCTTGTTTTTGTTTTACCCTATAGCCAATCTATATGCCACCAGATCTGTTCGTAACTGGGAAATAAACTACGTGAAGACCTTAAAGGCCATGTTTGGCTTCTTGCTGCATATTTGCTAGTTTGGAGACCCCATCATTGGTGCGTGGATATTTCTATTATGGGCTACATGTTTTAAGCATAGTAGTCAATCCCAAACAGCATGAGCGGTTGACCCTGAAACCACTATAGTGGGTAGTGGGTTTGATAAGCTTGTGTTGTACATGCAGTTTTATTGACAAAGCAATCTGTGCTTCTTTGTTGTGGCAGCCTTTGGTGTTGATGCAGCATTTAGCTATAAATATAACCAGCTACAAGGAATTTGTGATAGAGATGGTCTGGCAATGTGTCC
This sequence comes from Arachis hypogaea, assembly GCF_003086295.3. Lineage (NCBI taxonomy): Eukaryota > Viridiplantae > Streptophyta > Magnoliopsida > Fabales > Fabaceae > Arachis > Arachis hypogaea. The sequence goes on from NC_092038.1 coordinate 130,119,629, forward strand.
TGGATTTACTACAACCCATGTGATTCCGGTATGCACTGCATGCTATTTAGTATTCACCTTTTCCAACAAGGTCGTGTGAAGGAATCGAACTTGTGGTGTTCTTTTGTGAGAGAAAAACTTGTAAATATTATATTGTCTTAATGAGCAGTGGCTGTAATGTGATGAAATCATTTATCTTATTTTGCATCATCCTTTAAGTAATAATTGCGTGTTTTCTGGTATCAGTTTGCTTGTGCTACTGTGCCTGACTGTCTATCTTCCTGTCACCATTAGCATTAATAATGTTGATTTGTATAATTGTTTTTTAGTGTTTTTTTTAAATAAATTATTAATCATATATGCTACATGTAAAGGCATCTCCTTATGATATTTCTAAAAGTAATTTATGCTTAATTTGAATAGATAGATGACTTTAACATAATTTTAAATATGACTTGTAAGTGTAGAAAATTGAAAGTAAAAAAATAACACTACTTTTCTTTGAAAGAGTATTTCCACTATTGGGGGGAAGTTGAAGTACAAGAAACTCCTTGAAATGGAAAAGGAATCAGTAATTTTTGTTGTTATTTAAGAAAAACGTTTTAATATATGTGCAGTATCCTTTTTAGTGGTCAGTTTCTGTTGTATAGTAGGGTTGCTGATTTTCTGATAGGATTTATATAGTCTTCTAAGTGCATAATGTGTATTTATAATTCTTTATTTGTTTCGTTTACAGTTTATTGATGGCGAACCTATGTATAAAGGATGCTGCCGTACCAACGTCGGTGGATATCATGTCACTAATTATTTAAAGCAACTTCTTTCACTAAAATATCCTTATCATATGTGAGTATAAAGTCATTTGGGTTCTGTTTCAGCTATTACCAAACTGAGAACTAAAAATAGTACATAGTATTATATTTTGTTAAACACTTAATGCAGGGGAAGATTTACTTGGGAAAAAGTTGAGGACCTGAAGATGGAACATTGTTATATTGCACAGGACTATATTTCTGAAGCCAAGTTGTTTCAGGTATGAAACTTGATTTTCTTCTTTTCCCATGTAATTCCTTTGGTGTCTCTTTGGCTTCACTTTATTAATGATTTTGGACAGAGAGGAACCAAAGAGGCGGAAGAAAAAACCAGATTGTGGCAGCTACCATGGGTTCCACCTCCGACAGAGGAGCCTCCTTCTGAGGAAGAGATTGCAAGAAAGGCAGCAATAAAAGAGAAACTAGGTCAAAGGCTGCGAGAAATGGCTGAGGCAAAGAGATCATCTAAAATAAATGAACTGGAAAATGAATTACACGGTTTGGAGTTCCTTTTAAATCAGCTTGAACAAGTTGCCGAGAGTGATATTCCATCTTTCCTAGCAGAAACTGGCTATGTCTCTAGGCAAGAGATAGAATCTGCTCGTAATAGAACTACACAATCCTTACGGAAAGCAAAAGGTGAACCAAAGAGTGAGCAAACAGAAACTGAAAAGGCTGATTCCTCAAATAATGAGAAGTATTCTCTAGTTAACGTTGCTGATGAAATGCTGACACCAGAACAGGTCAGTTTGGTACCAAGCAACTGAGATCTTCTTGTTTTTTCATGCTTTAAATGTACATGTGAATTTTTTTTCTTGCAGCCATCTTTGTTTTACAATCTTAATACTCGAGCCATTTTTCGCATGTTGTTATCCATGTCTTATGTTGAGATGTCCATTGGTTGTGCTTGATTGATAGCTTATTGAAAAGAAGAAACAGTTGTCAATCAAATCCATGTCTGAAGGGCGTATGCGATTAAAACAGAAGCGCCAAGAAGCGGAATTAGAACGAGAAAGGAAACAACAGCTAGAGGAGGAGAAACGCTTGTAAGGATGTGTCAGCTTTTTAATTTTAATTTATAATACTTTGTTCGTTTATTTATGTGAATAAAATAACTTTTCCATCATATTCAACTTTGTAACTTGGGAAAACTAAACGAGAGATAGAAGAGTAAATCTGTTATTTAGGATATTGATAATCATGGCTTCTATCTTGAAGAAGGCTTGAATGAATATAAATTTTAATGCTCAATATTTTCTTGTCCCTCCTGCCCCCCTTCTTTTACTGTAGGGAGAACCCAGAGCTCTACTTGGAACAATTGCATGCTAAATACAAAGACCTTTCAGAGAAAGTTGATCAACGAAAACGGCTTAAGACAAATGGAGGCCATACAAATGGGAATAACCTGTCTGGTGGTGTTGGTCGTGGTGAGAGATTGAATGCTGCTCAAAGGGAAAGAATGCGCCTGTTGACAACAGCTGCTTTTGATCGTGGTAAGGGTGAGGATACATTTGGTGCCAAAGATGAAGATTGGCAGCTTTACAAATTGATGAGCAGAGACAATGATGATGATGATGAGGGACCAGATGAGGATGACGCAGAATTAGCCCGCATCTCTTCAAGACTACAGGTCAGGTTATTTCTTTTACAATGCGAAGCTATTGCAGTCATATTTTGACTCATTTCCTTCTATGAAGGGTCCTCAATGATTAAAGTTTGCTGAATATTTGCTTTGGCAGGACTTGGATCCAACATTTGTGCCCAAGTTAGAAACAAGTACCTCTCAAACTGCTGAAGTGCCTCGTGCTCGTCCTCTCACGAAAGAAGATTTTCAGATTGTATTTGGGGTAGAAAGGTTCAGATGCCCCGAAATATTGTTTAATCCAAACTGGGTTGCGGTTGATCAGGTAGGGTTAGATGAGATGGCTGGAGTTTCCATGAGAAGGTTATCATACAAGGATGAAAGCCTGGAATCGAGATTGACTAGTTCCATATTATTGACTGGTGGAAGTTCTCTTTTCCCTGGTATCATCGAACGCCTAGAAGCTGGAATTCGGATGATTAGACCGTGTGGTTCCCCTATAAAAATAGTTAGAGCACTGGACCCGGTGATGGATGCATGGCGTGGGGCTTCTGCCTATGCATCAGGGCCACAATTCCATACACAAACTTTCAGTAAGATGGATTATTATGAGAAGGGCGAGGACTGGCTTCGTAGTTATCAACTTAAATACTCCTTGTGATTTGACTTTGTAACACATTGCTCTATATTTTCTGGAACATGAACATGAAATCATTCTCAATTTATTTATTTTTTTTTGAAACCAAAGAAGCTCAACACTAAAGTGGAGCGAAAAAAATAGAAAAACAAAAAATAAAATCAACACTTATTGTAAGTTTGTAACCATCTAGTGACTTTTCAGACTAATAACTTATCCCATTTGTCATTTTTGGTATTTGCACAAAGGAGATCTTCATCCCTCCATTCTTTCTAGTTATATAGAGACATGTTGAAGATTTTCTCAACACCTAATCTAATATTTTGAAACAATTTCCTGTACCTTTTTAACTAGATTTTTTAAACAATTGCGAAGAAACTTATGAATCACTTTTTGCGTTTCTCCTTCCTCATTGTAACACCTGTCTAACCTTAAAATTGTTCCTTTAACATACTCGGATAAGACCATTGTCTACCAAACTCACATAGCCAAGTACAGCGCACCTGCCAAGTAAATTTACAGTCAAGAAACAAGTGGTGAGCATATTCTACATCTTTATTACATAATACACACAAATTATCATTCTTATCAACAATTCCAAGTCGACACAGCCTTTCCTTTGTATTCACCCTGCCTATCAAGACAAATCAGGCAAGCAGCTCTACTCTTGGAGGGACCAATCTTTTCCAAATAGTTTTAATGAAATTATAGCTTGTTACGTTGTCCGGAAGTGTTTCTTCTGCACAAAAGAGTTAGTAGAAAAAATAAATACATTGCCTGTCAAACTTCCAGACAACTCTATCATCTCTATCAAAGGCTAGTTTGACCAGCATCAAAGTCTCGTGTAATTGATTCACAAGTTCCAACTCCCATTGGAATAGCTTACACCTCCATTGGAAGTTCCATATCCATTCTAACCCATCTCAGAACCCACAAACCCCTATGAGAGAGCTTTTTTGAATTGAAACCGAGAAGAGCCTTGAAAACCTATCGTTGAGAGGACCACAACTTAGCCAATTATCTTCCCCAAAAACGAGTTCTTCTGCCATTTTCAATCTCCATGGACAAGCCAGTTATCATCTTCTCTCTTATATGTTGCTCCTTGATTTTTATTTGGCAAATATCTTTCCATGGACCCTCTCTAGTAGGTAGAGCCTGGGTGGACAAAAGCTCATTAAGGGAGAGATTATTACAAGAGCATATCACCTTTTTTCACAACGGACACTCCTCCTTAGAAAACCTCTACTACCACTTGAACAAGAGTGTTGTGTTACGAACCATCGCATTTCCAACTCCTAACCTCCCTAGCTTTTTTGGAGCTTGGACCACTTTCCATTAGACCAAAGTCATACCATTCCTATCATCCTCCTTATTCCACAAGAATCTTCTTTGTAACAAAATCAGTATCTCTACAATGGCCTTTTCCATCTTATATAAGCTTAGATAATAAACCGGCAGGCTATTTAATACTGCTTTGATGAATACCAATTTTCCCGCTTTGTCGATCATTCTCAATTTGTATTAATGTTATCTAATTATTAATCTAATTGGCTGCACTCGCTTTTGCTAAAGCGAAAACATTCTGGTGATTTTGCATGTTTAAAATTGAAGAACACGATTGAGTTGATGTTGATCACTGATTTTAGAGTTCCAATGGTGTCCACTAATTTAATTTCTATGCACTTCTGGAAATGAAAATAATAATGAGAAATATATAAAGTTGACTACATGTGTAATTTTTGTTTAGTTAATTAGATTCTCGACACCTCCAAACTGAAAAGGTGTAATAGCAGATGAAATCAAAGTATATGAATAATAGACAATATTAAGTAATTTTGAAGCTTAGAGCATAATAACAAGTAGTTAATAAATAAAATGTAAAAAAGTGTAGGAGAGGAAAGAGGCACAGAAAACCCAACGGCTACTACGCACTTTAAGGAGCCTCTGCCCTCTGATAGGTAAGTTACCGTTGGAATCTGTTTAAGGAAACCATGCCACAATTTGACCGTTGAACACACAACAATCTCCTTTTCTCTTCCCAACACTCTCACACACACTTTCTTTTCTGCTTCTTCTTCTAACCTTCTTCCACTGCAGCAAAAGAAGCAGAAGCACAAGTAGCAATGGAGTCACCTCAGGCTATGAAGTCGGGGCTGAACCTCCCAGCTGGGATGTCCGGAACCTCGCTTCGCCTTGACACCATATCAAAGTCATCTTCTTCGACCTGTAGCGACAGGTTCATACCGTGCAGGTCCTCGTCGAGGCTGCACACATTCGGCCTGATAGAGAAGCCATCACCGGCTAAGGAAGGAGGCAATGAGGCCTACTCGAGGTTGTTGAAATCCGAGCTCTTCGGCTCTGACTTTGCTTCCCCTTCTTCTTCTTCTTCACCAATGACTAGTCCCAGCAAGAACATGCTGCGCTTCAAGACCGATCACTCTGGACCCTCCTCCCCTTTCTCGCCTTCCGTCTTGGGACACCGCACTGACTTCTCTTCTGATTCTCCCACTCCTCCTAAGCCTCCCAGGAAAGTTCCCAAGACACCCCACAAGGCAAGTTCTCCTTTTTCTTCTTCACTTGCAATGCATTTGAAATTACCTGTTAGTATATGACACAGGGTCTAGGATGTTCAAATAATAGTGATCCAAGTTTCAATGTTATGCCTAGAATCTTGGGCGAAGTAACATTATAATTGTGCAGGTTCTGGATGCACCATCACTTCAGGATGATTTCTACTTGAATCTGGTGGACTGGTCCTCACAGAATGTTCTTGCCGTTGCACTAGGCACTTGTGTTTATCTATGGAGCGCTTCTAACAGCAAAGTAAGTCTTAATCAGCCACAATTTCCAGAACATGACTCAAGATAAAACCTTAAAAATAAAAAAACTGTTGATGTGGTTGCAGGTGACTAAGCTATGTGACTTGGGACCTCATGATGGTGTCTGTTCTGTCCAGTGGACCAGGGAGGGTTCTTTCATATCCATTGGTACAAATCTTGGTCAAGTTCAGGTACCTTGTTATAGATATAGTTAGTTGACTTGATTTGATGATTGAGATTAAGCATGAGAATAACCTTATTATGGTACACACAGATATGGGATGGAAGTAGGTGTAAGAAAGTAAGAACAATGGGGGGGCATCAGACAAGAACAGGTGTGTTGGCGTGGAATTCGCGCATTCTGGCTTCAGGGAGCAGGGATAGGAACATTCTTCAGCATGACATGAGAGTTTCTAGTGACTTTATTGGCAAGCTTGTTGGCCACAAATCTGAGGTATGAAATACACATTGAACTTAATCAGAAGAAATGAAATTGATATCAATTTGACAGGTATGTGGCTTGAAATGGTCCTGTGATGACAGGGAACTTGCTTCTGGTGGTAATGATAATCAGGTATGCTTCTATTAACAATAGTGTAGATTAAAAAAACAAAACATGATTGAATGTAATGATTTATTATTATATGAGCAGCTATTGGTATGGAATCAGCACTCTCAGCAACCGGCATTGAGGCTCACTGAGCACACAGCTGCCGTGAAGGCTATAGCATGGTCGCCTCACCAGAGCGGTCTCCTTGCGTCCGGCGGTGGAACCGCCGATAGGTGTATCCGTTTCTGGAACACTACAAATGGCCATCAGTTGAACTTTGTTGACACTGGAAGCCAGGTTTTTTTCTTAAGCTGTATTGAGACATGAATGAATAATGTACAATTCTATAATAATAACAGTAACAATGTTTGACTAGGTTTGCAGCCTTGCTTGGAGTAAAAACGTGAATGAGATAGTAAGCACTCATGGATACTCTCAGAATCAGATCATGGTGTGGAAATATCCATCACTAGCAAAGGTAATAATTTATTATGGCAGTGGAGAATTTCAAGTAATAAAAAGAATGTGATATGAAGAAATATTGAATTTGATTATTAGGTTGCAACTCTAACTGGGCACAGCATGAGAGTGCTTTATCTTGCAATGTCTCCTGATGGTCAAACAATAGTCACTGGTGCAGGGGATGAGACATTGCGCTTCTGGAATATCTTCCCATCCATGAAAACATCTGTAAGCATTTATGCATGTCACCAATTTCCAATTATGCTTTACAAAATAATAATAACCAGTTGGAATATGATATTTCAGGCCCCGGTTAAAGATACAGCTCTTTGGTCACTCGGCCGAACCCAAATTCGATGATGATCCCACTAATGCTAATGGAACAAGGCCATTATTTTGGTTACGTTGTTTGTAATTAAAAATCCTCCCCCTAATAAAAAGGATATAGGCATATACATAGCAACTTAGGAATCGTAAAGTATTATTTACCTCACTAATTTGTACTTTTTTAATAGGCATATACATAGCAACTTAGGAATTGTAAAGTTTTATGACAATAATTTCCTCGTGTTTTCACAGGATTTAAAAAAGTACAAATTAGTGAGGTAATAAATAATACTTTGAAAATATGATTAAAATTTAATAACCACTACATAACGGGTAAGCTAAAAGCATATTTAACACCAACCAATAGTGTTTCTTTATTTTTCGGCCATAAATATATACTAATGAGTAATTGGGATGCATATATATGATATCTGGATAAGGATGTCAATGAGAGGGAATATTCTCCACCGGTGGACCCCACTTTGTCTTCATCTACGCTTCAAAGTCACACCAAAATAAATATTAAAACAATTCTGCATTATCACAATTATGGTGGACCCCATCTCCAACCTTTTTATTATTGTAACCATCCACACCAGAATTGTTGTGCAATTAACAATTACGATTGATTTGGTAAATTAATAATTAATGAAATCAGAGGCTGGAATTTGATTCTTGATAATATTTTAAAATTTTATTTTCATTGCTCTCCTCGCATTACTTTTCTTTTTCTGTTTGCTCTTTTTTGATAGCCACTACAAATATATAGAGAAAAGTAACAAAAACAAAGAAAAATAACAATTAAGAACTAAAATTAGTAAAAAAATAGTCTACATTTTCCTTTTTACCTTGTAGGCTTAAGGCTGTAATGTTCTTATAACATTTCTAGATACATTCATAAATGAAAATGAATTAACAAAGAAAGAAGAAAAGAACAAAAACAAAAAAATGAATCAAAGAACAAATCAAGTTCCTGTTAGAACAATCCTTATTGCAACAAATCATTTACAAAATGCCAACCTGAATGCAATTAAAAGGGTGGCAAAGAATTTTGGTGTAAGAGGAAATTACATGAAATTGAATCAAAATGTACAAGTTTGTTGTGAATTATGATTAATCAAGTCCCTTTAAAGTTCTACAGCATCACAAGTGGTTGACTGGTTGTGATTGGACAACAGCTTCAATGCTTGGTTTTTCAGTTTCAGCTGAGGAGGTTTCTGTGATCTTCAAGGTCTTGCCACCATGCTGCTTTGCTTGGTGCTGAGACCAGTAAGCATGTGCAGCCAAAACCCTATCCAACAGTTCCTGTGGTACTGGCTCCCCTCTCCTCTGTTGCGGCGAGATTTTCGCTGTGTGCACTAATGTTTTCCATTTATCCTGCACCACACACCAATACATCATTCATACGTAGCAATTAAGAATCAATCATTTTGAAAATTTACAGAATGAAGGAGTAAAATGATGTACCTTTAAGTCTACATAAGTCCTGTGCTCAGCATTCTCGAAAGCTCGAAACTTAACATCACGCCACCTGCATTGGTATAAACATTGTCAGCAAACTAAGTTGTGTTGTTTACAAGCAGTCAAAAGTGATATTTTGTAACATCCAATACCTTCCAGTTCCGAGTTCCTCGACAGCTCGGACGAGTGCTTCTACCTCTGTCACAGAGAACGGTCGCCTGGTTCGCCGCTGTGCACACTCGGAGCGCTTGCTTTTCTGACTAAAAGGGACCACAGCTAATGCATCTGTGCTAGCTGGAACAACAACCAGTGCTCGGCAATCTAGACTTTCTTTGTCAACAGTAGGGTCAGTGGGGGAAGTCATAGAGTCATGGTTACTTTCGACTAGGTTGCCTGGATTTGTCAGCAAGGAGGGTTCATGCAAAGTATCAGTAATCTCTGAATCTATCACTGGAGTTTCTGGGGACCTATTAAATTTAGGATAATGATGTTAGCTATAGAATAATTACGAGGCAGCGAAAAGAAAGAACAAACTATGTTATAAAGCTTGGCGCACCCGGCAGGCTGTGAAGTTTCACATTGAGAAGGAGGATCACCGACACAAGCTGCTGCAGAATCTAGTAGAGAACTCGGCTCCAACTCGAAACTGAGGTTATCCAGACTTTCTTTGCAAGATATACCAGTCTGTACAAGTGTCCTATTGTCATCTCTAACCTTCTTTCCCTGAAGAAGAACCCCAACATGCGCACCACCTCCAAGTATAGTCATCACTGTTTCCATGATTGTGCTCTACAAAAATTTGGAATCGTAAACAGTGCAGAGGTTAGTGCAATGTTAAAGAGCAAATCACATTGACAAAATAAAAGAATGTAGCCTCTCCTGTGTTGATCACTTAACAGAAAACACTAACAGTAATAACTTTTCTGAAATGAAGATAAAGCTATCTCGGTTTCTACCTTCAGCGATCCAATAGTCGCAGTTTCAGGGACCTCAAAATAAAGCTCTGGTATCCTTATTGTCTTAATGCTAAATTTCACTGTTCACAAGGAAGACATAGCATGTTAGTTACAGTTGAATGTCATGAACAACCAAGATAAGGAAAATGAATGAACATAAGACAAGTAGTTACCATGAGGATCCTTAGGATTATCCATTCCCTTCTCAGGGGAATTAGACACACTCTCACTGCTTAATCCTCCATCCGAAGTTACCCCTGAAACCCGGTCAAAGAATTTCCTCCTCTTAACACGGGTCTTGTGCTCAGATCTTTCGAAACTCTGACAAATCTTCCTCTTGCGATAAAGCAGTTGTGCTCCCATATCTGCAAATTCTATATTATTTTCAGTGAAACACAAACTCACTCGTAGGCATAGTATGCATCAGATAATGAAGCATTCTGTAGCACATTTCCAAGCCGCATTACCTGATCTTGAAAGTTCACAGTCCTTCAAGTTTGGAGCAACTTTCCAGTGTCTGGAAAACAGATGCTTCCTGATTCTCCGGTGCGCAATGCGTTGCGGAGACCTAAAAGTTTTTGACTTGGTGCAAACCTTGCTGCACCTTAAAAATTTTTCGTCATCATCTCTAACACCTAACTTATTACCATTCCCATGCTTCGAATAGGAAGCAATGGAAAAAGATTTCCTATACAATGGTGACTTAGCATTACTATTTGAGTCAATTAGTGTCCGAGACATATTCAACTCCAATTGATTCTTCATACTACTTTTATCAGCCGAATTTGATCCCTGAAAGCCTGAACTGTTAGCCTCCTTCTCCTGTCTGAATCCATTATTTACATTAACATCACAAGACTCCCTAAAATTTTCAGGTGCTTCTACTAATCTATTAGAATAGTGTTGGAATTTATTATCCCATTCACAAATTTCGGACTTCACATCAGCTCCAGCTTTTCTCCTACAGTCAAAATTATTATTAGCTGAAATGCATCCTTGTAAACAATCTGCATTGGCATCCAGAACAGATTTCTGAGTACAGTTTTTCATGGCCACCTCAGTCCTGAACTGACTTTCTCCACAACTTCCCCGAAGAATGTTGTCTGTTATTATAGGTTTAACTTCGTCGTGTTTCTCTTGTTCAATGACACCTTGGCCAAAGGCAGGTTGATGATTTCCTTCGGATGCATTGCTAGAAGCAGAGCTTTCACTCTCCTGCAACAACATGCCAGCTAATGCAAGTAGCTCAAAAGCACAAGCTTCATCATCCTGATTTGCTTTCTTGAAAACACCCCTCCTCTGAACAATTATCAAACTCGGATATTAAAAGCAAGTCGAGGATTAAATGGTAAACATAAAATAATATCTCTCCATAATTGCAAGTTGACATAAGTACTTACTCTTGCGGATCTAGGGCCTTTGGGTATAACGGGGACACGAAAGCCATTAAATCCATAATCAATCCTCTTCTTTGACACCATAGTTTAAAATAAATAGCTCATCAAATAATCGGAAGCGTCAGCAGACAGATTTTAGTCACTGTAAATTTTGAGAGAAGACCCATACATTAAATTTAATTGTCACATTCTTTTCTAGAAAAACATGTAGAATAGTACTGTAATAATTAAAGCTCCAATTGATTAAACGGACAATTTCTACATAAATACAAGAGAGAAAAAAAGGCCTCTTATTGAATTATTTGTTTGACTATCACATAGTATGCAGGCAAAAGGAAGATTAAGAACAATAATTTGGAGAGGAAACATGAAATTAAGGTATGACTTGAAAACAACTTCAGTAATTAGTAATTAATCATCCAACTCATTGACTCAATTCCATGGAATCAGACATAAAAACAACACACAAAACAAACTTTAGATTCGAATGACAGAAACACAATTCACATCATAGCAATAACATAAACCGAGGATTGAGATCACAAGAAGGCCAAATCATAACATAGATTCAGATGAAGTGATGAACTCGGCGGAACTTCATATAAAAAATTCCGATTCCGTGGTTGGTTTTTGTTGTATCGGCAAATTATCAAATCATAAGAAAATCCGCGATCAAATCAAACAGGAAATCCACAATTCGGTGTGAAGGAAAATTCAAAAACAGAACACAGCATCATCACAACTGGAGCAGCACCGAGTTGCAGTGTGCTAATTGTAAGAGATCAACACAAAGAAGACCCATTTCCGATTCTCAAAATTTGTATGCCATCAAAACTGCAGAATTTCAGGCCAAACCGAAGAATCTGAAGGCAAGCACACCTACTCAACACAAAAAAAGAAAGTCCACAACCAAAAAAAAAAAATGGAAATTTTCATTTCCAAACGCACAAGAAACAAGTTGCACACAGCATACCAAGCCTAACTTCCACGATCGGATCTAGATTCTCAACTGAACCCAACAATTTTCCAGAAAAAGAAAAAAAAAATTCAGGTGCCAGAACAGAACAAAATCGCGTACAAGCTACCCCAATTTTCACTTTTTCCCTCGGAATCTCCAAATTCAACACGTGAACTGTGGCAGAGTTAACAAAAACAATCTCCACCACAAAATCATGATGAGAATTGAGATCACAAAAAAACACATAAAACAAAAAAAAAAAGAAAAAAAAAAAGAGACTAAGCTCAAAATTCAACATCCTTGGCATGCAAGAAGGCCAACTAACCTGTACAAAGAACAACATTTGCAGAAACAACGATCCAAGCTATGATCAAGTTTCCAAGCTTCCCATTTCACACATGGAAAAAGAAAAAAAAAATAATAACGTAGAAACTGGGTGTTCCAAATCAAAACCCCAGGAATCTGTATGGAAAATGCAAGAGATCCAAAGGGAATTTGGGAATCTGAAACCTTCAAAGTTGTGAGCTTTCTGTGCTTCTCTCTCCTTCAGACATGTAAATACTCCATTTTTTTATTTGTTTTTCGTATTTTGTCAAAATATGTTTTTTAAGAGATGAAATAGATAGATAGATAGAATAGAAGATAGAGAGTTTGTAAATGGACAAAACACAAAACCCACCCAATACCACGCAACAGTTCTCCCCCTTAAACCCCTTTTAATCTTATTATTACAATGGTTTTGACCACATAACCGGATCATCCAGTAACATCCTTCCAGTTACCGGATATACCCGGTTACCCCTCCCCAAGCAAAAACCCTCTTTAGACCCATTCTTAACCCCCGGAGGAGAGAGAAAGAGAAGTGGGTGTGCCACGTGGAGGACTCATACTTTGTACGAAACCTTTGTTCCTGAGAAGAAGTAAAAAGAAAATAGATAGGACAGAGGTGAGAAACATTGGGACTTGGCTTTCGTGTGTGTATTTGTATCTGCCCATTATTATTACTTTCCATGTTTACCCTTTTTATTGGTGGTCCATTTTATTTTTCCTCTTTTGTTTTGAGTTTTTTTTTTTATTACATTTGTTAACTGCTAATTAATTAATTTTTTTGATTCTTCTTAGTTTAGTTTATAGGGTGAAAATTTACTTGTATTTTTTTATTGCCCATGCTTCCCTTGGCGTATGCATGTTTTATGGTCCAAATTTTATATCAAAGAAAATAAAAGAGAACATCTTTTGAGTCTGATAAAATTATTAGACCTTCATAGGTCATCATCGATTTATCATCGCAAATAATTATGAATGACTCGGTTTTCAATCCCCTGGACCCTCCATCACAAGTATTAGATTGTTGTTGTTGTTCATTTTAATTATATAGAATCATTATAAGATCAGAAGAAATATTATCTGACCTGAGACTTCCTAAACGGATAATATTAATATATGTACATTCACACAACAAATGGAAATTGAAAAGAATTTGTTTTGCAAAAACTACATGGTTAGTTGATGGTATTTTTAAGCTTCGGGAAGAAAATAAATAAAGTACTATTGCCTTGAAATTTTCAACTAAAAAATTCGCATTGGATCTAATGATCTTAAGTTAAACGCAGCTTAAGATTTAAAATTACCATTTGTAGTACAGTATTTTACTATTTGTTTAAATCTTGGTCTTGGAGGGTTTCTTCGACATCAGTTTCTATGTTATTGAACTTTAAAAAAAAAAAACTAAAATACTATTTTGTTTCTAGTGTTTGAATTAAATTTTTAATATTTTAAATATTTTATTTTTATTTTAAAATTTTAAATAAATTTAATATTATCCTATTATTAAGTTTAGATGAAAATAGATATTTTTATATAAAGTTTATTAGTTAATAACTATTAGATAATTTGATATATTTGACTAAATTATTATTTGAAATATTTTAATAATCAATTTTACATAAACATAAACTGTATAAGAATATACACCTTAAATTTAACACAAATAATTAATAAAATGAGTGATATGAACATTAACAAGGTCATTATTAACTCATATCTTATTCCATGTATTAGAAAAATATAATCAAAGAGACATTTTTTTTTCATTTGAGATCGCTAGTGGTCGATTTTATTTACTTACTGAAAATATATATTATTGGCTCTTTAATATGCTAATTATTTATGTCAAATTTAATAATAGAATAATATTGAATCCGTTTAAAATTTTTTGGATTGAAATAAGATATTCTTTTGAGATTGAAATACGACAATTAAAACATTAGGCTAAATTAAGTCTATATCCAAAAAATATTAGGCTTCGTTTGAAAATAAGACTAACACTAAATTAAGTCTCTATATTATATTTAGTATAGAATATACATGACTCAATTTTATCTTAATATTTAATTTAATTCAAAATAAATACAAAAGATAAAATAAAAATATTTACTAAATTACTCTTAGTTATTAAAAAATATTATTAAAATTTCAGCCTATATTCTTAAAAATTTTAATATTTTAAGTCCAAACTATCTAAAAATACCAAAAAAATTAAAATTTTAATTTTATTCTCTAATCACTAAATAAAATACTAAATTTTAATCTCTAGGAATAAAAACTACCTTAATAACTGGTAGCTTTTACCATTTATGTTCTCAAATAAATATTTATTTTTAAAATTTAATTTGGTCCGAAATAAATGTGTAACGTGTGGCCTAATAGGTACCAAAAAAAAGAACGAGAGGCTAAAGTTTGGTGACAGTTAATTTATGATTTATCCACAGCATATGGCATACGGTTTTGTATCAAAGTATGTTTGCAGTTATTACATTTTAAATTACTGACTTTATTTTATGTCTATCTGACACCACTTTCTTCGCCAAAGTCCTTTGGGTCCCACGCTTCTTATGATTCCAAACGTGTCAATTCCTCAATTGTTTTGTCGGGTCAAACTTGACACCCACAAACCGGGTTCGGGTCATATGTTTGTCAGATTCGTGTTGTACTAATTTCTTTTTCTTATCTTGATTTAATTTTCTTCTTGCATTTTCATGAACTTGTTTTCGTTATATTGATAGTATTATTAGATATTAGACACTGGTATCATTGATCTACCATTACCAGCATCATGCGTGTTGTTTAACTAATCTAACACAAAAACATGGAACCTTCGCTTTGGTCTTTAATTATGTCAATATAATGTTTTAGAATCGTGCAAGTTACAAACTTTGTAATTTTTAAATTTCTATTTTTCCATTTCAATTACTATGTCCTAGTTACGTGTTCTTAATTTTGTTTGCTAACTATCTAAATTGTGCTCTAAAACCCTGTCAAATAGTTATACAACTTTATACAACTCTTTATTCTCTACTGAATTCGTTCATTATTCCTTTTTCATACAAATTAATATATTAATTAAATATTAGTGACTATTCTTCATAAGAATATTTTCATGTGAAAATTATATTTTAAATTAATAGATAGTTCCCTAAATATATTTAGTCAAATATATCAAATCATCTAATAATTTAAATATCTTTTTCACATAAAAATATATTTAGAAAAATATCCACTTTAAATATTACTAATACTATAAATAAAAGACCAAATAAATAATAAATAAAACCATTGCTAAGCTCAGCCGTGGACAACATATGGGGAACAAAAGAAACAGTTGGATTATGTTAATTTTAAAAGACTTAAAGGAGGATTGTGTTATTTAGTATTTACACTTCAATATAGACACCCCACAAAAAAATTACACTTCAATTTCAATATACATTTTTTATTTTTTAGATATAAAAATGAATGTGACGAGAAAAAATTTAATTCAATAAATGTGCATTATTTTTAGGAATATAAAGTATGCACTTTAAGATGTATTACTAAAAGTTGTGTATATGTATTATCTTTTTTTTATTTGTAGTGTTATAAATAAGAGAATAAAGTGTTTTAATTTTTAATATTTGAATTAAATCAATTTTATCTTAAATATTTGAAATATCTTTTTTTTACTTTTTTATTACATTTTTGTTTTTTAGTCAACGTTAAAAATTTTTTTCTAAAAATATCAATTTTTCTATTACTATTTTTTCTCTCTTATTATTCTATCACTACTTCCACTACTAAATTTCTATAACCACCATCATAACTACCATGACTACAACACTTGTCTGTTGTCTCTACTTAAAAAAAGATGATAATAAAAGAAAAAAAAGGAAGAAAAAAATATTTAAAACAAAAATAAAATACTTTAGACAGTGTAATAAATTAAAATTAAACTATATAAAAAATAAAACAATATCAGCTCCATCAGAAATTTACCATAAAATGATTTGGATCTTTGATTAATAAAATAATAATTTTAGTCTAATTATTTTATATAAATTGAAAATGAAGGTGCCTACATAATTTATTAGCAGTTTAATTACTCCTTATAGTTACGCGAAATTTTCAATCAGGTCTTTATACTTTTTTTTCTTTTAATTGGTCCTGCACTAAATTTTTTTTAATTAGGTCCTTTTTAGCAGTAATTTATTTAATTTTATAGAGACCCAACTAAAAAAAATTGATATAGAGATTCAAATAAAAGAAAAAAAAATGTAGAGATCCAATTAAAAAAAATTGGTGCAAAAACTTAATTAAAAAAAAATACAAAAATCTAATTAAAAATTTTACAAAACTATAAAAATCAATAGAATAATTAAATCTTTATTAACAGCAAAGGTGCACCATACATCTCTATGATAATGGAATATATACCAGGAAGACATTTTTCCAATTCTTTTGGTTCGCTCATATGATTTGCATATATAATTACATTTTTGTTAATAATCAAGATCCGTTGATTTGTCTTAATTAAGGAACAACTAGTCACCAGCACAGGCCAAAAGGAAAAGGACCAAAAGAGTAGTAGCTAGTTCGGTAGAAAAATAAATTTGTCACGTGCAATCCTCAACATGATGATAGCACATAACAGCTATAAATAAAATGAGTAGTAGTAGATTAATATTTTTTATTAAACGTTTAGGACTTGATCTCACATATATGGGGGATTCTAGCTAGTTTCTTTTATTTGACAAAGACTCTCAAGAATTTAGTACTAAAAAAAAATACTTCATAACGCCTCGTTTTAATGCATGTGCTGATTTAAGAATCCAGAACTTATACCAAACCCATTGGTAGAAAGAAAACAACGTATATTGTTGATATTTATAAAGGCAAAATATCTGCTAAGACGTTGCGATGGAATAATGTCTTACGCTACCTTAATTAATATTAATATTTTTAATCATATTAAATATATATTAAAATTAATTATCAAAATTAATTATTGATATAAAATATATATTAAAATATAAAAATAAATTAAATAATATATATTTATATATAAATATATAATAATTGATTATTTTAATAGTTAATTTTAACGTATAAATAATATTTTTATAATACTACATATTAGTAGAACTTTGCATTTAAATTAAGACGTATATTTATCTAGCTACAAAGTTAAAAAAAACAAAGTCAAATTCAGTTGCTGGGTTACGTTGCACCTTAGAAGTTTCGTTGCCCATTGAGCTTGAATTGACTCCAGAATTCAATTTCAAAGTAAGCCTAAATTTCAGTGTCATCTTCTTCTTCTTCTTCTTCTTATTATTATTATTATTATTATTATTATTATTATTATTATTATTATTATTATTATTATTATTATAAACATAAAAAAATTAAAAGTTTATTGGAATAAATAAAAATAATTTTGTTTATCAATTCCGTTTTCTTTCTCTCAACTCAAATTAAACTAGTTCATTTACACCTTTTGCTAATTCTTGCAATAATTTGAGGTTAAAAATTCAGAATATAAGAATATTATTTATGTTGTTATTGTAGCTTTAATTTGAGTTGTAGAAGTGTGAAGGACATTTTATATTTGGTTTGATTATTCTATGAATAATTATTTAAATCAATTTTCAACGATTTTAAAAATAAATATTTTAATTTTAAAAAAAATTAATACATAAATTAATTTTTAAAATTTTACTTTCATAGACAGATCAATTTTTAATTTATTTTTTAATAGAGTAATTATCTAAAATTAGTCTTTAAATATTTTAAAAGCGAATATTTTAGTTTTCAAAAAAAATTAATATACAAATCAATTCTCAATATCTTTTTTTGTCAGACATAACAGTTTCCGTCAATTTTACTTTTACTATATGTCAACCTTTATTATTATTATTAACTTAGCTTTGTGCATGTGAATAATGACACTAGCATATTAATACACTCTTTTCGTTAGAAATAAGTAAGGTGAATAATGATGTTTTGAAATTCAAATTAAAATATTTTTCTTTTAATACAAACATGTTTTTTAGAATAAGACATCTTTTAATTATATTAAATACAAAAATATCAAATAATTTTAATCTTAAAATTTTTTGTAAAATAATCTTTAATAATTTTATTGGACATTATTATTATTATTATTATTATTATTATTATTATTATTATTGAGTGAATATATATATATATATATATAATGAAAAAATTTATCATAACTTTTGTCCGAAAAATATAAAAAATTATGGTATAATATTTTTTTTTGATGAAAGACTGATTTATCTGTTAGAGCAAAACTTTGGGGATTGATTTGTGTGTTAATATTTTTTGAGACTATAATGCCTGTTTTTAAAATTTTTGAGGACTAATTTGTCTGTTGGAGTAAAATTTTGGGGATTGATCTGTGTATTAATTTTTTTGGACTAAAATGTCCACTTTTAAAATTCTTGGAACTGATTTGGGCAAGTCCCTGTAGTTTTACTAAATTTTTAATTAGATTCCTATACTTTTTTTTTTAATTGGGTCCCTATACCAATTATTTTTTTTCAATTAAGTCCCTACTAATGTTAAACACCTAAAAACGTTAGTGAAGTGTAAATTTACTTATTTGCCCATATTCTACACTTATAATTTCTACCCTCCACCACTCCCACCTCGTCCACCATTTCCTCACCCTCCTTCTCCGTCACCACTCTTTCTCTACCAACAAGTTCTCTTTCTATCGTAGCAAATTTTTTGCCATAATCAACACAAATTTAAAACTGACATGATCAAAAGTAGAATTTGTACGATGACATAATCAATTAATTACAAGTAAAATAATTACAAGGAAAACACATAATCAAAATTTATAATCAAAATTTTTTAGCACAATCAAATTAAGCAAAACTAGAAGCAGAATGAAGTAAAAGTAGAATGAAACAAAAACAAAAACAAAAACAAAATGAAATAGATCAGAAGCCAAATCTGAGACGAGCAACAAACAACAACAACGTATGGGAAGGAAGCAATATGTCGGCAATAATAGATTCATATCCAAAAAAAATCAACAACAAAAGTGCAGTCAACATGTAATAGTCCAGACCACCCGCTAGTATGATATTGTCCGCTTTGGTACACAAGGCCTCACGGTTTTGTCTTTGACGATAAGGATGATAGCCGAAATCTCCCACACTCACTTGTCAAAATGCGTCATGCTAGGGAGAGGTATCCACACTCTTATAAGGCATGCTTCGTTCCCCTCCCCAACTAATATGGGACATTACAATCCACCCCCTAAATGAGTCATCCGGGCTCCGGCTCTAATACCATCTGTAACAGCTCAGACCACCCGCTAGTACGATATTGTCCGCTTTAGCACACAAGACCTCACAGTTTTGCCTTTGACGATAGGGATGATAGCCGAAACCCCCCACACTCACTCATCAAAACATGTCATGTTAGGGAGAGGTATCCACACCTTTATAAGGCATGCTTCGTTTTCCTCCCCAACTAATGTGGGACCTTACACAACTATTCTTGATCCAGAATTAACAATTCAATTATACAAATTTCAAATTCCAGAACCACAACAAATTTAAATCACAAGTCAACAAAAATTTTAGATTCTGATTTAAGAACCACCCGCCTGGATGCAAAAACGAGCTCTGGACGCCGACGATTGTACATGGTGGCGAACAAAATTGGCTGAGGAAGACGACAATGTCCACAGCGGCAGAATCACCCAACGCGACGATGGCGCGTAACACATGGCCAGAAACGGCGCCGAGGTCAGTGCTGTCATGAAGGGGAAGATGGAGACGAAGGTGCATAAGATGGCTGGTATGTATGGCGATAGCAAGCATGGAGTGAGAGAGAGAGAGAGGGGGCACCCAACCGCCCTCACGATAGTTGTTCCTCTATATTCGTCATTGAATCACTGTTGGTTTCATACTTGTCGTCGCTGGTCCACCGCTTGCATCCGCCTTCCATAAATCTTTTTTTCATTGGTTCTAATTAGATCTGCAAAAGGTGTGATGGCGGAGATGAGAGAACGAGAGGTGAGAGTCAGCACAAAAGAGGGAGGGCAAAACACATTGAGGGCTAGGGATGGTGAGGGTGAGGGTTTTTAATTAAACCCAGCAGCAAAGCTCAATAAAAATGCAGCAAGTAGGGTTTAGAGTTTCTGAGTCTGAAAAAATGATAAGAGTAATTTTAGAATTTAAAAAATATTGAGGTGTTTTAGATTAGGTTTTTTATGTTTAACTTTAAAATATTCGTTTTTTTTAACAGAATATTTCGTTATATCAGTCTTTTTTTAGACGGTAGAGACTTAATTGAAAAAAATTAAATAATATAAGAATCCAATTAAAAAGAAAAAAAGTATAGAAACCTAATTGAAAATTTTGTAAAATTATAGGAATCTGCAGAGTAATTAAACCTTTATATTTTGTATTTTTTATGTAATAAAATCATTTTGATTATCATTATTGTTAGCCTATTTAAGTATTTATTTATCAATAAATTAAAGCTACGCAGTCAAATAATTTATCGACTAAGTTCCAACTAAGTTAGATATCCGTGTTTCTTTTTTTAATGTGGTCGTCATCATTATCGTCTTCTTCTTCTAATTCTTTTTCTTATTTTTCAAAGACGCCATCCTCCTCATCCTCCTCCTCCTTCTGCACGCTTCTTCTTCAACAACGCTATCGTCATCGTTCTCTTCTTCTCAATGTCTTTTTTCTTTGTTTGATTTTTTCTCCTTCTTTTTTCTTATTATCCTCCTTTATCATCGTCGTCGTTATCGTTGTCTTCATCTTCCTCATCTCTTATATATGTTTAGAAAACTAGAGAATATCAATTTTAACCAACTTGGATTGGTCGAGTGGTCAAGTCACTCGTCTGCTTAAGCAAGTGTCGAGAATTTGAATCTCGCCTTTTGCATGTAGCAACCCATTAACTAGCAGCAGATCCTTAAATAGAGTTCCGATCCGCAACGGATTAGTCATTGATCTGTCGGTATAAGGGATACCGTAGGCAACAAAAAAAAAAAGAGAACATCAATTTTGATTCACAGCACAAAAATTTTAGTGTACAACCCAAATTTTTAAAAGATCACATATCTAAAACATTGACATTCAATTAACAAAATATACGCAATACAAAAAATTTGTTACTTAACACAAAAATATTTAAAGAACTATATGTCCAAAACATTGATATCTAACCAACAAAATACATATAGCACAAAGATTTTGGTATACAACATAAAAAATTTTGTGCTATTTTTGTATGCACAGCATAAAATTTTTTTAAAGATTATAATTGATTCACCAAACCAATAAAATATATTTGCAAAAAAAATTTATATACTATAAGAAAAAAATTTCTGTACTATAGATAAATTTTTTTATGCTATATCAATAAAACTTTTCATTATAAGCAAAAAATTTTGTGCTATGTATATAAATTTATGTGTTATTTCAATAAGTTTTTGTGCTTTTCAACAAAAAATTTTGTATTAAAAAGTACGAAAAAAAGTAAACAATAATACATATACATGTATTTATTTTGTTGGACTTGTCTCAATTTAGTTATTAGCATCACCATTTATTTATTATATATCTCCAATATCCAATAGCAATGACCATCTGAACAATTATTATTAGAAGTATATACCTTTAATTAATATGATTTCTTTCTATAAAATATATAGTTGGTAAAAGAGGTGGCAACTTGTTCACCAAAAATAGAAGTCGGTTCTGCTACCTTTTCTTGAAGGCAATAGCTGAATGTTGAAGAAAGGTATCAATCCTCATCCAGCGTTGAAACTTTTTAAGGCTAATTCAGTTAATTTGGTTGCCTGTTAGAAGATGGTAGAGAATAATTAATCACCTATATTTAGTAAATTTATTTATTAGATTGATTAATGTTTTTACCAAAAGAAATAATTATAAAACTGAATCGCTTGTTAGTTAGCTTGGTTAATTGGTTTTTATATTCATTCATTGTATTTTGATGGTTTTAGTCTCTCATTCTCTCTTATAAAAGTTGGGTGCAAAACATTTTAATGTATATAGAATCCATTAGAAGGAGAAAAAATAAATAAAATAGAGGGATTAGAAGTATACAAAGATTAAAGCATGTTCCAAAAGTGAAGCTAGCTTAGGTTTCTCAGTGATCACACAATGGGAAGCAATTTCAATAATGTTTCCTAATTATAGTGCCAAATCACTCCTCATTATAATGATCTTTTGCTAGATCCTGAAAGATATAAAGTATGGTTTATAATAATCCAATTACAATTAGATTAAATGAATTAAGCAGAAGAGATAGAGAATTGAATTGTAAATGGTGGTGTGATCTCATTTGCATGTGATAACTTGTGAATACAGCATGTCTTAGTTAGTTCCGCCAGCTATTTGTCCCCTCATCCATGCATATTATACAAAGAGAAAGAACTCATCAATAAATTAAAGCCTAACTTGCCATTGCTAACGTGATCCACAAGGTTGCTTATGAGTTATGATTATGAGGCGGCAAAACGGGGCAAAATTTTATAAAACTAAATTTCTATTATCATATTATGACGTAGTAAAGAGTATAATCAAGACAACTATTACATGTCATTATTGCACATTGCAGATTTAACCAAAGTCGTCACTTTTTCATTATTATTATTATTATCGTAGATTCCCAATTGGTAGTTAATGATCACAATTGATTAGTACCTCGGTGAATTTTTTTAGTTTACAACAATGATTGATTAGGCATCTTTTCATTTTTAGTTTAATTTCTTTAATTTAGCAGCTCTATTTATTTAAAGAAAATTCGTTATGATCTCTTGAATCTTACACCTGCAAATTAAAGAGTGATTTTAAAGGTTTTAACTTGTTTGTGACGTGAAAGTAAAATATGTGGCTTCTTCTCTCCCCACACTAAACTTGACTCGCAAACAAAACGGTTACTTCAAAAATACGCAGGCCTACTTTACTCATCCCTGATCGTACCAAAGTTGCGAGAATTGGACCGGTCATTAAACCGGTCATCCAACTGGGTCGAACCGCAGTGATATGGTACACTCCATATGTGCATCTGATTTTCAAGTTGCATAATAAATTCCTTGTAAAGTCGTAATCATATAGTAGTTGTATGTTGGGATTAAAATATTAAATGTCCCACCTTTATCACCAATCAACTTGTAAGATAACACTTAGTCGTCGCGGAGATTATTTTTTTAACCAATAATTAGTTAATATAATAATAGATGAACAAAGATTAAAAAAACAAAAAAAAATAAAAAAAAAAGATAATAGTTACTGATTATTGACTGAGAAAATTGATTCTTTTTTTTTCTATATCATATTTTCTTAGGTTATTTTACTGTTATTATTTTAAGGAAATACGTTTATTAGTAATTCATTCTGACATATTAAATGAAGTATTTATAATCAATTCCAAGTTCTGTACTTTTGTTTAATGTTCTAGACATACCAATAATTGATAACAGGGAGTATACTATGTAATGCAACTTAGTATACTGCGAGTATTAAAATATAATTCAAAAGATTTTATATATAGATTTGACAAACTACTCTAAAAAAAACATGTGCGATATTTTTTTTTATATATATATAAAAAGAGAAGAAATAAAGCCATCCGTTAAACTTATTAATATATAGTAAAACTAAAGATTCTTAGAAGACTTGTAACTGTTAACAAAGCTTTTCTTATTACCACTTAAGTTTCTTCTTAAAAAAATAATATTTTAGCGATATAGGTGATATTAACTTAGTTTTTGAATTATTTTTGGCATTAGATTAGTCTTGAAAGATATGTGTAATGTCCCTTTTTTTGGTTTCCCACGGTATCCCCCAGCCCAGCAGGCCAAGAAAATGTCCCTTTGATCTTTCAAGAAAGTATAATAATGACCAAATGACCTATACATGTACCCAGACACTTAGAATTTATTTGTTTGTTTATTTTATGTCACATGTATATTAGAGAACCAACAAGATGTCATAGATATCTTTCAATATTAAACAATGCCAAAATATAATTATCAAAATTTAAAAAGTAATAGAAAAAATATAAATGTATTTGAGTTGAATAAATTAGAGGGGATGAGGGGAGGGTGTATTACGGGTAGGTTGGTGTGTTAGGCATATGATGGGTGGAGTAGCATTATCAATTGTTGATTACATAAGCATAAAGCATATGCAATAAGCTGTAAGCATATCACAATTAAATATTCATGGAACCGACAACCAAGTTAACTTGGCCATCACCGCATCAACATTAACATTTAACAGTAACAAAGATCTTGCTAACACACTCGCTAAACAACACCAACAAAGGTTATTTAACAAGTACTTTTAACTAATTCCCAATAACAAAACCATAGTACAAGCTGTTGGATTTTTTTTTTTTTCCAATGTCAGCACTGTCGTTTTGAAACATTTGCTTATTATTATTAGTATCTACTAGTATAAAAGATATTTACAAGTTTATTGAGTACAAAACCAATAAGCCATAAAAAATTAACAGATCATAAGACATGATAAAAGAATAACACAAAATATTTCAATTAATCTATCAATAACTCTGCATAATCTGCATGTAAAGCTGTAAATGTACCGATATTTGCCACAACCACATCAATAACTAATAGAATATAGTAAATACTAAAATCAATCACTAACATAAAATATAAAATATATATTAAAAATAAATTAAATTATATATATTTGTATATAAATATATAATTAACCGATCCCACTTAGTGGGACAAGGCTTTGTTGTTGTTGTATATAAATATATAATTATTGATAATATTTTTGATAACTAAATTAGAATCATTCCATGAGATCCCGCTAAATCCCACTGCCTCCTCTATAATAGAATGATTAAAATTAAGAGATTTTTATAACTTCACTAGCTCATCACCACTACACCTAATTTCATTTTCAAAGAAGCAAACAATCTCGGCCTGGAAAAAGGGAGTATTTTTTTTGTAAGATCTCCATCACCATATCTGTTGGAATGATTTGTGACGAAGAGCATGGACTCATTGGGCTGGCCAGAGCCCAATTCTCTTGACAATGCGGTAAAAGGTTGGGATTGAGCATGTTCATATATGTTCTTTTTTGGTCGTGATGTTCAAATATGGTTGGAATAGGTTCAGGCTGGGTGTGGACTTCATTATTGGCATTGGGTATCTAATAGGTGTAGGTGAAACTGTTTTTTGGGACTCGGTGTTGTTTCCATTATGTTGGGCTTGGTTAGAAACTGTGTTTTGGGTTCACGCCTACTACTATTGACCATTAAACTTTGTTGTTTACTGCCATGTACCTTAATGACATAAGAAATACTTCCCTTTTCTAACAAAAAAGTAGCGTCCGAAACGCTAGTTGCTATTTCATGTTATCCTGTGTGAGTTCTTTCTTTGGGCTTGTTAGCCCTGTTTTAATTCGGAAAAAAATCCAGTGAGTAATGAAGAAAACAAGTGCTATTTAACCAAGTTGGTCGTCTTGTGCATGTAACAACTCATTGGCATGTAACAACTCATTGGCCAGCGGCAAACTCTTAAATGGAGCTCAATACCATGGCGAATTAGTCCTTGACTTGCCGGGTTGGGAGATACCGTGGGATACAAAAAAAAAAAAGAAAAAACAAGTGTATTCTGTATTCACCATACTATACATTTAAAGTTGTGCTTCTTTCTAGATATTGTATTTAGTAATCAAAAATAAAAATTTCAGTCCAAAAACACACAATTTCAATCTCTGCCAAACGCTACCTAATATCTCTAATACTTGCCAACGTACTCAGTCACATGTTTCTTTCCACCAAGACATAATAGTCTCCCATTCTCTCTCGAGCCTTTCTCTCATAGTTCCCTTCCCTTTCTTAATCTTTTATGTCTCTATCCCTCCCCGAACTAAAAAAGAAGCCATCTTCTATTGGGATATTGTTGTGGTTGCTACCTTGCTACGAAGCTCTTGGAGTGGGGTCTAACCAGTTCATAATTTTTTCAGCCTAGATTCTTTTTACTCATTCATTGGCTTTCTACCACTTATATTGTTTTAACTGAAATCTGTGTTATTGTTAAATTATAATTGTTTCAGTCTATGGCTTTATAGAGGTTTTGAATAAAAAGTAAGGTTCTAGTTTCACGTTGATCATCCCTTGGCTCATAATTAAGGATAGGAACCTGGAGCACTTAAATATTATCCGAGTCCGAAAGCACATACAAAGATACTCGCAGCAATTACCTACCACTGCTTTCAATTACAGTGGTTTCCCTTCCCAATTCCCATATCAATTAATCAACCGTTTCTTATCTAGCGACCACTAGAAGAGACTCAATTTAATTATAATATTAATAATTAGGTAAATAGAAAAAAATATAAATAAAAAAGGGAAAGAAATGTGGGATGCAATCAGTAGGCAATTGGGATGGAAACCCTATCGACTGTGGATAGCATCCCTACGGTTGTCTGGCCGCTGCCCGATCAAACTAACCGGCCGCCATATCATTCCCATTTCAACGGAAAATGATATCAAGCTGCTAGCTTAATCAGGCTTTCTTTGTACGCACTGACGCTACCACGAGAAAAAAAACCACACATCTGTTTTTCCCCGTGCAAAATAAAATCAGTGCATAAAACCCCAAACATTGAACCAACAAAATAAAATTAACATTAATAAAAATATAAGCTAGAGTGCGGGGGCTCATATCAAGTGTAAAATAGAATGGATCTGTCATAGTAGGGAAAAAAATCCCAATTCGTTCGTATTTAAAGTAGGAACAAGAGAGAAGAATCGAGATGGAAGGAAAAGAAAAAAAGGCTAGTGTTTGATTTGGAAACAAGAAAGCGAAGAGGGAGGTGGAGGAGTATACAAAGAAGAAGAAGAAGAAGAAGAAGAAGAAGAAGAAGTAACATGAGATACCAAAGCCGAAACCACGTTTTTAGGGTTTCGGCGGCACCATTGATTAGGAATTGGAAAATTTTCCCCACTCGAGCCCTCTCTCATTCCAATCACTGCCCCCAGCTCAATCTAGGTGCTTATCGCTTTATATAACGGTGGATCTTTTAGGGTTTCGTTTCCACTTTTTTTTGTTTTCAATTGATTTTAGTTTTTACCTAAAAAAATTATTAATTAATTCCCCCCACCCCACCTAGTCCCTTCACCCAATAATGGTAGAGAATTCACCATTTTTACCATTGGCCACACTAAGATGCGCGCGACGCACGGAAAGAAAAATTAGTATATACTATTTAATATAAATTTAAAAGTGTTATATAATTTATAAATTGATTAAATAATCTATAAATTAATATTAAATTTAAAAATATTGTATAAAGTATTAATTTTGTTATTTGTATATAATTTAATATAATTATTCAAGTAGGAGAGAATATAAAGTGAAATCTTATATATTTTAAAAGATATAAGTATTTAATATTGGAGTCATACAAAAATTACATATTAATTTGTTTTTATTTTTGTATTATTTATAAAATCGAAGTTGAGATAAGAGACACAGATAATATAAAATTAATTTGGTTTTATGTCAGACAAATCTATCACCGAAGCAATATACCTGTTAAAAAGGATGATGGAGATGTATCTTAGTAATAAAAGAGATCTACATATGATTTTATTGATTTAAAAAAAGTGTACGATATGGTGTCAAAGGAAGTCTTATAGAAGGTTTTAAAAAGGAAGAGAATAAGGATCATATATATTCGTACAATAAAAGACATATATAATAAAATTATAACTAGTATAAAGATTTAATGTGGTGTAACAAAAATATTTTTTGTAGGTATAAAATTACACTAAAAATCATCTTTAAATTTATACCTCTTCAAAGAGAGTTGATAATATATATGGCAAAATTAAAGTTCGAAGCAAATCTCAAAAAGAAATAAAGGATTTATGCCTTTTCAATGTAAAGAATTATTCAAAAAACCATCTATATATAGAACCTAGATTTTAACTCAAGCTAATGTCAAATATCACTTAATATTTCAAACAAGTAGAGTTGTTATATGAAGAAGAAAAATGGCTTATAAAGTGTAATATATGTTGCGGTTAAAAAGTTAAAATTTGAAGTTTTAGAAAGTGATTCGGGTGAGTTTTGTAAAAAATAGATTAAGTGATAAATAATTAAGATGAGAGATTCGGGGTAAGTAAGTTTGTGAGAAAAACACTTTTATTAATGACAAATAAACAATATAAGAACTAACGATGAGAAATAGAGGTGAAAAACAAGTGTTGAGACATCCACTAATGTCACAAGAGGATAAATGAGTTTTGTTTAAAGTGGACAGGGGTTGATTAATTACTCTCAACTCTCAAGTTTCAAATGGCCAAAAAAGGAACACATCATCATGTAATTATTTATTTCTCTCTGTTTTCTACAACATATATATCTCATGAATGAAGTCATTGGTAACAATGGTGTTCCTCTGCTTACTCAGGGTTCATTGTCGGATTGAACCAACAACTAGTATTGTACTGCTACTCTACTGCTATCAATTTTAACTAAAACAAGTCATTAATCTACTCAGCTTTCTTATATTTTCTTTACTAAAACAAATTATACATATAGGAAACTACAGTTATATTGAAAATAATCTGTTATTCGAGTTATACTGCTTTGTTTAATTATTTGAAGTTTATCATCTACCAATTTTCTTTTATTTTTTTGGAAGATATACATAGAAACAACTTATAAAACAAAATAAAAATACATATATACGTTTTATGGACCTTTTTCTCAAGAAAAGTTCTGGCATCTGAAAATGCTTTCTTGTTTGATCATCCCCACTATATTTTGTTGAGGTTTTTTGAAGCAATGTTAAAGTCCATGTGACATACAGTATATAGTATGAAAATTTCTTATCTACTCTACAGCAAATCCATTTTTACTCCAAGTTGTGAAGCACTATATGTCTATATATATCATGGTGCTCACACACTCGAGCGCGCGAGCGCACACACATATATTAAACTGACTTTTTATAAATTAAGTATGTATAATAATAGTAATGGTGTTAAGATGATAAATAACATTTTTTATTTTTATGATTTATATATGTTGAAGAGTATTTTAGAGAAGAAAGTTTTATATTAGATTTCTCCTATATTCTCTTTATCTATGGCAAGTACATAGTATATAGTAGATTATATATAGTATATAGTAGATAAAAGAGAGTGTAAATGTTTTTCTACATGTATTTTGTACACCTACTTATGTAGCAGTTCTGCTGAAGTATGTGCTGCTAGTGCTAGTAATGGTCTCTTTTGAGAGGATATGCATCACTGCTACATTTGAGAAATGAAGATTCTTATGATCCTCTAGGCACTTCATACATTTTTTCTCCACAAATCTATAGCTTCTGATGCTCTATAGCTTCTGATGCTCTTAGTTACCTGTTGGACAATAAGACCAAAACCTCAGCAAATATATGTTATGTTGGGTCCATGTTATGTTATTCACAGCATAATGTAACATATATAGTGGATAAAGGACAAGTAAGAATTTCATCTGCAACACAACTAGATGAATGAAGTCTAAAAATACTTACAAGATCAGACCTTCCTTTTGCGCTTGTGAGCCTTCAATTGCCTGATAATGTATTGGATAATTTCTTTCAGTGTGGCTCTCCTTCCCTCCTTCCAGTTCCAAATTTCTGGCACAGTGTACCTTCCACTGGAATTGTATTCTTCTATTTCCATCAATGCATCTGTTACAGCCTTGTATACCACTTCACCGTGCTCATCTCTCAGCAATTTCAGCTTTTCATCATTTTCATCTATTATCTTCTGAAATTACCAAAATTTCTCAAAAACATTACCTTGTCTTCGGTAGCATTCTTAACAATAATCTGACACGATTGAAAATATTGTATACCTGTAAAACACCATTGACCTCGGTTATTTTGAAAGGATGCCAAGCTGAATTCTTCAGATTGTCCTCCCATGATGAACATAGCATGGCGGATATCTCTTGCCATGGTTCATTTGAGTACTTCTGCGAGCACGAATCTCGAAAAGGTTTCGGATCTAATTCTCCCAATCTTTTAATTCCAAGTTGAGATCGACTACAGAACATGTCTTGTAAACTCTACAAGAAAAAATGATAAATAGTATGCATCTAAGATAGTTAATTGTGGCAGATTAATCATGTAAACTTGACTCACTGTATGTGGCAGAATAAGGAGGGATGAAATCTTACATTTATAGATTCTTTACGAGCATCAAGTAGTTCTTGCTTATACTCTTGCTCTTTAACTACCAGGAAACTGTTAAGGTTTTCCACACGCTCCAAATATTCCATTTTGTCCTTCAACTGATTTTGAAAAGTTGTAATTGCAGTGTTTAAATTACCAGCACTTCCTTCATCACTTTCTACATCACTCTGATTGTGTAACTCCCTTCTTAACTGTATGCGACAGTCAAAAGTATAGATTCAGGGAAGAAAGTTTCAACAAAGATAGTAATTTAGATACAATTTAAAGTATTCAATTGTACATTCAGATTAAAGTTCCATCTTTGAGTCACATCTCACATGTAATTGCAAGTTTAAAATCCCTAAGATTCTCAAAATTTTTTTGTCACATTCTCTTCTTCCTATTATCAATAGAAAATACAGATTTTAATTTTAACTTTGAAGATATGGACGGACACAAACTTTAGCTTCTAGGAACCATCTCAGCCAGAAAATGCTATTAAATACTAGTAACTTTGAAGATACTATTGAATGCAAAACAAAAGAAAGACAAAATGCAGAGAATCCGAATTTTCAACCAAGTTATATAATGAAACTGCTACAATACTTGATGGGAATGTTTGATCACAGGAAACCACACAAGCATCCCAAATAATCAACAATTGAAGGATCTGATCAATTGTGACCTTTTGAATCTCCTCAATAAAATTCTTCTGCTGCAGTTCATTCAGGGCCTTACTCTCCTCCAATTGCTTGGTAATCTTCCCATGCTCTTCCTTTAAACATTCCATGTTATGATTCGAATCAACAACCATGTCCTTCATCTGTGGTAAATCTTTTTTTTGGTTTTTTTTGGGGGGAGAACAAAAAAGAAGCATAACTGCATAAGCTTAAAAGAAGAAAACATGGTAAACATATACAAATAAATTCCAAATATATTTTGAAAGCAACTCTCAGTTCAAAATGTTTAAGCCTGTGTATGGGCAACCGTTATGGAAAATTTGAATAATTCTTCCTTCTAGGGATGGGAGGCTCCTTAAGCTAAAGAAAACTAAGAACTACGAGAACTACACTAGTTGGCTAAATATTTTCTTCTTTAATTCATTCACTCTAAAAGGGTTGCATATATAATAACATAACAGACTGTTGAACCTTCTACCCTACCTCTATGAGTCTATGACATCTCAAACATACCCTAAAACCTTTTCAAACAATGACATTTGACACACACACACATTTTTCAATATTCCTTCCTCCTAACAACAAATTTAGGAGAAAATGAGAAATAAATGTGTCACATAAGAGATATTGAGGGCAGTTTCAAACCAAAAATCAAGTATAATCCATGTAGAATTTGCAAATAGAAGTGCCAGTGCCCAGTAGATTGAAGAATATTTTTTACTTTCCAGCAAGTTTTCCAAAACAAAGGATGATGATCCATCACAAACACATTTCACCTATACCAGAATATAGAATACCATTGCAACATCCCTCACGGGGCTCATCTTTGTCGTTCTTCAACTTCTCAACCATGCTCAAAGCTTCATTGTACTTGCATTCCATTTCAAGCAGACATCTTTCTTTGTAATTAGTTTTCTCTGTAAGCCTCATGATGAGTTTTTGCAAACAGTCAAGTGTGTCACTATGTTTACACTCCATCTCGAATAGCTTGTGATCCCTCTTGTCAATTTCATTCTGAAGGCTCACTATGATCCTTCTTAGCTTCATCAGAGTCTCTTCACAACTTTCACTCTTCATCATTTGCAAACAATTCAGAGTGCCTACATTTGTGGGAGAAAAAAAAATCAGTTACTTCTTTCTGGATCAACTAGGATTAGGAGTTACTGACTTAGAGCAGAGAAACAAGATGGCCAATACAACTGAAAGTTGCGAACTTTCATCAACATGATGCAGAAAAAATTTGGGGTTTCTATATGAAAAGAATGAATAGTAGTACTACCGCAACACTTACGAGTAAGAAACAATAAACAGAGTCAAGCGGTCAAAGAGTAAAGAAGGAATGTAGACATCATCAACAAAGAAAGAAGAAGATGAAGAAGAAGAAGAATGGGGTTGAGGAGATACAAAACCTGAAAATGGAAAACTGAAACTTGGTTGTGTTGGGAAGTGTCACAACTCACAAACTTGAAGGAATTTTGTTTTAGAGCAGAAAAATGAATGCTGGTGCACCGGCATGGCTTTCACATGCAAACTTAAAAATATAATCCTTTATTCATTTTTTTAAGTACTTAATTTTGGCATGGTATTATTGTAAAAATGTAAATTATTAGGTAATTAAATTCATATATCATTTTTAAATAATTTTTATAATATAAATCAACAATAATTTTAATTATCCAATGATATATCATTAAATAGTAATGCCCAAAAAATATATTAACAAAACTATCTATTCCTTTTTTTACTTTAATATGTATATAAAAGGCTTTATATCTTGAAAAAAAAAATACTCATCTAGTCATCTGTATGCTACCCCAATATATATACTTATTTTTATAATTAAAGATTTATTCTATTTTATAATTGATGTTTATTATAAAAATCAGTCATCAAATATATTAATTATATAAAATATATATTAAAATAAAAATATATTGTAAATATATTGTAAATATATATATATATATATATATATATATAAAAACACACATAACACAAAAATACATAATACCTATTTGGTAATAGATTTTTTTTATGAATATATAATATTTTTTTAAATAATTTAATAAGAAAGTTGATATAAATTATACAAAAAAAGCCTACACTAGATATTGAAATATTATAGCTTAAATCTGTACTTAGACAAGAATCTTTATTTAAGTAGTATAGACGCTCTTTTTTAAGATCGGCCAGCAAATAAATTTTAGCTCCATTGTATGAGGGTCCTTTGAAATTATGTCCAATTGCAGCAAGACCATCTAAGGCAGATTGAAAGTAAGGTGATTTTATTACATTGAAAGTAATATGCGCATTAACGATCCATTTAGTATGCTCCAACTTAGTCTTGTGCATAATTTTTTTATTGGCCAAAATACTTTTTAAAGTCAATTGAGATCTTGGAATAGTCTTTCCCTTTAAATAACTTCTAATTTGTATAGCAAGAATAACTCTTCTCTTTCTTGTACTTGTATTTTCACGCCATAAGACTACTTCTCAATTTTTTTTCCATCTTACTTTTTTATTTTCCACCAAAACCCTTTTGAATTGAAATTCAACCTCTTCAATGACTTTATTACATACTTTAATTTATCTAAAAAATTTGGTAAGGTGATATTTTATTTTATATATCTCTTTCTATTATAAGTATTCAAACAAAAAATACATATATATTGTGCCTTATGATTTTTGTCATACTCAAGTTGGATCAATTTTTCCTCAAAAAAATCCGTTTGAGATTCTTGAATAGCATTATCTTGTGACGATTGATTACTTTGTAGTTCTTCCATCTAAATTATATATAATATATAAATTAGTAAAATAATTCCTCAGCCATTAAAACCTATAATCCAAAATTAAACTTATCATTGTTTTTGAAAATTATATCAAAATTAAACTTATCACAATTTTTGAAAATTATATCAAAATGAACTGAGAAACTGAAATAATTCATATAATTAACAAAATAAAAAAATTAATTGAAAAACTAAAGAATTCACTGTGGCATAGAGAATAGAGAAGGCCTAGAGTCCACAGCGATAGAGTGGGATGCTCGGTAGGACAGAGGCGATCGACGATAGAAGTTTCAAACCGACCAGCAGACAACGATGACGACAAAAGTTTCAAACCGACCTTCTGATGATGACAGAAGCTTTGAGTAATGAGGGTGACAACTGTTGGTGGTCACTGCCAGCCTCGATAGTGGTAGGGATGGTGGAGGCATTTCTTCTAGTCGTTGTTGAAAAATAGGAAATTAGGGTTGGAAGGGAGAGGGACTGGCGTTCGTGATTTCATTAAGGCTGCGTTTTTTTATTATCTTTCAAATACATGGACACAGACACAAATACACAAAGAGACATATATATAAAGATACACAAATTTTTTATTGTGTTTGGTGATATTGGACAAGACATACCACTATAAACTAAATATCAATTTTACCTATATATTATCACCAATGGAATAAAGATAAGAGTAAATTATTAAGGATAAAAGAGTAAATATTTGTGTCTTATTCAATGTGTCTCACTGTCTCATCTTTTTTAAAAGACATTAAATACATGTATTTTATGTATGTTTGTGTGTCAGCGTGTCTTTCAAAAATCCATATCTCAGCAAACAACCAATAAATATGTACCACCATATCTATGTATTAGTGTCTGTGTTCATCAAACAAACGCAGCAAGGGATTGGATTAGTGAATTTTTTTTCTTTTTCTAAGCGTTAAAACGACAGCGAATTACAAAATTGGAACTTTAAAAAATCTAGACCAGTTTTTAAACCTATTTTTGCAGAGGACAATTCTAAAATTCAACGAAACCGACTAAATAATCAGTTCACAATTAATTCGATTAAACCGCCTTATCTGATCTAATTTTTAGAACCTTACTTATAAGTGATTCATCGTCTCTTATATTTACAGGGCATTTTTAATCAATCACTTGGATAGCTTTTAAATATGGCTTATGTTATTTATTGCCAGAAAGAAAATGGATTGCACGGATTATTTTGTGTGTCTATTTGATTCTCTTTACATTAACCTTTATAATACCATTGTTTGAGTGCACGACTCGTAATGCAAATGTTCAGTCTGTGTGTGTGGTTTTTTTGTTCCTAACGAGAAAGAATAAGTGAAGGGCAATTGAGTTTGACTGTTAATTTGTAAAAATGCATATATAATTCACGATTTTACTAAGAAACGACCTTTTTTAAATCTATAATTAACTAACAAAATAGAAAATGAATAAGGATTGAAAGTTTGGTCGTTAATATAGAGAATAAATTGTAGCCAAAAAATAGTGCCTAATCTTTTTTCACTTATTTAGCACACCAAAAATGGTTATAATTTTGCATATCAATCAATGCATTATATTGCAGTGACCATTCTTTTTTTGGAGTAGTGAAATGAATTACTAACCTCAGGAAATACGTTAAATAACCTCTGTTAGAACATCATATCGTATTAACCGATCATCCCAAAGACCCGAACCAGATAAAGTTAATCTTATGACTACTTTAAATAGAAGAATAATTTGAAATATTACTCAATAATCTTAGGAAACAAATACTAAAAAAATATACTTAATTTTGCAATCTAAAAAAAAATTAGCAAGAGACTAATTAGTTTCACCATCTGAAAATTGTAATACTTGTCGTTGAGCAAAGTTTCTTTTGGGTCATAATCGCTGAACATAGTTGGAGCATGACCATTGACCAAGAAGACAAGAAGCATGGGAAAGGCAATGATTACCAAAATGGCAACAAGACAAATAAAGGGACTAACGGGAGAAAAAGGAATATTACATCTATGTCATTCACATGGCAGAGACAGCCCAAAAGGCTGCCGCAACGAGTGCAGTTTCATTCTCGTGATTCGGCAAGATATGCCCAATGAAGCATAAAGTGTCAAACGAAATAAATTGTTTACAAATTTCATAATTTACTTAGAACCATAAACAACCAAGTGGTGTAGCAGCCCTCCTCAGTCCTCCCAGTGTTGATGCATGCAACCTCTCTTAGAATGCAATATGTTAAGTCCTGTAACCAAAGCCAACCTTTCAGCAATATAATCCAAATTAACTTTATGAATTCTATAAATCAACTAATAATTTCTTGAGAAAATATGAAACCTGGTTGGTTAGTCACCAGGAATATCTAACCAACACATCGATCAGCCTTTAAATATCTTGCTTTCTTGGTTGTAGCTATACTACTCGAGAGGGGGGAAAGAAAAAAATAGCAACCTAAATAGATTGCATACCAATATTCACTTCATCCTCATCCTCCTCGCTTTCGTTTTTGTGATCTCCAGTTTTGTATCAGAAATTCTACTCCTTCTTCTAAAGTTGCTCTCCTTCCCTTTGCATAGTTCCATATTTCTGAGATTATGTAACGCCCACTAGGATTATAGGCATTTATCTCGGTCAAAGCTGCCACCACTGCATTGTATGCTCCTTCACCCATCTCATTTTTCAGTCCATTCAGCTTTTCATCATCTTCTTTTATAATTTCCTGAAATGAAACGAAGGCACACCTTTTCAATCTAGACTAAAAGAGTCTAAGAGCATAAAATCATGCGGAAAAATGTTTAACAATGTTTAACAAGGACACACCGTTTCTTTCCCATCAATTGTGATAACTTTGAATGGATGCCAATCTGGGTCCTTCAAATACTCTTCCCACAACGAACAGAGTTCTGAAGCCCTCTCTTCAGCCTCTTCCTCATTGTATCTTCTCGTAAAAAATTCAAGGAACGGTTTACCGTCAAGTTGTCCCATTCTCTTTACACGAATATTGCCCTGAGCTGGTAGCTCTTTAAGGCCCTGCAAGACACATATTATAAATTAATTCGGATTTAATACTGAAGAATGCACCTAAGACAAACTTTTTTAAAAAATAATGGTGAATGTTCATTAACATAATTTCAATGATGAAATAGTGCAACACGTGAACTACAAATATTCACGATAGTTAGGTCTCTTAAGCACAGGTCAGTTAGGTGAAATACTCAAATAGTGATCAAGAAATCTTTAACCCGAGCCTTACTACTCTGAACAAACAAAACAGGAACCACTGGGGAGGAATTCACATGTATATTTTCTAAGCACTTTTCATTTCTAGCATTGTGGGAGGGGAAGACAGGTTTTAATCAATCAATGAATTTCAATTTCAGACCACATAACACTGTGAACAGGCAAGCATAATTAATTAATTATCATTAAAAGCACAATCGGCTAGTAAATGAAATATGAAAGAGCGGTAAAACACAAATTTAAATAATCACTACCTAGAAAGGGAAGATATATCTGAAAAAATATACTTACCTCCACCAATTCTTTTCGAGCTTCTTGCAACTCCTCATTACTCTTACGCTCTTTAACGATTAGTGTTTGGTTCAATGCATCTATGTCTTGAAGTGATTGTTCCTTTTCTCTTAAATCCATATGTAAATCATCTACTTTCTTCAAAACTTCTGCATCATCATCATCTTCCATGTGCTTCAACACACTTAATGATCCTCTAAGTTGCTGAATCTCCAATTCAAGCTTTTGTTTCATATCCAATTGTCTTTCAAGCTGAATGATTTTAGCATGGAGTTCTTCTTTTTGCTTCTGAAAGATAGATGTACAAATAGCATTAATACTCGTTGTGGGAAGAGATTAAGTTTTGAAAGCAGGTAACACAACCTTTTGGTCTTCAGCCAATTTCAACACTTTTTCATCAGCTTTCTGTTGTTCTATAGCAGCCATCTGAAGAGAGCTATTTCTCAATGTATTCTGAAAAGACAAAGCATGGCACCAAGTTATAAAATTATAAAAATGAAAATAGAAACCAAAACTTCTACGCCCTTCTTATGCAGACTATTACATTAAAGGATGTCAATAACAGCAGGAGCAAATTAGGTCCAAATTTTGGTTTCCAGAATCCTTATGTGAGGTCTTCGATGGGAGTAAAAGAAAAATTTAAAAAGACAAAATCTGGTGTTGCATAAAAAAATTTTTAGGCACACAACTTTATGTTTGTGACTCTTATCCCCTCTCTATTCTGCAATTTTCAAGTGAATAACATTAACATAAGATCACTGGAAGGAGTTCATAATCTTAATCACTTTCCAGAAATTACCATTCTACAATAATGTCATCCTTGGTTGCTAACCCCTTACTCAAAGGCCCAAAACATTAGAAGTTTGGAATATCAATCATCTGGATAATTGCCATAAATCATTTCTCTTAAAAGTTCAACAAACTATTACATAGATGTGCATAAATTGTTTTACATCTGACACCAACACACAAAAGCCCATCAAGCTTCGAGTGAGAATAATGCATATGTGCACCTTGTATTGAATTCTTAATTCTTTCCTCTTTTTTAAGTATGAGGAAAGCAAAAATCATAGAAGTTCCAGTACTGTAACATAATTCAATCCAATAATAATAATAATAATAATAAAGAACTGTACCATAAACATAAATCATCTCTCCAAGACACAAAGTTGTTAACGGCACGCAAATGAATTTTGTTTATCACAAATGAAAAGTCCAGGCATGTGAATGGCTCTATAACTAACAACATTACAACCTAAATTGAACATGAACAATATTTTATTCTATTATTCTTAATTTCAATCACACCATGCTAGAGAAGATGCAGCAAAAATAAAGAAAACACTATACATACCTCCTCAATCTCTTCTGCCAACTTCTTTCTTTCACTTTCATTATGCGCCTCACGCTTTTCCAGTTCGACTTTTCGCAACTCCAGCTCACTTTTCTGAGATTCTAGTTGCCACTTAAGCTTTTCGTGATCACTAAAGATCCTCTGAAAGTGATCCCTTGCACTTGATTGTATCTTCTTTATCTCTGAATACAAAATTAGAATCTTGTGATAAACCTTGTTACAAACATACCAACATATTAAAGTAACAATGTTAGCTCCTATGGTACAACCACCACAACA
This sequence comes from Arachis hypogaea, assembly GCF_003086295.3. Taxonomy (NCBI): domain Eukaryota; kingdom Viridiplantae; phylum Streptophyta; class Magnoliopsida; order Fabales; family Fabaceae; genus Arachis; species Arachis hypogaea. The sequence continues at coordinate 130,158,756 of NC_092038.1, forward strand.
ATGCAAGTAGTAGGTGGCAACTGAATTGGCGGTTTGCTGACTTGGATCCCTCCAGACCCCAGGGAAAAAACCATCAATAAACAAAGAAAATGAAAAAAAAAAAAAAAAAACTCAAATTGTGATTTAATTGTCATCCAGAGACTGCTACACTGCCAGTTATTTTGTAATCAAAGTACCAGTTACAACACATAGTTGGCCTTGTACAACAAAACAAATAAATGAGAAAATGAAAACCACAAGAAGTCAAGCTAAAGTAGAGACAAGTAACTTTGGCCCAATATAACCGCATACCTTCATTATAAGCTTGAATGAGCTTATCTTTTTCCTCCATTGCCATGTCCATTTTGAGCGTTGTCTCATGGCATCTTACTTCTATCTCTTGTAAGTGTTTGTTCTTGACCTGAATAATGTTAGTCAAATTGGACACAAGTTTATCCTGCCTTCGAGCTTCTTCCTCCATCAGTTCAGATATGGTTTTGACATCCCCCATCTTTCGCAGATTTTCCCCAATGATATTGTTGGCGTTATAGTCATCTGCTCGGGCTACCCATGCATAAAGACCAGACTTCTGCTCAGACTTAGCAAACCAATCTTTTTTCCCATGATGATCTGTTTCATATGCCCTTTCAAATGCCAATGCATTATCAAACCCTGGCCAGTTTTTATTGAACTCCACAAGAGCGGTTCCAGAGTGACCCCGGAAATTCCATAGAGGATTGACTCTAAACGGATTAAAACCCCTGCTTTTGTACTCATCCCTCAGCTTGGAACCACTTGCACCAACACAGCGTCCATCTTCTGCCCGTCTAGTAGGAATATTAACTACAATTCCAATCCAAGGCCACACAAACTGCTCATCAGAATTAACGTCATGTTTGCCTTCGTCCACAGGTTTTGATGGAACATTCACGGCCATAGCATCCTTCTCCAAATATTTCACCAAAGCCAAATGATTAGCCTTCTCTCTTGCCTTTCTCTTTTGTGAGCTACTCTGACCCACCCCAGAAGCATGTTGAAGGAGTTCCTTGTACAAATAATCCCGTTTCCTCTTTTTAGGGCAGAACGGGCAAGTGTAAGTCTCATCCGAGGTTTTCACATCATGGGTTCCATTTTGCAGTTCTTCATAAAATTTATCTTCGTATTCAGTGATTTCAGAGTCACTTATATCAGTATCCTCATCAGAGCTCTGAGCCATAACAATTTCTCCCAGGAAAAATTATTACAATACCTGAAAGGCAAAAACTTGATATTAACATCGCCATTTTCTTGCTGAAATACAGATTAATCCAATTCATTTTCTAAACATTTTGATCCTAAGAGAAACATTCAAAACAAATATCCCAATCACTTCGCTCAAAAGGATCCCATATCATGCTATGTTAAGCTGTCTGTTAAAAGTTAGTTGAACATGTTAGTTAACCAATTGGCCAATCAAAATCTAAACGCTTCGGAGGTCAGTGCTAGGAATGCATTTTCACAAACATTTGGTGTAATACCCTCCATTTACCCAAAACAAAAGATCAAGCATGAACATGCACAACACGTACCCAATTATTCAAATATGCGTGAAGAAAACATAATGCAAAATTGCAAAGCACATGCATGACAAGAACCGGAGCGTGGGAGGGATAATCCAAAGCGAGGAGAATTGAGAAATTGAGAGAAATATGAGCTGAATTGACCTGAAGAAGAAAATGGAAGGTGCTCCCGGAAGGTGAACTCTGATGAAGGGAAAGTGTGAGGCTAAGGATCTACATGAGAAGAAGAAACGGTGAAGAATCGGAGGTGAAATTGGGGGTTGTTTGACGCTCCCAACAATCTTCACGGGCTCTACTCGTAGCACAGTGGCCACTGCCCACTGTCACTCATCTCTAGGGTTTGGAAATCGGACAACACACGCGCGGAGTTAGCGCGTGAATTAGAGATGAACGATTTGGCACAAAATGTGCAGTGTGGCTCGGCTAATTGGACTTGCTGTACTCTGCACCCAATTGCACTCAAAAACAAAACCATTAACCAAGTCCATTCTTAAAACAATTTTATAGCGGGGTTAATTAATGGAGATCACTTTAATAAAGATACTACAAATATTTTTTTTAAAGATATTTATATGTGTCATATTATTATTGGACATTTTTATTAAATTGATTAATAATTTATTTTTAATAAATCAGAATAAAATCGATTTATTATAACAACAATAATAAATCCAATTGTCTGTATTATAATTATTAGATCCGATTTGATCCGATCGAATTACACAATCTAAATTGAATATCTTTCAATTTTTTGATAAAAAAACAAATATATCTTTGACTTTTTGTTTTGTAGACATTTGAGTCTCTAAAAATTTAAAAATACAATTAGATCCCTAAAAATAGGTTTATTGTTATTGTTATAAAAAAATCAATTTTATTCTAATTTGTTAAGAAATTCAAAAATAATTGATTCATTAATACGTCCAATAATAATGCGGCACGTAAGCATCTTTACAAAAAAATTATTTTACGTATCTTTATGAAAACATCCCCTTAATTACTAGGCGTACGATAAGTTTATTATTAGTAAAAAATATTAAAAATATAATTGTTAACTTCTAAAAACTAAGGTAATAAAAAAAGAGCAATACATTATTAAATTTATATTTAAATAAATATCATAATTCAATATACTTTAGATATTTAAAGTTATACATATGTTATTATATTTTATTTTATTTTAAATCATTTTGAATCTCAGGCTAATTATATATCTAAGTTTTTTTAGTAATTAAGCCTAATTAAATGGACCTAAACTCAATAAAAACCGCTTTTATTATACCAGTGTGTAAATACGCACTTCACTAATGCAAACTCTTTGTCCTTCTTTTTCTTTACGTTATTCTTTATTCTTCTTCATATTTCTCCATCATTATCTTGGCATTTCTTCTTTTGTTGCATTCCTCCTTCTTTTTCTTTGCATTTCTCCTTCTTCTTCGCGTGTTTTCTCCCAATCGTCATTCTTTTATCACTGTTGTTGTTGCTGCATTTTTTTCTCCTTTTATTTGAGGTTCATTTGGATTCAAAAATGAATTCGATGTATTTTTATTGATGATTGAATCTTTTTTAGCGCTTTTTTAAAATTGAACTAATTTCGGTTCATTTGTGTGTTAATTGAGGTTCACCTGATGCTGCTGATAAGTATTGACCAAGTTTTTTCTTCTTTAAGTAATTTCGTTTTATTTCTTAATTTAATTAAGGTTCATTTGGATCTAGGAATGAATTGGATGTGTTTTTGTTGATGATTGAGTTTTTTTTACTATTTGTTCAAAACTGAACTAATTTTGGTTCATTTGTGAATTAATTGAGATTCACTTGATACTACTGTTAAGTATTGACCAAGTTTTTTATTCCTTAAGATTTCGGTTCATTTCTTAGTTTATTTGAGGTTCATTTGAATTCAAAAATGAATTCAATGTGTTTTTGTTGATGATTAAGTCTTTCTGACTACTTGTTCAAAATTGAACTAATTGAATGGAATGGAGTGGAATCTAATGAAATTGAATAAAGTGATAATGAATAATTTTATTCTTCTTTGCTAAAATATTTGGTCAATACTTATGAGGAGCATTAAGTGAATCTCAATTACAAATGAACCGAAATTAGTTCATATTTGAACAAACAATTAAAAAGACTCAATCATTAACAAAAACACGTCGAATTCATCTTTGAATCCAAATAAACTTCAATTAAACTAAGAAATTATTTAAAGAATAAAAAATTTGGTCAATTCTTATCAGTAGCATCAAGTGAACATTAATTAACATACAAATAAACCGAAATAAACTAAGAAATGAATCGAAATTATTTAATGACGGTGTCAAAGAAAATTAGTACTAATAAAGATGTTAGCAAAATGTTGGTATCATTGATGACAACAATAACAAAAAAGGAAAAAAAAAGAAGATGCAACACTGGGAGACGAGAAGAAGAAGAAAAAAAAGAAGAAGAACTTGTGTGCGCGAATTTAGAAGAAGAAGAATATGAACGAGGAGAAAAAGAAGAAAGGAAGAAGAATTTGCTAGTGCGAATTTGAAAGAAGAAGAAAGAGAAGAAGGAAGAGAATAAGAAAAAATCAAGGACACGGATTACACCTTATCAGTGTGCCTACTATTTAACTTTAGCTTATTGGTGCATCTGATAAAGAGAACCGATGAATTTTTTTGATTTTTTAATCTAACGGTAGAGATCATCTTATTATTTATCCTTTTTAATTGATTAATGAATATTTTTTGTAGATTTTATATTATAGGAGTTACTTTAAAAAATTAATTTTTTACTAATTATTGTTATAGATCTAATATCTATTTGGATTAATAATTTAATATAGCAAAAATTTATGAATTTGTAAGTTTAAATTAATTAGAGTTAATTATTCTATTTGAAATTAAACTAAAAAATTCGATAAAGTCTAAATTATAAATTCTAAATAATTAATAAAATATTAATTTTTTATAACATCTTAATTAATAAAAATATTAATTTTTACAATATCTTAGTGTGATTAATACTTTAAACAATTAATCATTTTTCATAACATATTACTATAATTAATAAAATTAATCTAACATAATTATTAATTTTTCATTAATAAAATTACTCAAAACAATAATTAATTTTTTAAATTATGTTACTATAACTTATAAAATTATACTAAAAAAATATTAATTTCACATGATATTTTATTAATTATAATTAAATAATTTGAAGAATAATTTTATTAATTATATAGTAAAATATTATGTAAAATTAATATTTTTTTAAAATAATTTTATATGTTATAATAATATAATTTAAAAATTTTAAATTTTCTTGTAAGTTTATTAATTATAATTATATAATATAAAAAATTAATAAATTTATAAAATAATTTTATTAATAATAATAATATATCATAAAAATTTATTAATTATTTAAAGTATTAATTATATTAAGTTATTATAAAAAATTAGTATTTTTTAGATTAATTTTATTAAATTTTTTGGTAACAAAATTAAAACAAACAAACAAAAAAAACATTAATATACAATAATAGGATGATCTCTACCGTTAGATTAAAAAACAAAAAAAAATCCAACAACTCTCCTTATTAGACGCACCAATCAGCCAAAGTTAAATAATAGGCACATTGATTAGTCAAATACACACGGCGCTTGAAATTCGTGTCCAAGAAACAAAGAAAGAATAAGAAGTGCGTAATTTAAAAAAATGTTATAACAATTTGGTTAAATTTATTAAATATTTTACTTGAATGTAAAATTTTATTGTATGAATTTAATCGGGTAATTAGATTAGTTCAGATTTTTCGATCCTATAATCAATATTCAATTTAGTTAAGGTCAGAATTTAATCGAGTCTAACCATATTATATATCATTATTCGATAAATATAAAATCGACGTAATCAAATTGGTTTTTATTGAGCAACTGGAACCTTGTGAAGACCTCAGTTGAAGATTGGGTGAAAAAGGTGTTTGTGGATCATGCAGAAATAAAGAAGGTTAATAATACCTATATTTCTCTGATTCCGAAAAGGGAGGTTCCTGAGAATTTTAGCCACTTTCGACCTATTGGATTGTGTAACGTCTCTTATAAGATAGTTACTAAAATTATATCCAACAAGTTGAAAGAAGTCATGTCCAAACTCATAAGTCCTGCTCAGTGCAGTTTTGTCCCCGGGAGGCAAAGTGCTGATAATATTTTGGTGGCACAAGAGGCTATACACTCTATGAGATATAAGAAAGGGACTTCTGGTTATATGGAAATCAAGATAGATCTTGAAAAAGTTTATGACAAGTTGAATTGGAGATTTATCCAGGATACTCTTCAGGAGGCAGGTTTGCCGCAGAATTTGACCGATTTGATAGTGAGTTGCTATTCGTCTGCAAACATGAATGTATTATGGAATGGGACTCATTCGAATTCTTTCGTTCCTTCTAGGGGTATCCGACAAGATGACCACATGTCACCCTACTTATTTGTGTTGTGTATCGAACGGCTATCACAAATTATCACAATGACAGTTAAGCATAATATCTGGGAGCCAATCACTCTAAATAGGGGAGGTCCGAAGCTGTTACATTTATGTTTTGCTGATGATATCGTTCTATTTGGGAAAGCATCAATGGAGCATGTGGAGTTAACTCGCGGTATTCTTGAGCTGTTTTGTCGGTGTTCTGTTCAAAAATTTAGTTATGACAAGTCTTGCGTCTACTTCTCTGAGAATGTGAATTTTAGTCGTAAGGGGCACTGAGTGAAGCCTTAGGTATGCGACTAACTTCAAACTTGGGCAAATACTTGGGTGTTCCTCTCCTCCATGGCTGTACTAAAACTGAGGACTTTCAGTTTATTATTGATAGGATGATGAGTCGGTTGAGTACGTGGAAGGCTCGTAATCTCTCTCTGGCAGGCAGAGTTACCTTGACCCAATCGACTCTAGCTTCAATTCCAACCTATATTATGCAAACCATGAGAATTTCCTTGAGGGTTTGTGATAAGATTGACAGTATATGCAGGAGCTTCGTTTGGGGAGGTAATAACTCTGGTAAGAAAATCCACTTACTTAGCTGGAAAAAGCTATGCTCTCTGAAGAAATCTGGAGGCCTGGGGTTTAGATCCGCCAGAATGATGAACGATGCAAATCTGATGAAACTGGCCTGGAAGTTAATTCATAATAGGGATTCTCTCTGGGTACAGGTCCTCTGCAGTAAATATAGGTGTGGTGATAATACCATCCCTTTGATGAAGCCTCTTCAACGTATGTCTAACGCTTGGAAAGGTATCTCTCACATTTGGAAACAATTTGAGAGGAACCTTATCTGGAGGATTGGTTCAGGTCAGACCGTGGATTTTTGGAAGCATCATTGGATCCCAGGTGTTCATTGCTTGATGGACTTTTCCCAAACAAAGGTAACATCGAACATGAGAGATGAAAAAGTCTGTGACTATGTGGTGAATAATAATTGGAATTATGACCGTATCGGTTACAATTTGGGGGATGATTGGCTCTCCATCTTTGCCTCTATTAAGCCACCAGAAGTGGAGTTAGGTGAGGATTCGATTGCTTGGATGCTAACACCGAATGGGGTGTTCTCCATAAAATCAGCTTGTTCTGCCCTTGCCTCCCCTGCTAGTTCTGAGAATGCGAGCCTTTTTACTCGGATATGGAAGTTGAAAGCCCCTCAAAGGCTTCGTAGTTTTTGCTGGTTGGTAGCCAATAATGTACTTCTTACGAATGAGGAGCGTGTTCAGAGAAATATAGCTCAGTCTGCTTTGTGCGGTGTTTGTGGCAGCAACTCAGAATCTTTGCTCCATGTCTTGCAGGACTGTCCAGTCGCATATAGAACATGGAAGAGCATTGATGACAGGTTGGATGCGGAGAATTTCTTCACCAGACCTCTTATCCCTTGGTTGATGGAGAACTTATCTTTCCAATCTCCTTTCAAAGGGGTTCCGTGGCCCCTCCTCTTTACTAGTACCTTAAACTTCCTGTAGTTTTGAAGGAACACTTTTGTCTTTGACAATGATAGAGTCCCAAATGAAAGCAAGATTCATGAAATAGCCTAGTATATGGCACAGGACTATCACAGGGCGCATTCTGAGTCTATGCGATCTAGGAAAATAGTGGGGACTTTTGCAGAGAAGCTCATTAAGTGGCAGCCACCTCCTCCTCCTTTTATCAAGCTGAATTCGGATGGCTCAGTTAGTAAGAATGGTAGAACAGCTTGTGATGGTATCCTTAGAGACAGCAATGGTCAGTTCTTAGCTTGCTATAGTGCGAATTTGGGTGCACGCACTATGACTGCAGCTGAGTTTTGGGGCATACTCTTCGACCTTGAACTAATCATTAACTTAGGACATTCCCATGTTGAAATTGAGGTTGATTCAGCGGTAGCAGTGCAGCTATGTTCTCAGGATTTGGATAACCTACATGCGGTAGGAACTCTTGTATCAACAATAAAGATCAGGTGTAACAGACTCAGCAGCTGGACTCTTCACCATGAATTCAGGGAAGCAAACTCTTGTGCTGATAAATTGGCATCTTTTGATCATAGTTTAAGATATGGTTGTCATTTCTTTTTTTCATTACTACCTTGTATTTCCTTACATTTTTTTATTGATGCTGTAGAAACGGTTCACTCCAGAATAATTTCTGGTTAGTTTTCTCCTTTTTGGGCGTTTAGCCCCATTGTTAATAAAAAAAAATTGATTTTTATTGAATAATATGATTACCCACATATGTAAACATCCCGAATCTTCCTAGTAATTATTTATCATTATCAGAGAGAGAAAATGTGAATGAAATAAAGGTTGGAATTGTTAATAAACTCAACAATGCTATATTGGAAGCAGCTGAATTTTCCTCAGTAACCATTTAATTAGGGTGCTAGCTATGTAGGCCTGAATCATGTAGAGTAACCATTAAGAGCTTACACATGCTATGATATTCACATAGTTACCAAAAGATTGAGGTTTGTTTCTTAGAAATTTTTTAGGTCTTTCTCACATTTAGCAATGTCCTAAAAAACCTAAAAAATTAGCCTCAATTTTGTGCATCTTGCCGAAATACGAGGCATTGGGTGTAAAGTCGTTTATTTATTTTTTATGATCAATATAACATTTATATTAAATTTAGATGGGGTTAATTAAAAGAGAGAAAGTAATTTAAAGAGTATTTAACATTTTTAATAGCAAAACTAGTGTATGTTCCTGTGTCCTACACGGGATAATACATAAAATTATATAAAAATTTTTTATTAAAATTTAAATAAAAAATATACATAATTATTATTATAAATATTTTACAACTTAAAAATATTAAAAATAATTAATATTTATTTTAGTCAATTTAAATTTATTGAATGGTCATCTCATTTGCCCGCCTAAGCAAGTATTTGGAGTTTGAATCTCGCCTTGTGTGTAGCACAATCCATTAGTTAGCAACAGACCCTTAATAAATGGAGCATCAATATGTGGTGGATTAATTCTCGACTTACCAAGTTAGGAAATCCATAGAACAAAAATTGTATTTGTCTTTAAAATAGATTAATTTTTCATTAATAGAAATACTTATGAATTTTTGTCTTTGTTGAAATTTACTTGGGACAATTTTATTTATTACTATCGTATTCATTCTTGAAATCAAAACAATATGATCAACATTATTACTTGTTAAAACTTCACATTTTATGAAATAATTTTTAAATGTTCAAATTCATAAACTTATGTCATTCCAAAAGTTATTAGATCGATTAATATTTTTTGGTAATATGGTGTATCGAAACACCATCGTTGAGTATTAGTTAGTGTGAAAAGAAACTGATAACAACTTTTGTTATTCAATATATAATTTATTCTATTTAAAAATAAATTAATATGGTAATGAAGACTCAGGGGAGCGTGAGAAACCCACTTTCCATCCCTCATTCCTATTTAAAAAAAATGTCCTCATTCTTTCTCCGTCATTGCAAGTTCCTATTTAATTACCCCTTAGAGAACGTAAATCTCTTCGGGTATCTACGAATATTCTCTGAAAACTTTTAAAAAAATTAACACAAAAAGATATAATATAATAAATCATAAAATAATCAATTCAATATAATTCAACACAATTTATAACATATTCGTTATGAAAAATAACATTTCAAAAGGAGAAAACATAAAAAAATAATCCAACATAATAACATAATATAATTTTTTAGGACGATACTGAGCGACATAGTGACAGACTTGATGAGAGGTAGAGAAAGTGAGTTAGAGAGAGAGGGGATGAGTCTGGAAGAAAAAGAAAAAATTCGAATTGAAGGTAGAAATTAGGATTACTAAATTCAAGAAATGGATTTACGTATATATAAATTAGGATAAATTAATAATTTTATATTCACATATATTTAATAAGTTTCATGGGGTGGGTACTTATGTCCGTTCCCCTATTAGGAGTGGCAAACGGGAAAGTCCGCCTTGTCTCGCCAAAAACCCGCCCCGCCTAGTAAGACGGTCCTGAATTTTCCCCCTGCCCGCCTAATGGTAGGCTGGCGGGATCTCCTTTTTTATAAACCATTAAATATTAAACAATATATATAATTTCACAACAATTTTAATAAATTTATAATTTCTAAAAATATAAAAAATTATAATTTTTAAATTCACGCACATTAACGTTTTTATAATTATAAATATGTAATAAATATAATTATAAATCAATTTTTTTAAAACAAAATAATAAAATCAGCATTGTCCAAAGCAAAACAAATATTATCCAAAATATAACTTAAAACTTCTTCGATTATCATCTTCATCATTTTGTAGATCAATAACATCATAGAAATTTGTAAAAAAAAATAACTCTAGCAAAATAAAAGCTTGGCCCAGTGGAAAAGCCTGCCCTGCCCCGCTGAAGCCCGCCAAATCCCGTGGATTAGGCGGTGCAGGGTAGGCGGCATTTTTAAGTTTGTGGCCATAAATTTCCAGCCCAACCCGCATTTTTTGGCGGGTTATGCGACCAGCTCGATAGGTTTCGACCCATTTGTCACTCCTAGTCCCCATCCATTTTCGCATGGCAGGTCGTGAGGATTTCAGGAGTCCCCATCTAGCTCCAAAATGCAAGTAATCCCTGCAAATACCCGTTTTGACTGTTTTTGTGATCATCCTTATTGCTAGCATTCATTGATTCGTGACATAGAGTTATTCTAGCCACTCAATAAATTCTTAGATAATCAAAGTTTAGGTTATATCATTTTTATAAAGTTACATGTATCCTTGTTATAACAATATTAATAAAAGATAAATAGATAAACACTAAACTATTGTTTGGATATAAGATAAAAAATCAAAGGAAAGAAAATAGAAAGAAAAGTATATTTTTTGTGTGTGCTGTTTAGATTAAAAAAATAAATGAAAAGAAAATAGAGGAAAAAATTTCTTTTGCTTGAATGGAAGGAAAAGTAAGAAGAGAAAAAATTATATTAATGGTTTTATATATTATATATAAATTATATTTCAAATGGTAACTCTGTATTTTTATCTATGTTTGCACTTTTGAATCAGTTTTCTTCGCAACTTTAAAGAAAAAAAATTTACGTGAGCTTCATATACACTTTTATGTTTTTTATTCAATTTCTTTGTTGAACCAAATAATGAAAAATTGATTTTTCCATCCATTTTCTTTTCCAGCATGTTATTTCTCTACAAATTCTTCTAATCTAAACAATGCATAAATATGTCACATTTTTTTTATATATATAACAAAAACTAATATCACATATTAGATTAATTTACGTTGATAAACCAAAGTCTCCCTAAAATTACCTGAATCCCCTAAACTCAATAACGTTACCTAGTTGTCTCCATTTAAATCGAATTTAATGAATTCGAAGTAGGGTAATAAGTAATAAATCTAATTTATATTTAATAATTTACGTCTAACTTATGGTAAAAATGTAAAATATGATACCAAAAAAAAAAAAAAAAAACTAAAGCGTCATAAATTTTTTACTAACAAATTTTTTTTTTCATTTTTTAGACACGTATCTATCTTTTTAAGTTATATATATTGATTTATATAAATTAATGATAATTAAATGTACACAAAAATACTAAGTAATAAAGGAATAAAATTTAAGATAAACATGTCCTGAACAAATTGAAATAAAATAAAGACTTTTAATTATGATCATTAATTATAATTACATATATTTACTTCAAAATTTATACTTCAAAAATACAGTATATTAATATTTTGTATTTTTATTTTTTATTTTTATACTATCACAAACATTAGTTACTCTCCAATAATGACAATACTTTTAAAAAAATAAACATAACTAAATTATCTTAAAATTATATAATAATTTTCAACATAACAAAAAAAATATACAATTACCTAAAATATAATATTTGTGTAGTAACTGAAATTTAATTGTCAATATAAAAAAATATATAATATCATTTCATAATTAAATAAGTGTTTAATCAAAGAATTTAGTATTTATATAATAATATGACAAAATAAATTAAAGTTTGAGTTTAATCATAGCAAGCGTTCAAATTTAAATTTTTATAAATTAATTTATTTGTGTTAAAGTGAATTGCGCAATAAAAAATTAATAAAAATTTCATATATTGAAATAGACAATAATTTATTTATAAATACAAAAAGTGTATTGAATAAGTAAGAAATTATTTTATTTTAATTTGGTCCATAATTCACATGATTTGAATTTAGCTCAATATATATGATTTAATTTGATTTGATTTAATTATTAGTTGAAAGTATCTCAGTTGCCTATTTTATTCATAGATTTATTATTTTAATGACTAATAAATTAATCAAATTAACTAATTAGTGCACACAATAAATTTGGGTTAATAAATTTAAAAAAATTAAAAATACTAACAGAATATTAAAATAAATAAATTAAAAAATACTACCAAATCAAATTGATATAAATTACAATAAATTATATAATATTTAAATATTTAATCAAATTAATTAGTTGATATAGTTAATTTATCGTAATAACTTATAGTTAATGAGTTAAAAGAAATAAATCGAAAAATATTCTCAGAAGCATGCTACGTCAGGTTCATCGATCATTAAGTACAAAAATTCGGTTTTTATATAATAGAATAGATAAATTTAGATACGTAATATTATTCTCATTAAAATTATCTAATTATATTTATGCAATTTAAATGTTTAGAGAAGATTATTAATGACATCTTATTGGTCAAAAAATTTATTAATGACTCAGATAACTTGATGTGATTTTTTTTTATATTAACTTTAGATAAAAAAAAATTAGTTCTCAGATATAATTGAAAACTTAAAATGCAATTAATAAAAATTTTTTATCTATAATTATTAATGAGATATAATCTAGATATAATGAGAAATAAATCATATAAATAGAGATTTTGCATAATAGATAGAGTTAAATTCAAGGATAACGATGTTTTTTAATTAATTTTTTTTGTTTTATTCAATTACAATAATAATAATAATAATAATAATAATAATATATTTGTCTAACTTAATTTAATTTTCTCGTACACAATTCCTAATATATTTTATATTCATCTACATTTAAAAAAAAAAGAAAGAAATGAAGGATATATAATCTTTAACACGGTACTCTTTTAGGTATTTAGAAATTTGAAAAAAAAAAAGTCTTGAAAAACCAAATAGCCACCCAACATTTTTTGCCCTCAATTCTATGACCTCACTCCAAAAAACCCAGGAGAGTAGAATATTGCTTGACTTGCTTTCGAATGCAATAAAGAAGAACATGCAACTTCCATCTCGTCGCCGTTATTCCACCTGCCCAGTTACTACTGTTGTCGTGTCTGTTCTGTCACCGTGTGCGTTGCTATGCGTCGTCCAATTTAATGAATTTAATTAAAATAAACAATAAATTATTTATTTTATTTTAGATTTCATAAATAAAAAAACCAATTCACTGATATAATGAATTATAATTAACGTAGTCTAATTAATTAAGTAATATAAATTTTAATAAATTATATTAATATTTAAATATTTAATCAAATCAATTAGTTAATATAATTAAGTCATTGTAATAAATTGTATTTAATGATTTAAAATAACTAAATCGAAAAACACTCTCTGGAGCATGCTACGTTAGCTCCATCATTAAGTGCATAAACTCAATTTTTATATAATAGAATAAATAAATAGAAAAAATAAGTAAGTAAGTATTTGCACTATTATACTTCTTATTCTACATGATGATTTAAGATATTTATTTTGTATGTTAAATAATATAAATAATATTTTCTATCTTATATTTATTAAATATTGATATTAAGATGAGAAAATTATGTAATAAATTTTATAAATAGTAATTATAAAAAATAAATAATTATTTATTATATATAATAATTCTTGGTATACATATGATCATGTATATATTAGCATATCTATTTTAATTATGTGAGTAATTGTTTTTTTTTAATTTTTTATTATATTAGTAAATAATATTTAAAACTAAAAGAAAAAAATAACTAAAAAATAACAAATAATTTAAAAAATATATAATGATTTATAAAATAACAAAAAATGTATAATTACCTAAAATATATTATTTTTGTGTAGCAATTGAAATTTAATTGCCAATATAAAAATATATATAATATCCTATCATAAACAAATAAGTATTTAATCAAAGAATTTAATATTTATATAATATAAAAAATAAATTAAAATTTGAGCTTAATCATAGTAAACACTCAAGTTTAAATTTTTATAAATCAAATTTTATCATTTTTTTCTCGAAGTAACTTATACGATGAAAAATTCCTAACGCATTATTGATACTCAAATAATAGAAATAATATATTAATAAATAAAAAATATTATTAAAAGTTAAATATACAGATAAAAAATTATAACTTACAAAAATATCTCTAAAATTTATTACATAAATATTAAAAATCATGTATTTATATAAATTAAATTATATTAAATTGCAAGATATTTAGATATTTAATTAAATTTAAAAATAAATAGTATGCCAATTCAAATAATTTAGATTGAAGATAAAAAAAATATATAATCAAATTATATCATATAACATAACATTTCTATAAGTTTCTTTTATAAGCGATTTAATACAAAAATATTTATCATCATCTGTTTTTTTTAACGTAACAATTTATATTTAGGTGAATTGTTCCAAAAAATTTTTTTTTCGAATTATTTATTGTTAATATCAGGTCAATTTCATAACATTCAATAATAACATAAATGATTATATTTGAACCATAGAGTTAACCTAAAATAAAATATAGAAATTGATGAGAACAAAATATTAAGACAAAAAATGATTAGAAGCGTAAAAATAGAAAAAAATATCAAATTTAAATAATGTCAAAAAGAATCTAATATATAAAGATGTGAATTGTAAAAATAGAGGGATACATATATAAAGAAGAATAGCATGCATGCATAAACGTTTTTTCACTATATCATAATTTGCTCCAGCTATACGATGAATTCAGCGGCAGTCGGCAGCTCCAAAAGTTTGCATCGGTGCACCTCGAACACATGATCTGATTTCTTAAGCTGCAAGTATGCCGAGCACATTGCCGTCCAATTCCATCAGCAACGGTAATGCCTAAATTGAGACATTTTTAAGTTATAAACAAACAATTAATGAAATACTATTCATCCATACCTTTTCATTTATCCATAAAAGAAATTTTATATAAAGAAAAAAAGAAGAGTTAAAATAGCAAGAGCGATACAAATGATGATTTTTATCATTTTGTTTGGCCGTCTATATATAGAAGACCAGAAAATCATCCTTATCAAACAAAATTAATTTGTATTTATTGCATTTAATTTGAATAAGCAATAAATTATCATATTTTAGTTCAGTATTTAATTCACATTATTTGAATTTGACTTAATACATATAATTTAATTTGATTTAATTATTAGTTAAAAATATCTCAATTACTTATTTTATTTATAGATTTATTATTTTAATTATTAATAATTTAATCAAATCAATTAATTAATATACATAATTTATACATAATTTGATTTAATAAATTAAAAAATACTACCAGAATATTAAAAGAAATAAATTAGGAAATACTATTAAAACAAATTGATATAAATTATAATTATTATGTAATATTTAAATATCTAATCAAATCAATTTGTTGATATAATTAATCTCATAATAAATTGTATTTAATGAGTTAAAAGAAATAAATCGAAAAACACTCTCATAAGCATGCCATGTCAGCTCTATCACTAAGTGTAGAAATCCGATTTTTATATAATAAAATAGAATAGACGTTAATTCATATATAGTATATAAATAAATTTAATTAGAATAAATAACAATTTATTTATTTTATTTTAGACTTTATAAATGAAAAGATTAATTCACTAATATAACGAATTATAATTAATGTAGTATAATTAATTAAGTAATATAAATTATAACAAATTATATTTAGAAAAAAATATTTAAATATCTAATCAAATCAATTAGTTGATATAATTAATTCAGTGCAATAAATTGTATTGAATGAGTTAAAATAATTAAATCGGGTAACACTCTCCGAAGCATGCCACGTCAGCTTCATCATTAAATGCAGACATCCGATTTTTATATAACAGAATAGATAATGTATTTTGGAATTTTTTATAGGAAAGAAATTTCAAATTTTAAGAATTTTTAATGAGAAATTTTGTCTAATTAAAAAATTAATTAATTCCAAAAAAGGATAAATTTTAATTTCCTTTTTTTCTCTCTACCTCACTTCCAAATGCATTTCATCATTTATATGTATTAATTAATATTTTAAACTAATAAATAATAAAATCAATACATATTTACGAATAAAGGCAATTTAATTATCTTTTCTAAACAAAGAATTTTAAAAATAAAAATAATATAATTCTCTCAATCAAACAAAAAAAATTGAAATTGAAGAAAATTTAACTATAATATTTAGATTTTGTTATATCTGAAATACACTAAAATTTAAAAATATTTCATCTAAAGACATTCAAATTAAACTCAGCCCCTTAAAGGTCTTAGCTCAATAACACCGGTTCTCTTTTTGATAATTGAAGTTGATCAATTCAAATGATAGTTACTTGTGCCCATCTTTCTATCAAATAATTTTATTAATTTATTTTTCCAAAATACCTTTCATCATGTATATATCTAAAACAATATTTTTCAATCATTTATTTAAATCCAAAATCTCTTAATTAACGAATAAATATTTGTCAATTTAACTAAATTTCACAAATGTTATTATCGTACACATTTGATAAATAAAAAGATTGATTAATAGTGACGTTTAATAATAATAATTGTACATGTCTCCTTCATTTGACATCTTAACTTGGAGGTTTATCGGACATAAACAAACAAAAGGGAGAAAACCAAAAAAGGTGGGCTTAAATTGGTTGAATAGTCAAATTTATAAATTTCATTTAGACACGGATTAGTTGAATTCTAATAAATTTGAAGACTAATTCTTATTTGCTTCACAATGCAACAGAATATTTAATTAATGTTTCTTTGGTGATGTTCATCATTTGCCTCATCCTGTTAGCATAAATAGTTACAAGTCATTTTACCGGTGGATTGAAGTTGAATTTAAATTTGTGAAAATCAAATACCTATAGCCATATACATAAAATCACTATCCAAAGCTATATTAGTTTAACGTAATGATTTAACACTTGGGTTAACAATGATATTTTTTTTTTATTATGAACAGGGTGTTAATCTTAAACGTGACACCATTTAATTTAGAATACCGAAATTAGACTGAAATATAAAAATCTAATCTTTCGATTTTTGAAATCAGACTTTTTTTTATTTTTATTTTAAGAAAAATTAAAATATTTGAAATACAGAAATCAAATTCAATAATTTATGTACCTTTTACAGTTTTAAAAAATATTCCAAATTACAATGTTAAAGTATATCACTCATCTTTCCTCCAATAAAAAAAATAAATGTTTAAGAGTTTCAGTCATAGAAGTTCAAATAATTATTAAGGTCTATGTTCTGTGCTTTAGATGTTGCTTCTAATCTTGTCAAACAAATTTTTGGAATGAAGCTGATTTGGAAAGAAATGTTGGAATGTAAGAAATAATTCATTTTTCTCTATAACTGATAACAAGGAAACAAAATCTGTACAGCAACAATGAAAACCGATGTTTCTCTTCTAAGTGTGAAGAGGAGAAGCTGATGGTGTCTGATTATTAGAACTACCTTCTCCATTTAAAGATTCATTGTTACTTCTTCTATGTTGTTTTGAACTAATTCTACTAGATCTTGCACTATTACCATTCGTTTTAACTGTTTGATCTGGAGATTTTTCCACTCCACTTGTTGTTGTGTCTTCAGAATCCTTGAGTTGCTCCAAGGATCTTACAACCTCATCCATGGTAGGCCTGAATTTGGGCTCAGCAGAGAGGCATTTGATTGCAAGAACTGCTACTTTCATGGCTTCGCGCAACGGATATTGACTGTCCAAACGGGAATCCATGACTTGTGAGATTTTTCTTTTGCTGACGAGTAATGGCTTAGCCCAATCAACCAAATTATGCTCCCCTGTTGGTCTGTTCTTATCTAATGCGCGTTTCCCTGCTATGATTTCCAGCAGTACAACGCCAAAACTGTATACATCACTCTTCTTCGTTAAATGACCTTGAGAGAAGAATACAATGAAAAATTGGTCACAACATTTGGTAACACATTATCTTATTTAACTTTGAAAACAAATATAAGATTGAAGTACCTGTGGCTATGTATTCAGGAGCAGCATAGCCAAATGTTCCCATTATCCTGGTAGAGACATGGCTCTTGTCACCTACTGGTCCATCCTTTGCCAATCCAAAATCAGACAGTTTTGCATGATAGCTCTGTCATTTAGTTCACACAAAGGAATTATTTCAGAAATGAAGTATGAATAGTAATCTGTATACTTATAAGGTGATTGCATGTGATTTGCCTACCGAATCAAGCAAGATGTTAGAAGTCTTCAAGTCTCGGTATATTACATCTACTTGGTCGCTGTGAAGAAATGCAAGGCCCTTAGCTGCATCAAGAGCTATATTCATGCGTATGTTCCAAGAAAGCGGCCGAACATAAGAAGCTCCTGTGCCAGAACACACAGAATTAGGTACATCAGATCCTGAGCTGTTTAAGGTGCTAATAACTAATTAGTGATAAAGAAACTTGACTTACTCCTAAACAAATGGTTATCTAAACTGCCTTTAGTCAAAAACTCATACACCAAAATCCGGTGATCATCTTCTAAGCTGTAACCTATGAGTTTCACAAGATTAGGATGATCCAGCTGACCCAAGTAGTTGATTTCTGTCTGTAATTATATTAGGAGGCTAATTATAATTAGTCACAAAAACATTATTAAGCTAAACAAGTTAAATATTAAAATGAGACTGACCAGCCATTCAGTATGTCCCTGTGTGCTCTCTTGATTTAGCCTCTTCACGGCAATGACGAGTCCGGTGCCGGGTTTTGTGGGTTCAAGAGTGTGCTCGTCGATCCAGCCCTTAAATACAGAGCCAAAGCCACCTTCACCAACCACACTATCCGGACGAAAGTTCCTTGTGGCGGTTCGTAGTTGAATGAAGCTGAAGTTCTTTAAATTGGTGGATAGCAGAATCTCGCCCTCTGTCAGAGGAGACATAAGCATGGAACGAGAAGATACCTTGCTGCTTATACCACTCAAATCCTTCTCTTCTGAAAATATGCATGTGTATTAGCATTCAAGAACACAAAGTGAATGATCCAATATGTATTATTATTGTTACCACTTACCATTGCGTGGAGGGCTCTCAGCTTTGATCCTGGCACTAAAACAGTTCCCCATAATAGAAACACATACACAAGCAGCAGAGAAGGAGAGGTTTAATTTGAAAGAGAAGAAAAGCTAATCCGCAAATGCAAGTATGAATGGTACGACTTGTTTCACATGATTATTAATTTATTACATGTCTAATTAACCATGCCATTCTTTTGTTAGACCCAGCTGTCACACATATTAAAAAAAGAGAAAAAGAAATAGTTGGATGGTGTGAACGGTGTTTGTGTTTTTAATAAGACCATCGAGAAGGACAAAAGGGTGGTTGACCTGGTGGCCGCCAGTTTTGTTAGCTTGGATTTGGTTTCCTTTCATCCCCTTCTTTCTCTCATCTTTCTCACTGTCCCCTTCACTCTCACATTCGTGCATGGCTGCAACCCATTCCACACCGTTAGATTCAATCTCCCTTCTCATGTTTCAATGCCGTATTGGATTATCAGCTAACACAACTAAGTCAACGACGCACGTTTGCCTCTTCATCTTTTTTATGTTTTATTCCTATTCCTCTACAAGAAACGCTACGCGACCATTAGAATTAAAATAAAAAAATTAAAAGATTACTAAAATTTATTATTTTATTATTAATTAATTATTAATATTTAAAAGTATAAAATAAAATATATTATTAAATTATTAAATTAAAAAAATTAAGTTAATAATTAAATAATAGTCAAAAATAATAAATTATGATGATATAACATTTTTTTATCAAATAAAAGAGAAAGGTAATATACATAGAGAATAAATAGTGTCATGCATGGATCCAGATATTTTTGCAATAAACAAGTATACGAAAAGCACACGCTAAAGAAAACTTGATTGTTTTCACTTGTATGGACACAAACAACATATATGAAAGAACAAGTTTAACCATGGACTATTGCTAACAGAAGTTCTGGAACGTCTTTTTTTTTTTTAAGATATTTTTTAATAATTAAAATTTAACACATATAATTAATTAAATCGTGTATTATTTTTGTCAATATTAGTCCAAATAAATTAATTTGACCGAAAAAATAGTAAATCAAAATTTGAACAGTCTAAATTAATATTATTTTTTATAAAAAATGACTACAATACCCTTATTATAAAAAATGACTAAAATATTTCTATTATATATATATATATATATATATATATATATATATATATATATATATATATATATATCAAAAACTCTAAATTCTAGCTCTATGACGATAGAGAAGTAAAGAGCTAAAATTTAGGATTATTAAAATTAATATATATAATAGGAGTATTTTAGTCATCTTCTATAATAAAGATATTGTGTCATTTTTTATGAAAAATAATATTAATTTAGACTAGTTTAAAATTTGATTCATTATTTTTTTGGTAAAATTAATTTGTCTTGCCTAATTATAACAAAAATAGCACCGTCTAATCGATTATATGTGTTAAATTTTAATTTTTAAAAAAAGACGTTTTAGGTGTTTTTATTTGAGTGGCTTCCTTATAGAATATATTTAAAAATACAATATTACATTATATGCTTATCTTTTTTTATCATTGTATATAATTCTAATTTTAAACAACAAATTAAAATATGCATGTAATTCATAATTTAAAACCACAATTTAGTAGAAATTTAATCAGTAAATATATTTTAATTTTGCGCGTATTTTGAAAGCATCTAAATATTTCTCTTGGAAAAAAAAACATTATTACTAACTCCTTTTCCTTGTAATTCACAATAAGTTTTGGAATTTTGCTGAGTAAAATTAAAATTTTGTCATTGAAAAGATAAATATTTTATAATTTTCAAAATATATTTAATACATGAAAAAATCTAATCTCTATGAATAGAAACCTTATTAATAAGTCCTTAACGTATATGATGTTACCATAGTTTTGAATCTCTAGTCTTTTTCTTTGTTGATAATTCACCCAGCATAAGAAGTAGGTGTTCAACTTTTGGAAGGGTCAAAGATGCTAAGACTGAGAGATCCTACTAGTAACTACACCTGCATGAACCACGCAGTTCTGTCACAATATGATTGTGCAGAAGCAGAATCAAAATCAGAATCAGAATCAGCAAATTATCATGCACAATACAAAGCTGGTGTGCAGCACATGGAACAGTTGTGAGTGACAAAATGGCAAAGACTATTTCCTTAAAATTTGTCTCTCTTCTTCTTTATAAAGTTAGCAGTAAATAGTAAATACACATTATATACAATAAGAAGGAAGAAACAATTGTTGTTCATATCCTGGCTACAACCACTTGCTGGAAATAATGTCAACCACTCAATATGAGTTATTGAACATAGAGGTCCTTGCATATTACCATTTTCCTTTTCTTTGGAGTTAAAAAAACAATCTCAATTATTTTCATTAAACTTAAATTGTGCATGCTTGCAGACGTATGTTCTTAGAGTCCACATGAACTGTCAAGGGTGCATGAACAAAGTCAGGAAAGTACTCTCTAAAATCAAAGGTAACATTTAAATCTGTCTCTCTTGTTTGCAATTTCTATATCCTTCTTTCAGGTGCTATTATTTCTTTGTAAGTTACTTGGTTGGAAAGTCATGCTAACATAGTTTTCAAGGATTTTCAAAAAATAAAAATCCTATAGCAGAGGTTACTTGTACACAAAATGAGTTTTTAAGATATAGGAGAAGAGCCCATGATAACATAATTGTTTGAGCCTGAATGGTATGAGATTAGAGGAAACGCAAAAGAAATGAGAGTAATGCAAGTGATATTAATGCAGGTGTCTACAGGGTAGAGATTAATGCAGAACAACAGACAGTATCTGTCACAGGAAATGTCAATCTTTCTACTTTGGTCCGAAAGTTGACCAAATTTAGGAAACATGTAGAGATATTGGATGCAGGTTACAACCAAGAGCAAGTGAACCATGTTAGAGAAAATAACATGAACCAAGCTCAACATATAATTAATGACCACAATGCCTATGAAAACCAATATCTGATTCCCAAGTTTGGCAGGGATCAATCGGAAGCTGAATGGTATCTTAATAAGAATAACGGTACCAGAGATGTGGAAAGGGTGATGATCAATCAACATTTGGCGGAACCATTGTTTATGGATCATGTCAACAATATTACCAACCAAGGTTTCAGTAGAGTGAATGAAAATCCCACATCAGAGAGCATGAATTTTCAACAGTATAATCCTTATCATTCTCACTTGGGAAGTCAAGAATGGGCATGGAATCACCTTGCAGCATCACCTATTGGTGTGTATGATCAACAATTATTGCCAATCGCCAACAGTTATCATCCTTCAAAAGCAATTCAGCAAAGCTACCACAATCATTTACCCTATGAAATTAATTTTTATTAGACTTATAGAATGAAAGATAATATATTTAATAATGAATGCAGAAAGAAAATTATTAGTAGTTTTGTCTACTATATTCGTTATTTGTGTCTTGGTATTGGATTTTCTTTAGTAGTTTTGTGATATGTTTTTAACATATTTATACCTAATCTTATTATGGTATGAGTGAAATACTAAATTAGTCAGAGCATTCACAAACCATCAATTTAGTTTGTAAAGATTTGTGATATCAATTAACTCTTGAATTCAATACCGCTTTTATCCTAAACCCTGCTCAAATGTGTAAATTAAAAAAAAAGTTGAAAATACAGGTACTAGA
Organism: Arachis hypogaea; assembly: GCF_003086295.3. Classification (NCBI taxonomy): domain Eukaryota; kingdom Viridiplantae; phylum Streptophyta; class Magnoliopsida; order Fabales; family Fabaceae; genus Arachis; species Arachis hypogaea. The sequence continues at coordinate 130,181,825 of NC_092038.1, forward strand.
TAATTAATTCACAATCCCATTCCCTCCATTGCTTCATGTTAATTTCTTTACTTCTTGACTCTGGGTTGTTTTTCCACATCTCGCTGCATTTGAAGAAGCATAAGGTTCAATCAATTTAAGGAAAAATATTCAACTCTTAAAGGTCCATTTATAGTTTTAAGGTTCAATATTTTCAAAAGAATCCTTATATAACCTGCAAAAGAATTTCACGATTCCATCGCAGAGCTATTTGATAGATTACATTTCTTTTATTTTCTTAAAATTCAACATAACATTGGGATGCAGTTGGTAGATATGAAACACAATCTTAGTTGTGTAAATAGTGTTAAATGGTAAATTTAGCTTTCAATAACTCGTACTTCTATATTTGATGAAGAATATGTGAAAAATGAAGCAATTTGTCTACCTAATTGCTTGTAATGTAACTTCTAACAATATCTTTTCATAAAAATTTTAAATATTGTAAGCACATAAATGTTGAAATCACATAAGCAATTAGCTGTATATTTCAGCTTTAAATTTGATTTCTGGGCTGCGAATATCATCCTGGCTTTGAATTAATCTGATCTCTAGACTGGTTGACCGGAGATCATGACCTGCACTTTTGTAGTCATTAAGTGTCCTTAGCAAAAGAGCCTGCAAACATGGGCAATACTTATATCATTTATCAATTATCATCGATTGTCATTGTTCAAAAGTTGACGGCTTCATCAATCATCATGAATGTCAAAAGTTTGAAAATCTGAAAATTGATATCCTCAATTGACTAGACGGCAATAAATTGGTCAAAAAAGTCAAATGCTAAAAGAAATTCCATCACTCCATCAGTATTTGCACACTATCATCAGAGGAGGAAGAAAAGAGTAAGTTTAAAGTAACATGTGAAGAAAATGAATACCTGCAAGCTTGATACTGCAAGTTCTGCAGCAATCTCAAGTTTGTCAGGGTATTTCTACAATGCATAAAGACATACAGCTCGTTACTATTATGGTCAAGGGTATAATTGGAAGGCTCTATAACTATAACCATAACTCCTAAGCAAAGGCATTACATTACTCCAACCAAGAAGAAGTGCAGTCATGAGATCTCCCGTTCCCTACAAGCAAAAAACATAATTGAAATTTTGGTTACTGAAGTCTGAAAGCAGAATTGGATTTGATAAATGCTTTACTGTTGAAAGAGCACCTGGTCAAATGGATAAACAATTAAATGGGAAGTGAATGAATTAATGAAAAATGAAATCCACTAGTGTGGTAGCTAGTTGCAAAGCAATAACATGGTGTTTATGTGGGGATGTACATGACGAACAGGTCTCTGGATTTCAGTCATATTTAGAGAAATAGAGAGATATTTCGATAATCACATAAGAAAGGCAAAACATTGATTAATAGAAGCTGAACTCAATCCAAGTTTGGCTTCACAAAAGCTTTAACATTCATACATACATAACAATCAAACTTATCAAAAACTGAACTATACCGTAAAGTAAAACTAGTTCAGCAGTCACTGAAGAATATGCAGTATACAGAAGTGAAACCAGTATTTAAAACTAAAGTAGTTCTACAGAAAAATGCATTTAGACAAGCAACCATATTATGAAAGGTCAAAATGAAAATTAAGAAAACTTGATTCGCAATATTACTCGTATCTGAAAGTAAAACTAGAAATAGAAAATTTGGATCAAATTATATTTAAGTGAAATCTAGCCCACCTTTTCCTTTTCATGGGTGCCAACGAGAAGAAGATTCCCGTCTATATTTATACTTGTTATTACAACCTGTACGGTCATATATGTTAGCTAAATGTTTGAGAGAGAACTTAAATTGCAGTTTTCAGAACAATTGACAAGTTCATTATGATTTATAACACTAGGCATATACTATTTCTCGGAATTAAAAAAAAAGCGGTAAAAAAGAGAGCACTTCGAAAAGAATATCTATAACTCGAGAACAATAAGCCTCAAACTTTGAACTATGTGTCTGTGAGAGTAAATGCAGGTTGCCCATAGCATTCACCAAATTTTATTTTGTTTAGAAACAAAAGTCACAATTTTCATTGGAGCAAGAGACCTAAATCATTTTTACTTTAACAAAGAAATATGACAATTAAAGAAAGAATGAGATATCATCATCATATCATCATTATTATTTAAATTTAATTTTAATGCGTTGACATTGTAAATTTTTTCCAATATCATCAAATTATTTTCATTGAGAAGATTTAACTACTAGTGTAAAAGATAACTACGTTTATTAATGTGGCGATATATGATTGAATGTACGTGTGAAATTAAAATGTTTTAATATTGACAATGCATGGAAATTAAATAAAATAAAGGAGGGAGACAACGATCCATTTTAAATTTTAGTCAAAAGCTAAATGCAATCGAGTATAGATGGTTTGAGCCAACAATCCTGAAAGCATATGAGAATTATTTGTAATGTGTAATCCATGTTTTACCATTCAGTGAAATATTGAGGGTGAAAGAGATGCTGAAGTTATGTGGTTCCAGTTCTACCCAAAAGACTATCTAAATCAATAAAGAGGAGTGTCAGGGGTCAGCAGATTTTGTGAGTTGTAACCATCAATTAACTATCAATAGTGTATTTAATGGTGTGAGATTTCATCTAATGGTAGAGAATCACTCTTTTTTTTACTGGCTATGTGCTGACCAAATTTTAACAAATCTGCTAGTCTCGTAGACTTTTCCATCAATAAATAATGAAATATGCATAGTTGCAACAGTACTAAATATTTCACTTGCCTAAATAGGAGTTTTTCCATGTACAAATATAAAGGTAAACCTTTGATGGTCCAACCTCAAAGAAAATTACAAGATTTTTGGCCATCATCTTCAAATTGAATCCTAGTATCCTACAATAAGTACAATGAATAAATATGCAGGTCAAACGGACATATTCGTATAGATACACAAACAGAATAAATAAGTAAAACTCTGATAGCATTAGTTGTGACAAAGAAGAAACATAATAGTAACAAAATTCTTAATGCCTTCAGCTGTTGAAACTAATCTTCCAGATTTCAATCATTAGAAAACATCTCATAAAAAGGACAATGTATGTAACAAACTTAGTTCTAAAGTTTAAACCCATTTAATTATGAGAAAAATTATAACGCAATAGATGGGTACATGCATCAGTGCATAATAATAAGATGAGTTCTATGGTGCCTTTTATTATAATGCCTAAATTGCCTAACTTTCTTTTAAAAGTAAAAAATAAAATGTTTAAAACAAAAAGTAAAATATTTAAAATTTATTAAATATTATCTATTTGTCTTTTTTAATAAGTTAGACACAATATCAAAAGCACCATAGCATTCACCTAATAATAATGTGGACTCCCCAGATACTCACATGCAAGTAGTACTAGTAACCAGAAAGGAATAAAAGTTCTCCTCTCTTCTCTCTGCTAGGGTTGAAGCCCTTTTATTCTTGTGGAGTCCAAGAGGGAGGCTGCCGCCGCCACCGCTATCTTGATAAGGTGGTGGCCTCCCTCCCCCCTTTTTTCCTTCCCCTTTCCCTCTCCCTCCTCCTTCTTCTTACTCTATTCTCTCTTTTTTTTTCTTCTTTTGGTTTCTTTCAGTTTTCTTTGTTTAACTCTGTTTCTCTTCTTATTTTCTTTCTTCTCCAAACTTTTTATCCTTTCTTTACATCCTTTGCTTCTTTCCCTTCGCTTTTCTGTTTATCTTTTAATTTGTTTTAATTTCTGTTTTTTAATATCCCTATGTGGTGTATTGTCTCTCCTTTTGTGGTGGTTTATTGTTCTCCCTTTATGGGTAGTGTGGGTACATTGGTACAGATCTATCAGATCTTGGAGTATACACTGAAGTTCACTTGTTGTTCATGGAAATATCTTCAGACTAGAAGAGAATTCAGCTTTAAGCAGAGAAGAAGAACAGTTTTTTCAACATGTTGCATCACTTTTAGTGTTGATTTAGAAATCATAGAGATTCAGATCTGTCTATGTTTCTACTGGTTAAGATTCTTTGTAATTGAACATTGGGCTTACTCTTAGTTTATAGTTCAGCATAGAATTTATGTAATCATCTTCTCTAATTTTAAATCTAATTTATCTCTATTATCTGTAAGTGCCGTTTGCCTTTCCTTTGAATGATATGTTTTTTTTCTGTCAAAAATAATAATAATAATGTGGACTCCCCTCTCTCTCCCAAACTGATACTACCATGATGATGATGATGATGATGATGATGATGATGATGATGATGATGATGATGATGATGATGATGATGATGATGATGATGATGATGATGATGATGATGATGATGATGATGATGATGATGATGATGATGATGATGATGATGATGATGATGATGATGATGATGATGATGTTTGTCTCTTAAGTTTAATAAAAAATTTAAAAATATCTTTATGTTTTATTTTGTTTTAATTTTGTTCTAAAAATTTTTGATTTGCATCAAATATATTCCTGACGGCTAATTTTTTTAAAAAATTTAAGACCAATTCAACAATAATTCATAAGAACAATCCTCAATACAAGTAAATCAAGCATAATTTTCATGCATTATTGTTAGATTGGTCTTAAATTTTTTGAAAATTTAGCCGTCGAAGGTATATTTGATGCAAATCGAAAATTTTTGGGACAAAATTGAAACAAAATAAAATTTATAGATATTTTTAAAACTTTTACCAAATTTCAAGAACAAAAAGTATACTGTACCCTAATGATAATAATAACAATAACAATAACAAAGAAGTAAAAATGGAACCTTCGCTAGAGACTATTGCAAGTAAATCAAAATTGTTGCTGTACACCACACTATAAATAGAGTGTTGAATGCAAAATTTTAATGGATGTTCATATCCTGATCCTGATCTTAAAAAAATTAATCTATTTCCACGGACAAAAATTGATTAAGAAGTTTCATACTTCAAAAACAAGAAGAGAACTAATCTTATACCACCTATAAAGTGGTAGACATTGAAACAAACAAACCAAAGGAAAGAAAACTATATAACAGGAGGGGAACAAAAGGCTTCATGCAACCTTAATTGTGGGATAATTACCTGAATCCTGTTAGTAGTTTTGCTTTAAACTGGTTAGGAGTTAACATTGAAGCTACTGGAACAATCTGCCAAAATGTGTTATTTAGATATGTAGTTTTGAAATTAAAAATATGAAAGGTAACATGAAAAGGAATTTTGCTTGAATCGTTTCATAACTAGGAACCAGTACCAGTGCATTAAAATATAGTTTTCAATTATTGGTAACTGAGCTAAAAGATTTATATTCTTTAAACTTGATGCATTGTATATATTATTTGCACATGAACACCTGTAGAAACATCTTTATTAAATAGTCTTACCCTTTTACGATAGACTGATATTAGTTTTTGAGGAACAGAAAGTTTTCCTTCGTCACCCATCACTGGATCACAAACTGACAATGAAACACAAATTCTTTAATTAACTGAAGATATAAAAATTTGTTTAAATAATTCAAGTCAACTTAGATTATCCAAACTTCAAATATAACCCATCATCAGGAAATGGAGAAAAAAAGAGATTCTAGTCCAATTCTAAAACAGAAAAATTAAGTCGTATTTTCCAGTCTTAACATACCACTAACGAGTTAAAATTGCAATAAAACATTCCAGTAACGTTGAGGCAGTTCGGCACAAATTGTAGTTGATACTAACAGAGAAAAAGCAAAATTCCTTCTAGCTACAACAGTACGTAAATTTCCTTTTCTGTTTCTCACTTTTTCTCTGAGGACATGAGCATTCTTTACTTCAATTAATATCTAAATATTCATAAAGCTAGACCACTATAAGATGGTCACATGCTAAAATAAACCTGAAAATGATAGTGAAAATATTTTATAAGGCAAATATAGGACAAAGAGAAGGTCTGGCCTAATGGATTTGGGATAGGAAAAGGAGGATGCCGCGAAGACACTGACAACGACGGACGGCGGCGGCGGTTCCGCTGACGAAGCTGGGTTTTAGGTTTGGAACCTTAGAGCTTGTTTGGAAACATTTAACATGAGAAAGAATTCTATTTCCTTTAAGAAAAGAATTTATTTCTATTTGAAATTCAATTTCATGATTTGGAATAACTATAATATATTAATGGAATAGAATTTAAGTTTAAAGAGTGTGAGAGTTGATTTGGAAATCAGACCCTTTTTAGTCTAATTTACAAAAGAAGGAAAAATGAGAATTGGAATTCTCAAAGGAATTCAAATTATTCATTTTTAGTTGTTTCAAAGCAAGAACCAGAATTCAACTCTTGAGTGTGTGTTTCGAAGGAGGGATGTTTCGTGATTTGGGGGGGGGGGGGTATTCGGGTGTGGACTCACGTGGGGGACTGGGGTGTGTTTTTTTGTATAAAAAAAACAATGAACACGACGGCGTTTCTTAAAAACCGGTCAGTTTCTGATTCGATTCAACTGGCCGGTTCAGTGGTTTCTCAGCAGTCTAGAGAATGGCGGTTTTAGAAAGAAGATTGGACCGTTTTCACGTCGGTTTCCGGTTGAATTGGTCCGACTGACCAATCTGATCTGATTTTTATAACATTGCATTAAATAAAACTTAAATCTATGATAAATTAATTATTGACTTGTCAGATTAGGAAATACTGTAGATAAAAAATTATATATTTTGTAAATATCAAAAACAAAAGTGGACAACAAAAAAAGTAATATAATTTGTAGATACCAAAATCAAAATGTAATATACTTTGTAATAGTTGTCATAATCGAATCGATAATCAAACCGATCATATTACTAGATTATTGATTTAATTATTGGGTTATTAATTGAACCAATTTACCCGATATTACTTAAATAAAAATATAAAATACTCAAATATTTAAAATTAAAATTTGAATTATATGCTTTCACTAACACTTAAAAAACAATCAAGTCTCAATTTTTAAAATAACTAACACAAAAATAAATATAAAATTAGTCAATATTATAATAGTATCTTAATTTGATAAAATAAAAGTAACATTTCATAAATTAAGTCCATAAAATAATTTCAAATTTTGGATATTCATCTGACAAATTTAGAAAATAGATTCTAATGGTCTTCACTTTGATTTTCATTTTTCTTAGAAAAATTATTAGTTCCATCATCATTTTGATCATCTATTAAATTTAGTTGATTTAGTATTTAAATCATTTTCACAAATTAATATTAACGTTAATGTAAAACATTTTATAAAGCATGTCAAAATCGTAACTAATCATAATTCATAATTCAACTAACGACTAAAATGTTTAACTAAATTAAAAAACACCTTAAATCATTTAAGCTAGTTGAAGAGATATATTTATAAGATTATTTCGCAAAATATCAACTTTTTCTTGAGTTAAGAATAGCGGTAAATATTTTAATATTAAATCCGAATGATTATTAAATGCATTAAGATAAATTTGATTATAATTTTGTTTTTTTTATTTATCTTAATTATCAATTTACTTGATTACTTTTTTAATGACTAAAAGTAATATTTTTAAAAAGTGTTTTATATATTAAAATATTTAAATAATAATTAAAAAAATACTTTTGTTATAGTCTCGAGTTATAATGAATATAAATAAGATCATTAAGTTTTTTATGCTCTAATCATTTTTTTTTGGGTGAATGTATTTAAAAATATTCTAATTATGTTTACAACTTAAAAAATTACAAATTTAGCTTAAAACACAAATCGTCAATTTTTATAAATTTAGTGCTCCACATTCATAAAATTCCTACAATTGATCTTAACATAAAAAATAAACAATATATCACAACAGCAAATATCAAATAAAGAATCAAAGACTCTTCTTAATAAGAAATTCACCTGACATCATTTTACTTCATTCACATATTACAAATTACTTTTCAAAGTCTTATTTAACATTCTTAAAGATTCATTCTCATCTCACTTGCCAGCTTAAAATTCAAATATAGATCATCATAAATATATTTTTCAATGACATCTAATAGGCCAAAAGTCATTTGCTATGCTTTTCAAATTTTTTCTGAATTAAATCGAAAAACTGAATTTAACCAATAACTAGAGCAGCAAGAAGATTATTACGAAATTATAAATTTTAACGTGTATCTAAAATCTTTAAATATCGATCCATAATCTTCTATCTCTTTTGAAACTTTTTCACCATCTCTTCTCTAATCTTATTAATAGCTTAATAAAAAAAATTCATTGCAGCTTTGTCTTCAATATCCACAATACGCAAACACGAATAAGTGGTTTAATAAATTTAAAAATATCAATACATTGACTCTAAAGTTTAGAATCCAATATTTGATTTATAAACCTTTTAGTTTTAGGTTATTTGGAATAAGATGAGGTTGTCCATTCTTTAGAAGCCACCATAACTCTCAAAGCATCCTTTTGAGTTAAAATATTTAAATAAAATAATAAAATTAATGACAAACCGAGTTAGAGATGGACAAAGTAATTTTTGTCAACTTGTAAATTTTCTCATAAAAAAAAATACAACTAATGACTGATTATAGACATACTTAGAACTCATTAGAACTAGTGACACAATAATTTTACTCATTTCCTCTAACTTTTCAATATCTTGGAGCATCAAATTAACACATTAAGAAACACAATGAGACTAGGGGTATTTATAGTCCGAATTTAAATGGACCTAGATCTGTTCTTAAAAAGTTACTGAGTCTATTTTGACCTGACCAGAAAGTGACCTGGAATAAATCGGATTAAATCGGAACGATTCGATTTAAAATTAGTATATACAAATTTGTAAATTTTATATACTAAAGTAATAAAATTTTACTTTTAAAAATTAAATTTAATAAATATTATGTCATATTTATATCAAAATAAATTATTTTAAAATAAAATAATGATGTATAATATAAAAATATTAATTGAAGTATAAAAGTATAACATGACATTACTAATTTTACTATAAAATATATTTTTAATCTAAAAAGAATTTCGAGCCAGAATGGATGACCCGAAATATAACCCGAATCCGAAAATAAAACAGAGTAAAAATTGCAAATACAAACCTGACAAAATATGCCTCGGGTCCAAGTTGGGTTTCAGATCTGACTGGATCTTAAACACCCCTAAATGAGATCAATACAGTTTAAAAAATTCATCAGATTTCAACAACCTCCTAACAACAACATAATTTACATCATTGTCAGTTACTAATGCAAAATATTTTCATGAACAACAAATAAAATAACATTCTTAAATAACTTAAATAAAATATCAATAGTTTTTGAGACACAAGAAACAGAAAAGTTGCGACGCGAATGGAGGCACGGTATTGCAAAGGAGCCAGCAAGAGAGGCGACAATGAGACCGCAACATGCAGTGTCGGTGATAGAGAAGGTTGAGGACTTGAGGGATGGGACTTTTCTCCTTCAAGAAATTAAGGTTACTTTTTCCTTTTTTTTTAATTCAAAACAATGTTGTTTAGAGAATTAAAAAAATTTAGAAGTAATTCAAATTTCATAAATTCACCTGTTCTCGAATTTTAATGAAAGAATTCTGCTAGGGAGACAATGGATTATTTGTACAATGTGTACAATTTTTATCAATTTTTTTCTTCTCCAGTCTTATGCTCAATCTGGACCTGTCTTAAACTTGATTCACCAATTTTTCAGGCTATTTGAATGGGTCTGAATTTTACAATTACTTTGTAGTTTTAATATAGTTGCATATATATAAGTTAATTATAAGAATTTACAGGTCCAAACCAACAAGTTATAATTCAAATAGCATAATCTTTTCATACTTATCTAAAAATTGAAATTTTGAATCTTTCTATCTTTAAGGAGAAAAAAATCCACAAGTCCAATGTAAAAACTCACAATAATTAGAGAAATTTCAAAGTAGAGTACTTACTCCAGTTTAATTTTAGTTGTTAGAGTAAATCCCGATAATAGTTCCTGATATTCGCATGAATACTCAATGTAGTCTTCAAGATCCCAATTTTTTCATAGTAGTCCTTCAGATAGAGTTTCGAGTACTTATAGTGATTTCTGGGTATATTTCTGGTGATGAGTCATCACCGGAACACTTACATAGCGTCGTTTCGCCATGTTGAAGCCAACTTAGCTGGCACGTTTCCAATTTATACCCACATTGGTCCCTCCCTTTATATTTATCCTAAATTTCAAAATCTGAATCTCTAATCTTCTTCTCCGACAGCTCTCAGTCTCTGCCGTTGTCAAACACCGAACGACAACCCACTTCTTTCTTCCAAGCTCCTTTGGGACATCACCGACGAATAAATTCATATGCAAAGCAAGCAATTGCAGGTTACTAATGTTCCCAATTTCAGGAGGAATCTCCCTGGACAGTGAGTTTTGCCATAGAATCAAGTTGGTAAGGTTCTGAAGCTTTTGAAGCTCCCTTGAAATTGAACCTTCTAGCTAATTTTGCGTTAAATCCAATGTCTCCAAGCTGTCACACTCACTAATCTCGGCTGGTATTGGCCCCGATAAAGCGTTCAGTCCTGCCCAAATAACTCGAAGCTTCTTCAACTTATTAATTGATTTAGGAATTCTCTCCGTTAAGTTGTTGTTATATATAATTAACTCCCCAAATGAAGTTAAGTTCCCAAGATCTTCAGGTACCTCACCATGCATATAATTTTCACAAAGGTAAAGCTTCCTAAGTTTTGTTATATTCCAAATTGGAGTTAAAATTTCTCCATGGAGTCTATTTGTACAAAGATCTAGAATATCCAAACTATGGCAATTAGCAAAACCATCCGAATTTGGACTAGAAAAAAATTCTTTGAGAGATTCAACTCAATTAGCTTTGGAAGGTCACAGATTCTAGAAGATAAAGTACTAGATTAAGGTGGTAGAGTTTAACGAAAGTTACCAATAATGAATGGGTGCGTTGCGCACTAGTCCAATTGCATGGTATTCTCAATTTCGGTCACTTTCTCTGTACTCTCTCTCGCCGCCGGTCAGATCTCTTCGTCGATCTCCTCTCTTCTAGTTTTAAACTTTTCATTCTTGCTTGGTGATCAATGTTTGGTTGTTGAAGAAGCTTAGAAAAATAGAAATATGGAATATTTACATTTGCTGTGATGTGTGAATTTTGAATTTGATCTCTGTCTTCATTGCATTTGAAGAAAGAAGTGGACTGTCGTTCAGTGTTTGACAAGGTCAGAGACTGGGAGTTGTTGGAGAAAAAGATTAGGAATTTAGATTTTGAAATTTAGAGTTAAATACAGAGGGAGAAACCAACGTGGGTATAAATTAGAAATGAGCCAGTTAAGCTGGTTCCAATATAGCGAAATAACGTTATATAAGTGCTCCAATGATGACTCATCACAAAAAATATGTCTAGAGACCACTGTAAATGTTTGAAGTTCTATCTAAAAGACTACTATAAAAAAATTGAAATCTTAAAAATTATATTGATGTTTCACGTAAATTTCAGGAACTATTATAGAGATTTATTCTTCGTTGCTGTGTATGATCAAAAGATATAAATCATGTTTGTTAGATGCATAGTCAATGCATCGTTACTTAATTCTTCACCACCATCACATTTCTTCTTTTCTGGCTAATTAGTGTGACTCTGATCCAAGTCAGCACTCATATCTCTGTATATATGGTGAGTTCTTCTTAGGAAGCCTAGAAAATCAGGGGACTATATAGTAATTTATTATATTGTCTTATACAATATGCATTTTTTTTTTAATTAAAGCAAAGACCGTTAGATGTTATATATGCTCCATTAGTGCACCAAACCAACCAGTCCAAAAATAAAGGATTTCATTATTATATTGCGCCTAGTTTAGCCTTTTCTTTTCTTTTTTTTTTTCCTTTTTTTTTTCAAACAACTAATGAAGTAGCCGTGATAGCATTATTTGTATAAATATTATAGAATCAGTATGCATTCTTTTATTCTGATGATTATATTCAGATTTTTGTATATCGATTTTTATAATTAAATTAAAAATGAGAAATATTAAGGTCAGTATATTTTATAATTTGTAGCCATCAATTAGTTATCATTAGTATTTTTAATGTTACGAGATTACATCAATAAATACGAACTAGATTTTAATATGCCAGTTCAACCAATTAAATTACTACATATTAGTCTCTACTCATCCATTTCATGTTTAATTCCAGAATTATTTAAAAAAAAATTATTACGTACATCATATAGACATAAATCTGCTTAAACAAATATGTGATGAGTCTAAAAATTTGTATATCACAAAATTTTAAAATTTTTATATAGGAAAATTAAAAAATTATATATCTAAACCTTGTATTAGATGATTTTTGGTTAGTTTTATAATTTTCCAGAGTTTTATATATATATATATATACGAAAACTCAATAACACTGCTACAAGGTTTTAAGTTTGAACTGCAACATTAATAATATCAGTAATATTGTCTTGCTCAAAACTGGGCATTGTTTATGTAGTAGAATGATATACATAGATTACTGGAAAAGAAATTCGTAATTTATTTATTACCTATATTTATAATTGAACAAGGCTTTGCAATTAATCATATGTTATTGTACTATTATGAATGATGAAAAACAATAAAGATCAGTCGTTAAAAATTATGGTAAGTGTTAAGGTGCAAGTAATTCATATATACAGCACGCACCAACTTTTTCCGTCTTATTCTACTATCAATTAAGAATTCATCTTTCACAAGATAATGCTAAAAAGTGAAACGTACCTAACTTTGTTTGATGCCTCTCAAGTGTCAAATATGATCATGTACTATACCTGCTTATACATAGCCCGCATTATTAGCATGTATACATTTCCTCTGGACTTGTGATAATCTTACGTAATTTATTATAGACTTTATTTTAAATATTAAGTATGATCTGTTATTGAATTTGATCTTGTCTAAAACTTGAAACTTGATAAAAAAAAAATTGATATATATATTTTACCAAAATAAAAAATAAAAAATATTTTTTAAAAATATTTATATACAATATACTAAATTCAATCTTTATAATAATATTTAATTTTTTAAAGTATTTAAAATATAAAAAATATTTATAATAAATTAAAAAATATTTTAATATTATTTTAATTATAAAAAAATATTTTTTTGTATTCCACTCCTACTTACTGGCCGAGGAATGAGAATGGAGAACTCTGCGGGATGGTACTATACTTTTCTCTTGCTCTACCATCAATAAGAAAAATGTCTCCTATTTTTAGATGTTTATTTATTGATTTTTGTAGAGGTGGCGAATTTCTATAGATATATCATATATATGCTATGAGTATTAATTGAAAAAAATTAAAAAATTCAAAATAATAAACGTAACACAATATAATTGAATAACATAATCTAATTTAAAAGATAAAAATTTATAATTTATCAAAAAATATAACATAAATTTAGAAGACAACATAAAAATTTATTTATATTATTCGGTGTCAAGTTATTTTATAAGATTGTTTTTATATTGTCTATCATATTTCTATGATAATATTATCTAGTTTTATACTAATAAAATCAGATTAGGTATTTTTAGATGGCTGAGATGTATTATCATTTGGTTTGAAAAAATTGATTTGAATAGATTAAATAACCATCTTTAAAAAAAAGTCTCAGTTTTTTTTGCATGTTATCCCTAAATTTCTAAATGATAAATTTGATATGTTCCTTCTTAACCAATCTTTTTTTAAATTTATCTTTTATTTTTATTTATTTATTTTTCATCAAATATATGTATATAAATTGTTTGAAAAAATAAAATTTAGTATTTTGAGAAAAAACCAAATTCATGTTTTTTTGTCTATATAAGAATGACTAAAAAGGAAAAAATTAGAATTCACATGGAAGAAAGAAATCGAATTTGTGATACCCACAAAAAGTTATAAATAGTATCATTGTCTCTGTTTTTTTATCTCTATTTTTATATTTTCGAGGAGTTTTGTTTTGTATTTAATGACTCAAATTTTTCGTCGCTAAATTCCTTTTCTAACATAGATTTTAAATTAAACTATAAAAATATGTTCAATTACAAATTTATAGTTAAATTAAATTTCATGGTAATCAATCAATTAGCTTTCATATTAATTATGAAAAATGAGAAGAGAACAAATTTTAAGGATGTAACGAAGAAGAAGAGAGTAAAAGTAATTGTTTGGTTCAATTTAAATTAATTTTTTTAAGAGTAAAGTATTGTTTTTGTCCCTAACGTTTGGGATAAATTCTATTTGTATTCCTAAATTTTAAATCATTTTGTTTGTATCTCTAACGTTTGTAAAAGTAATTCAATGTTATCCTGCCGTCAATTACACATCATGAACGCTTTAGTTTGAGTTTTAAAAATCTCTTCTTGAAGTTAGAATACAAATGTTTGGGATAGAATCGATGATCCACTTCGAAAAATAGCTCATCAAAAGTTGAAACTAATTTCTACAATATTTACATAATTCACTTTTCTAGGGACATAATTGAATCTAAATACAAATAGTGGGTATAATATTAAAATCGAATACATTCAAGTGAGACCTAATTGAGAATGAATACATCCAAGTGAGAATAATTGAAAAATATAATCTGATTTATTAGTGTAATTGATAGTAAGATAACATTGAATCACTTTTATGAACGTTATAGATACAAATAGAACGATTTAAACATTAGAGACATAAATAGAACTTACTCCAAACATTGAGGATAAAAACGATACTTTACTCAAAATTAAAATATTTATATAAAATAAACCTTTTTTTTTCAAACCAAATGATAACAACTTTATGTGAAGTCAGATGAATTTCTCCCCATAAATAATGAATACGACAAAGTAAAAAATAAAATTCAATTTCTATTCGGTCAATGATCATTAAGATTAACAAAAAGTTGTCTAAAATGTTGAATGCAATATATAAAAAATTAATTTATTTAAAAACTGATTAAAAGTTGATTAAATTTGGATGAGTTATTAGCTATATAGCAAATTTTTATTTAAGAATTTAATTTCCGATCCATTGATATTTGATACCCAATTTTAAAGTCCTTTTTGTTTTTCCCATCCCAGATGAGTCCTCTTTGAAAAAGACATTTACTTAACAGCAAACAATACATAGAATAGAATGGAGCCCATCCTACAGTAACCAAAACCACCGGTCAAAGTCAAACCCAGCAATATCCCCCAATGCCATATATCTAATAAGCCCCAGCCACCAGGTATGGATCCATCATCTTCTAGGGCTTCATTCAAACATGAGAAAACCTTGTTGCGACAAGGAAGGTACCAACAAAGGTGCTTGGTCCAAGCAAGAAGACCAAAAACTCATTGACTACATCCACCTTCATGGCGAAGGCTGTTGGCGTTCCCTTCCAAAAGCCGCCGGCCTTCATCGTTGCGGTAAAAGCTGCCGACTCAGATGGATCAATTATTTACGACCCGACATTAAACGCGGCAACTTTGCCCCTGATGAAGAAGATCTCATCATCAAACTCCATGCCCTCCTTGGCAACCGGTACGTCAATATTAGAGAACTATCAGAATTTATTGTGCCTTCACTTTGACTTCATCTCTATCATGCATGTTTGTTACTTTAGGTGGTCACTTATAGCGGGAAGGTTGCCAGGACGCACCGACAATGAAGTCAAGAACTACTGGAATTCTCACATCCGCAGGAAGCTCATCAACATGGGAATTGATCCAAACAACCACAAGTTATATCAAACATCTCCTCTTCTTCCTCACGCTGCTTCTTCTTCATCCCACCACCACCACCTCAATCTTGACCTAACCATTGCTTTCCCTGCTCATTATTCTTCTTCCCCTACATTTACCCTCGCCGAAGAAGACGACAACAATAACAACGATAATCCTAAACCAACTTCTGAGAACATGGATGAATCCAACCCTACCCTTCTTTTGTTTCAATAAGTTGTAACTTGAACCATCATAATGCCTAGTGCTTTTCACATTCATTTATTATTCAGTAAGATATAAGTATTATTTCAATTATACCATTCAGATAAAAACTCACGTGAATTTGCCTTCCAAGTTGATAATCGAAAAATATTAGATAATAATTTAATCAAATTATCTAATACATTTTGACTATTAACTTTATATCAATATAACTCCACATGAGTTTTTACCTTATATTTATATCTTATTTAATAATGAATAAATTGTGATAATAATCAACTAATTTAAACTGATTATATTTATATTTAAATAAATTTGTGTGTATTTGTTTAATAATTTTATCTTATATATATTTAATTGATATAAAGTTACAGCTCCTTTGTCTCGTAACTACTATATGTACTTGGTGGTGATGATGATGTCCTGTGCTGGTATATATGACAAGAAAGTAATTGTGGAATTATGAGAGAAGGGTTAGTTGGCTGATGAAGGATATAATGTCATCATCATCTCGATATGATGCGTGCTTTTCGTGACCATATTTGAGCATGCATGCACTTCAATCACTTGCCACATCTCTCTACTACCAATCTTTGTCTTACTAGCTTTTCTTGTATTTATATAGTTTAAAGGGAGAAAAGATTTCCATAATTTCTGCCAGAAAAATTGAATCTGCCAAGTTTCATTCAACATTTTTTCACATCATTAGTATCTGAATTGTCACTGTTTTGTGACTACACAAGCATATTATCACCATAATGCATAGGTCTTGTTTAATTTAATATAAATATCACATGGTTTACCAGAAGTTCATGCTCTAAGAAATGTATTCTATGGGCAACATATATAAGTAGCGTTTGTTTTCAGGTACTGAGACAGAGACTGAGAGACTGAGACTCAGTATCGTGTTTGTTAGTTCAGAGACTGGTACTAAAATTTCTGTCTCTGTCTCCAAAAAGTCAGTATTTCAGTACCTCTAAAAAGTAGGGACACAGGAGACTGAAATTTTTAAAGATGGAGACTGAAACTTTAATAACATTTTATACCTAAAATACTTTCATTTCAATTAATTAATTCCAATTTTACCCTTTGTGCAAATTAAATTAGAGTTTCATTCTTGTTTCAATTCCTGTCTTCCATTTTGCACCAAACAGAATACTGGGATTTGTTTCAATCCTGTCTCTTAGTCTCAGTCTCAGTCTTTCTGTCTGTGTCTCTCCACCAAACGCTACCTAATAGAGTGTAGTTTAACTCTAAAATTTACTCATAAGCTTGGTAGTGTTTTATATATTTTTTATGTTTTTGTTGAATTGAAATTTTGGAATACATAAATATTTTATAACAAAAAATATTAGTAAGATTATTAAAATTTATTATTTTAAACTTTATTTAAATTATTTAAACATTTTTTTATTTTTTAGTATTACTGTTTTAAATATAATACCCAAATTAAGAATAACAAGTGAGGGAAAGAGAGAGAAAGAGGGTGATAGTTCGGCAGAAAGAGGAACGACCTTGCATAACATATTATGGTAGGATTTATTGTATGTAAAAGTTTTTGTTGAAATTTGTTTAGCTAGAATTGGAACTGGAGCCACATTTAATGTATTTCCATTTTTTCGTCTTATGCTTGTGTCCTAGCAAGGTTATGATGAAAAAAACTTCATTTATTACATTTTAGTGAAAAAAAAATGTAAATGTTAAAGTTTCGTTCAGGGTTATGTAAATCCTTTTCTTCGGCTCTACACACTACACTTTAAATCCTATTTTAAAGAGTGGTGCAGGATGCTATCTAAATAAATTTGTTTAAACTACAGGGACATGCAAATTTATTCAAACCAAAAGTCTTTTCATGATTTTTAGTAAAAGCTGAAAATTTTCAGTTAAGGAAATAGTAATACAGTTACTAAAGCCAAACTGCTACTTTATGATTATATCTTTAATTTTACTTCTCTAAGTAAAAAGGGTTGTGTATTTTATATTTCTTAACTTGAAGTATATTTTGTCCAAATTGCTGTTTTTGGATTTGATCTAAAGTGTGTACCTTCAGAAGATACTTTAACATTTAAGTGAGTATGACTGCACTTAAAAAGGAGATTGGGATTGGAAGATTGAAAATGGAACGAAGAGAGAGAGTGAAACTAAATTAAATTTTTATATTGTGTTTAATATAAAATATATTGGATTCATTTATGTTATAATATTATATTTAGTTTAAAATAAATATGGTGATAAAAATATATATTTAGAATTTAAAAAATAAATAAAAATATTTTTAAAAAATATATTATTAAAATTTTAATTTTTAATTTTAAAATTTTAGTCTCTTCTTTTTTTATTTTCTGAAAGTCTTAAAATTTTAGTTTTAATTTCTAACTACAAATCAATAACAACACTGATATCAGTTTCATAATCTCAATCTTTGAAAACAAATGCTATTTATATATCTATAATAATATATTTCAAAACAATATCAAGGAGTTACAATGACTATTCTACTTTTTTTTTGTTACTCAAGTTTAGAAATGTTACTTAAAAGATTCAGAGAAAGAAAAATATAATAAGCTCAGCTCTATGAGAAAGAGCAGTGATAAATTTGAAAGGAAAAGAAAAATTAAAACAAAGACAAAGACTTGTAATGAGAGTGTAATAACTTTCATTTCTTTTCAGAATCATATATTTGCTAAGTCAAGTTTGTTATATATATATATATATATATATATATATATATATATATATATATGGCTAGTGACTATTGAAGCTCAAGACTTATCAAAAAGAACACTAGTAACTAATCAAGAAAGACAGTAATACAAAGAAAGACAATAATACAGTTTTACACACTGCTCTTGTACACTATTACTCTCTATCCTTAATATCCCCCCTCAAACTGAGGTATGAGTTCTGAAATACTCTCAGTTTGCGCTTATACCTATCAAATAGGTGTTGTGACAGTGGTTTTGTTAAGCAATCTGCAATCTGATCAGAAGAGGAAATATACACAATATAAAGAGATTTCTGATTAACTAGGTCCTTTAGAAAATGCAGATCCAGCTCCAAATGCTTACATCTGCTATGAAGTATAGGATTTGCTGCAAGAAGACACGCACTCTGACTATCACAGTAGATAGTAGGCACCACGGTTTGAGGTATCCGAAGCTCTTGTAGAAGCTGTTGTATGGACATAATTTCTGTTTGAGCTGCACACATAGCCCTGTATTCTGCCTCTGTGCTACTTCTACTCACTTTAGTTTGTTTGTTGCTCTTCCAAGATATAGGATTATTCCCAAGATATACACAGAATCCAGAGATAGACTTTCTATCCTCCAAATCCCCTCCCCATTCTGCATCTGCAAAAGAGAAAATTCGAAAATCAGCAGCTTTTGTGAACACAATCCCATGATCCAACGTACCTTGCAAGTATTTGAGGATCCTTTTTACACTTTTCCAATGTAGCAAAGTTGGACCGTGCACAAATTGGGACACACGATTAACAGCAAATGTGATATCAAGCCTTGTCATAGTGAGATACTACAGTGCACCCACTATAGACCTATATTGTGTTGGATTTTCAAACGGTTCTGAATCATTGGAGAAGAGTTTGACATCTGTAGCCATTGGTGTAGGTAATGGTTTATAATTCTGCATTCCTGCCTTTAGAAGCAACTCTCTTGTGTATCTGGCCTGAGAGAGCATCATGTCACCATGAGGGAGATAAGTTGCCTCTAAGCCTAAGAAATAGTTAAACCTGCCAAGATCTTTCAGCGAAAAAACTCTGTTCAATTGAGATATCAATAGTTCAATTTCTTTTGAATTATTACCCGTTACAATAATGTCATCTACATATACTAATAAATAGATTACATGTGACTGATTATGTTTTATGAACAATGAAATGTCTGATTTTGTATTCTTAAAACCAAATTGGAACAAGGTATCTTCTAATGTCTTGAACCAAGCTCTAGGAGCTTGTTTTAAGCCATAGATTACTTTATTTAGTTTGCAAACTAAATGACTATTGGTACTAACATATCCTTGTGGTTGGGCCATAAAGACATTCTCTTCCAATCTGCCATTCAAAAAAGCATTATCAAAGTCAAATTGTCTTAATGGCCAACCTAAGGAAATTGCAATAGTTAGAATGACTCTCACTGTGGTTGGTCTAATAACTGGGGAATAGATTTGCTCGTAGTCTATTCCCTCCTTTTGATGAAAAACTTTACCTACTAACCTTGCTTTATACCTGAGTATCTCACCATGTTGATTCTTTTTTATAGCAAAGACCCATTTGCTTCCTATAATGGTTGAGTTTAGTGGTGGTTCAGTGAGAATCCAAGTCTGACATCGCTGTAATGCTTGTATCTCTGCATCCATTTCCTGTTTCCAATGTGGACAGTTAAGGGCTTGATTGACAGTAGTTGGGGTATGGTGTATAAGGTCAGTGGTTTGTGTGACAAATGCCTTAGGTTTACAGATGCCTGCTTTTAATCTGGTGATCATAGAATGAGTATTTAAAGGTGTATTGGGAGATAAATTTGTCTCAGGGTCAATGATAAAAATGGGTGTGGGATGGTGTGATAGAGTTTGAGTTGGTAAGGGTTGAGGGGCAGGCTGAGCAAGAGTAGGGAAAGGATTAGGTGATGCCAATGGAAGAGGAGTAGTTGGAGAACAAAGTTGCTGTGTAGAGAGTGGAAGTGAAGAAGGATGATCAATTACAAATTTTGTCAATTTTGCAGGATCTGCAACAGTCTCTATAGCAGATTGGATTGAGGAATCACAAAACATAGATTGATAAGGAAACAAATTCTCAATAAAAGTTACATGTCTTGCAAGATATATCTTACCATTCTTATTCATACATTTGTAACCTTTGTGGGTAGAATCATATCCAAGAAAGAGGCATAAGTCAGATTTATAATCAAATTTATGTCTATTATAAGGTCTCAAATAAGGAAAGCAAGCACATCCAAAAACTTTAAAGAAGGCAAAATTTGATTTTTGATGGAATAAAATTTCATAAGGACTCGTATTGTCTAAAACTTGTGTAGGCAATCTATTTATGATATAGACAGAGGTTACAAATGCATCTTCCCGAAATTGGAAGGGAAGAATGCAGAAGCAAGAAGGGACAGTCCCATTTCTGTGATATGTCTGTGTTTCCTTTCCACACTTCCTTGTTGATGATGTGTGTAGGGACACGACTGTCTATGATGAATGCCCTGTGTGTTAAGAAAATCAACAAATGCTGTGGATAAAAATTCACTTTCTTTATCAGTTTGTAAAGCCTTAATCTGATGTCCTGTCTGTTACAAATAAGTCTTTTATAGTTTTGAAAAGCTAGTAAAGATTGAAATTTATTTTCAAGCAAGAAGATAACTGTAAATTTAGAAAAACCATCAACAAAGCATACATAGTATCTAAATCCATTTCTGGAATTAACCGGGGCAGGTCCCCAAAGATCAGCAAAAACACATTCTAATAGTTGATGATATGTAATTTGAGTTTCATTAAAGTGAAGTCTATGCATTTTAGCCAATAGACAAATTTCACACATATATTGTAAAGATGATCCAGAATTAGAGATAGGAATAGAACATTGATTCATTACTATATGAACTGTTTTCATTGCATAGTCGCCAAGTATTTTATGCCACAAGATTGTATTATTACTATTCTGATTACAAGAACTGTGAAAAGAACAAAAATTAGGAGGATTGGTTTCTTAGTTGCTAATCCTATCTGAATTACATTGTATTGAAATAGAAGGATGATTATTACTAAAAGGTTTATGAGAATAGGTAGAGTGGTAAGACAAAGAAGATTTCGCAGAAGCATGCCTAGGAACTCTGAGATTGTAAAAGGAATAGATCCCATTCCTAGCTATGCCTTGTAGGAGAAATTCTCTGGTAGCCTGATCACGAATAAAGCAGAAATTAGGCCAGAATTCAAAAAAGACACCATTATCAGCTACAAACCTAGAAACGCTAAGCAAATTTTGGGAAATTTGGGGTACATGGAGTAAATTTTGTAATCGAAAAGTGACATTAGCATATGGATCATGCAAAATTGAAGAACCATAGTTTTGAATGGTAATACCTGATCCATTACCTACATACACTTGATCGGAGTCATTGTTGCTCGCAGTGGAAGTTAGCAAATTGGATGGATCGGGGGTCAAGTGATGGCTCGCACCAGAATCTGCAAGCCAGGCAACATCACTTATGGAGGAGGAAGAGCCTGTGAGATATGCAGTTGGTTGATGGAAACTGGAAGGGGGTGGTGGAGGTTGAGCATTAAGGTAGGGACGCTGAGAAGATGAGTTAGGGTTTCCAGAATTAGGGTTGAAAGACTGATAAAATCTATGATAGCAGTTCCATACCACATGGCCCATTCTTCCACACAGTTGACACTGCATTCTTGTGTTATTGTTGTTGTATCCAAATCTGCCTCCTCTATTATTTCTGCCTCCACGTCCTCTTCTAAAAGTATTACCTCTGTTGGGATCGAAATTCTGAGAAGGGTTCTGCACATAATGGGCGATAGGCATGCCAGAAGTTGGTTTCTTGAAGCGTTCAAGCATTTCTTCATGGGAGAGCAAAAATGTTTCAGCCTCTACAATCCTAAAAGACCCTCTCTTTGCTGTAACGGAAGAAATATACACTGTATATTCTTCAGAAAGACCCTCAATAATAGCCTGAAGATGATCATCTTCTGGCACTTCATATCCCACAGCAAATAGAGCATCAACAATTCTTCTAATTTTGGACAAGTAATCACCAGCGGAACCTGTTTTCTTGCACAATCTCAATTGACTCTTGAGACTTTGAACACGAGCAGAAGAGGTTGCCTGAAAGTAATCATCAATCTTCGCCCATACTTCAGAAAATCTTGAGAGGTGAATCACTTTGTTCTTGAAGCAATTAGTCATGGAAGCAACGAGCCACGTTGTGAGGGTTCTATCTCTCTGGCGCCAGGTTTTGTATTCTTCAGATTCTGTTCTTGTTTTCTTGGTAGCATCAGTTGTGAACTGCTCAGGGATCTTGGAGGGATCGGGATGACTTTTAAGACCAAGACTCTCAATAGTGAGAATTGCAAGGTACCTCCATGTAGAATAGTTATCTTCATTTAGTTTTTCAGCAATTGGGGAGAAGGTCTTCTTTGTTGAATCAGAAAGGATGATTTCTATTGTAGAGCTGAAACTAAGCAATAGGCTCTTGATACCATAAAAGATTTAGAGAAAGAAAAACATAATAAGCTCAGCTCTATGAGAAAGAGCAGTGATAAGTTTGAAAAGAAAAGAAAAATTAAAACAGAGACAAAGACTTGTAATGAGAGTGTAATCAACTTTCATTTCTTTTCAGAATCATATATTTGCTAAGCCAAGTTTGCTATATATATATATATATATATATATACATGGCAAGTGACTATTGAAGCTCAAGACTTATCAAAAAGAACACTAGTAACTAATCAAGAAAGACAGCAATACAAAAAAAGACAATAATGCAGTTTTACACACTGCTCTTGTACACTATTACTCTCTATCCTTAATATTACTTATCATTATTGTGTTTTTTTTTTATCGAAATATACTCTAATTTAATTCAAAATTAATATTCATTGTAGCTAACGTTGGCTAACTTTTAGTTAGTTGTTAATTAAGGTAAAAAAAAAACTCCTGCTCTTTAATCATGTTTCATATTACCAATACTACTTTTACATTACTTTTTATTGTTTTGGTTATAGTTATTTTTCTGCTGTTAACAGCCACCTCTAACAACTTAGTATTTCTTTACTTTTACATTAACCATCTCTTTACTATTTCGTATATCATTCCTAAAAATTTTTAATCATATTTTTTACATATTAGTTTTATATAATATATATAAAATAAAAGACGATTTAACAAGCACATCGATATCATTGTCAATACTCAATAATATGTGTAACACTAGACCCCAAAAAATGGTGGGTAAGAGTTCATCATCTTTTAATAAGAATTTTAAACAGATCATAACATGGCATCTCTAAAGCATTATGTACTAGAATATTCAAATTCTGTCATCAAACCTAGCTACAAGCAAATAAAAGAAATAAGTGAATAACAACTGAAGAAGCAACAGAATAGGAGAGAAAAAAAACTGAAGAAGAAAACAAAAAAGATTCTAACAACAAATAATGCACACACATACAGGAAAAAATTAATAGACAAAAGTTTGAAATACCCTAATCTTAATAACTCCTTAAAGAGGAAAAAAGTAGAATGAAAATAGGGAGAATTGCATGCATGACAAAGCTGAAAATCCTCTTCAGGCACGTGTTAGTGTGTTACTTTTTACTGCTTATAAACTTTCTTTCGGCAACTAGAGCTAGCGAGAGCAAATAGACAATTTTTCTCTTTCAACGAGTACAATTTCGAGACAACCTAGTATAAGGTTTTGTCTTCTTCTTCTCTTTTTTTTTAAAAAAAAGGAAAATTGGTTGACCATGTTCACGATAAATAATATTGAGGTAAGAGTATTCTCTTATCAGATTAAATCTTTAAATACTAAATTCTCTCAATATATATACACCCAGATATAGATTAATGATAATTGACCACTGAATGTTTTTTAATCCCAACTAACTAGCTTCTAATTTTGTTATTAGGCCTAATTGTTCTTTTGAGATAAGCTCTGATTATTTTCGTAGTAGTACTGTATCGTCATTGATTTCTCTAACCTATTATATTGAGTGGCAAAAATTCAGAGAGAGATTTCTAAGTGTTCCCTTATGTACAATCTTTGGGGGATACAAAACCAGAGAAATGTTAGAGCTAATAAATTTTATCAATTTTTAATTAATATTTTGAACTAATATCTTATTTTATCATATTAGAATTAAAATTTGTGTTTTAATCTTTAATATTTAAAATTAAGTAAATATTAATAAAAAAAATAAATTTTATTAGAGATATAGTAATATTCAAACAAGTAATTAAAAGGCAATAATTTGACGTCATCATAACAAAGTGATATGATGAGGGGATTCTTTGCATTGGCACATGCAGTATGGTCTATGGCATGCATCTACCATTCAGAATCCACCATACGCAGGCATGTCACATGGTCGGGAACTGATTTCCTTTCTTGTTCAACATATTCAATTAATGTCCAAATATATATATATATATATTCAATTATTTTCGTTGTAGACATATCATATCTCAGTTCAGTTTCTTTCGTTTTCTAGTTTTGGGTCCAGTTCATCCAATTACTCACACTGCACACACATCTGTCCTTGTACAGTCAAAAGCAATCTTATCTTGTACAACATGTAACGTGCGTGAATGATTTTAATAGGATTAGTTTGTACATGGTCATGGCATAATCTTATTATTAGATATGAAATTACTAATTACTAATTTAGTAATAATTTTTTTTTTGTCTACGGTATTTTCAATCCGACAGATTAAAGACTAATTCATTGCGGATCTGAGTTCTATTTAAGGGTCTGTCGCTGGCCAATAAATTACTGTTTACACAAAGTAAAATTTAAATCCTCAACGCTTGTTTAAACAGACAAGTGAGCTTACGACTCGACTAATCCGATTAATCCAAGTTGATTATAATTTAGTAATTTGCTATCGTCTCCGTTGACAATTTTTTGTTGAAATACAGGGGGTGCCAAAGCCCAAAGAGAATAAAACAGGAGCAATCAATTTTAACATCATAAACCATCATGTCTTTTGAATATTGGGCTTACCTTACAGCAACTATTTCCCATGTATGTTTGTGTCATGTATTAATATTCTTTATAAAAAAAATTATTTTATGTTCCACATGTGTTATTGAGGATATAAGAAAGAAAAACAGTTTACAAAAGTATTGGGATAGATGATAAATTTGGAAAAGTCAGAGATTATTTTCAGAAGTCAAATTTCTATCCAAATGAGGGTAAATATTAAAGAGATAGTAGGAATGTCTACATGAAAGGACTTAAGAAAATATCTTGAGCTACTGGCACAGTAGAAAAGATCCAAAAACAAGGCACTAATATAAATAGAGAAAAAGGTAATGAACAAGTTAGAAAGTTGGAAAGAAAAATTACTAAATCAGGTGGGCAAAAAAATTTTGATTAAGTATGTGATACAAGCAATCCTAGCATATATTATGAATGTTGTGATGTTGTCAAAGAATTTCTGTGAGAGAATTTTCGCAAGAATAGCAAAATTCTGGTGGAAAAGCTCAGGAAAAGAAAAAGGGGGTGCATTGGAGAAGTTAAACAAAAATCAGCATGAGCAAAGAGGAGGGAAGCTTGGGTTTCAGGGATATGCAAAGTCAGAACCTGGCGTACCTAGTGAAACAAGCTTGGAAAGTAATAACTAGGAACCCTGATGCCACTTGGGTAAAAATACTGAAGGGTATATACTTCTCAGAAACAGATTTTTGGGAAGCGAAGGAGGAAAAAGGAGGATCTTGGGCTTGGAAAAGCATAATACAAGGAAGAGATTTTCTAAAAAGAAAAGGAAGATGGAGTATTGGACATGGCAAATCAATTAAAGTAAGAGAGGATAATTGGATTATGGGAATGAGTAGAATTCAAGTAGCCATAAACACAACGATGGACATAGTGAGAGATTTAATAGAGGAAGGTGGAGGATGGAATGAAAACAAGATCAGACAAGTTTTTGCATAGAACATAGGAGATATGATTATGAAAACACCTATAAACTTTATTAATAAAGAAGATCAGACAATGTGGCCT
Organism: Arachis hypogaea; assembly: GCF_003086295.3. Taxonomy (NCBI): domain Eukaryota; kingdom Viridiplantae; phylum Streptophyta; class Magnoliopsida; order Fabales; family Fabaceae; genus Arachis; species Arachis hypogaea. Next base: position 130,208,487 of record NC_092038.1, read on the forward strand.
TACAGATATGATAAAACATACACAGTGAAGACAGGCTATTATGCGGCAAAGATGGAGAAAAGAGAACATAAAACAGGATTAGCGTCATGAAGTACAAATTTAAAGGAACTTTGGAGGGGAATATGGGGAATGCGAGTCCCTAAAAAAATCAAAATGTTTGTTTGGAGGGTTGTACATGATATAATTCCAGTAAACAATAATATATACAAAAAGAGAATCATAAGAAGCTCTATATGTCAAATCTATGGAACTAAAGTAGAAACAATGGAGCATGCACTATTATTATGTCCCAGGATGAGGGCTATTTGGTTTGGAGCTCAAAGTCAATGCATCTCAGCACCAGAAAATGTTACTTCATATGGAGTATGGCTATTAGAGAACATGAAGCAAATTAACAGGGAGGGCAAAGAATTGAAAGAAACTATGATAAGCAAATTAGGATACCTAAGTTGAGAAATTTGAAAATTTAGAAACTATGCAATTTTTCGGAATAGTAACACAGAACCAATGGCAACGATCACAAGGGCGAGAATTTTGGAAACGGAATTTGTAGAGGCAAATAAAATAGATGAACAAAAGCAGTCAATCACAGACAAAAGAAATAGTATTGAAAATAGAAATTTTTATAGAAGAAGAGTTAACTAGAGGTCGCCAATAGGAGACAGGCTCAAAGCAAATATTGATGGAGCTTTCAGGAAGGAATCCGAAGAGGGCGCAATAGTTGTTGTAATCAGAGATAAGAAGGAAAAGTGGTAGCAAGATCATCTAAAATAGTTATAGCAACATCAAGTTTGTCAGTGGAATCAATGGCATTAAGGAGTGCTCTTATTCTAGCAAAAAACTTACAATTGGAAAATATCCTATTTGAATAGGATAGTTTACCTCTCATCCAAGCAGTAAAAGCGAAAGAAACTATTGGTGAGATAGATCCAATTCTAAGGGATATCTATGTCCTGGTGAAGGGTATATCGAATAGCGGTTTTACGTGGACACATAAGGAGGGAAATCAACTAGCACACCAAGTGGCAAGCCTTGCGATAAATGGCAGACTGAATCGAGATTGGACTTGGGACCAACCGGTGAAAATTAGAGAGATTGTAAAAAGAGAAGCACGGAGTACTTTCAGACAGACCATGGCCGAGCAGCAACATTTTCAACAAAATTTTAAAGCTACGCGAATAGTGAGAGGGCAGTAAAAAGACACCTGAAGTGTTGGCGCAAGATACCTAAAGACTCTAAACCAATCTTGCGTCGTGGCATCTTTGTAAGTAGCAAGAATCAGAGTTGCGGGAGAAGATGGATTAGAACCGTTGGGATTCTCCATAAAAGAAAAGAAAAGAAATCAGTCGCGAAATTTTTGGCTTGCTGTCTTGGTGCGATGCAGGCACCATAATCGAGGATACAGATCTCACTGCTGGCTGGGGGTGTGTTAAATGTCAAAATAGGATGGAGATCCTGCTATGCCTCCCCTAGTGTCGCGATTTAGTGCGGAAGAAGAGTGACGACCACAACGGAGCTACAATGCACCAGCCACTAGGACAAGACTCCTAGGCAACCAACTCTGACTTGGGCGGCGGCAACTTACTCAGAGAGGACTTACCCGGAGATGATGACAGCTGCCGAAGTCCGAAGTGAAGGTGCCACACTTCCGTCTTCGATGATTCTGGCTCGGCATTTCAAGCAAGGCAAGAACGAGGGAGAGAGTAGGACAGAGCAGCATTGCCGATGGTGGAAAACCCTGCGCGAGCGTCGATACAGGAGACGGCAGGAAGAACGGCTAGAAAATAGAGCTCAGATCGGGATAAAGCACTGGTAAGGGAGTGGCGGGTGCAGTATGGGGAAGGAGAATGCATCCAATGCCGGGTTGGGTCATAGGGTTGGGGGCTCCGATTTTATGTAGTCTGGGCCTGTCTGTTGGCTTGGACCTGACAAAAAAACATTAAAAATACTTTTAGAATATTTCATCGTTCACAAAAATAACTTGTAATTTCGTCAATAACAAAAAATTTTTTTTTTACCAAAGATAGGGAGATTCAAACTCGCGACCTCTATTAACAGAATTGGCTGAGGTGGTAAAATATAACTGAATTATAAATTCTTGTCCTAATTGAATCTCAATTAAAATACCTTAATTTCCAAACCACTCCTCTTTTAGCCTTCATCCTTTTACCATCATGGTGCCATAACTACCGCTACTATTGCCAAAGCTTTGTCTTCTTCTCTTCCCAGTGTTATTGTCGTCTTCTTTTCTTCCCAATGTTATTGCCATCCTAATTGCACTTTACCATCGTGGTGCCATAACTGAATCTGGGTTGATCTAGTAGCAAGGGGGTTGTAGCTCAAACCCACTTGCTCCGCGATGGGTGTTTCAGTCCATGGTTAGCTACTAGGACGTGTCGGGTTGGCTATATAACCGACAGATGATATCATCAGTCATAGGGTAGGCATGCATCATTTGTATTTGAGTGTATTGTTTGGGTGTGAATCTTGTTTGTGGGTTTGCCTAATTGAATAATCGCATCGATCTGCTAATTGACCTAATTGCTCTATCTGTACTCTCTAATTGTGTATGCTTTGCTTCGTCTTGTCTGTGTTTGACAACTGAGAGATCTCTCATGCTGGCGGTGGTGACGCTGAGTGTAACAACCCAGACCACCCGCTAGCACGATATTGTCCGCTTTGGCACACAAGGCCTCACGATTTTGCCTTTGACGATAGGGATGATAGCCAAAACCCCCCACACTCACTAGTCAAAACACGTCATGCTAGGGAGAGGTATCCACACCCTTATAAGGCATGCTTCGTTCCTCTCTCCAATCGATGTGGGACCTTACAATCCACCCCCTAAGGGAGCCCGGCGCCCTCGCTGGCACATCGATCCGGGCTCCGGCTCTGATACCATCTGTAACAGCCCAGACCACCCGCTAGCACGATATTGTCCGCTTTGGCACACAAGACCTCACGATTTTGCCTTTGACGATAGGGATGATAGCCAAAGCCCCCCACACTCACTCGTCAAAATGCGTCATGCTAGGGAGAGGTATCCACACCCTTATAAGACATGCTTCGTTCCCCTCCCCAACTGATGTGGGACCTTACACTGAGGGTTGTACTTGATGTTGATGATGGGATGTTTGTTGAAAGCTGAGTTTAACACTGAATCGTTGAAGTATATGTTGATAAACTGTGGTAATGAAAAGAGATAGGCTGAGAGGAGTGTTGGATAAAAGCTTGAGAATGTATGTTGTAGCTATACTGATTTCGGATTGGAATGGGGTAAGTTATTGGGTAAGGAGTCCTATAGACATGCCTGTGGTCCTTTCAATTTTAAACTATTCACCGTACTATTTTGTAAACTAAAGAAGTTTCCTTACGGCTTTTCAAAGGAATACTTTTCATAAAGTATTTTTTTAAAGGGTTATTTCAAGGATAAACTGCTTTTAAAATGAAACTAATTCTATTTGCAAGTATTTCTTTACTTTAATGGTATTCTTGTCTCTACTGAGAATGTGTGGTTTGTTCTCACCTCAATATCTTCCACCCTTTCAATGACACAAGTTCGAAGACTCAGTTTGAAGTTGCGGGCGATTATTGACTTTATTTATGAGTTAAGTTATTTTCATAGAATTCCCTCGCTTGTTGTTTAAAATTTTTATTTTATACAGAGGGATAGGTGTTGTATCTGAGCCTTGTTTTGATTTACTTGTATAAGATTTATTATTATTAGTAATTATGTGATTATTATTACTCGGTGATGTAGTGATATATGATTTTTAATGAGTTGTAAACGTTTTTTTTTTTGACATTTTATTAAATATTGAAACACGATATCAAACTAAAGGCTCAATATTAAATAGTTAATAAAGAAAACAAGTTAGTAACGCCTTACCTTTGATACGATCATGACGTATTAAAAGTTGGGTTGTTACAGATGGCAGAGAAGAAGGAGGAGATTCAATGGCATAGAAGGAGGAGATTCGGCGCTAGAGACAGGCTCGAGGGAGTTAGGGTTGCTGGAGTGGCTGCAACTACTTAGGTTATGTGGATTGTGGAGGAGGCTAGTTTTATATTAGAGTTTTTAAGAATATTGGTTCGGTTGGGTTAAAAAATTTTTTTGTTAGAACTGAAAATTGAATCGAACCACAAAAAAAATAAAAAATATTTTTTTATTTTTAGTTTGTTTGGTTATCAATTTTTCAGTTATTAATTTTTTTTTGTTTGATTAGTCAATTTTGTTTGAATTTGATTGATTTTAAATACCTCTAGTGACAGTGGAATATAGTGTAAAAAATTTGAAAATTAAAGTTTTAAATTAGAAAATTGACAGTGGAACATTTTGTTAATTTGGCATGTTTTTAATATTATTAAAATATTTTATCGTTAACAAAAATAAAAAATATTTCGGAGACATTTTTTTTAGTTAATTCTTTTCAGAACTTATATATATATATATATATATATATATATATATATATATATATATATATATATATATATATAGACAAACAAACACAACTAGAAAATGGATTAATACAGACAAATTTACAGATAGATTTAATTTTTATTATCGACGGATTTTTGGTTATCGACGGATTTTGTCCCTCTGTAAAAGTCTCGTCGGAAATTATTTACCGACGAATTTTTTTCGTCGAAAAATTACCGACGGATTTTTTCTCTGTAAATTCTCCATCCGTTTCATTAAGACGACGAACTTTCCGATGGATTTTTCGTCTATAATTATAGACGGATTTTTCGACAGATTTTTTGTCTATAATTTTAACCTTGGAAAATCATCTTACACTCTGATTACAGATAGAAAATCCGTCTGTGAATCCATCAGTAAAGTAAAATAGATTTTTTTTTATTTTTCCAATTACAAAATAAACTTGTTTTCATACAAAATAAATATAAATTTAATACAAATTTTTATCTAATTTGTATTCGAATATTTATAATATTTCAAAAAATAAATAAATTCATCGTATTATCAAACTAAAAGAAAAGTACTATAAACAAGCAAGTCAATATAATTCAAAATATAAACAAAGTGTATTGATCATCAACTATAATTCTTAGTATATTGTTCAACCCTTATGGCCTGCGGAATAAAGTTCACATTCAAATTCTGATGAGAGCTCCTAAAATTAACAGCCTGCAAATCAGATAGACACTCAATAATTGATGTGTTTCTATTTTGAATCAATAATTAATATGTGTTTTAGGAAAATAAAACCCTTTTAGATAAGAATAAAATTGAGAATATATTATTATAAATTTATAATATAAACTAGTCTTATTTATACTATGTCTTAGCTTTTATATATATATAAACCCAAAACCTTATATCAATATAATATTCTGTTTTACATTAAAATAACTCAAGTAAACAAATAATTTCAAGTAAACAAATAAAATTGATTTTGCTATTCAAGCAGATGAAAAAAGTTTATTGTTTCTTTCGCAATATCAATTATTATAGAACAGAAAATGTGTACACAGAAAATGAAACTTACATTATTTAATTATAAGAACCTGTAAAATCAAACTGCAGATTCCGCACCCTCTCCAACTCAAATTTTCGTTTTCATTTAGCGGCCTTAGCTTGAGCAGAAGCTTTTCCTTCAGCTACTTGTCTTAAGGCCTTTGCAATGGTTAGAAGGAGTTTAAGATAAATAAGTGGGGTTGGTATATGGATACTTGTTGATGGCCACCGTAGATAGACAGATAGAGAAGAGATAAAAGTAAATAAACCTTAGTAATAAAGTGAGTGAGTATGTAAAAATCTCAAAATTCAAAACCCTATTTATGGTAGCAGCTCAACTAAAGTGAGTTTAGTTTTGCATAAATTTTATTTGTAAGTTAAAAATTTGAAATTTGAAAAATGCTTTTTGTTGATATTTTGCATAATCTACCACTATTTGGACCTCAAATAAGATTAACTAAAGAAAAATAAGTTAAAATTTGAACAAAATTTATACATAAATTCAAGGATTAAGAAATTTGTGAGAAACTATGTCAAAAAACAGTTGTACCATTCACTGCTGAAGCTCTTAAATAAAGATTAATTTACACTCTCCTAATCCCTTGCTCTCTCTCCGTTCTAATAAATAGATAAGGAAAAGAAACACTATATTAATAAAATCATTCTTCATAATATATATAATGCTAATTAATCTATCAGAAAAAATAAGATGAATTCAATATATAATGTAAAATAGTTTTATTTATAAGTATATTCAATTACATAATATTAAATTAGTAAAAAAATTTGTTCCGAACTCCATAAACTCATATCTAGTATTTATTCCGAATATGACAGAGCAACTGCAGATTCAAAATCCAAATTGTTTGATAAAGATAGATATTAATGTAGACTTGATTTGGTTCAAAGAAAAATATGTCATCTTAGGAGGAATAAATGCTTACCAAGTAATGATTGAATCCAATTCCGTGTATTTATAAGGTCTTTGTAATTCTTCAAAAATATATCATAGTAACTAAATAAAAAAATAAATAAAACTTATTAATATGACTCAGAAATTATTTACCTAATATCTGACGCAACACAAATAAATAAATAAATAAAATAAAAAAATACTAAGAGATGCTTATTAATATGAGTCTAAATATATGCAATGAAAATTTTATTATGATGATTCAAAGAATTTGAAAAAGCTAACTGAATTTAATTCATCTTCACGTACAAATTAAATGTTTATTTTTGTTCTTTGGAACTATGTTGTAGGAACAACAAAAACAAAATCAAAGAGCAAATGCAAAAGTAAAAAAAAATATGTTGCATAAGAAAAATCATCATCAACCTATGCATGAAATACAGAAAGATAGAAACAAAATGAATTAAATAAATAAGAATGAAAAAAAAGAAAAAAAAATCATTGACTTTAGATGACTGAGGAAAAAATATAGAGCCAAAAATCCCAGAAGAAGGTGATAGTTGAGACTCTTTGGAACCAAAAAACTTAAAAGGAAATGAAGGAGAAGAATAAGAAGAAGAAGAAGTACCCTCTCTTTCTCTCTGCAAGTTTTAAAAACTAAAACCACTGTATCAGAATCACTTTAACCCTTTAACTAAATTGAAGAGTCTTCTTCTCAATGATTAAGACTTTATCATAATTTGACTCACAAAATCATGGTTTTGGGTTTGGGAATGGTTAGTAACATAAAGCATACCAGAATAACTAATCTACTTAAATTAGGTATTTTTTTACAACAAAGATTTTATATGACATAGAAACAGATCTACATTATTTAATTTATACAAATGAAAAAATATAAAAAACTTACCCTCCACCACGGCCTAAACGTCTTCCAGATTTGTCAAATGCCAATCCTGCAAAGTGACATAAGAAAAAAAAATTAAAAAATGATGTGAGTAAGAAAGGGTATACGTACTACCAAAACACCATTGCCAAATGTGTCATTCCAAATCAATATCCCGTTTCTCAAGCTTTTTATCAAACAGTTTACATGCATTATTCAAAATGTTTTGATTAAATAAAAAATTCATCACAGCAACTAAATAAATTACAAAATTAAAAGCAAACGCTAGCTTAATTCCAAATCGAAAATGAAATCAAGCAGCAACTAAACTAACTGGAAGAAAATATAGTAACAAATTCAAATACTTACCATCAATGTTGGGTTTGAAGAGAAGAAAAAGTCACTGAAGGAGGATTAAAGTTTATACTCATAAAAGTAAAGTTAGGTTTAACGAGAGTGATGATTGACGACGACGAGAGTGATGGAAGTCCCAAAGGCATTGATGATGGAAGAATGCGGTGGATGACTATGGTGATGGAACAGCAGTGATGGAAGAATGCAGCGCTGAGGAGAAAGATTTGGAATGTGTATGAAGAGGAAAATGACTGTGAAACTCGTTTGGAGTGTGGACTGTAGAGCTCGAGGGGATAGAAGTAGAGTTTAGGTTTAAGTTAATATTTCCGATAGAAAATTTTAAATTACAGATGGATTTTTCGTCTGTAATAATTTAATAAAAATGCAGCATTTTGTCCATTTAATTACAGACATATTTTTCGTCTGTAATTATTTTTTACGAAAAAAATTAATTTTTTCGATAGAATTATCGATGGATTTTTTTAATTTGTAATTTATGCTAATTTTTTTTTGATAAAAAATTTCTCTAAAATTTTGTCTGTGGGATAAAATTTATTAGAAATATCTATTTGTAATAACTAGTTTTTTAGTAGTGAAAGATGTGGGGGTTGAGATGAATTTAATTACTTGTGGATAAGAAAGAAACGTTCTTCTAACCATTAGTAGAAGTTGGATTTGGACAGCATTATTAAAGGAAGATCGTGTTGGCAGCGGCTGCCAAAGATATGTTACATAAATTGAATCTTATCGATAATCATATATTCATTGTTATTTCAATCCACCGAAAAAGTAATAGTGGCGGTCTCACTAATCCGAAGGAAAAATCGGCTCAATTACTCGCCAAGCTTATTCAAAGTACAAAACCAAAAAATTGCACCATCATTTTGAGATTTGACACCCATTTTTAATTGATAAATTTCAAGAATTTTTTATAAAAAGAAATTAAGTAGAAAAAATATTACAAAAAAAATTTAATTATTTTTTTTAACATAAAAAATATAAATTAATAATAATGTTATTAATATCTATATTATTAATTTTATTATTTTATAACATTAAATTCATTTAAAAACTTTTAAAATAAAAATAAAATATTTAAAACATTAAAAATTAATTTAAATATTAAAAACTAAAATAATATTTTTAGGTTGATAATAATAAAAACAAAAGTGTGTGTATATATATATATATATATATATATATATATATATATATATATATATATATAATGCGGTTACTCGTGTTTGCTTGTCACTATTATTGCTATGAATAGGTCAGAATCCACATTTGATGAATTTGTCATTCACTAATACATACACGTCGTTCTTGCTGATAGGTTGTGAAACTCTCCGGCAATATAACTTCAAAAATACTTTATGGTTTCTATGAATTAGAATTGAAAGATAGCAAGGACTTGAAATATGATCAGTTGTTTTAATTGGAAGTAAATTCATAAAGGTAAAATTTATTCAATTCTTTCTAAAATAAAAGATAAGTTATCTTTTATAATATATTTAATGATTATTGAATAAAATTGATTAATTTATTATGATTAATTTTAATTTTAATTTAATCTAAATTTTGATTACCTAATTAATTGATTAATTATCATATAATTTTTTTGTGAATTTTAAAAATTATTAAACATCAAAATTTTCTAAAACTCTCTTTTAATAAATTAGAGGGAGAAAAGATTACATGTACATATATAATATTGCAGAAGAATCAAAGAAGTTAAAAAAAAAATGAAAAAGAGACTAGAGTGATCAATTTTTTCTTTGTATATATGGTAGGTATTTGGTGAAGAAGTGAATCTAAGGAATGATTGATAAATATAAACATATGAAAAAATAGTTAATAATATTGAACGATAAATCATATAATATAGAGAGTGTAGTAATATTTTTTCTTGGTCTTAAGATAGAATGATATAAACAGAATTGTTATTGATTTTCAACTTCAAAGAGGCACTAAAAATTTTATTTATTTATTTTATTATTTAATTTTTTTATTATGGTTAAAATTACAAAATATCATTTTTTTTAGTAATTTTTTATAAATTCCAAAATAAGTTATATCTTGGTTAATTAGCTAGTTAGATTATCATAATTTAAGTTAAATTAAGAATTAATATTAACCACAATAAATTAAATTATTTTATTCAACAATTATTAGACATGTCATAAAGTAGAATAATTTATCCTTTATTTTACAGAAAATTGGGTAAAATTTACCATAAATAAAATATGTATGTTTTGGTAGTGTGAAAATTCACTCTATTGAATTAAATGAAATTAGAATATAGCATAGTTTGATAATTTAAAAAAAAAAAAGTCTAGCAGGATCTTTGTACTTGCATGATAATCTTCACTTGGTAAGCATGAAGCAGAACAAGAAGAGATTGAAGACACGTACTACATTCATCGCTAAATAAAGAGGTGAACGTTAAAGGAGTCTGAAATGTTAGGTTGAGGTTTGGTCCAGGCTATAAGACTCTATGCCACCCAAGTTTGATTATGGTGCATGTTTATGGTTGGTAATTTTAGTTGATTTGTTGAATTATGACATCTTGTCAATGTCTCTCTCCTACTTTACATATATGATAAATTCACATGGAGACACAAATTTAACACAATATTTTAATATTTTTCCTGGAGTTCATGCTTAATAAATGATTTTCAATAAGATTAGTGATACCCACCAATTTTACTTTTAAGTATGTGTTTTTACCTTCAGCTTTCATACCTTTTATTCTTCCCAGGTCAGATAATTAACTAAACTTAGTAAAAGAATTGATCTAATATGTATCTTAAAAGTATATGATAAATTAATTATTAGTAAAAATTTTAAATATTTTTATTTAATAAATATAAAATAAATATATCAAAAATTTACATTTTTTATATTTTTAATTAATTCTTTTAGTTTATAAACTTAACATGTGTCTTTAAGACACATGTTAGATAAACTCCTAAAAAGTAATCTTAATTATTGAAGTGACTAATTCAATTATTTACCTTTTCTTTGTCAAGAGTGGTATCCTTTATTCAAATTAAATTAATTCTTTTTTTATTTATTTACCCTTGAATAAAAATAAAAAAGGAACTTCATGTTTGTATCACAGAAAGTTTAACGAACTCACTATTTGCTAAAAATTGCCTCTGTAACGTGAAGAAATCGATTGATTTCTTCACGAACGGAAGTGGAATTGCCCTTTTTTTCGCGTTACCCGAAATCCATTTGCCTTCTTTCATCCCATTTTAACGAAACTAAAAACTAAAAAAAAAATTCTTTCGCAAAATAATCCATCTTTTTCAGGCTTATTAGTTTTGTAATGAAAAGTATAGGGCTTTATAGTTTTCGTATTTGAAGGCAGAATAGAGATATTGTTGTCGTTCTTTTTTCGAAAAAAAACTAAGAGTCTAATTTCAGTAGAAAATAGAATTCTGAATTGTAATAAACTATTGTTATCATTCTAATGAAGGATAATCAAATTTTAGTAAACAATTCCGATATATATATATATATTATATATATATATATTTATATTATTTATGATAATATTAGAAAGACAAAAAAAATTTTAATTTATCTTATTTAATATTTACTAATTCTAATAATAATTAATGAATATTAAATAAGATAAATTTTAACTAATTTTTTTAAACAGACATTTTCGATTATTTAAAACATGTTAATCATTTTCCTTTTTGTTTCATATGGCTTATTCATTTGACGTAGTAACGATTAGTAGAAGACTAGATGTAACTACAGACATTTAAGTTGGTTTGGTGAGATTACCTCAGATACGTCCCTAGACTTTGAGGCCTTGATGAGAGGAATTCGTTATCAATGCAACTTTTTACTAATTATTAAGGTTCAAATAAAAGATCAAACTGCACTTTAATTTTGTCTAATTACACTACAGTTATTTCATCATACGTTCGTTGTTGAATCAGTTAGTTTATATGAATAGTTAATATGGTTAAAATTCATTTTTCCGAAGCTTTATATATATTATATATAATTTATTTCCCGTACCATGTATAAATTGCACTAAGAGTGATAAAGGTTGCTTTTTAATTTTTTGGTCAACATATTCTCACAACCAACTGACCTAAGTACAAGTTGCTTGGCTTTTAATTAATGTGTACCGACAAAAATGATGAACTCAAAGCGAATCAGAGAAAGAAATTTTTAGAAAATTGAATGCACAATAGAGAAACTCGGTTTGCAAAAGTCCATATTGGAGGATCCTCTATACCATTTAAGAATAAAAAAATGGAAAACTAAAAGAGATCAGAGTACAAAATGTTATTAAGGCCCCTTCCATCCTAGTCCTGGCTGCTATCCATTTTAAGTGTTGCCTAACATGCATTATATGTAGTTTTTATATATACATATAAAAAAACCTCTCTATATATATATATTGCATAAATCAAAATTCAAACATTTAAACACACAATGCAAGATTGTTGGCTTTTTTGAAATAAGATATACTCTTTGGCTCATCATGTTCGGTTCAATTGTTGCATTATGGCTGGTATACAAAACAAAAGGTTGAAAAGTTTTGGTTCTATTTTGACCCAAGTGTCTGTATTAGTTACATGTCTACAACACCAGAAAGGGGTTGGGACTGTAGATGAGTAGAAATAAGTTCTTGAGCGAAACTTCCATACAATATGATAACCCAAATCCTGTGTTGCTTTAGTAGTTATTCTAATTAGAAAAGTTATAATTAATGTATAGTAATTTATGTAATACTGGACCAATTTAGTATTGTTATTTCATTATTGATTATTTAAACTAATCAATTTTGTTAACAAAATTTTAAGACTATTAATCTAAAATTTGTATAACAAATGCTTACCAACTAACCTTAAATACAATACCACAATCAAAATAGCATGTGACAACTCTTACTAAATAGACAGGTAGAGTAGGAATAGAAATGGAATAGCAAAACATTTTTTAGCTAATTATTTTAATTTTCGTAGAGATCTAGATAAACCAGATATGAAAAGAATACTATGGGAAGATTTTTTCTTTATTTCTCACTAGGAGGACAAGAGTTCAATTGAGTTTGGTATGGCTTGCCCCACAACCCATATTTAAACCTATTCAATTCTTGATCTTAACCCCACCAAACTTTGTCCCCATGTAAATCTTTTTGGTACCGTAAAATATGTTGTCATCACATGATGATTGAGTGTCAGCTCATTTTTCATTATTTACAATTGTAATTAACATGTATTGCCTTAGGTCTTATATTATTTTATAATTATAGTTTCAAATATAAAATATATATTAAAAATAAGTTAAATTATATAAATATATAATATTTAATTTTAATGTGTAAATAATATTTTAAATTATTTTGTTCTCCAATACATCAAATTTCTTTCTATAAGAGATCGAGCACATATGCTGCAAAATACGTAAATTATTACGGTCCGAATTTTTAACAAATAACTAAAGGAAAAGTGTAGGGACGAGCACTTAACTATTAAAAGAAAAATGAGTGATTTTTTATTGTTAAATATAATTTTACACTATTAAAAATATTATTGATAACCAATTGATAATTACAAAATACCAAAATTGCTAACCTTAACATTCCTCAATCACAAGTGTCTCTTGTGAAAATAATTAAATTAAAACACAATTTTTTCATAAATAAATTTAGTTATATATATATATAAAGAATACTAAAAAATTATCAAAATTTATTAATTTTAACTATAATTTTTAATTATTAATTAAATTTTTTTAATTTAATAATTTGATAACGTATTTTAATTTTTTTTAAATATTAATAATTAACTAATAACGAAAACACAATAAATTTTAATGACATGGTATTTCTCCACAGACAAAGTTAGTTCATTAATCATTATAGATAATTTTAGGTTAATAATTACATTGAACCACGTAGCACCGAGTTTCATGAAAAATCCAAGGCTTCACACCACTATTTAATACTATACGTCTATGGTGGCTACAATCATAAAATTTATGGAATCTTGAGCAAAATTCCACTAATTCACACCACATCTATAAATTCAAATCTGCTTTTTGTCAACCTCTTATTAATCCTATGTCCATGTTGGCAATATAAATAGTTCCCACCACCACACTTTGTCTGTTAGAGAGAGAAAGAAAAAGAGGTAGCTATGGGAAACGCTATGGCGAGGAGTAAAAGAGCTAAGGTGATGAAGATAGACGGAGAGACCTTCAAGCTGAAGACACCGGCTGTAGCCAACGACGTCGTTAAGGACTATCCCGGTCACGTTCTACTTGATTCTGAGTCAGTCAAACAGTTTGGGCTTCGGGCCAAGCCACTTGAGGCCCACTACGAGCTGAAGCCCAACAAAGTTTACTTCCTTGTTGAGTTACCGAAGCCTCAGCAACAAGTTGAGAAGAAGCCACCACTTCCTCGGAGGGCGCGATCCAGTGGCATCATACGTGGCATGAACGCTCAGGAGAGGCTCGATTTCTTGATGCTCTCTAAACGCTCCGTTTCGGACCTTGCACTCGTTAAGAATTCCCCTCCCGCTATTGGTGGGCCAGGCCCAAATAATGGTGGGCCCATGAGGGTGAAGATGAGGATCCCTAGGGCCCAATTAGATATGTTGATGGAGGAGAGTGGCGACGGCGGCGAGGTGGCGGAGAAGATCATGAGCTTGTATATAGGGAACAATGCTGCTGCTGGCGGAGGAGGAGGAGAGGCGGCGGAGGCCGAGGGTGGGGTGGCTGGCGGCAATAGAGAGGTCAACTATCATCATCATAAGGCTCGAGGGGTATGTGTTTCTTTAATTGTCACTAGCTATTTTGTTAATTATAATATTGTTGATTACTTTCTCGAATCTTTGAAAAAGTTGTTTGATTTTGGTGGACTTGGTGGGCTGTTATGCTTTTTAATAATGATTTTATTTACGCGATTGCTTGATACCGGGATGCAGCGTAGGTATGATCCTTTTCTTCATTTGGACTTTATAGTGTGTTTATACGTGTTATTCAAATGCTAAATTAATATAAATTCTTAACAACGTGGAATATGTCGGGTTGCAGATTAGTTATATTTGCATTGCATGTGTATTATACTATTATTATACTTGTTGTCTGTAGACTTCCGTTGAGTTTGACCACCTAAAAATAGATATTGAGAAATAAATAAATTGAAAAAATTGCAACCATGAGCGTCTTGTCATTTTTTAAGAACAAAGAAATTTGCAACAAAAATGAAAAAAAAGGGAGAATAACATGTATAATAAAATAGTTAAGCCGACAATTTAATAATTGTTTTCATGTATCTCATTTAAGATTTGTATTTAATTCTCACATCTCGTCCAGCATCTCCTAAGAGTAATGCTTAACGTTCATACCATCATAGCAATCAGCCGTAGCTTGCTGATGTTAAGAATGTGGGAAAATTAATTATGTTCGTACTTCTTCACATGTTTAAGTTTTGAAGGACTTATTCTGTCTTTACTTGTTTTGTCTTAAGCTAAAAGAGCAATACATGCATGATGTATCGCCGTTTTCTTAGGTCTGCTGATTCATTATTCATATATGGACCACAAAGGAAAATTAGAAGTGGAAGCCAAAAGTGAGAGCGTATGAAATTAACGTCGGTGCTTCTTTTTCACACTACTATGAGAAAAACATTTTTTTTTGTCTGAATCGTCTATCAATTTTTTACAAATTGCAACTTGAGAATTTTATTTTATTTTTTGAAACGGCTTCTTAAATTTCTTCGTTGTTAAAAATAAGTTATTCAAAATATAATTTCGAAAAGGACATGTAACGATATATAAGCACTAAATTAAATATGATGCTTCAGTCGCATCTACTTTTCAATTGTATAAGCTTGAAAATTTTGTAGTCTTCACGTGAAGGTAAATAGTTCATGACAGTAACGTTTAGTTGTTTTATGGAGCATAGACTCTTCCTTTGACCTTTGAGCAAAGTTCCCTGCAAAGAAGGCATATAAACTATGATGGTTCCTCGATCGTTTACTATTTTGTGGTACTTATCAAACGTGTAATTGAAAACCCGAGTTTACAAGTAAACATGAGTACGAGCAATCTACATTCAAACGTTAGTTAGTTAGCCTAAGATATCATATCTATAGCTTCCTAGTGATTTGTTTCAAATTCCAAGTTAATTAGCTATTAGCTATTTTTTTTTTTAAAGAAAAGAGCTCAAGACAAAATGGTGGAGAATTAAAAAAAAAGTTAATTAGCTAATATGAAAAATGAAATTTTCTTGGGATTATATTAATGTTCTTTATTGAATGGTATGAATTTTCAGAAACGAGTGAGTTTCAGACCAGTGGAACAAGGAGAAATTCGTGTGGAGGCAGCAGCTCCTCCTTCCTCATAGTCATTCATGTGGAAGCAATCCTAGCAAGATAGCCACAACCACAACCTTCTTTTAACTCTCTTTTTGAAGCTAGTTAATTTTTGTACTATAATCTGTAGACTTTGGTAGTCTGGTATGTATATTGAAATAGACATAGACAAGTCTATAAATTCATAAATTTTTAGTGCTCAGATAAGATTAAGCAGATGCAAATGTTATCTCAAATTATTTTTTTCCCCCTTAAGAAAATAGCTTCATATGTCCCTGTGGACATAAAACTATAAAGATGAGACATTCAACAAGGAGCAATTGGTGTCTAGCAAGACCACTCAAATCAATCAACTTTTGAAATGTGTAATAGCATCCATCATAATTCACAGACATGAAGTATTTCAAATGTCAAATGTCCAAGTCTGAGTATTCAACTTCAATTTTCTACTTGATATCAAGAGTTTGATAGGCACTGAATTCCTTGCCAAAGAATCACAAAATTGTAACATGATTATTTAGACAACCTAAGGTCATACTTACCTCTAATGGATTCCCAGAAGGCAGGTATTGAGATTTCATCACCTACTTCCTTAAATGAAGGGAGATAATTAACATCCACAATTACATGATCTCGCGTACCTTCCTGAATTACAACATCAAAACCAAAAATGGTAAGCTGAAGCCTTCTTCGAAGCCAATTTGCAGCATCTGTAACCAGTTTAACATCGATAGACTCTCCGCTCGTTGCGCTGCAGTCACCGCTGGCGGTGGGTAAAGATTTTAAGCTGTCAAACTCTAGAGGTTTGAGTTCATCGCCATTGGATGATTTCTTCAAAACATCAGCATTTGGTATAGAATTCTTGACAGCATGAAAAATTTTCTCACCCAAAACATAAAATTTATACAAAGTAGATGAATGATCCACATATTCCTGGATAACAGCTGGAAGAGGAACATCAACATTCTTAAAATCATCAACTCTGAAAACAATTGCCATCTTATGTGCATCACCAACACCACAAGCAATCTTAGGTTTCACTATACATGGAAGAGACAATCTAGCTTCAGCTAACCCAGTCTCGAAATTAAATTCTTCAAAATTATCTATCTTAAGAAAATGGGCCCCTCTAATCAAATGGCTTCCTTCCCTATTTAGTTCTTCTAAGCCAAGTAGAATTTGCTGTATTTCTAGTCTATCCAATAATGGATATATGTTCGTCAGTGGGTCAATCACACAAAGATCCTGGTGAAGTTCCAAATATCTTTGCAGTTCTTGTATGTTTTCCGTGAAAGTAATTTTATTGTCTTCAACGGATAATATCTCATCTGTGGCTTTGTGGAGAACTATATCAATGTTCTTCAATTGAGTTGATAAAGGAAGCATGGGTGTGAGAGGCACAAACATCAACCCATTTTGAGTAGGACATAATGGAAATGCACCCCTGTTTGCAAAATCTACAACTCGAGAAGGCTTCATTATATACCCCACAGTTGCAGCATTAGTTCCAGTTGAACTTTTATTCAATTGGCACATAGTCAAGGGAAACTCTGCCAAATTTTGTATCCGAAGTGCATCTGTTGTGTAATACAAGCTTTCATCTCCATCGTTCAAAACAACAAGAAGCCATTTATAACTGCTTAATTTAGGTAAGACCTCCTTCTTGTTAGAAACTAGATAAACAATCCCGCCATCAGTATTAATGCTCCATGCAGGCATAATCTCATTCGTAGGATCATTTAAGATAAAACAATCAAAATTTTTCAAACTTGCATTACTTTGAAGAACACTCACCTTGCCATCTGGAGAGTCCACGTCATACGAGATTCCTATATGAATTTTGGACCGGGAGAGTGTTTGGATGAGAGACTCGGCTCCTGGCCGTAGTATGAATCCATTTTTATCCTCACCACCTTCAGTTAAGAGTACCGATTCATCCAATATCACTCCTCTCACTACACCCATCTGATAGTGTGAGCAACAACACAAAAGGGATAAAATTATTACAAACTTTGGCAAGTAAAAAAATTAACAAGCATGACTTCAAAGTTTTTCCAATCAATCTATTATAAATTCTCAAAAAAGAAAGAAATGAAAATGCACTAGATTTATCCGGCATATATTCTATATAGTATATAAACAATGGTCTAAATACCAACTTTTCTTCGCAATCCCCCTCCCCCAAAAAAAATTCCTGTTTACTATGACATGATTAATTGCATAGTCTCTTCCATTACCTATTTTATTTCATATATCATCAAGGTTGAGCAGATCTCTAGAGAGGAAAAAGGCATTTAATGAAATCGGTAGATTACAAGTTTAAAATTTTGGAAATAGACCTAAGTTGACATTGGGAATTTGTTTATTAATGAACATGGTGAATGCGACCCAAGAAAAATAAACTTGTGGATGTAACATAGAATACAGGGAGAAATAGAAACGTGTAAAGTAAAAAAAAACAAACATGCATGCAAATTGGATGAAGAAATCATGGAAAGGGTGAAGAATTACCGAAGACCTGGTTCAGATTTGAATTTGTCTCTGCGATATGAGAAAGTTGTGTGTCCTAATAGGTAGCTGGAATTGCGAGGGATGGGTTCTAACTTCTGAGTACGAAGCTGCAAATCACAATTTCAAAGCTTTACTAAGTGAGAGTTTGGAAGAAGAAAAAGAAGTATCAAGTGCGGAAACGGCTGTTGATGTTGACAAAACAGTTTTATTCGGATTGGATCGGGTTTGAACACCCCATGTAACTGCCTAATTAGTACGCAAAGCATGCTGGCAGGGAAATTTAATTTTTTGGTAAGTGGCAGGGAATTATTTTATAGAGCTTGCGATTAGGGGATTCTTTTTATTTTCTAGGGCCAAGGCCCACTAAGAAGGTCATTAACAAAAAGATGTGTCTAGGCCTAGTCCCTGTACACTGTTTCTTTCATTTCTTTTAGCTTCATTTATGATGTATCTGCTATGTTTAGTTAGCCATGGCGAATTCAAATTTTTGAATTAAATCTTTTAGTGTTTGTGGGTGAATGTATAATATATAGGCCACGATTCTGGTGGCTGAGGTAGTGGTGACTAGTGGTGACTATTGGTTGACTAACCAATAAGATGATGATAGATGGAGTATGTAGTGATGTCTTTAATTTGTATTTAAATGTTTAAGTACAGTAATTATATTTTGTTTACTGGAAGGATATTTTTGTAAATAAGTAATGTTCCAAAGAATAAAAATGTCAATTTGTGAAATAACTTTGGAGAAGAAATGGCGTGGTCTGCATCGGCCAAAAATTGATGACGAGATGCACAGCCGACATAGTTGGACAAAATTAGCTTTAAGTGGAGGAAGGATACGCTGGTTATGTGTCGAATGTTGTGACTTTATTCACAGTAGCCATGGCCGAAAGTGAAAGTTGATTTTATACTCAGTGTGTGTTAATGGTTGAAGAAGTGGAAGAAGGTGGCACTGGTCCTTCTGTGAAAGGCGTTTGATAGTTCTCTGTGTTGTAGGATCGGCGTCATTGAGTTTTTCCTGTCTGTTTGAATATCCGAAGCAAAGGGAATAACTGTTGAAAGTGACCGTGGTTGGAGCTCTGAAGTTGTTTTCAGGTTGAACAAGAGTGTCTCCTTTTTTTCTCTGGGACATGAAAGATGGATCTTTGTTGGTTCAAATGGGTTAAGTTTTTTTCTGTCAAAATAAATTTGGGTTTTGGCTTATAATTTGACGGAAAGTGTTATTCAAGACTTCAAAGAGATATCTCTGTGTTGCTTAATTTTTATTGATGATATTTTTTTAATTTTAATTTTCTTATTTTCTTTTTTCATCTAGTTTTTTAATTATTTTTTCATCAGAATAGCCACCATAGCCACGGAACACAACTAGGTATCATAGACAACACCATATATATAATATATTATGTATTATGATGTTGTAATATCCAAAATAGAGGTTGTTTAATCTATCCGATAAAAAAAATTACCCATGACAAATTGAGCTCTAAATTTATGATCTTCCTCCATTGAGTTACATATACGAGTATGTGCATTCTGTGATGAAGCTGAGTTGAGTATGTATTCCAATATTCCTTGTTCATGCAGTAAACTTGTGTGCTCCTATAGTAATGGTTCCAATATGATCATTTTAGCATAGAGTCTTCGAGAATATATAAAGGACGAGTCGTTTTTCAGATCACAAACTCATCAACTGCAAGTATGTTTAAATGAGTGTTTTTTAAATGAAAGTGATTTTATAGAAATAATTTTGAATAGAAATAAGTTTGTGTTAATATTTTTTTTGTGATTTAAATAAGTTAAGTAAAAAAATAAGAAAAATAAGAAATGAGTTTGTGTTAATATAATTTATGTTTGATAATTTTATACTAAAATTAATTTTGATAAAATAAATATTATTTGAATAATATTAATTAAAATTATTTTTACATAGATAATTACTAAAAAAGATATAATATTAAATTATAATATTATTTTTTTAATTATATTTAATTTTTATTTTTTTCTAGTATGTTTTTGATATAATATTTTTCTAATATTTTTAGTATTTTTTTTGAGTATGTTATAATTTTTTTATTATTTTTATTTATGATTAATTTTTTTGTTTAATTTATTCTACTTAATGAAATTAATAAATTATATTATAAAAAATAATAAATAAAAATTATAATTATAAAAATGTACAATATCAAACTAAATAAAAATTAACAAAAAAAAACTCATATAAAAAGAAACAATAAAAATTTTATAAATAAAACAATGAAATATAGAAAAAATGAAATTGATAGAAAAGAATTAAATATAGAGTTAACAACACTAAATAGTGAACGCAAAACTAAAAATTTGTTTTTTGCAAACGTCCATTTAAGAACAAAATCTCATCTATCTGCTTTCAAAAAAAAGGGGAGAATAGGGAGCTAATGAAATATTTGTACAATGTGTATAATAGAAATTTAGGGAAGTTCGATTCAATAAAATATCATATGTTTATTATTTCTGATACCCGGATGGTTATTTTGGATAGTATAAGTGTATTGTGTTTGATAAATTAGTAATATTTTACCCTAAATATTTATTTTTTAACTCATATTGAATCAAATAAATAGTCTATTGTACACATAGTATAAATATTCTCTAACGGGATTAAAAAAAATATCCAAACAAAAAATTGAAACATTCAAATAATTTGTACGTATCTTTTAGGGACGTCAATGGGGCGGGACCGGCGCGGGAATGCCTCATTGCTCCTGTCTCTGCCCTCAAATTTTGTCCCCATCTCCACCTCACTTCTTGCCATGGGAGAATAATTGTCCTCACCCCATTTTTCACGTTCCCCATATTTTTCGCAGGTCTCCATTTCCCATTTACTTATGTTAAACATTTATATAAAAATTACTAAAAAAAAATTTAAAAAAAATATAAAAAATACAAAATGTCAAAACAACACACAAACATACGTATCTTTTTCAAGAGTACAACTTACAAGCAAAGAAATATAAAATCAAGTGATCATAATTCCTAAAACGAAATTTTAAAATACAACTTCCATTCTTAAAAAAAGCCATAAAATAAATTCTTTAGCTTCTAACAAACAATTTCATGTTATTTGTTAAAATACAACACAAACATAAATATATTAACATACATCATAAATAAAATACCATATTATTAATAAGAATTTGACATAATAAAAAAATAATTACCTAAACTCCTAAATCTCCGTATCCATCAAACAATTTGTACGTATCTTTCACCTCCCAAATACCAAAACAAATACTTAAACTTATACTAATTAACCGAAAGGAAAAGTATATGGAACCAAAAGTTATCAGTCAAAAATTAAATAAAATTACATTAATTTATATTAATAATTAATTTTAAATTTAAAATTTAAAAAATTTAAAATTAATTAAGTAAACTTAATTAAAACCTATAAAAATCTTCCTCTTTTCTCTCACATTAACCTACCCACCTTCAATAGACCTCTCTCTCTTTCACCAATACTGTTGGAAGCGCTGGCAACTTTCATACTCTCTGCGAACGCCCTCAAATTGAATGCACTGTTTTTCATTAAGATCTTAAGATGTGTAAAATTCTACGAGTCTTGAATGCAGTTCGCAACCTGGAGATCGGCATTCCTCTTAGCATTCAGCAGTATAAGGTTTCTAAGATTTACTTGCCTATTTCCCAATCTGATAAAGTTGCATTTGTTGACATTTTAGGGAATATGTCTATTGCTTGCACTGCGGATATCAGAATATCTTGAAATGAATCAAGTAAGAGCATATACATATACATTGTATTTTTTTCCTGAATAATAGATTAATAGTCTTCTACTAGTATACTAGTGAGTTTGATGTTTATATTAGTTCGTGTAGGAGGTGGGTTTTTTCGATCCAATCCAGTCTCACATGTATTGTGTTAGTGTATGTTTTTCTTAATATAATACAATATGAATTTTGATGATGATGCAAGTATATTTGTACCGAAGTCGTTACATCTTAAAAGAATGAATTTGGAGAAAAAATACTATTTATCAGTATTAATTATAAAAAATATTCATTTAATATAAAAAAATAATTCTAATACTTAACAAAAGAAGCATTTAATTATATTTTAGTAAAAAAATTAAATATCTATAAAATTTAAAAAAAATATGAAAAAAGAAACATTCAATTATATTTTATTAAAAATAATTAAATATCTATAAAATTAAAAAATAAAATTCTTAAAGAAATAGAAACATTCACATTTGCAATACAAAAATTTTAAAAAAATATATAAAAGAACGTCCATTTAGTATGAAAAAGAAATATTCTCATACTTAGTAAAAGAAACATCTATATATATCAACTCGTAAAATTTTGGATTCACCCAAAATATTTTTTGATTGCTAGCATTGCTCTGCTGTGTTTATTCACTGATTTTAAATAGTATCGGAATAAACAAATTAAAACAAAACATAACATTTGTTCTTGGAGTAGACAAATTGACCCTCACTCAGAAAAAAATTTTAAACATGCGAAACATACAGCTTCAGAACTTATTAAGATTTTGGTGCACATGTATAATTAATGAAACTGCATGCATGGATAAAGCTATGCTAGATGATCATATAATCCGTAGCTTCATAAATCTAGGTGGCTGGATATGGCGGCAGGAGCAGCAAGAACCAGCTTCTGAAGCTGATCAATGAGCTCAGTCAAACTGTTGTACGAGGACCCACCTTTCTGGACCGCATTCCAAGCCTTCTCCTTCATTTCTTTGGCCTTACTCTTTATCCTCTCCGCTTCATCTCCACCGTCCATCAACTTCTTCACCGCCTTTTCTATCCTCTCCGCACCCACCACCTTCGTCTTCGGCTCGAACGGCGATATGCTCCATTCCGCTGCACCAACCTCCACTCCAAAACCATGCACCTGAGTTATCAGCTTCTCGTTATAGTATTGGTCTGCAAAAGCCGGCATCGTTATCATCGGAACCCCCGCACTGATAGCTTCCACCGTGGCGTTCCACCCACAGTGCGTCACAAACCCTCCAACAGCCGCATGATTCAAGATCAACGGCTGTGGTGCCCATCCTTTTAACACCATCCCTCTGTCCTCCTTCTTCATCCTCTCTTCAAAACCATGGGGCAACCACTTCTCATCACCTTCACCTTCATCGTCATTGGTTTTCTTCCTATGCACCACCCACAGAAACTGGTGTCCAGAGCTCTCCAGACCCAAGGCTAATTCGTAAAGCTGCTCATCCGATAAAAGACACATACTCCCGAAGCAGATGTAAACGACCGAACCGTTTTCCTTGGTAGAAAGCCACTTCAGGCATTCATGTTCTTCTTCACTAACGGAACTTGTAGCCGTCTTTTGCACCATGAGAGAAGTAGGACCAATAGGCCATACTTTCCTTCCGGTGTGATTCTCGTAGTGCTCGGTGTACTCAGCGTCGAGCTCTCTGAAGCTGTTGGCAATGACGCCGAGGCTGTCCTTCTCGGCCTCAACGAGTGGCTCCGTGACTCTAGCGAAACCCGGCGATGGTTTTATCGGGATCGTTAGAGAGTGAGGTAACCCTGGGATTTCGTACGGACCTGAATTAGATTCGAATACTTCTGGGTGAGCCTTAATGGCTTCGATCATGCAAACGTCGAAGATAGAGATAGGGTTAAAGACGACCCTCGGGAGGTTGAATTGTTTCGCCGAGGCTACACTCCAGGTGAACATGATGTCCGGGATGAACACATCCGGCGGGGATTCGGAGATGAAGGAGTCGACGGCAGGCTTGATGAGATGTGCCGCCATGTAGATCTTGCTGGCGGTGACACTGTCTGAGACGGCGAAGAGATTCTCGATGCCAGCGGGGATGCCGAGGCGATCTGACGGGAACTTGAAGATGTGGACGCGGATGTGGTGGCCGGCGGCGGTTTCTTCGTCGATGATCTTGTCCAAGAGTTGTGCGTTGGAAGGGGTAGTTAGGATGGTCACGTGCTGGCCACGTGATGCGATGAGGCGTGCAAGGTGCACGAGTGGGATGAGGTGTCCCTGCGCGAAGAAGGGTAGGAAGTAAATCTTCAACGGCCTTGATATTGGCATCCTTCGGTAAGCCTCGGTTACAGGGTTCACTTTAGTTTTGACAGCTAAGTTAGGTGTTGTGTTTCGTTCCATTTATAGTCATGTCATGTACAGGACGAACGAAGCTTGACCACGAGGCCACGAGGTGCTCGCACTTAATTATTTTATATATTACTTTTAAAATATAACATAAGATATGATAGACTGCATGCATGGCTTCAATCCCTCGCTTTTGGCGTGGTAGGCAATATTATATTAGAGATCCAATTATAGAATGACATAGCATGTTTTTCAGTGTTCAATTGAATTTTCTTTTATATATGTCTTCTTTATCTTGCTTCAAATAATTGTACCTAGTGATGTATTTTTTTTTTAATTGTGGCTTTCTGCTATACTGCATCCATCAATGCATGATGTATATATTAGAAGTGTAGACCGATACATACACAACTAACGACTATGTCTGGTGTGCAATTATATTATAAAAGTCCATCCAAATCACAATAATTTTAGCTATATTTAATTAATAAATAATTTTAAATTGATATAATGTAAATAGTAATTATTTAACTAAAGTTGGATTAGAGTAAAAAAGATCACTACTCCGATTTCTTTGAATTTCTTCCCTCTGAATACAAATATTTTTACGTTAATTGATTTTAAAAATATTTGCTTTTTTATTTTATTAATATCAATTATGATATATGATTAAAATTGAACTTTTTGTTTCTGGGCTTACATCGAAACTTTCTCAGACTACTAACACAAAAATGGGGTTTAGTCATCAAATTTTAACTACGAACACTAAATCATGATAAAAATAAATAAGTATGTCTTCTATTTATCGCGAAACCTTGTCATGGTGGTTAAAATATAATCTTTTACCATAAATAATACTTTTTGTAACTATACTTCCTGTTTATATTAATGTATTATGATTATACTGTCTTGAATAAATTAATTTTTTAAATAAATTTATTAATGTATAGTATCATTTTTAAATATTTTGACATTAACACATATTTATGAAATTAAATCTAAAAATATAAAAAAATAAATTTAGATAAAATAAAAAATTATAAAAATAAAGATAATATTCTAATATTTAAATTAATTATAAAAATAAAATTTATTTAGCTAAAATAATATAATTTAAATAGATAATAAAATGCTCAATCATTTTTAAGTATAAAAAAATTTCAGTTTTTATTAAAAATAAATTATTTTATTATTTTTTAATTAAAAAATGAAGATAAATTAAAAAAAATTAGTCTTTATTTACATGGTTTAAGATTCATCGTATATTTTTGTGAATACTGTACTCTTATCTTATTATATGTATAACTATCTTTTTAAAAATTATTTTGTGAAATTATGAATTAAATTTTTTATTTATACTATTATTTAATTGATATATTTTATTAATTAATTATTTTATAATTATTTTTAATTATAAAAAATTGATACTAATTAATTTATGAATCACCTGTATAAAAGTTTACAATTTTATTAAGTAACAAAGAAATTGATTTGTAATTTCTTATAACAATTTAATGTAATAAAATTTTAGTAACTAATTTAGTAATTAAAATTTATTAAACATTAAATTTTTCAGATAAAAATATTTACAAAACTTACTTAATTAATGTATAATTTTTATTATATTATTTTGTGTATAATAGATAAATAATTAAATGATAGTGCATTGTTTGAATCTTCAACTATCAACGGCATGAAATGAGAGATTGTGAGGGTTATATATTTATTAAAGTAGTTTTTTGGTTATTTATTGTTATAATAAAAATTAAAGATAAAAATATTACAGACTCAAAATTTAAATTTAAATTTTTAATCATATTTGACCATTAAAAAATAAATAAATAACTATTGTATTAAAAATAAAATAATTTAAAGTATATTTAGTAGATAATAAACAGTAGAATAGAAAAAAATATTCTTAAGATTAAAGAAAGTTAAAAAACGATTTAAACAACAATGATTAAGCTAAATTTTTAAGATTTAGCATTTTAATGTGTGCTTAACAGCTTTTGGCAGAAAGTTAAAGTAATCACGGACAAATTCCAATATAACTTCATACTTTTTTCAACACTTGAAAACACTCTCTTTAACCACACTATATGAATAGTTGTTGGAACCGAACCGATAATTGAACTGATCAAGTTACTAATTTTACTGGTTTATTGGTTTAACCGATAAATTACTGGTTGAACTGGTAAAACCGATGTCACGTAAATAAAAAATAAAAAATAGTTAAAAGTTTAAAATTAAAATCTTCACTAACATTTTATGAAAGAATTAAGTCTCAAATTTAAAAAATAACCAATATAAAAAATATATAATTTTTCAGTAATATTACAATAGTATCTTAATTTGACACAATAAAAGTAACAATTAATTCACAAATTCTAACTGATCAGTAGATTTTAACACTAACATCAAAATAAATAACCTTAATCACAATTTTAGCATTGAAATAAATCAAGCAGATTAATAAAATTTTAGTAAAATTTATATTTATATTAATAATGGTATATAATTAAGATATAATTAATTTGAAAAATAGAGAATTTAAAATTAAATTAAATTAGATATCTATAAAATTATATAATTGAATGTATACTATATAATTAATATTTGTCATTTATAATAGCAAGAAGCTTTATATAAATTTAGATTTGTATTATCAAATTTTTGTTGTCAAAATACAGTGGTGTATTTAATAAATAATAGTTGAAATTTCAAATATATTTATTCTATAAGGGATTAGAATTTATTTTATTTATGTTAAAATTTTTCTTATTTTTTATTATATATAAATTTAGATTTGTATTATTATTATTATTATTATTATTATTATTATTATTATTATTATTATACTGAATCTTTATTAGTATTTTTCACACAAAAAAAATTGTGGCTGAAAAATCCGACATGCACATATTAGCTACGGATGAAGTGTGGTAGAATTATACTTTTTTGATTTAATTATTCTTATTTAGCTACGGCATTATACGTGAACAATAATATACAAATTGTGGCTCTTTAAAGGTCTTCACAATGTTTAAAACGGTAGCTAATAACATTAAAATGGTGACAAATTGAAAATACAATCCTCCAATTAGTCATAAATATTTTTTTTGTGACCAATGTATAGTTGTTAGAGTTATCTTAAAGTTTAGCCATAATTTTTTTGTGACTAAACCCTTTATTTTTTGTAGTGGACATTGCGAATAATACCGCCATCGTAAAGCTCACCATTGCGTCGCAACTCATCCTGCCGCAGGTGGAATCCTTCATTGAAAAGGAAGTGGATAAAAAAGGCCGTGAAGAGGTTGATGGGCGGCTACGATGAAGCGGAGAAGATCAGGAAAAAAGCCAAAGAGATCCAAGAGAAGGCTTTGAAAGTGGTTGAGGAAGATGGATCCTTACACAATATTTTGATGGAACATAGGTTGTGTTTGTTTGTTGAGACATGAATATTAAATTAGAAAAAGTTTAGGGGCTAGTAGATTTTGTGGTTTTTAGTCATCAATTAGCCATCAATAATGTTTTTAATGGTGTGAAATTATATCTAATGATGTAGAATCATTCAATTTTCTTTTGATGGTTAAGTGCTGACCAGAATTTAACAAAAATGCTGGCACCCTAGCACTCCTCTATTAATTTATAGATATAGTAGTATATGTTTATTGTTTATTTGTTGAAATATGATGGTATATAAATATACAATATATATATATATATATATATATATTTAGTTTTTTTTTAAATTAAACACTGATATACAATACATAGAACACAAAATTTAATCTTTTTATTTCTAATTATTTTAAAAATTATCAATGTATAAAACACGGTAATGCATAAGATATAGAAAATAAAATTAACATTTAATTTATACACGTGTGTCTTATATATTATTATCAAACACATTATAAAATTTGTGTATCTTTGTTTATGTATCTTTATGTATTTGTATATGCGTTTCAAAAATACTGACCAAATACAACGTATTGATCAGCTTCAGAAGCTCGTGATGTTCAAAGTGTTTTTTTGTCCACTCACTTGGGAAAACCTACCACTTATAGTGTTAAAGTATTTATAAGTGGGAGCCACTCAAATAAAGACGTTTAAAACATCTTTTTTTAAAGATATTTTTTAATAATTAAAATTTAACACATATAATCGATTAAATCATGTTATTTTTGTTAAATTAGGCCACATAAATTAATTTGACCGCAAAAATAGTGAATCAAATTTTGAACTGGTCTAAATTAATTATTATTTTTTGTATAGAAAACGACTACAATACTCCTATTATAGAAAATGACTAAAATACTCTTATTATATATATTAATTTTGAGAATCCTTTTTTCTCTGCTGTCATAGGGTTAGGATTTAGAGTTTTCAAAATTAATATACATATACATACATACATACATACATACATACATACATACATACATGAGTATTTTAGTTATTTTTTATAATAAGGATATTGTAGCTATTTTTATATAAAAAAAAATATTAATTTATACCGGTTTAAAATTTAATTTATTGGTTTTTCAGCAAAATTGATTTGTTCGGTCAAATTTTAATAAAAATAACACAATTTAATCGGTTATATACGTTAAATTTTAATTATTAAAAATATATTTAAAAAAGACGTTTTTGATATCTTTATCTAAGTGACTCATTTTGCAAGTACTACCTAGCTTTAAATATTTTTTCTATCATAAAATATAAAAAAATTAATTTTAAAAAAATTAAAAATATTATTTTTTAGGATTTATTTTTTTTTTCATAAAGTTCACTTAACAAATAGGCGAACTTTTGTAATACATGCGATGTGGATAAGGATACTGTCGTGTATTCTGGTAGTCTAAAACAGATATCCACCCACATAAATTTTTTTTCGAATGTCTGAATTACAACGTGAATTTTTTTTAAGAATTTGTGTTGAGTTCTTTTATGTTAACTCGTATATTTGCTCCATATATACTAGTAAAAAAGATAGTGTAATTTTTTTTGGGTTGAGAATGTAGAATAAAATGATAATGGAAGAGAAAATGTTGCTCCAAATAATAATGAACAAGCAAGTGTCAATCTAACTTTGAAAATTGGTAAGTTGAGAGCTGATGAAGTGAGCACTCATGTATAATATAATTGTTAGGATTGTTGGTTTTTCATGTTAGTTATTATTTTAGTTGTGATGGTAAAAGTTTGACAATATTAAATGTTGTATCTTTACTCAACCCTTGGTCCACAAATTGCATATATCTCGGAGTCTGATATAATTGGCAAACACCTTCTCTAACGAGCTCCCCACTCAGACTACCACCATCCTAACAAACCGGGATGATAACAAATCATGAACCCTGTCAAACTTGCAACAAAGATACGAATAACTAACCTAAATAACAAACTACTCGAACAACTCATTATATATACTGATGAGCTAACAATCTAAAGGTACGCAATTCATTTCAGTTTTATTCTGAACTCTCCCACACTCATACTTACTTGAGCGTTGGAATCTATTTGCAGGTACCCAACGCCACCACCCCAGAAGAAGACGACGTTCCATTCCCTTTACTCCAAGGAAAGCTAGTTCAAGCATCACCAGAACGAGCTATACCTCGGAGTTCACTTTCACACAGGAACATTTGGTGCCCACCGTGGGGCCGAAATTTCTCTAACCCCACAACTTTTTACTCTGCATATTTTTTCATTTCTTTTTGCAGGACACAAGACATGGCGAACGAACACAGCCACACCCCTTCCGACATCAATCAAGCCAAAATCATAGCGATCAATGAGGCCCTCAGGGCCGAAAATCATAGAATGGCTGAGCTCCTACGATAGATGGAGCATGACCGTACCAAAGGAGAACACAAAAATGTTGAAAACAAGGACGATAACAACGAACACACCTCGAAAACTAAACACACCGTCCCCAAAACCACAAAAAAACTACCAAAAGAACTAACCCCTTCACAAAAGAAGTTATGAGCTTTGAGATGCCCAAAAATGTCACTTTGCCTTCAACCCTAAAACCCTACCAAGGAATAGGAAACCCAAATGTCCACGTCACCAAGTTCCATGCCATGATGTTCATGAATAAGGAGTCTGGCTCCATCCTATGGCGAACCTTTCCAACCTTCCTAGATGAAGCCGCCCTAATTTGGTTCTCCAACCTACCCGAGAGTTCCATCTCAAACTTCGATGAGCTGGCCTACCAGTTCGTCAATCATTTCGCTGCATCCAAAATATACGTCCACAATTTTGATTACCTGAGCACCATCAAACAAGGGCCGAACGAAAGCCTAAAGGACTACATGACTAGATTCGCTGAAGCAACCAACGAAATACCCAATCTAAACCACGAAGTACATCTCCACGCCCTAAAAAGTGGCCTTCGGCCAAGGAAATTCAAAGAACCCATAGTAATAGCAAAACCCAAGACCCTGGCCAAGTTCCGAGAAAAAGCGACAACTCAGATCGAAATTGAAGAATTTCGAGCACTGCGAAGGGCGGAAAAACCTACACCAAATAGAGAAGAAGAAAGACGTAACAGGCACTCAAGCAGTAGAATAGATCAGAAATCATTCAGACTAACTCCTAAGTTTGACAGCTACACCCCCTTTAACGCAAAAGGGAGGACATTATAAAAGACATATTACATTCAAAACTCATCAAATTCCCAAACAGAGCCGGTACATATCAGGACCAACGGCACGTGGACAGATCCAAATATTGTGCTTTCCACCAAAAGTATGGCCACACCACAGACAACTGCGTAATAGCAAAAGATGTCCTTGAGAAGCTGGCCCGCCAGGGACTGTTAGACAAATACATTGACAGCCAAGGACGAAGGCGGAACACGGAAGACCTCGGCCAACAACCTAAAGCATCTGATAATTCCCGAGATAAAGAGAAAAAGGTAGACAGTGATATCAATCCACCACGTAGGATAATAAACTGCATTTCTGGTGGTTTTGCAGGTGGCGGATGTACGAACTCGGCAAGAAAAAGGTCATATCGAGCTATGATGACAATGACAGAATCAACTCTATCTCAACCTATCAACAGGGACAAGCCATAAATTTTTTTCCCCAAAGACTATAAGGCAAATGATCGAAACCTGGACGACCCAGTCGTCATCACAGCATAGGTCGGAGAACCACTGGTAAAGAAAATCCTGATGGATCCAGGGAGCAGCGCGGACGTGCTGTTCTATTCAACATTCCAGAAGATGAAACTGAGTGACAAGAACCTTCAACCCTCATCCGGAGAACTGGTAGGTTTCTCAGGTGAGCGTGTCTCCATTCGAGGTTATATTTGTTTACAAACAACTTTTGGGGAATATCCTAACAGTAAGACAATAGATATACAGTACCTTGTCGTGGATTGCAAAAGCCCTTATAACATCAATATGGGCAGATCATCTTTGAATGCATTCAATGTTATTGTTTTTACTGTGTATTTGTGTGTTAAGTTCCTTTCGCAGGACAATAACCAAGTTGTGACTATCCATGGAGACCAAAAGGAAGCCAGGCAGTGCTATAATGCCAACCTAAAGACTGAACAACCAAAACAACTCGAGCAATAGTATGTTTAGGTAGTATACAACTCGGAACAACTGCCTCCCTTGGCCGAGCTACACCCGCGAACCAACCATCAAGAACGGTCAATGCCAATAGATGACCTTGCTAAAATCCAGTTGACAATCAACGAAGGAAAATATACATACCTCGGCAATGCGCTACAAAACAATAAA
This sequence comes from Arachis hypogaea, assembly GCF_003086295.3. Lineage (NCBI taxonomy): Eukaryota > Viridiplantae > Streptophyta > Magnoliopsida > Fabales > Fabaceae > Arachis > Arachis hypogaea. The sequence goes on from NC_092038.1 coordinate 130,240,852, forward strand.
CAAGGTCAACTAGCCGAGCTATTGAGACAAAACGTCAACCTATTCGCATGGATCTCAGCAGACATGCCAATGATAGATCCTAAAGTCATCTGCCACAAGTTGGCCATCAACCCATCAGTCTAATCTATAGTCCAGAAAAAAGACACCTCGTCACAGACAAAAGGGCAGCCTCTCTGGAAGAAACCCAGAAACTATTCAATATCGGTTTCATCAAAGAACTCAGATACTCCACTTGGTTAGCCAACGTGGTAATGGTAAAAAAGAACAACGGTAAGTGGAGGATGTATGTGGACTATATAGACCTTAACAAGGCCTGTCCAAAGGACGCATACCCCCTCCCATGCATTAATAAACTTGTTGATAACTCATTTGGTTTTCAATGTTTAAGTTTCATGAAAAATCCTCCGAACAGGTTACTATTGGCCAACGTTACAACAAGACTGCATGAACAAAGTCAAACATTGTAATCACTGTCAACGCCACGCACCAATCATTCACAACCCGGCCGAGCAGTTACACGCATCCGAGATATGCTGGCCTTTCAATAAATGGGGGCTAGATATCCTCGGACCATTTCCACCTGCTCCAGGCCAGGTTAAATTTTTAATTGTCGCTATTGATTACTTTACAAAATGGATAGATGCAATACCTTTGGCAAAAATCACATCTAAAAAAATGATTTCTTTTGTATGGAAAAACATACTATGTCGATTCGGTATTCCTCAATTTATTATAACTGACAATGGTAGACAATTTATAGATCAAATATTTACAAATTTTTTAGAAAATTTCAAAATAATCCAACAATTCTCTTATGTCAAACATCCACAAACTAACGGTTTAGCAGAAGCAGCAAATAAGATCATTTTGCAGGGTCTCAAACAGAAGCCCCACGACTCAAAAGGAGAATGGGCCGAGCTCATTCCTGAAGTATTGTGGAGCTATAACACAACTGAACAATCATCGACAAAGGAAACACCCTTCAAGCTGGTCTACGGATGCGACGCCATGATACCAATTGAGGTATCCATACCAAACACCAGAACCATAAATGCAAACGAAAGCAACAACGTTGAAAACAGAAGAGCTGAGCTCGACCTCGTCGAGGAAGATCGAGACAAATCAGCACTATGACAATTAACAGCAAAACGGGCTATAACTCGAAAATACAATAAGATGCTCAAACCGAGGACATTCTCAGAAGGAGACCTGGTCCTCAGAAAAGTCAAAGACATACGAAAGCCGCAAGGACACGGCAGGCTAAGCGCTAATTGGGGAGGTCCATTTAGAATACATCAAGTTATCGGCAAAGGAGCGTACAAAATACAGAAACTCAATGGAACTATTCTATCAAATACTTGGAACACATCATCTCTAAAAATGTATTTTAGCTAGTCTATAAGTCGAACATAGTGATGCACTCTTTTTCCTACTACCAGATTTTATCCATAAGGAGGGTTTTGCTGGAGAGGTTTTAATAAGTCACACCACCCCGCAATCTTCCATTCCAACATAATAGAATACAAACAATTATCTATGCACCATCTCATACTCTAACAATACTAACGAAACGACAAATTCAAAACTTTCCGCCGAAAAACATATCAGGGATATAGCACAAATATAAATTCAAACCCTGCACATTACCAAGCCTGTTTGGCCAAAGGCCAGCAATTCAAAACATCTAATATCAAAAGAGCTATAAGCCTAAAAGAGTTCCCAAAAAAATCCAAATAGTTAAAAGTCAAATCCTACATATCCAACATATTTCACTACAATTCAAACATCAGGGTTTTCACCCTCCCTCTCCACACCATCCTCATCCTCAACCAGCTCATCGCCTACAACAACTTTACAAGGATCCATTTTCGACAAATCAGCAGCAGGCGCCAGAAGTTTCGCCTGATGAACCGCCCTTTCAAACCCAACCGAGAACATCTACAGACCATGATCCCCCTTCTCAGTCTCAGCTTGTTTCTTTTCTACACCAAGCACCACCAGTCTGGCTTTAAGAGACACGTTTTTCTCTTTCAATTCCTTTTCAGTTTTCTCATAAGCTGTCAACCTCTCTTGCAACGAATTGACTAAATCAAGTGCATCATGCAGCTTACTCGATTTCTCCACGTTCTCTTGCATCAGCTGAGTCATGGAAGCCCTATCAAAGGAGTCCCGAGCATTCTTAAGTTCCTGAGTCCGACCAACACAGAGCAACCGTAATCCCATTACATAAATAAAATAGAAAACAAATCCAATCAAACGAACAATGCAACAACAAGCTAAAAGCTCAACCAGAAAACAGATAATAGCTGCAACTACTGTGCAACTCCAACATCACCAACATCATGCACAAGTTTCACATCAGAAGGATTTTGAGCCTGCCCATCAGCAACAATAGGGAAAGGGAAGTGCTCACACCAAACTGACGTCAAGTCCTCATTCCCCTATAACCATGCAATGCCCTCTGATTATCAGCAAATCTCTTAACCTATTCCAAATCCATGCTTTTCCCACCGAGCTTATCCTCGACCACATCAGCCTCTTTCTCTTTCCTCTCCCCCCTTTTTCTCTTATAGCTAACCTTCTTCGCTGGGGAACTCTGATTCACCTCGGCACCAACCTCAGCCACAACCTAACTACTCGAACCTTGCTTTTCAACATTCTTTGATCGAAAAAATGCCCTCAAACTACTCGACGTCACCTTGGGGATTTCTCCACTACAAAAGTCAAAACAATTAGAAAACAAACAGCCACACGAGTATACAAATACATAAAAGAAACTAGATTATTTACCTATATATTCAGATAAAGCGTCTTTATCAAATTCAAGTTCAAGTATATCCACAACAGAAAGAAGAGAGGACGATGATATATGGTTTACCAAGAACTCAACAACCATTTCATTCCTATACTCCATCCTATCCATACCTAGAATTCGCCTAGGCCGCGGAACCCAGAACAAGGGAAACCTTTCCAGCAAACAATGATCAACATACCATGGAAACTCGCTCTCAACTACCCCAACTTTCAGGAACATGGACTTGAAAACTTTAAACGACGAACGGTATAAGCTAAAAATAGCACGCCCTGGGGCACTAGCAAGGTTCAACCAACACCCCCTTTTCACACCCTTACATTGAAACAGTGCAAAAAACACCTCAAAAGATGGCTCAATTTCTAAAACACCCATCAAAATTTCGAACGCTCTATCAAACGCCCAAGAATTGGCATGCAATTGCGATAGAGCACACTTCAGTTGCATTAAAACGCCACACTCAAACTAAGAAAAAGGAAACCTACCCCCTAACTCTACAAATACAGCACCGTACATATAAAAAAACGTAAATCCCTCACCATGATGGAAAACCCTATCAACAGCACTACATGGCGAAAACTTTAGTTCAATACTACTACCCTCCCTAACCCAAGAACACGGCGAACCCAATTGAGAGACGCTAAGATCATCATCAAAAGCGGATACCCAACCTCTTACCGACTCAGCAACCCAATCGTAAGGATTCAGAGGGTCGCAAACGAAAATCTCTTCCATAATCTTATCAGTACTATCGTTAATCACCCTTTTTCTCTTACCCTTAACCTTCTTATCAACCACCACCATTTTCCCCTTATCCATCAGTAAGAACAACAGTAGAACTAGCAAGGAAGAAAGTAGAACAGAAACAAAAAACTAACATTTTTTCTCATCTTCAGGAAACACAGAGAAGAAGTAAAAACGACAGCAATAAACCAAAGGTCCAAGTAAATCCACCAGCCCACTAACCAGATCTTCAAGTAAAAAACCAAAACTCCAAAATAAACTACAACCATTGATTCCGAATACCAGTCCACCAAATAACGGTCCTAATTCAAGACTGTCCCTATTCTCAATAAAGCATTAAACCACCTAACACGTTCTCCGAGAATTTTTCTATCTTCAAAACCCCCAAATTAATATACCGCCAAAAACGCAACCTTGACACATTTTTTCAAACAACCAAGGAAAAATAAATTGACCTTGTGGGCTGCCTTTATACCCACCTCCAAGCTATACATTAAGCTCGACCTATTATACCTCGGCTTTGAAATACAGGTCAAGTTTGGGGGCTATGTACCGTTACTCAACCCTTGGTCCACAAATCGCATATATCTCGGAGTCTGATATAACTAGCAGACACCTTCTCTAACAAACTCCCCACTCAGACTACCACCATCCTAACAAACCGGGATGATAACAAACCATGAACCCCGTCAAACTTGCAACAAAGATACAAATAACTAACCTAAATAACAAACCACTCAAACAACTCATTATATATACTGATGAGCTAACAATCTAAAGGTACACAATTCATTCCAGTCTTATTCTAAACTCTCCCACACTCATACTTACTTGAGCATTGGAGTTCTTTTGCAGGTACCCAACGTCGCCTTCCTAGGAGAAGACGACATTCCATTTCCTTTACACCAAGAAAAGCCAGTTCAAGCATCACCAGAACGAGCTATACTTTGGAGTTCACTTTCACACAGAAACAAATGTAATTTGTTTATGGATGAATGAAAGTATTTGAAGATCATTTTCTGTTTTATTAATGTGGTCTATATTGATAGATTATAAAACCTAAATACCAAACTGAATAAAAATCACAAATAAATTAACAATAGCAGTTTCTGATCATAATTATCAAAATGTCAATGCAACATATAAAAATAAACACCATAGAGCAGCTACAAAAAAAATTACAAAAAGATCTCAAAGATTAAATTGTCACTAAAATATGGACTACCAAAAAAAAAACTATAAAGTTTGGTTGATGTGGTATTCATAATTCTAAATAAATAAAAAAAGCCCCAATGCTCTAGCTAATTCCATATATGATCAAACATCATCATCAGCAAGTGTATCTAATAATATATAGGTGTTTTTTTCTTTTTGGTGCTTTGAATCATAGACAAACTTCATAAAATTGGACAAGTTAAAAACTATTATTGCATACTTGCTTTTTGTAGGAGATCAATATTATAGAGGTGAGATCCTCTTTTTAGTTAGCAACTTCTGTGATATTATTGTACTAGTAATGCTGGTGCCAATACAAAATTAGAGAATTTATTGTTAGTTTGAATTAGTGTGACAAAAGAACTATGACAAAATAGTGGTAACAAATTAGATTTATTACTCGAACCTCATTTTGCGATCCGCCATAATTTGGTTAAGATAAGTCAATCTTTGCATCTTAGGGTACAATTGTTGGTGTTAAAAAATTTTCTATGATAGTAACACCAACAAGATGAAGATTTTGAATACCTTCATCAGGAGGAGTTTAAATAGCTTCTGGTGCATCAGTGGCAGTGTTGCTTGCAGCACCTTCAGGTGCACTCCCACTAACAGTAGCAACTACATAAGCTCTCTTCTTTGGACGCCTCTCTTAGTATGACCCTTACTCCATGTGAATGGTTTTAGGTGTCTCTTCAGATTAACATTTGAGTTAGCTTTCTAATTTCCAGCACTATTTTCATCAGAGCTACATCCAAGCTCCTCTCCAGAGTCAGTTACACCAACACTCAACTACCTTGTCATACCTAAGTTTTTTGTAATAATTTCTTGCAAAGAAAACATCATGTGTATATTCATCTAAATCTTTTAAGCAATTTCTATTATCAGGTGAATAAATTAATATTATATTAGTATTCCTCTTAAATATTCCACTATAATGGAACATAATATCTATCAATTTTTTTATCAGATTGATAAACAAAAGTAAACAATTTTAACTAATGAAGTTTCACACTATTAATAATAGAGTTAGCAGATCACAACACAACACAAATAAAAATTGTCTGAAATAGCTATCATCATTGACATTGGTTTGTGAAAATAGAGCATACTAAAAATTTCTTATCCACACCAGACACAAAAATTCTAGCTAATAATTTAGTTTAAAATATATTTGATCAACCTATACAAAATCCTAAAGTAACATTCATAATGACACATACCTTAACATGGTAAGAGATGGAAAATATTAATTTTATCTATTGTACACCTGCCTCTATGTCAGGAGATTTTTCTAAGAAGCTTTGCTCTTTCTCTCAACGATTTCCGTCGTTAATGATGATGAGTAGGGTTCCAATAAACTCTAAATTGTTTCATCACAATAATCCTAACGAGCAATCGCGAATGTCAGGATTTTGAGCACATATAGTGTTTTACTTTTGAAGAAGATGAAGTGATTACTTTATTTTGGGGACATTTTAACTCTCTTAATCTTAAAACAACGTCATTCTATTGAGAGTTTAGTACCAAAACCAACACGACAATGTTTTATGTTATCCAACGTAGTAGTCATTTGCGAGGTTTACTATGTTACTGCCGGCAACAAGCAAATAGGCCAAAAATTAGACAGGAGACTAACTAAAGACATTTTTTGTTTAAATTTTGGAGACATAAATAATATAATTAAGAAGTCAATAACAAAATTAGTAACATTTTGCAAATCTCAAATTATATTTTAGAGTTTAACTCCTTCAAATATATTTAGATTCACAGTGATCTATTACAAACAGAATTAACTCTAATACTCATTCAAACTCTTCATGTTAATAATTTCAGAAGTCATCTTATTAAATGAAAAAATTTATAAAAGCTCTCAAGACCAAATAAATATTCTTGTTTTGTGTCATTTACTTTATGATTTTATATAATTGTTATTTTGTTATTATTTTTATCTTACCTTTCATCATATTAATGTGATAGACAATTAATAAATCAGAACAAATTAAAACCATACATTTGCTTTCTAGAATACTTAACTCATCAAATCCATATTTTACCTTTATAATTTAGTTAAGATATGTTTTAAAAATACAATTACAATTATTAATTATTTTTTTATAAAAGATATGTAAAATTTAATTTTTAATATTTTTGTTATACATTTGTATGTTAAAGTAAAAGATTTACAAAGTTTTATTAATAATAATTTTAACATATATTTTAAGAGCACATAATAATTAAATACTTGTTTCTATTATTACTTCATTTTTTTTTTCCTAGAAAGTTTCTAAATGCTTTCGTTTTTCTTAGATTTGTTCTTTAATTCATGTGTTTAACGCAATGGAGGCCACTCAGATAAAGACACCTAAAATGTCTTTTTTTAAAGATATTTTTATGTTGTGTTTTAATTGGTTTCTGTATAATTTATTCGGTGTTCCTCATCACATATTATTAAATTCCTCAAAAGATTTTCTTTCCAAAAATAATAAAAAACATTTAATTTGGACTAAAACAAAAAAGGTAATAGATTAACTATTAGATTTTTTTAAAAAAATTATTTACATAAAAAAATATATCACATTCATCAATATATATATAACAAGCTCAAGCCTCTTAAAATTTTTATAAATAAAAAATAATTAATTTATATTCGTATAATATATAAAATAATTACTATATTATTATTATATTTAGATTAAGATTAACTAATTTAAATTTTATTTTTATTTTTAATATAAGCATTAGAAATAAATAAAATTTTTATAACTAAATGTAGTGTAACAAAATATATATAATATTAATTAGTTCTTAAAAAATTCTAAAAAAATAATTTCTTTCATTTTAGTAAAATAACTATTTATTAAAGTAGACAAATTAATTATTTTTTTCTCATATACAGTTTTTTTAAGACATAAAAGTAAGTAATTAGGACATTGGTTAAGATAATTAAAGTCACTATTTCATTAAATTTTTAATTTAAAGAAAAATTCTAGTTAATTTTGGTATAAAAATTTTGAATTTGAAAACATTGATAAAAATTATGTTGAATTTTGATTTATTTGATTCTTATTTAAATTAATCACTGCATAAGTTAAAGTTCTGTTTTGAAGTTATATTCGAGCTTTAATCTGATTTTTAAAGTTTCAATTTACTTAGTTTGATTTTTTAACTTAGGTATCCGTGACTCATATTAGGGTTTTAAGGGTTTAGTTGAAAAAAAAGGTAAAAAAATTTTAATTGTCACATCAAATAGTCGCTAGAATGTATAATTTAGCAGTCGTTAGTCCATCTCAGCATGTCGTTAACGATTTTGTGAGACAGTGACAAAAATAAGATTAGGAACCAATGTGATTCATAACTATTAAGTTGGGAGACTAAATTGAGTAAATCAAAAATTTTTAAATTAGATTGAAACATAGTTGTTAGAACCGAACCAGTGATCAAACCGGTCAAGCTACTGGTTCATTGGTTTATTGGTTCAACCAATAAATTACTGGTTGAACCGATGAAACCGGTCTCACGTAAATATAAAATATAAAATAGTTAAAAACTTAAAATTAAAATTTAAAATACATATCTTCACTAACATTTTATGAAGAATCAAGTCTCAACTTCTAAAAATAACTAATATAAAAAAACTATAAAATTTTAATACTACAATAGTATCTTATTTTGATACAATAAAAAATAATTAATTCACAAAGCATATCATCTAACTATAATATCAGTAGATTTTAACACTAACATCAAAACAAATAACCTTAATCACAATACTAGCAATAAAATAGATCAAGTAAATTAATAAATTTTTAGTGAAATTTATATTTATATTAATAATGGTATATAATTAAAATATAATTAATTTTAAAAATAGAAAAAACAAAAATTAAATTAAATTAGATATTTATGTATACTATATAATTAGTATTTGTCAAATATAGTACTTAGAAGTGCAATAGCTAAGTGGCAAGTAGAGGTTGTTTTTGCTCCAAGATTCTTAGTTCGAGAGCTTGTAAAGACATTTTAAAAAATTTTTCAAGCAGACCAGTTTGGTTAGACCGGTTTGCACCAGTTCTTACCGGTTCATACCGGTTTTATTCCTTAAATAGTCCAAGGAGTAAATCGAACCGGACTAGGGTCCAGTTCTAGTCCGGTTCACTAGTTTTTCGGTCGAACCAATCGATCCAGTTCGATTTTTACAACTATGGATTGAAATACGAACATAATTTCAGAGACTAATAAGTATTATCTCTTTATTGACAATTAAGTTGTTTTAATGGTAATTAAGATCTAATAATGGTTTATAATAAAAGAAACATTCTTTTGCAACAATGAACCTATAGTTGTAGTCACGGGTATTCATAGATTATATCATATACATATAAATCCACAGTATTTATCCGTATCTGATCTGTAATTTGAGGATATGATCTGATCGATAAGATGATCGGATTGGATCGAATCGGATCCACACTCTAATCAGATAGAAGTAAATATGTCTAAAAAAGTAAACAAAAAAAATTATTGACTTTTTTATAAAAATAAAAATTTTTAATATTTTTTATTTTATGGATATATTTGATATCTGATCCAAACATAAAAAGTGCGAATATCGAATTTGATCTAATGAGTTTAGTGCGGATTGGATCGAAATTTCAGCCATATCTCATCTGTAAACACCCATAGCAATAATAATTAAAAAATTATAATGATTATATTTTTAACTAAGAGGAAGTGCAAAAAAAAAGTACTAAATACAAGAACGTTTAATCAAATATTAAAAGAAAATTTTACTTTAAAACAGTTGGACTTTTTTTGCTCATATATATATATATAATGTAATAATAATAATAATAATATGATAATTATTTTATATATCACACAAATATAAACGTTTTTTTTCTATGATCTTAAGAAAGGTTTTGTAGGTCCCTAACCTTGTTATCGATTTTTGTAGTGTTAGCCCTCATATTATTAATTTGATTCATATATAATTCGGATGATAAATTATTTGGTGACGTGCTTCCTTTTTTATTGTGATATACTTATTATTATTATTATTATTATTATTATTATTATTATTATTATTATTATTATTATTATTATTATTATTATTATTAAAAAATAACAGGCCAAATTATTACCATAACATAATAGAAGTATGGAAGTTTATCATTCTTCTCTAATAGAGGAAACAAAATTCTTTTCAATAGTTTATTTAACATTTAGTATAATAAAAATAAATTTTATTAGAATAAATTTTAGTACGAGTTTAATATTTTTATTCATCATAAAATATTTATAGAATTACTCGTAGATAAATTTTGAAAAAAAATCATGATTTTCAATTTTATTTTTAAATAAACTTTATTTTTAATTTTAAAATAAATTTTAATTTTATTTTTTAATAATATTAATTTTTTACCTATATAATTATTCAATTATATTTTAATCATATATAAATAAATTACTCTTAATAATACTTTTTTGTGTTATTCAATTATCTTTTTTAAAAAATAATTAATTATTAAAATAATTAAACTCTTCACAACAAAAATAAAAAAATTATGAACGAAAAAAATTAACCATCCTGATAATTTTTTGTATTTTTATTCATATTTTAATTATAAATATAAATATAATTTAATTATATTATTTATGAAATGTGACAATAGATGTAGATAAAATTTAGTTATATTATTTATATATAGTTTTATTTTATTTTATTACTTATAAAGTTAGATTATAATTATGACAATAGAATTGTTCTTGTATTTTTATATGTGTGAGTAATTGGTGGTGTTAAAACATTACTCTTAATTATAAATAAGGTTTATAATTTTAAAAATCAAAGACTCAATTAAAAAGATACGAAAAAATGATGTTAAAATATTCTAACTCTTTAAAATAAAAATATTCGAAATTTAATTAAAAATTATTTAAAATTTAAACTCAATAAAAATTTATATTCAATGTGTTTTGTATTAAATGTATTTAATAACCTATTATATCATATTGATTGAAATTAGTGTTTATAATATTAATTTTTTAATAACACTTTATTAGAAAAAAATAATCTTTTTAAATTTTTTTAAAAACTAATTAATATTATATATATTTTGTTACATTACATCTTGTTATAAAAAATTTATTTATTTTTATTGTTTATATTAAAAATAAAAACAAAATTTAAATTAGTAAATTTTAATCTAAAATATAATAATAATATAGTAATTGTTTTATATATTATACGAATTAAAATTACTTATTTTTTTATTTATAAAAATTTTAAGAGCTTGTTATATATATATATATATATATATATATATATATATATATATATATATATATTTTGATGGATGTGATATATTTTTTATGTAAATAATTTTTTAAAAAAATCTAATAGTTAATCTATTACTTTTTTTATTTTAGTCCAAATTAAATATTTTTTATTATTTTTTGAAAGAAATTTTTTTGAAGAATTTAATAATATGTGATGAAGAACACCGAATAAATTATACAAAAATCAATTAAAATACAACATAAAAACATCTTTAAAAAAAGACGTTTTATGCGTCTTTATCTGAGTGACCTCCTAATGGAATATGCGAGTTTTTTAATTTTGATATGGGGAAGGTGTTGGTGTTTTCCAACGTTATGGGGTTTGGGGTGTTTGACGGAGATGTGACGGCGTTGTTAAAGAAATCGGTGGCACCGATGGGGGGGGGAAGGAAATCGGTGGGACCGATTTCCGGGAGGGGGAGCTGCGCAAATCGGTGGCACCGATTGGTGACCCCCTTGCCACACGTCGCGCATGCAGCTGGCTCCTGGGTGGCCTGTGACCCCTTATCTGTATTTCACCCACTCAACTGGATACCCCCTATCTCTTTCACTCTCCAACACTCTCTCTTTCACTCTCAACTTTCCTTTTCTGCTTACTCTCAACCCCACTATTTCACTATTGTTGGACCACCTTATCTCAGGGGAAAAATTAAATAAAAATGCCAAAAAAAAGGAAAACCAAGGAAGTAAATCAACCGAAGCTTCATATTGTTAATTATCTTGGAGATCCAAATTATGTAAATTTTTATTTTTTAATAATTTTATTTAATAATAATAATAGTGATAATTTTAGATTTTATTAACAGTATATATTGTAATGACACTAAGTAGAAATTAGAAATTAAACATGTATGTATGTATTTTATTATTAGGTGGTTAGAAATAGAAATAAAAATAGGAATAAACTTTGTATGTATGTATGTATGGAGATGAATGTTTGTTTGTTTGTACCGGTGATGAAGATGAAGGCCTGGGTTTTTTTATGTATATTATTTAAAAAAAAGAAAAAAGAAATATTTGAAAAAATAATACATGAAAGAGAAAAAAAGTAAGATCTGTACATATTAAATTGGAATAGGGAGATATTGATATATTGTTGTTGTTATTATCAGTATTAGTAATTGAATTTAATTAATTATTATGATTAATAATAAAAATTTTATTAATTATTTTATTTATGATCGTTAATTATTATGATTAATAATAAAATTAGTATATATACTGTTTGAATAATAATAATAATAAAAAATTAGTATGTTGTTTGGTTTATATAAATAATAATAATAATAATAATAATAATAATAATAATAATAATAAACAATAATAATAATAATAGAAAAATGTATGCTATAATAATAATAATAATAAATTAGTATGCTGTTTTTTTATATGAATAATAATAATAATAACAATAATAATAATACTAATTGATAATAATAATAATAATAATAATAAATTAGTATGCTGTTTTTTTATATGAATAATAATAATAATAACAATAATAATAATCATAATAATAGAAAAATTAGTATGTATGCTGTTTGAATAATAATAATAATAATAATAATAATAATAATAATAATAATAAGAAATTAGTATGCTGTTTTTTTATATGAATAATAATAATAATAACAATAATAATAATAATTAATAATAATAATAATAATACTATAATAATAAAAGATTAGTATGCTGTTTTTTTATATGAATAATAATAATAATAACTATAATAATAATAAAAATAATAATAGAGACTGATTTACTGTGTAAGGTTAATTAATTTCTGTTATAAGGTAATGCATATGATTGAAGAGTTTTTGTACAACAGATTTAATTAATATGTTTGAATTGCAATTATGCTGGGAATTAGTTTTAATGGACATGTTAAGCACAATTGTGTTTTTGAATAATATAGTTATATTATACTTGTTCTTATACTGGAAAATGTGGTATTGTAGGCTTCAAGGATGTTGATGTGTGATCATTTACACCCGCCGGATCCATATAATCAAATTGTTGAGGCACAGTTACGCGAGACTGGATTTTATTATGTATCCCAAATTGGAGTTATTAAAGGCCAGTCAGCAATGATTAATGCTCTGATTGAGAGATGGCGGCCCGAGACTCATACTTTTCATTTTCCGGTTGGTGAGTGTGCCGTGACCTTGGAGGATGTGGCGGTAATTCTCGGTCTGCCAACAAATGGTCTTCCGGTTACAGGTCCGACCATGAGTAGCTTTGAGGCATTGAAAGCCGAGTGCTTGCACCAATTTGGAATTGCACCCAGCAAAAATGACTGTAGAGGGAGCTTTATAAAATTAACGTGGTTTAGGGGTGTGAGAGATCGTATAGTGTTGAATGATGATGTGCACATGCAGATGTATGTAAAGTGTCACATAATGTTGTTATTTGGGAAAATTCTGTTTGCAGATAAGTCGGGTGCAGGGGTGCACTGGAAATTTTTACCGTTGCTCCGCAACTTCGGTGGGATCATACAGTTTAGTTGGGGTTCGGCATGCCTGGCACACTTGTATAGATCATTGTGTAGGGCAACTCGTGTCGACTGCAAGGAGATGGACGGTCCACTGACACTGTTGGTCAGTTGGGCTTGGATCCGGCTACCATTTCTAGCGCCGATTCCTGGCAATCCCCGAGTGTTTCCAATTACAAATAGGTAATTTTGATTAAAGTATGCATTGAAAGAATTGATAGAAATTGTATTCTGTTTATGGTAAGATAAGTTAACAAATGGATTGTCCGTCTGCAGGTGGCATAACTGGGACCGTCAAAACTATGCCTACCGATATAAAACGCTTGCCCACTACAGGAGGTTGTTGGATGATCTAGAAGAAGGACAGGTATTGTGTAAAATACCACTAGCTTATGTAACTTCTTAAGTGAAGTAATTGTTGTGTAATCATCTGACTGGAAGATTTGTCCAGTTTGTTTGGCAGGCTTATGGCATTGGATACATCGACCCAGACGTAATTCCCTTAGCCATTCGTCATAATTCGGTGGTGTGGAGTGCCACAGTGCCACTTATATCTTTTGAATGCATCGAGTGGCATGCAACTGATAAAGTCAAGAGGCAATTTAGATTGACACAGGGTGTTCCTAGTGAAGTGCAGGATCTAGGTGCATCACATAGCGAAGTTCTAACTGGGCCTAAGAATCAAGATTGGGCCAATACCCACTCGCGTTGGGTGATGTAGTGGACCAATCGATATAGTCACATTCTATCTGAAGACTTGGAGCATTTACATTATCCGTTAGAAATTTACATGCATTGGTACCGAGAGGCATATGGTGACCACTTGCAATTGTCGAACCTTGTTTTTGAAGAGAATCCAGAAGGTCCTCCACCACCACCACCACCACCGGCACCAGAACCGGAACCGGAACCGGTGGCCGTACCTCCACCACCACCGCCACCGGAACCGCCACATCAGGGGGTTGAGTATTTTTCACCATATGTTCCTTACACGCATCCGTCTGATTATTACTCAGCGTCAGTCCCGTCACACCAACAGTTTTGGGGTGGTCCACATTTTGAGTATGGAGAGCAACCTTCATTCAGTCAGCTGCTTGGTTTCATGGCATCAGGGTCGCACCAGTCACATTCAGGTAATTATATTGACATTCCCACCGACCATCAAGCACATTTGGGTGGTATTACTCCAGCTAGGAGGTCATTGGATTTGGGATGTCGGGGTCGCACTTCATCTGATAATTCTGGTGCCAGAATGTCTGTTGACTCAAGCAGAAGTAATGAAGCGGCGGGAGGGATCATACAAAGTGAAAATCCTAGACGTATTCTGATGACTCTGATTCATGAGAGTAATAAAGCAGTTCATCAGGATGAGGTTGAGGATGAGTCTGAGGATGAGGGTGATGACGCAGATGAGTCTGAGGATGAGGGTGATGATGAGGATGACGATCCTGCTGACGAGGATACAGCACCTAGTGCAGGTAAAACATAATGTTAGTAATGATTTGTATTTATATTTGTATTTGTATTTATATTTGTATTCATGGTGAACTTGTATTTATATTTGTATTTGTATTCCACAATGAACTTGTATTTGTATTTGTTGTGTTTTCATAGGTACGGTCACAAGTGAAAAAGGTAAAGGTTACAACCTTAGAGCTGATCCTCCACGTCGGAGTGCAAATCGGTATACACCATCCGCCTTTAACAGGATTGCAAAGAAGTGCAGAAAGTTATACAAAGATATGAAGTGGGCACCGAGGAAGTGAAGTTGTAACTAGTTAATTATTGAGAATGTTAATTAGGTTCTTACTACTATTTAAGAAATAATGTGTACTATTTACTTATTGAGTATGTTAACTAGGTTGTTATTGTTGACTATGTTAATTTGGTTATTAGTATTTACTTATTGAGTATGTTAACTAGGTTGTTATTGTTGACTATGTTAATTTGGTTATTAGTATTTACTTATTGAGTATTTACTTATTGAGTATGTTACGTAGATTGTTATTACTTTTTGCCTATCGAATATGTTACTTACGTTGTTATGCCCATTCTCTATCGTGTATGTTAATCAGGTTTGAAATGAATATAAGCACTGGTTGGTCAATTCAAATGTCAATGTCGTACATAAATGTAAATCCAAACGAAATGTAAAAAAGGTAAATACTACTATTCGGCTGGACCTGCACTCGGTCCACCACTTTGATGACATCTACTGCGACTATGGCCCTCGGCACCGCATTGCTTGCATCGCCTCAGCCGACGCAACATACGAGTGTCCATGTCATTCAAGAAGCGGGTCATCTTCGGCCGGCCCTTGGCTACTCGTCTGAGGAACGGGTTTCCAACGAATCTAGGTCCATGATAAGCAGGCCACGTTGCCGGATTTTCCAGTGGTCGAAACCTAGCCCTGTATACTCTTCGAATTTGGTCCATCTTGTAAACGTCATTAACGTACACTTTCCAATCCAACCTCTGATTTGCACAACACGCAAACACGTGCTTACACGAAATTCGGTCAACCTGGAATTCACCACAGTCACACTGATAGTGGCGCAGGTCAACTGCATACTCAACCCCACTAGGCATCTCGCGAACTTCGAAGACTTCATTTTCTCTATCAAAACAGCTAACCTGTATGTTACCTGATACTCGTTGATTTGCATTCAGCTTGGTTGTCACCATCTTAGAGAATACAAGTCCAGCACTGATTCGGGCTTCAGCCTCAGCTCTTTTCCTAGTGAACAACTCATTCAGTCTGTAAAATGTCGCCTTAACAAGTGTAGTGACTGGGAGATTGCGTGCACCCTTTAAGACGGAGTTGATACATTCCACAAGATTGGTGGTCATATGACCCTATCAGTAACCACCATCAAATGCCAAAGCATACTGCTCACGAGGGATCCGATCAAGCCAATTGGTGTAAGCCTCACCCCGTTCCTTTAATCGTTCATAGCGCATCTGGTACTCCCTGGTCGTCCTCGAGTATCCTATGAAAAACATTCAGTCAACTATGAACACCATTATATTTGATCGTACTTACAATAAATTCAAAGTTCATTCTATACAAACTTACCAATGTTGACGATAAGCTTCTGCAGGTAAGGTGCTTTGAACTTCCTCAAGAAGTTAGACTCAATATGCCGGATACAAAACATATGGAAAGCTCTTGGAGGAGACCACGCCCCATTACTTCGTTCAATAGCTGACCTAATCGAATCGTGTCGATCGGAGATTAGTCCGACACCATCACGGGTCACCACATGTTGACGCAGGTTGCTCAGAAAAAAGTGCCATGCATCAGAAGTCTCTCCCTCCACTATGGCAAATGCAATAGGCACGATGTTGTTATTACCATCTTGTGAGACTGCAACCAATAAACAACCCTTGTATTTTCCATACAAATGAGTCCCGTCCACCTGCACCACTGGCTTGCAGTGTCTGAAGGCCCTTATACAGGGGTAATAACTCCAGAAGACTCTATGTAAAACACGTATATCAGGAACCAAATCATCCCCCTGGTAAGCTGGCATTGTTTCAAAGTGAACCACTGCTGATGGCTCTTTGTGGCACATGGCCTCAAACCATATCGGCAAAGCTTCATACGATGCTTCCCAACTTCCGAAAATTGATTCGACCGCCTGCTGCTTTGCTAACCAAGCCTTGCGATAACTGATGGTGTAGTTAAACTTTGACTGGATATCAGCAATTACTGATTTCACCTTTATAGACGGGTCAACCTCTACCAACGGCTTTATTGCTTCTGCAACTGTCTTGGAATCCAGCTTCGAATGGTCTTGAGAAATAGTAGACCTGGTACAAGTATGACTTCCATTGTACCTCCTTATCTCCCGACAGTACTTCTTCTGCATTTTGGTTACCCTGATCAACCAGTCACAACCATTCCCATATTCTATACATTTGGCATAGAATGTCGTCGGTTCCGACTCATATACCCGATAGTCCACACCTCTCCGGATGGTATAATCTTTCATTGCCTTGATTACTGCCTCCCTTGAGCTGAATTCCATCCCCACTATGAACTCACCATCCGCCACAACAGGAGGGGCTACATACATCAAAAGTAATAAATGCTTCATTATGTACTCAGTAAGAAGTCTTTCATTACAACTTAATTAATAAACATACTTTACTAGGTAAGATCGTTATAGTCTTATTTTTCGCTATTCCATCTACGTAAACAATAATTAAATATCATTCACAACAAAGAACTATTAATTAATAAAAAAATCAAACGCTATGGTCACAAATGCCTGGTCACATATCACATACATTACTCATCTGAAATATCGATCTGCTACTTCAGAGATTCACGTAGCTACCTAGGTTTACGCACCTGGATTCATATATTGCGGAAACTCTGGTGCGTGCATAGCCCCCAAATCCAACGACCGCATGAAAGAAGGCTCTTGAAACGGATGCGGGTTTGCTAGTGCATTTGCAACTTCCGCCACATCTGCGTTCATGGCGCCGCCAGTTGCTTCTTCGTCCTCACCTGGACCGACGATCTCATAGTTACTTTCAAATTCATCTTCGCTTTCACTATTATAATCTTCCAATTCAATGTTACGGTCCGCTTCAGATTGCTCAAACTCAATATATAACTCGATGCACGACATTCGGTGGCGATTTTCCATGTACATTGAAAACATTTCCTGCATACTCGCTTCGTCCATCACATACTTGGTCTGAAATTGAACAAACCCACCAAACACAGGTAAAGGATACCTGTACAAAATACACGATATCCTCCTACATCTTTGAGTGCCTATCTTCTCACAAATCACACCTTTCAACTCCTCAAATGACAATGTGAACGGAATAACAACATCTAATGGATTTTCACACACAAATTGAACTCCCTCATATGTTTGTAATAAGATCTGTCCGTAATAATAAATCTTCAATACAACTCTATCATCCATAACACTATCTATTCTCAGCCTCACAGGAATTTCTTTTACAAAAATGAAAGAGAAGAATCAGAGAAGAGAAGAGAGGAGAAGAGGATGAACATTAGCGGACGAGGAAGAAATGGGGCTTCTGTAATACCACCATCCGCTTTTTGTGTTGACTAAGGGCAAATCGGACGGACCGACCACTGCACACCCAAATCGGTGGGTCCGATTGGTGCACCCCGGATTAAAATAAAATTCCAACACCCACAAATCGGTGGCACCGATTTAATACCCATCAGCCTCCCCCTACCTCAAATCGGTGGCACCAATTTCACCTCTCACTCACACAAATTGGTGGTACCGATTTCGCCTACTTCAAATCGGTGCCTCCGATTTTTTCCCCCAAAATTCCAAGAAAGCAACGCCGTCATAACAGTGTAAATTACCCATAATCATCATATTCCAGCATAACTCACACCCTAATATCATATCTAAAAAAATCTGCCGGAATATGCCACCTTATGTTTTAGCGACACATGCATTACTCCAATATTTAACTCCCTTAGCTTGCGAGTGAAGCCACTGATAATTTAATAGTTTTACTTTGATTCCCAATTACCTAATACCACTAATAATTAAAGAAAATATAAATGGAGATCTCATCGGAGATTATTTAAGACATTAATAGTTGTTGCATTGCAACATTAATTAATTAATTACACATGGACATGGTAGAATCACCTTATATTTCATTACCTTTATAAATGATGATGGTAGCAAACTTGAATTAGAGAAGAAAGCAAAGGGAAAAATCAATCCAATGAAGATATACATCCTTCCCTTTCTGGCACCGGGTCATCAAATTCCCATCGTTCACGTGGCACAACTCCTTGCCTCACGTGGCCATCACGTGACCATCCTCACCACCCCTTCCAACACCCACCTCTTGGCGGAGGCGGACAACGTCAACATCCACACCCTCCCCTTCCCATCCGACCAAGTAGGCCTCCCTGTCGGCGTGGAAAACATCTCAGCCGCCACCGATAGCACCACGGCCAGCAAGATCTACACGGCGGCGCACCTCATCGGGCCGCAAGTGGAGTCCTTCATGCAGCAATCGCCACCGGACGTGTTCATCCCAGACACGACGTACACGTGGAGCAGAGCCGTGGCCAACCGCCTCGGTATCCCCAGACTGATCTTCAGCCCTCACCTCATCTTCTTCGTTGCCATAATGGAAGCCATTAGATCGCACCCCGAAATCCTCGTTGATTTCGATGACACTGCTCCTTACACCATCCCTGGCCTCCCTCAACCCATCACCCTCTCCGTGAAGCCTTCACCAAGCCACCGTCGACTGATGGAGTCCATGGTTGACGCCGAAAGGGACAGCCTCGGAGTGATCGTGATGAGCTTCAAGGAGCTCGACGGCGATTACGCCCAATACTACGAGAAAATCACTGGTGGGAAAGTGTGGCATCTTGGCCCCACTTTCCTCATGGTGCAGAAAACATTACCACTTCAGCAGCCAAGTAGCGACGCTGGTGAAGGTGAAAACGAGTGCTTGAGATGGCTTTCTTCCAAGAAGGAGGGTTCCGTGGTTTACGCTTGCTTTGGCAGCTTGATTCGTCTCGCGGACAAGCAGCTTTTCCAGATAGCGGCGGGCCTCGAGGCTTCGGGGCATCAGTTTGTTTGGGTGGTGCGTAGGAACAAGAGCAACAAAGAGAAGTGGTTACCGGATGGGTTTGAAGAGAGGATGAAGAAGGAGGAGAGAGGGTTGCTCATAACAGGGTGGGCGCCGCAGTCGTTGATCTTGAAGCATGCTGCTATCGGATGCTTTTTGACGCACAGCGGGTCCAGCTCTGTGATAGAAGCGGCGAGTGCGGGGGTGGTGACCGTAACGATGCCGGGATGTGGGGATCACTTCTTCAACGAGAAACTGATGACTGAGGTGCATGGGTTCGGGGTGGAGGTGGGTGGAGCTGAGTGGAGCTTATCGCCGTTCAATGAGAAGAAGAGAGTGGTGAGTGCAGACATGATAGAGAAGGCGGTGAGGAAGGTGATGGACGGTGGAGAAGAGGCGGAGAGGATGAAGAAGAAGGCAAAGGAGATGCAAGAGAAGGCTTGCAGAGCGGTTGAAGAAGGTGGGTCCTCTCAGCAGAGTCTCTCGGAAATGATTCATCAACTCGAGCAGGTGGTGGTCTCCACTTTTGCTACAACCACTTTCTAAACTTCAAGCGGTGCAATAGATGAAATTTTATTTAAATCACTTAAATTATTTAATCTTTTTTAATTATTAATTTTATTAAAGTTAACTGTATCTAAATTTTTATTTTTTTAAGTGGAGAATAAAATGTACTTAGATTTTCATCTTTTAAGTGAGAAATAAAATTCTAACTCAACATTTTTAAGTGAGAATAAAAAAATTATATCATTTAAAATATAACTCATAAATTTTAGACTTTATTTTTTTTTTTGTCTTTTTTTGTCAATTGAATCAAGTATTCAACTATTATTATTCAACTATTATTGATGTTGTATTTATTTTTAAATATTAATTAACTGTTTTACTAAAATTATTGCTTTATTCTAATATTTTAAAAAATAAATGTTTTTAGTTCTTATGGTTATATTCTATTTTTAGACCCACCTTTAAACTTTTCAGATAATTTACTCCAAACAATAATAAAGTAAATTCGGGTGGTGATATTTGAGTGAAATTCTCAAATCTGCCCTAACAAATAAAAATTAGAAAAAAAAATAAATAGGTTACTGAGCTTTTGTCCCACAAATATTTTTGTTTTTGATCATTAAAAAATATTTTTAAATTTCTGATATTCACAAAATTTGGACGGATCAATCCTTTCGTTCAAATACTTCCGTCAGACCCAACGAAAAAGTCTAACGTGACTCCTATAATGCTTGTCACGCGTACGCGTGGGTCACGCATACGCATCGCCATAATTTTAAATTCTTTATTTTTTCATGAATTTTCACTTTTGCATGTTTTTTTTCCATTTCTTTCAAGTCATTCTTGCTTTCAAAACTTTAAATCACTCAAACAAACATATCAAGACATCAAATGGGAGAAAATATATGAACAATCTCTAAGAACATATATGAACAAGTAGGGCTAAACTCTTGTTGTTCATCAACTAATATGCAAAATGTGTCTACCTACTTGGTTAAAATTAATCAATCTCCAAGAATATATATAAACAAGTAGGGCTAAGATGGGAGCCACTCAGATAAAGACGTCTACAACGTCTTTTTTTAAATATGTTTTTTAGTAATTAAAATTTAACACATATAATCGACTAAACTATGTTATTTTTGTCAAAATTAGGCTAGACAAATTAATTTGCTCGAAAAAATAGTGAATCAAATCTTAAATTAGTCTAAATTAATATTATTTTTTATAGAAAATGACTACAACATCCTTATTATAAAAAATGACTAAAATACTCTTATTATATATATATATATATATATATATATATATATATATATATTAATTTTGAGAATCCTAAATTCTAGTCTTTTACTTCTCTGCCATTATAGGGTTAGGATTTAGAGTTTTCAAAATTAATAGAAGTATTTTAGTTATTTTCTATAATAAGGATATTGTAGTCATTTTTCATAAAAAAATAATATTAATTTAGACCAATTCAAGATTTGATTCACTAATTTTTCGGTTAAATTAATTTGTCTAACCTAATTTTGACAAAAATAACACGACTTAATCGATTATATGTGTTAAATTTTAATTAATAGAAAACATCTTTAAAAAAATATGTTTTAGACGTCTTTATCTGAGTGGCTCCCGACTAAGATAGTATGATGATTAATGAATTTCACTCATTCAAATCTCAAAATGAAGCATAAATATACTTGCAAGAAGAAAGTTCGGGAAAATAAAGAACAAGGGATTGAGCATCGAACCCCTCACCGGAAGTGTTTGCACTCTAATATCTTTAGTGTTTGAGGGTCGATTCTCTCAAATCTCTACTAATCTTGCTTTTTAAGGCTTGCTATTTTCTTCCATTCGATGTCTTGATATATTTATTTGAGTGATTTAAAATTTTGAAGGTAAGAATGACTTGAAAGAAATGAAAAAAAACATACAAAGTGGAGAATTCATGAAGAAATGAGAATTTGTTAAATTCATGACGACATGTACGCGTGACCAATGCATACGCGTGAGAGGGATGTTTGACAGGCGACGTGTACGGACAAACGTTACGGAAGCCACGTCATATTTTTTTGTTGGGTCTTGGACAGAAGAACTGATCCGTCCAAATTTTGTGAAGGTCAAGAATTTAAAAGTATTTTTCAATAATAACGGAGACAAAAAATTCTGTTTGTATTTTTCTCTAAAAATTAAACAGCAGTTTTATTTGTAATATATAGAATTGATCATTTTTTTTTCAAAAAATACATGAAGAATGCCTATTATTGAAAATGACGTCACAGAAAAGTACTGCACGAAGACATTTTTGGGACGGTGTACGAGTAGAAAATAGAATAATAAGATGGTGACGGTAATGAGATTTGGTAGTATAGCAAATAGAGAAGAGAAAGTACTAGGCGTGTTCAAAACCGATCCGGACCAATCTAAATCGATCAACCGAACCAGAAAAACCGAAAACCGAATTAACCGAAAAACGAAAAAATCGAAAAAACATGTTTTGCTGTTTTTATTGCGGTTCGGTTCGGTTTTTGGTTCTGACAATGAAAACCCCAACCGAACCAAACCGAACCGGTATATTAAAAACCTTAAAAAACAACCCCACCCCACCCCCAAACGTGACTCCTCTCCTGACTCACTCGTGACCTAACTCCCACCCCCAAACATAAACCTAGATCTAGGCCTCTATCTGCTCTCTTCTCTCCGTCTCGCACTCTTGTTCTCTGCACTGGAGTCTCGAGCTCGAAGCCCTTCCTCCCACCACCTGGCAGCGCCGCCGAAGCCTTATTCCCAGCGAGCACCGACCCAGCCGCGCTCTTCCCAGCAGCACCGACCCAGCAATGCTCTTCCCAGCAGCGCTCTTCCCAGCGAGTACCGACCCAGCAGCGCCGAAGCCTTCTTCCTAGTGACAGCGAGCACGGACCCAGCAGCGTTCTTCCCAGTAGCGCCGAAGAGAGGCTTTGCCACTCACCCTAGAAGCATTGCAGAGAGGGTAAAATTCATAGCAATTGGTTTT
Source organism: Arachis hypogaea (assembly GCF_003086295.3). NCBI lineage: Eukaryota > Viridiplantae > Streptophyta > Magnoliopsida > Fabales > Fabaceae > Arachis > Arachis hypogaea. Next base: position 130,264,576 of record NC_092038.1, read on the forward strand.
ACAACTATAATTCATTAGTATTCATTCTAGATTCTACCATACTAGTGAAACAGCCATTGAATCGTTAAACAAATGTTCAATTTCAGGTACGAAGAGCACGAATTAGCGAAAGAATCAAGAAATTGCAAGGCCTTCTCCCGAAATCTGACAAGGTAACTAATCTAAAACTCACAAATATTAGGTCAAAGTGTAGATGTACAAATACTCAGAAGCAATATTCTTGAGTCTTGACCCCTTTTTTCATGATTTAGTTCCTTGTAGATAACAAAAGGCAGGAGCCTTTTCTTTTTTTTGCCAAAGTTGGTAAATTGTATATTTACATATATAATTAATAATGATGATGTTTTCCTAGTTTGAGTTTTGTTTAGCTTCCTTTAAGTATCATATTTCACTGTCATGTTTAGCTGAAGTCATGTTTATTGCTGGTTCAGTGATTGTAAGTTCTTTTCTGGTATAGCAAAAGTCAGTTAATATTTTGAGATACTGATTTTGATTTTGTATTTCTGTGTTTTGCTGCTCCTGCAGTTCATCCCGAAAGTTGAAATCCTACGCGGTATGTATCGAGGTAAGATTGATTTTAGTTATGATGTTTCGTTATGTGATTTGTTTTTTAATGTATTCATTTAACTTTTGGATTGTAGTTATATGCTTTTACATAAGTAACCTGTATCTGAGTACTTTTATGTGTTATAATTCTTAAATCTGTTGAGACTTGAGAGTTGATATATTATTCTAATGTGAAGTATTATGTGATTTATGATGAATTCTGATATGATAATGACCATGATGCTGGAATATTGTTGGAACAAGTCACTCTCTGATCTTCAAGTATTCAATTATACTAGATGTCAAGTGTAATTTCTAATATAATATCTTTTTAATTTGTTCTTGCAGCTTTGGTATTTGTGGTTCTGTTTGATAATTTCTGTTTGAAAATTTGTTCTGTGTTCTTATTTTTATTATCTAAGTTTACAGTGTTCTCTGTTTTAATTGTTTAATTTGAGTTTGTGGTTTGGTGTTCTAATTTATGTTATTTTAATTTTAGTGTTGTTCTAATTTATGGCTTATTTTTTGTTAGGCAAAGATGACTATAATTTTACATTGTCCTGTTTTATGATAAAAGCTGAATCCTTTTCTTGATTTTTTTTATCATGACAGATATAGGATGCATCCAGAGATATGCAAATCCTCTTCACTGCATTTTGATGACAATAAAGCATAAAATAGGAGCTAATAATGTATATTTGATGGATTGCTGTTGGTTGTTGACTTGTTTATTTCATTGTTGATGTCTTGCTGGTTGTTCTGTTGAATTACTAAAACTGCTTTTGTTTTGCTGTTCTGTTGAATGACTGAATTACTTTTGAGTTTTGAAGTGATTTAGTATGATTTATCAAGTGTCAGAGGTTTTGGATCAAGTGTCTGAGGTTTTGAATTACTGAATTATTGCTTGTAAATTAATTTTGTTGTTTAATGTATTTGTTTAGTAGGTTTGATGTATTGTTGATTTCAATTGTGTATTTGTGTTTGTCGATCTCAAATGTATAAGACTTTGTGAAATAGTATTGTAGTATTTTTTTTGAATTGATTGAAAAAACCGAACAAACCGAACCAAACTAAACCGATTTTAATTGGTTTGGTTTGGTTCGGATGGTCTCGATAAAAAAATCGAACCAAATCGAACCGCAGTTTAATTAGACGATCGGATCGGATGACATTTCTCTCAAAAACCGAACCAAACCGCACCGCGAACACCCCTAGAAAGTACGATGATAATAACGGGGAAGTAGTTGGTAGGGCTAAGGTGGGCTAGTTTGTGTTTGTTTTTTCAATTTTTTTAATTAAATAAAACAAAAAATAAGATACTAAAAATTAAAATATAAAAAAATATGAGCTAATTTATTATTTATTTTTTTGGTATTTTTCATTAAAAAAATAGATTATTTATTTTTTAATTTTTTTATTCAAATAAATTACATATAGATAACTTATTATAAGAAAAATAAAAAATATAACAAAAAATTTACGAAAAACCATCATTTTTGATGTGTTAAATAGACTGATTTGTTATTATGCCACCTGTTCCTACGTCTGATAGTTATCTGAAATTAGATTGTTTTTGAGTTTGTATGAGAGGCCCAAATTTTCAGTAAAGCAAATCTCCACTTAGGCTACGTTCAGTAAACGTCATCCGAGTTATTTGTGAGAAGGTGGGATTAATATCTGCAAAATACTCTGATTCTTAAGTCACAAAGGGTCTTAGGAGGTTTAAATGTACTTGAACTTAAGTATACCTAAAGAGTATCAATGTATTTATAAGTGATGAGTCAATAATCACCGTTGGAGTAGTTTCACTTCTGATGATAGATAACTGTTTTTTTTATCTTAGGGTTGTTGAGATATTAGAGGTTAGTTATAACTCCTCTGGGAGTCAAGGGGTTGTCATGCAGCGCTTCGATCCGACCTGTGAAAAAATCGATTATGGTTAGCTATATTTTAAACTTTCTCTGATTTTGAACCCGACTTATGTTTTAGGCTATGTATAAACACCACTCTTAATGATAATGGTAGTGATCTAATCTCTATAAATTATAAATAAAATTGCTACTAATTTGATTTTATTAGTATTGAAAGATTTTTTTAGGAAAGAGTCACTTTGTTTTAAAATAACAATGTTAAAATTTATGTTGTTTTTGCTTCAAGAAAGTAAAATAAAGAGCCACTTGTATCTTTAGTGTAATTAAACACAAAAAAATTAGGACCAAAGTTTGAGAAACGTAACCATTATATAAAACTGGATGTAGTGGGCATGGATTTTATTCGGCAAAGATTACTACGAATACGAGAACTCATTCTTGAATAGAGGCAAGTGTTCGCGTTAGAATTCTTTTGATAATTGTATTTTAAGCTTGAAGTTCTGTCTCTTCGGTATATAGAAGAATAATACTCAATGGGTTCTTTGAAGTTTGAATTTGCTCAGAATAAATATATCTGGAGACTTTTTCACCATGGAGAGGTCAAACGTATCAGTTGACAAGACTTGCACCATGATGAACAATAAAACGACATGGAGAAGTTTCGTTTGATTAAATTGAAATCGCTGAGTCAGAAGATAAAGATAACATGTTATACTTCTTGAATTAAGGTAGTAGAATACTCCTATAACATACATTGAAAAGAAAGTTATTTTTGTAGTGAAATTTTAACGTGTCATCTCTTGTATTTATTATGAATTTGTATCAAAATATCAATATTTTTATTTTTCACTTATCATGACCCTTATTACCATACTATTCCTATATAAAATTATTTTCATTACACTTTACATAATGACTCTTATTACCATACCACTTCTATATGAAACTATTTTCATTACACTTCACATTTCATGATCTAGTCAAGTTTTTCTTTTCTATTTTTAAACTTGCTTTATATGTACATACTTCCCTAAAATTTTAGTTTTTTTAATTTTGAATTCAAATTCAAAATTATAAAAGGGGATCTCTCCATTTTCTATTTCCAATTTTTTTTCTTTCTCTTCAAAATTAAAAAAGGAATTCTCTCCATTATTTTTTTCTTTACTGTTCATTTATTCTCTTCTTCTTTAGTTCTTATTGGCCTCCTCCGTTCACTTTCTTAAGACACACCCCACTATTAGACGGTGACACAAAGCTTTGTAGGGGATCTGCTTCAATCACAGATTCGTAATGCTTTGCGATGACGAGTTATATATATTTCTTATTATTTGATCTAATGTATATCGTCTAATTTTGGTAATATTTGAAATATTATTGTTGTTATGCATATGCGTCTTTGTTTGGTATGTTGTTGTCGGGAATCTATTTTTAATTCGCCAAAAGGTCGGTCTTAACCTCTTTTCCTCTTATATTCAATTTGCTTACAATATACAAAATCAAATTCAAATGAGATTTCTTATGTTAATGTACGTCAAAAGGTTGGACCTTCTTTTACAATAAAACTTTATTGGAGAGGTTCTACATCATCAGAAATTTTTTTTATCAGGAGAAGGCACAGATTTTGTCTTTAACATGGCATAGTCAAAGGAAACAAGGTCAAATTTGATCCTGTTGATGATAAAAAAAATCAATGAATTTAGAAGTTTTAAGTATTTAATAGTTATTAGGATTTTCTCTTCCATCAAACACTATAGACCTTATTGGTTATTCATTATGCAGTTAATTTGTTTCTATTTCTCATTATTTTTTCTATTTATATATATAATAAATATATTTATTTAAATACAGTAGTCTAATTATCATGCTTATTATTTTTTTCTTTATTAATTTTTCTTTTCAAATGCTTTATACATAACTTTTATTGTATTCTTACATGGTATTCAAGTTCCTATTTCGAAATTGATGTATTCTATTTATCAGATGACTCTGTGCAGCGATATAATAATTTTTTAACAATAAAATTTTGAATTAAATCATACTCATGTAATTAAGTCAGCTTAATCACCACCAGTTTTAAAATTTCTTTTATATCATATGTAACGGTAATTTATATACTACTGAAAAATCATATAATCCTTATAATATGTTTCTACCAGATTTCTTCAATAAATATATAACTATTTGTATACATGTATCATACTGTATACCTAAACATAAAACGAATTATTATAACCCAATGCACCCAAACCATATATCCAGTAATATTGAACTTGCTATGATAACTCAAATTTTTATTCTTAAACACAAGGGCAAATCACAAAAATAAGTCAGGGTGAGCAAAATTTTACAGGAATCAGCCAAACCAAAATGTGGTTCATGAATCAACCAATGCAAGTTTATATGTAGTTCGAACCAGCTAAATTTGAACTCCACTTCTACATAATTCGAATCAACTGGATTCAAATTATACACAAACACACGCACACACTAATTCGAATCTACCTGATTCGAATTACACACACAGTAATTCGAATCAAGGTGATTCGAATTACTCCCCAACTCGCAATCCTAAGTAATTTGAAACAGGTTGATTTGAATTATACAATGTATGGTTCGAATTAGGCTGGTTCGAATTATAAAGGACCAAAGGTGTATATATATGGTGTGAACGTGAATTGATTTCATTAGAGTGGGAAAATGGCTAGTGAAGAGAGTTTTGTAGTCTTGGTTCACCATAGAGGATCGATTAAGAGGAAAATACGATCCGATGTGAAATTCACCGATAAGAATCCTCTCAGTATTTTCATGAGGCCTACGACGAGCTATGATGACCTTGTTAATTTTGTACTACAGAAACTTGGTCTGGTAGGCGTGAAATGGGTTAAGAAGTTTTTCTATCGCATTCCAATCTCGGTCCTGCAAGAAATTGTGAAGTATGATTGTTTCACGATCGGGAGTGATGAGGACTTGCAGGTCATATTTCATTGTCATCGGCAGTTCCCCAAAGTTAGGACACCTGAACTATTAGCGAAGTTGGTTGATGTGGTATCTAGCTCGATGGGTTCCAACCGGCATACCCCCACTGTAGGCACGGTAGCTGGTTCTAACTCTAGACCTGCTGGCATATCTTCGTCTGTACCTGTGTATGAACCTCCGGTCGAACCTGTCGCCTCCCCTTCGTTCGCTGTTGATCTCAACCGTAGTGGAGGCGGCGATATTGGAATAGGAGATTTTGTGCCGACCTCTTTACAATGTGCTGCACCGGCTGGATTGGAAAATGCAGTATTGGATGATTCAGACGATGATGATGTAGAGCCAGATATCATTGCTGATGATAGTGGCGACGATATTGGAGCCAGTGAGCCAGCTGGGGCCGGAGGTGGTTCAAGCTCTGGCACAGAGCAGTACCCTTCGCACTTTTCATCTTTGGACTTGGAGGCTATGAGGCAGGAGGGGGTTCCTGGGGAGGCTGCTGGATTTGGAGCTACAGATGCCGAAGGGTCTGCAGGTCTGACAGAGTTTCAGGTTGGTCAGCAATTTCAGGATAAAGATGAGGCTGTGTTAAGTGTGAAGACGTACAGCATCCGACGCGGGGTACAGTACAAGGTGGTGGAGTCTGACTATCGCCGGTATGTTAGGAAGTGTTCTGAGTTTGGGAGTGGGTGCACATGGTTGATTCGGCTTAGTCTCCGGCAGCGCAAGGGCATTTGGGAGGTCAAACGGTACAACGGACCAAATACGTGTCTCGCAACCTCCATCTGGAGCGACCACAGGAGTTTGGATTATCATGTGATCTCAAAATTTATCATGCCAATAGTTAGGGCTGATGCATTCGTTAGCATTAATGTGCTCCTGAATGCCACGGCCGCACACTTTGGGTTCAGGCCGACGTACATGAGGGTTTGGTTGGCGAAGCAGAAGGCCGTTGCCGTTATCTACGGTGATTGGGATAAGTCATACCATGAGCTCCCTAGGTGGGTTTTAGGAGTTCAGATGATGATGCCTGGTACTGTTGCAGTCCTTCGAACGAGTCCTGTTCGAGTTGGGGGACAGGTGAACGAGTCGCAAGCTTATTTTCACCGACTGTTCTGGACGTTTCCACTATGTATAGAGGCATTCCGTCATTGTAAGCCGTTGGTCAGTATTGATGGCACCCATCTGTATGGCAAGTATGGGAAAATGTTGCTCGTCGCCATTGCACAGGACGGGAACTCCAACATTCTGCCTTATGCATTTGCGCTGGTTGAGGGTGAGAATGCCGAGTCCTGGTCCTTCTTTCTCTCCCACCTGCGTCAGCACGTGACCCCGCAGCCGAGTCTGCTAGTTATATCAGACAGGCATAACGGCATTAAGGCCGCGCTTGAGGCTCCGGACGGAGGATGGCTACCTCCCGTGGCCTACCGTGCATTCTGCATTTGACATGTCGCAGTAAATTTTGCCCTGACCTTCAAGGGCAAGGACGCAAGGAGGCTGCTTGTGAATGTAGGATATGCTAAGACCGAGGTGGAGTTCGATTATTGGTTTGATATTCTTCGGTCTGAAGATCCTGCCATGTGTGACTGGGCAAACTGGATTGAGTATTCATTGTGGACACAGCATCGGGATGAGAGTCGGCGATTTGGGCACATGACGACAAACATCTCTGAGTGTGTTAATTCAATCCTGAAGGGGGTTAGGAATCTTCCTATGTGCTCGCTGGTGAAGGCAACTTACGGGAGGTTGGCAGAACTATTTGTCCGCAAGGGGAGAGAGGCTGAGGCGTAGCTTGGTACCGGACAACAATTCAGTCAATACCTGGTGAAGTGTATAGAGGCCAATCTCAAGACGGTGAGGTGCTTCACGGTGAGTTTGTACGATAGAGATAACTCGGAGTTCACCGTCTCAGAGACTACTCCTACTGGTTCGTTCTCACTAGGTAGCTACAGGATTTCACTTGGAGCTCAGACATGTGACTGCGGATACTTTCAGGTACTTCATTTCCCGTGTCCTCACGCGTTGGCATGCTGTGCCTATTCATGGCTTACTTGGAAGTTTTATGTCCACCAGGTGTATCATCTTAGCTCCGTGTTTAGTGTGTACCATATGGGGTTCACACCTCCCATTCTCGAGGGTTTCTGGCCACCATACAATGGGCCGACAGTGATTCTGGACCCCAACAAGAGGCGTGCGAGCGAGGGACGTCCCAGGTCAACCAGAATACGGACTACTATGGACGAGGCGGATCCGAACAGTCCAAAGAGATGTGGGCTCTGTCGGCAACCAGGACACACACGTCGATGTTGCCCACAGGTCAGAGGACCAACTCACACGGGGGGACATGAGTCAGTGTATTGGTAGCTTTATTACTACCTTGTTCTTACTAATGTATTTAGAGTCCACTGTATTAGGGTGTCTTATTTGAAGTTGTTAGCTTAAAAAATTTGTTTACCTTAGTGTGATGTAGTTTGCGTAGCTTATTAATTAATCAATGTGTTCTGTTTCTGAATTGAAATATCACATCTGTGACAAATAGATAACGCGATAATGCAATCTTCAAAGTAAACGATACATGATAAACAAAATAGCTAAGTCCTTCTTAAATAAGCAATATACACCAATGGTCAAAGTAACCGATACACGATAAATAGCTAAGGCGGGTAACATAAATATCAAAACTCAACTCGGATTCTTGACATACATAAGTAAAATAAACAAAGAAAGCTAAAATACAACACTGATCATAAGAATAAGTCATACACCATAAACAGATAATCTAATTAGGTGCGATCTGGTGAAGCAACGACGGGGAACCTGTGTCCTCTGCCCTCTCCGGATGAGCGGCTCCACGTCCTCGATGTCATCCTCCTCATCATTCGGGTCTGGATGTGCAGGTAGCCCAGGCTGGACGGGTGCCCTGGACGGTCCAGCAACTGAATGTGACCTAGCAGCATAGGCGGATGGAGGGGTACCAGCCAAGGCAAAATACTCAGGAGCAGGAACGAAAGGAGGCTCGTTCAGATCAACATCTAACGCTGCCTGTGTCCCCGTCATCTGGCCTTGCCAACGTGCCGCATCATCCTCCATCATAATGGCACTAATCTCATCTAGGAAGTGCGACCCGCCAAAATCTGCGTCAAGACCATCACTGGCCAGCAAGTCTGCGTATAGCGTACCCGGACTACCCCATGGCTGACTCTCCTGAAGTGTGTGGTCGTCACCGGGACACCAACGAAGTAGTCGCCTAGCGGCCCTGATCCAAGTCCACCGTCCCCATGGTTTGAACCATCTCCCGTGCCAGACCCGTATTACTCTCCACCATGATCGCCATGATGAGGACTAACACCCCCGACACCAGCATGGCCTCCAGCATCTCCCCCACCAGGCCCGTGTTGATCACCGTTGTCGTCATCGCCACCATGATGACTGGGATCGTCAACCGCAGCACGCGATCTGCGTCGGCCTCCACGTCCTCGTCTTCTACCTCCACCCTTACCCGCCGCGTCACCCTCCTCCATGGCCTGGTCGAGCCACCTCCACTCACGCTGGCTCCATCGTGTCCCCACACAGGATCTCCTCTCAATCTGACGCCTATCTGGAACGTCATCAACGCGGTCCATCTCAGGAACTCATCCAGCACCCCTCTGCATCTCCTCAACAGGAATAGGCACAGCTCTCGGATCACCCAGGTACATCTCTGGTGACAAAAACCTCTTCCCATGCTGACGCCACCAGTCCAAGAAGTCGTGTGAGGGACCCGGGTCTGCGATAACATCAAACCGGAGGACGTGGTCCGCACGGCTCTCCCAATAAAGATGCCAGAACTGCAAACTGTAGGGGAACCAACGATCACCGCCTCTACCGTCCTTCGACATCAAGAAGTCGATGTTCAGGGCGGGCTGGGGGCGGGGCTGTACTCTGCCGAACTGAGGTAACACCCTATCAATCTGATGCCACTCTATGACGGCAAAATATATCAATGCCGTCACACACCGTCATAACGCCGTATGACGAGGCTCCAACACCTCCGGATGCACAACCTGAAGTACGTCGGAAGAGCTATACGACATCCAGATAAACTGCAAAAACATATCAACAATGTTTAGGCAACCCGTGATTCGAAGTATAAAAGGTTAACTAACTAAATCTAAGTAGTTAGTATACTCACATCCCTGGCCTGTAACAGGTCTATCCTCAGCCTCGACATCTGCACTCGAGGTCCCTTCTCGCTACTGGAAGGATTGTGACCTGACCACTCACATCGATGTTATCACGAAAGGAAAGTATGACAAAATAGAATAACATTCTAAGCAGACATGGAATTAAATAATTTAACTCAAAATAGAAAAGTCTGTCAACAGTACCTCGAGGCCAAGGGCCAGCTGAACGTATCGTACCCAGCAAGTCTAAACCCAGGAAAGCGCTAAAAGATCCAAGACTGAAGTAACTGTAACAGGCCTGCTAACTTCACCACGTCTGTTGGCCACTCGGCACATGCACCAGTACAACCACGCTAGTGCTGCCGACCCCCAGCTGTAGCCACCCGTCTCTTCAAGCCTAGCCACATAAGGTAGCCATCTGATGTGAATACGGTTGCCGGACTTGTCAGCAAATAGCTGAGTGCCCAACAGCATCATGATATAGGCACGAGCATAGCGCCTCACTGTCTCCTCATCGGCTCCCGCGGGGCACTCTCCAAAAGTCTCCTAGAACCAGGTGCAGTTCACTGCGAACTTCTGAATTTGGTTTACAGGAGGTAACACACCAAGCAACTCCTGGAACCACTCCCAGACTAGACGGCCACCCTGGATATATAGGTGGAAATCCGTCAGGCAACCACTGATGTAGCGTCCGTCAACGGACAACCCCAACTGGTACGCCACGTCCTGTAGTGTGATCGTGCACTCAACAAACGCACTGTTGATGGGCTCATCTAATCTGAACCATCTATCGTTCAATCTCGCAAGATGGTATAATCCGGGCATCTGCAAGTACGGAACGTACCTATCGTTGAGTACCATGCCCTGCTGCCGCCGCATGCTCGATATGCATCGCTGGGGCTGCGAATAAGATAGACCGCATAATTACAACCAATTACAAACTACTAACGCAAACCACTAACAACATAAACCACTAGCAGAGAGCAGTAACAGAAAAAAGCAACATAAACTACTAACAAAAATCACATGCAAAACCACTAGCATAAACCACTTGCAAAACCGCATGCATAAATCGCTAACATAAACCACTAACATAAACCGCTAACATAAACCGCATGCAAAATCACTAACATAAATCACATACAAAACCGCTACCATAAACCACTAACATAAACCATATGCAAAACCACTAAGAAAAACCGCATGCAAAACCATTAGCATAAACCACTTGCAAAACCGCAACCCTAAACCACTAACATAAACCACAGGTAAAACCCCTAACAAAACCACTACTAATACCGATAACGTAAACCACTAACATAAACCACCACCAAAACCGCAAACAAAATCATTAAATTAAACCATTTGCAATACCGCTAACATAAACCACCAACAAAACCACAACCAAAATCACTAAAATAAACCACTTGCAAAACCACTCACATAAACCACATGCAAAAACACTAAAATAAACCAAAAAAAATAAAAAATCAAACTACTAATCTCGTCGTTGATGACCCCAGCTATATGAGCAACTCCATCCAAACGATATAGTCTTTCCGGATCGTCCACCATCAGCTAGATATCCTGCTCGAGCCTTTGTCGCAGCGAATCTGGGTCGTTTTCTCTGGAATTTGGTGGGGTATGAGAATGGAAAAGTTATTCGAATGAAGTAGGTTTGAACTTCTTATATAGCGGAATCTAGTGTAATTCAAATCAACCCCATTCGAATTATTACTAGAGGAAAAATGTGAGTAATTCGAATCAACCAGATTCGAACTACTTGGGGATTCGTGCAAACGTGTAATTCGAATTAACCTAATTCGAATTATGCAAAGTATAATTCGAATCATGTAGATTCGAATTATTGTGTGCGTGTATTTGTGTATAATTCGAATTCAGCTGATTCGAATTATGTAGAAATGTAGTTCGAATTAACATGTTTTGAATTACATAGAAACGTGGTTTGGTTGATTCATGAAGCAGTTTTCTGTTTGGCTAATTCGTGTAAAATTTTGCTCTTCCTGTCTTATTATTGTGATTTGCCCTAAACACAATTTAACACTTTCATGTCGTATATAATTTTTGTAGTATTGATCACAATTATATATTTAGTTGTTACTTCAAAGTATTGGATTAGTTTCAGTGACTTCTCATTCATTTTACACATAAAATAGCTCAATCAAATGTTTTGACACTTATTTTATACCAATTTATTTTAATGAATTTGTACTCCTCTCGATAGTTTAACCTTTCTCTGAATTATACATTTTTGTTCTTTTTTCACTATTCCATAGTACATAGTACTCAATTCTTTATTTACTTTACTGTTCACATCATTATTTCTTTGTTTTCATATTTGGTTACATGTGTACATTCTACTTGATTTTTTGTGTGTACAATATCATTACTTATAATTCCAATTATCTATTTGATTTTCTTTCAACCAATCATCTTAATTGTACACTATAATTATCTTTATATTCTTTCTCATTATTATTGATTTTTTTGTAAAAATAATGATAATTGTTCACATTATAAATATTGCCTTCCTTCAATTTGTTTGACCACGCTAAAACAATTTTTTCAGCACCATTATCAAATTAGCTTGATTATATTTCTTTATTGTCTTTTTTTCTATTTTAAACAATAACTTCATATTTTAACTTGCTAAAAAAATATTAAAACTGCCAACAAAAATTAAAATTACAGGATAAAAATCAAAATTTTAAAATTGTGATCAATCTTATCAAACAATCTAATTTATTATAGAACACTTATACAGATGTTATTAACATAAAAATATTTTCTTAATAAATAATTTTCATTAAATTTACCATACCCGTATATCGCATGGACAATTCACTAGTTACATGTCTATAATGATTAATTTTTTATTTATTGCTTTAAATTTTGGCTTCCTGTAGCCGTTAAATTTCTCTCTTTTTTAATTTTCAATAACCATCCTTCAACATAGAATTAATATTTTTTAATTATTATAGTCTATAAAATTGTATATAAAAAAAAGATTGAGACAATAAGATAGAGATTAAGAAATAAAATTTGAATTAAATTTTATATTATGTTTAATATAAAATATATTAAACTGAATTATATCTTAATATCATGTTTAATTTAAAATAAATATAAAAATTGGAGGATAAATTTAAAATTTAAAATTAAATTTAAAAAATTAAATAAAAATATTTATAAAAAATATTATAAAAATTTCAATTTCTATTCTTAACAAGTTCAAGCTCTTGTATACCTATTTTTTGGAAATATTAAAAAGTAAGACTGAAATTTTGTATCCCTTAATTAAAATTAAAGTTCTAACATCTAATTATCAAACACAATACTTAGTCCCAAAAACCAAATGTTGCCCAAGTGAGAATGGACTCCACTTCCCAACTTTTTGTCCTCTTTTCTCAACCACATAGTGTTCCATAATCACTCAGATACACTTATATTCACAAATAAACCAATTGAAGCCATTGCGTGACAGCCAAACAACCAAATGTATGTGAGAGCAATAATAAATTCGTGCAACAAAAAGCATGGAGCATCTGGTACCTTCATATCTTTATTATCTATAAGAACAGAATAAGTTCTCCAAGTTCAAAAGTGTGTGTAGAAATCCAAACAAAAAATTTTAGAGAAAAAAAGAGAAAGGAAAGAGGAAAATGAAGATTTATAACTAGAAATTAGTTATATGCATATTTTGTTAATAAAATTATAACCTCTTAAGTCTTAACCATTATTGCACCCTTAATTTAATTGTTATATATGAGTAATTTATGATAAATCTCATCATATAAATGAAAGTGTGTCTGGTTGACATGCAACTACAAGTAAAAAGTTGGCCAAGAATAATCAAGGGGTTAAAAAGGTATGGCTGATCGGTCCAGTTTAAAAAGATTGGAAGTGCACTTTTTATATCCTATTCCTGGTATTTGATTCCTTTCTTAATGTGTTATACCAAAACATGCAAACAGGTCAAAATATTTTTTGTTCAAAAAATTAGAAGTCAAAATCGACATGTTTAGCTAATATAAAAAGGACGAAAATTTTATTTGTTCAAGATCAACATATGATAATTATAGGGTGAAAACTCAAGTGTAGTCGACTTCACGTGAAGTTGATAACGAATAGCTATTTGATGAAAATTTAGTCAAATCATCTAATAGCTCTCCGTTATCAACTTAATGTCAAGTCGACTGCACTTGAGTTTTCACCTGACTATATATATATATATATATATATATATATATATATATATTGTGCTAACAGGCGAAACAGTCAAAGAATTTTAACTACTTTAGATATAAATAAAATTTGTGCATAAACATCATACTCTAATATATAAAATCTTATAGTTGCACCATTTCTTTCTATGAATTAAGATTGAAACACAATGCAAACATAGAATATAAAAAGTCTATCTCAAGAAAAAGGTACCATAAGATACTTGTACCACAAGTGCAACCTATATTTTAAATAAATAAGAAAATATTCCAATAATTGGTCACTTATAAGGTTGAGGAGAAGAGAGGATTGGTGTAAGTTTGGCACTTTATGCAAAGTAAAGGAAGCAGTTCCTGATCTATTATCTATATATTGAGATATGCGAACTTAATTTCATATCTTGCTCTCTTTACAATGGAACATAGAATAAAGTAACTAACAACTATATATATGATCTGGACATGCATGAAGTTTAGATTAAATTTGAAACTAACAAGTAAACTAAATTGGTAGCCTAAATAACATTATTTTGCTTTCCCAGCCACACCATAGCCTAAATTTAGTTTCCTCTTTTCTTTTCATCAGGCCGGTTCAAAAATGATTAATTATGTATGTTTATTGACCATACACCTTATGCAACAGCATAATAATGGATGCCTGAATCTGACCACCTTATTACCTAATGGAAAAAGACAAATATTCTTATGCCCGATCAAAGTGTGTAGGGAATAAATAAAGGACCCAATATATTGCTATACTTTCTAGTCTAGTAATAATGGGAGCATAATTTATAACATGAAATTAACCAGAGAGATCATAAACACAAGGTCCCCTACATTACCACATTTATAACAAACACATGCAACTCACCATCAAACACAATAGTAACAATTGGACTAGGTAAACCGAGTTTTCCTTCTCTCTTACCATGGAAAAAAACATAACCAAATTACGTAAGGAAAAGTATAGGTAACCAACAATATTTTTGAACAATGTGTGAACAATGTGAATTAATAGAGTTAAAAGAGTAAATTTAAATTAGTAGCATTAAATTAGGGTATAGTATATCTTTATTTGATTAGTGGTTGTTCATATTGTTCAAAATAGTCATTGTTTACCTAACATTTTCCATTAGGTGGATCGTAATAATGTTTCATGACTATTAGAAGCACCTACATTCTTCTAAACATAAAACATTCATACTCATATTCTCTCTTCTCTGTGTCTCATATTTTATACCTAACCTACCTTTGGGTGCAAAACTTGCAAGTCCCTAAAACTCAGAGAATTAATGGCTTCTTCTTCTTCAGCACATATCACAATAGTGCTTATCTTTCTTTTGTGCATTCCATCATTTTCATTATCTCTTGTTCATGAAATCACTTATTCTAACAAGATAGACCAACCAGCATCAATGGTTGCTCTGCCACCAGACACCGCT
The DNA here is from genome assembly GCF_003086295.3 of Arachis hypogaea. Lineage (NCBI taxonomy): Eukaryota > Viridiplantae > Streptophyta > Magnoliopsida > Fabales > Fabaceae > Arachis > Arachis hypogaea. Next base: position 130,279,815 of record NC_092038.1, read on the forward strand.
CAAATCAAGTGTGGATCATGTCCTTGTGGGGACACATGTGATCAGCAACTTTCTCCGCCGCCGCCACCTCCTCCACTTCCACAACCTTGTCCTCCCCCGCCGCCACCGCCATCACCACCACCACCTCCTCCTAAGTCTCCATCCTGCCCACAAAACTGCAACCCTTCGTCGCCGCCGCCGCCAAGGTTCATATATGTGCCTGTGCCAGGGCAGGTAAACCAGCCAAAACCAACAACATGGATATACTACTACTCTGGTGCTAGGAACAGAGGAGTGGGGTGGTTGGTTATGGTAGGTTTGGGAGCACTATCATTAACAACTGTGTTTGGTTGACATCATGATTCATGAAGCTATGCCTAAAATGTTAGATTCTCTTCCTTGTTCATGTTCAAATTCTTTTTTTGGTGGTTCTTTATTACTTCAATTGATATGTTGTATTTTGAATTATTCATGCAATTTGGGCTTTCTTGATATAAACTTAACAAGAGATCAGAATTTCCTGATGTAGAACAATTCAATTCTGACCGGGTTACTACTTTGCTTTAATATGTTCTTGTTGGGGTTTTATTTATTATTCGGTGAAAACTCAACTGCAGTCAACTTGACGTGAAGTTGATAACTGAGAGCCGTTAGATAAAAATTTAGTCAAATCAGTCAAATTATTTAACGACCCTTAATTATTTCACGTGAAGTTGACTGCACCTGAGTTTCTTCCTTATTATTTTTGAGTAATACTCGGAGTTTTTTTTTTGTCAATATAAATTTTTTTAAAATTATTTTATTTATCTTAAATTTTAGATTTTAAATTACAAATTTTTAACTTAAATTTTAAACTCTAAATTTTTAGAAAATAAAATTATCAACCATATATATCCTTTCTCATTATTTTTTCCCTTCCATTAGTAAAGTTGGTTTTTAATATGAAATTTTTTGTTACAAACTTTTTCTGGAAAAAGTTATGCAGTAATTCTCAAATTTTAAGATATTTCGTTTTTCTTTGGAGAAAAGAGAATTGTAAAAGTAATGCGAACTGTTGATAAAAGAACATTTCTAGAACAAATATTTATACGCAAATAAAATTTTACATAGTTGATATGGGCATTCATGATAGTAGAACAAATCATGGCTTGTTTGGGAAAAAGTAAATAAATAAATAAATAAAAGAAAGACATGCTTATCCAAAAAAGAATAAAATCCCATGATGAATTTTCATAAGAAATTAAAAAAAAATAAGAAAAACCTAGCTTGAAATATCGAAGCCTTTCTATATAGCACACAGTACTGGGTCAAATCTAGACATATATTAATTGATGAATATGAGAATTATTGTCGCAACTCACCATTTTTTATTTTGATATTAGGTTTACAATGTTGATTTTTTTAGATTGTGAGTGGTTAGAAATCAGAATATTAATCTAAAATGTAGAACAGTTTAATTTAGAGCGTAAAAATCAGATCCTAAATCCAAAAATCAAACCTTGAATATAATGATCAGATTTTTCAATTTCTATTTAGTTTTCTTGTTTTTTTAGGCGTTTTTGCCCCGATATTCATAAAAAAAAAATCGTACCATTTAATTTCTGTTTTAAAAAAATTGAAGTACAAAAATACAACCTCCAATTTTGATTCCTCCCATCTTTTTAAAAAACATAAAAAAAATAATATTAAAATATATTATTGGTCTGACTTCCATGAAACAGAAAATTAGCCGCAACTGCAAGCAATGCTGTTATCACCATGTAAGCAGGGCACTGATGAGTGATGACACCGACACCTCTTTATGGTGTTGTGACTATCTTCATTATTCCACCACAGATTAACATTACCTATGGCGCACCAACGCCAAGTGCGAAGAACTTTGCACCTCCACTAATCCCATTCTTCCATATCTTTTATGGTACTTCAGCTTCTCTTCTCTTTTTCATTTTCTGCTCCTTCATCTTCTGCTGCTGTTCAAGGATCCATCATCATGTTGCCATGCATAACTTTTCCTTTCTTGTTTAATCTTTTTTAAGGAAAAATTATACTCTCACGTTAATTGTCGGTGGTTCTTTAATTATTGAGAATCACGATGTTATATTTCGATTTTGCGACCATGTATTTAAGTCACTAAATTTCATTCCTGGCCGTTTTTTACTTTTTTTTTGTTTTTTAGCTAAATTTATAGAATTAAGCCCCACTTTTATCTTTGGCAAGTTATTTAGTCCATATCTTTTCAATTATTACAATTTAATTTTTAGATTAAAATAATCTACTAATATAGTCTTTAGTGTATTTTCTGTGTCACCAGAACTCAACATCGTTAGTAATAGTAATATGCCTCAAGCTTTGTCACGTCAGACATATTAAAATGATGTCGTTGTGGCGCTAAAAAATACATTAAATAATTCGTTTGATGCCGTTTTGACGCTAAAGAATGCATTAAATAATGTCGTTTGAGGATTATGACAAAGAATTTAGTTATTACAAAATTGTTTCAATCCTCAAATAATATCGTTTAATACCTTTTTTAGTACAATATCGTTTTAATATGTTCAGTATAATAAGACTTGGGTAATATTAGGTAGACAAAAAAATCGTCATAACTTGCCTTATTAGCATTTATTAATTGTCGTAACAATTAATAAATGCTAAATAAGAGAAGTTATGGCTATTTTTGGTTGATTTTCTTTGGCTACCAAACATTTTCGATAAGACTGAAACTACATTACTAACGGCATCAAATTCAAAATATACAAAGAATTATATTAGTGTATTTTTTTAAATTTAGAAAGCTAAATTATAACAATTACAAAATTAAAAACTAAATCAATATAACTCACCAATCTTAAGAATTAAAGTGAGACTTAACTCCGAATTTACCACTAAATTGAGCTGGAAACATTAGTTGTGAAAGAGAATACATACAAATTGAATTGATTCATCTCATTGGGAAAATATAAACTTACATAAATTAAAAAAAAGAAAAAAAAACTATTTTCGATACACATACATTGTCACTCGGATATTTTAGGCCATTTAAAGAATCACTCCGATAATAGTTATACTTATACATTAACTTTTGTTAGTATGATAATACGTGAGTGATTTATGTCCGTGAAATTTATAATTGAACTAATACTCTATCGGTGTAAGAGCATTAAATCAGGTGCTATCTGTCAATACACCACCAGATTATATGTTAGTCACGCATAAAAATAATAAAAAAATATTTTAAATTCTAAAAAGACATAATAAAAATTTTGGTTTTTCAAAAACCAAAAACTTGACAAAAAGAACTAAAAAAGACTCTAAATGAAGTAGTCAGAGAAATCTAAGCATAAATAAATTTAATGTATGTATGACATTTGGTCGGACACAATAAGATCCTTTGATTTATGTAATTAATTCCACCAACAAACAAATAGTCAAAACTTATCTTATTTAACATTTATTAATTATCGACAAATTATAATTATTTGACTAATCCAAACATTTTCGTTATTTAAATTTCTTTTCCTTTTTCAAAAGTTTTGGAGATTGTATCAACAATCAATTATTAGTCATTGCCTCCTAATCTTTTTCCTATTAATAAAAAGATTTTCGTTATTTAAATTTCTTTTCCTTTTTCAAAAGTTTTGGAGATTGTATCAACAATCAATTATTAGTCATTGCCTCCTAATCTTTTTCCTATTAATAAAAAGAGAGATTTTTTTTTCTTGTCCCATTCTACAACTAGATGCTTAGTGAAAACCAATATAATATATAACCATGTTAGGTGTACATCAAAATTAACTACTAAAATCAACTAACAAAATAAAATATACATTAGAATACAAAATATACATTAAAAATAAATTAAACTAAACATATATTTATACATAAATATATAATGATTGATTTTAGTATACAAATATATAATGACTGATTTTAGTATACAAATAACATTTTGTATAATATAATGAGTTTATATGCTATATCTACTCAAAAGAGAAAAAGAAAAGAGGAGAGCGGAAAAAATGCTATTTTGTGCCTAAAGAGTGAGCTCCACTCTGGATTCAAAGAAGTTTTTGTTCATCAATAACATTCATTCAGGTTGATTTTGGGTTTGGACGAGAACAGAAATACTTGGCATTCCCGTTGTCTTATTTACTAATACAAGTCCCCAAACGTTGAATAAATGGCAAACTGCAAGTAAAAGAGACGCTGAAAGGCTTGGTTGAGTAGCATATATCATATATGTATGCCTTGCTAGAAAGTGATTATAGAAGCCATGGGGAGAAAAATGGGGGTGTGTGTGTAGGGTGTAACTTATTCCCAAAAAAAAAATAGTCAAAAAGGCCAAAAAGCCGGAAAAATGACAATCGTCTTCAAAAATTACATTACTACTACCGAATTTTTCCATCACATTTACATTGAAAGAGCAAGTGAGGATGCTAAAGGCATCATAGTGATAAGATATACAAAAGCCAAGAGAAACCACACAGAAGCTTTCTGGTTTCAATAACCTAAAAAAATGATAAGTATATATTTATTTTTAATTTACCTTTTATTACCCAACGTTTCCAGCATATATAGTATAATTAAGCGACGGGTTCAATGATGCAGTACATGATCCAAAAATAACATTGCCAGCATGGATTGAATACTCTATAACTCACCAATCAAGGCGATGCAGTAGACATCTCCAGGCAGAGCATCAAATCTGCAACACCACAACAATTTTGAGTGGCATGTCTGAAAACCTCACAGATGCCTTCCACAAGATTTCAGGTGCTCTCAGCTGCTGGTTCTATAGTGTTTTGTTTGCCAATAATATACTCTGCTTATACAGTACTGCATTTCAACGATTTGATTATATTGCGACACCAAATTGCAGTGTCTGGATCAAATCTCAATTCCCACGTAGGCCAATAATGCAGATCTTGCTTCAATGTTAGGACCCGTGGCTTTCCATTTAGGTGAATTGTCCTCACACGTACAAACTCCCCATGCTCTAGTTCCTGCTAAAATCAAGAAAAGATTACAAGGTGTACATAATCCTAGAAAATACCCAAAAAGTAGAGTCGTAACTTGTAGGTATTAATATGCATCAAAAACCACGATGCCTTGCAATGAATAGTAGAATCAAATTGTGAAATCTAACAATATTCTTCCTAAAATACGCAATTTCCTTGTCGTCAGAAAGAGTCAACAGAGATTTATAGGCCGACACCCAGAGTCCCAACAAAATCATCAGAGGTTTTAATAAATTCCATAGATGTTATATGTTAAAAAGTAATCACACTATTTTTGTTTAAGATAACACAGACTAAATCAGGTGAGTAGGTAGAGTCCCTCAAGTAACATAAGACACGATCACACAAATTGCACAATAGCTGGAGATGCATCAAGACATGACATGCCTTCTTAATGCACTAAGATTCACTAAGGACACCATATCATGATGAAAATATATGCTCTAACGAGGAAGAAGGCAATATAAGTGAGTGTTAATCGTTACAATTAATCGTGCATGGTACTTTCCTACCTTTGTCACATCAACAAAAGCATCTAAATTTGGAGTTGGCTTCCCATTGATTTCAACTATCCACTGTAGAGCATATAGACCATATCTATGTACAGGGCTGCCATGACACCACCTGTGAGAAACAAATTACATAAGCAGTAACCAACCAAAAGTGTGCATGTAAGAGAAGCTGCAGCTGTATAGTATGTAAATACAAAACTATTTACTAGTTTACAATTTAGTATATAATTTTAACAAAGATTTATCTACATAAGAATATTCATATAAAGTTAAAAAAACATTCAGTAAGAAAACAAAAAAGGATAACAATGTTTTATCTTTTACTATCATATATTTTTATGTTTTCAAATTAAAAAAACACTGTCTAGATTCCAGATTAATACACTGATATTAACAAGATATGATCAGAGTGATCCAATCATGAAGCAAGTGCACATTTAACAAAGTCAGTCTTTCAGACTTGAATCCGGTCCCAACATAACAATCTTTGCAATGGTTCTAAGATGTACCAAGAGCTAGATGCATAAATTCTGTAACCATGCAGATTAGGAAAACTTCTGTGTGGAAGTTGACTGAGGATGTTGGATAAATATATTTTTTAAAATTATTATCCATTCAGACCTTACATTAATTATTCCAGTGCATGGCTGAAGCCACAATAAAGCCGTTTGCAAAATTACTTTCAATATAAACATCCTACCTTGACTTTACCATTTTGCAGAATTAAGAATAGCACAAGAATGAGTCAAAATTATACCTAGCCACATATACACCATGGCCTTCTTCAGGAAGAAATCCAAGAGCTCGTACTGCGGGGTGTGGATCTTGAACAATGCAGCCACACCAGTTAATTGCATGTGTTGTGCCATTTCCATCCCTAACATCTGTTCCCACCTGAAGCTCGACCTCTTGTCCCTGAACAACAATTATATCAATCATTAAGATCTGCTCCATCCATGGAGCTTACTCAAGAAGGGAAAGGATAGGAAAAAGTTCATTCAGCAGGCAGAAAGAAATAATATAACTTCAATCACCAAGGGTAAATACTCTCACAGACCTGCCGAAAAATAGTTATGTGAAGCTTCCCATCATTGGCATTAGATTTGTCTAAAGCTTGGCAAGCATTTTCAATGTCACGGAAGCATGTCACTGGTTCTTTATTAATAGCCAACACCATGTCTCCTTGTTCTAAAAGATTCTCAGCCTTAGATCCAGCCAAGCAACCTTTAACACGTAGAACCTGCCGTCTTACTGGGTCTTTCTTAACAAGTGCCTACAATACCAAATGATAAGAACGGAAATAACTCGGATATAATTCTTTCCAGCCAAATTTAACCAGTAAACCAATTAATGCTACCAAACAAAGTTTCTAGCATTGGCAATATCTTTCCCAGATATATCTTCACAAATAATGCCAGAATTTTGCATTCTTTGAATTGCATAGCAAAAAATATTCTTAATATCATAGAAAGAAGGACACCGTAAAGTATATGAGAAAGATCTATACCTGAATCCAGTCATCACTCAATCCAAAACTCCGAGCCTTAGAAAGCAATGTGGGATAAAGTTCAACCTCTAAAATTCTCACAAGGGGCATAGGCCGTTTGACACCATTTATTAGAAGAGGTGGCCCATTTGCACCGGATACAATCTTTTCAAGAACTTGACTTATCGCATAAATTGGAAGGCCCCTCACAAATTGATGATCCTCTGATGTACTGCAACCAAATTTCAGCTGGTACAGGGGATTCAGCATCAGCATCAATAAATACAAGTTATGTAACAATTAAATATATATATATATATTTTCTTTTGGTAAAAAAAGTCAGGATGGATCATATAAGCACCCCCCTTTCTTTTTTCAACAAAAGTTAAAAAAAAAAAAAAGAAAAAAAGATATAGACAGTAACTATTCAAAAGTAATTCCTTAGGCCCTCCAATCTACAGCTACTCAGTCCCCCAAAGGAAACTTAATCATGTATACAAAAAAGGTTAAAACAGTATTGATTATTGAACCAAGACAAATACTGCCAAAAGGAAGAATATATTAATTAGTATCACACTTAAGTTTTTTTACTCCTCTCAATCTTCAATTGTACCTAACTTGTATATAAATATTTTAGTCATCCCATTTATCATATTCGTTACTTGCAACGCCTGACTGCCAACAATTTATAATTAAAAAATTTCCAACTGTCTCCATTTTGCTACTCTGTCTTTGCCTTTTAACCAATCAAGCCTGTCTTGGAAACAACAAAAACTTAGACTTAAGAAATTACTTTCTTTTAAAAAATGTTATATTGTTTGACTTAAAGTTCTTTGATTCACCTTTAAAAGAGCCATACTACTTCAATCAGTCAGAGGACTTCCTCAGTCAGAGGACTTTCTAAAAGAATTAATAAAACTTAGCCATACTACTTCCTCAGTCAGAAGACTTTATTTTATTTATTTTATTATTTATTTTTTCTAATTTTCTAAACCTTAGACTTAAGAAATTACTTTCTTTTAAAAAAATGTTATGTTGTTTGACTTAAAGTTCTTTGATTCACCTTTAAAAGAGCCATACTACTTCAATCAGTCAGAGGACTTCCTCAGTTGATATTAAAATTTTAAATGAAAAATGCGACAGACTTCAAGGACCAACCCACCATCAGGTAGCCTCTTGAAGTTTGAGTAAAATTTGTCATCTCTCGTCTCTTTCCAGTTTTCGTCTTTCTTCTCTTTCCCTTCTTCTACGAGGACACAACTGTTTGAAGTTAGGTTTTACTAACTTAAACAAATGGAAAGACCAAAATCTACCATAGAATATGTACACTATTTTAAGTCTCTCGTGTGAGAATTTTTATTCATTATGATAATATGTATTGATAGAGTCTAATACTTTTTCCTCCCACTTCCAATTAGAAATTAGTCCATGGTTCTCCAGTAATAGGTCATCTATGCAACAACACTATTGTAAATTCTTGCTAAGGCTATTGCAAAGCTTGAATTTGAAATAGAGCAACTCCCCTCCCCTCCCTTAGATTCCCGTCCAAAGAGAGAAGGAGAGAGAGTTTTAAACAACAAAAAACAAAGAAAAAGAAAAAAGCAATTGATGTTAGGTTCAATTGTGCACCAAGGAGAAGACTAAGGAGAAGTTATTAAATTTTCTAACACTCCCTCGCATAAACCGAAAAAGGAAAGCTTTGATTGGACACAATGCACACACCCAGCAAAGTCTAGTTCAGAAACCAATTTAATAACTAATGAATGAATAGGAGCATAAAAAAGTTGAATTCTTGGCTGTCTCACCATAAAAGCAGTGATGTTATCCCTAATGAGCAAAACAATTTAGAGAAGGCTAAAGAATTACGTTTGTTGATGTATTTAAGAATTTGTTGTCATCAATTTACTATAATAACACTTTTTATCATCCGGATTCAACCCTGCAAGCAAAGAATAAGTGGTAGAAACCTGAGTAGAGAAGCTTCCCCATATAGCTTGGACCCTTCCTTGTTCATCTGTTAGCACACCTGAGAATGTACTACCAAAATCTGTATTTTTAGACAGGGTCAGACATTAATCTGCATGAGTAACTAGCAAGTTAAAAATAAATAAATAAAAGGAGGAAGAAAAAACATAACATATTTAAAGTTACCAGTATCGAGCTCAATTACTTCCATATTAGTTGCTCTGTAACGTGGGGAATCAGCAGATCCTATATTTAGTGCAGCACAAGGATTGGTGACAACAGATTTCCTAGAGGTTGCTTGAAGGCTTCTACTCAACCCAACTAGGTAAACAGAATCCCCTCGACGTAATGCTGGCTCTGAGCAAGGAAATGTAATAAATAAGTCTTTCATAAATTTGGATGAACGATTGCATGTGCAATTAAAACATCTGCCTTCGCACATCATCAAGATCTAAAATTTAGATTTTTTCCAAACAGGTTCATTTTACCTTTAAAATATTCCCTCATCCCTTACCAGGGATATCATTTCATATACTAGCTTTTAAATTCCGTGTAAAGTAGTAAATCTATCAAACATTGACTAGAAGTATTAAGTCCACAAAAGTTAATCATCTCCACACTTGTCACTTACCCATCCTCACTAGGAAGAGGAGTAATTCCCTGACAGGAAGGGGACTCAAGATCTTACACTTTGCGGTAATATGAAAACATAATTTTCTCCCAATATTTCTTTTTACCTTTCAGTCCCAAGGTGGAGCTTGTCCAAAGCATGGGAAAATAGTATCTATGGCAAGAGAAAAATCCTCTTTATCCTTAAATCTAGATATGGCAAAGTCACATCAAAATGATACAAATAAAGCAATTTCACAACCAAACTGACCTGGAAGTAACTCTGCTGCATGAACGACTGAAGCACCAACAGGTCCCAAAGCAGAGGGGTCATATGATATGAGAGCATAATTGTGAACAGGATGGAGAAATACCACCTGAAATTAGAACGAAGCAGGAACAACGTGATAAAGAAATACTGCCTTATTGTTTATTCGCTTAGTTACAGAACGAAAGTTCTTAGAAAGCTGTTACCTCTCCTGGAATTTCAACTGGGAAAGCAGCAAATGATAGCATCACATCAGAGGCAGAAATTGCAACTGTATTCTTATCAACTGCAACCAGTCCCATATCTTTAGTGTGATATATTATGACACCAGTTCCAAAGAAATGCTGTGAATGAACACCATCAAGCATGCAAGATGGAGGAACATGGACCTGCATGTACAACAGGATTTTGATATAACAATAACAATAATTGGGGAAAACTGGAACGATAGTAAACCACTGATTTTTTACTTGAAGATGCTAAGAAAAATGATTGGTAGTCATAGAACAGACTATCTAATCCCGATTTTTTACTTGGAAGATGCTTAGAAAAATGAACTTGGATACTCAAATATGAAAGTCATGAGGAAATGAAGAGAAAATTAAACGGAAAAAAGTTGAAAATTGAAAAAATAAAAATCAAGGGAAGCCATAAGCCATATTGCTGTGTTTGGCTTCAAGCAGAGCAAAGCACCAAATCGCAGTTCGCACACATATCACAGCTAAGACAATTAGACAGACAAGAAGCAAATGAACTTAAGCTTACCACAACTAGAAACACAACACAGGCAACATTTCCAGACATCATATGGAATTCCCAGGCTGAGGCATCCATCACAAGTTACAAGGTCAAAGGTAATATTTAGTTAAGGGATTTGAACACAGAAACATCAAGGAAATCATCTAACACCGCAGAGGGAAAAAATGTAAATCATATGGTACCTTATGCTGAGGATATAATGAAACTCAGAGAAGAGATGCACCATATCTGATCACTTTCGTATGGTGCATGTCCATGCTTTTAAGAGAACACTAATTTAATTGTAATTAAATATTCAAAATAATACCTCAAACATCACAAGAGTAGGCTCAATGACACGCTCAGCAACTGATGCATTTGCTGCTGCAGCAGTTACACCCTGATAATCCATTAAAACATCATCCTGCATAGCATTTGGTTTTCCGACCTTTGTTTCACCAGTTTCATTTAAGGAAACATCAGCAACACTTCCATCAGCAGGTAAATCTTCCTCCATTTTTCGTTTCTTCACTCCAGCATCAGATGCATTGTGGTGAGATACATATGCAGAAGGATCTTCATAATTGGTTTCCATGCTAGTGACACCATCAGCCAACCCATGATTGTTATCTTCAGGCACATGTTCCCCACTTAGTGAAACTGGATGGTTGGCGATATTTCCAACATTTTTAAAACCAGATGATAGAAAACAGGAGTCAGGCTGAAAAGCTGGCCTTGGAATCCAGAGGCCTGTACTGTCATCCCGAGTGTATATCTGGGGAGGGGCATACCACTCATGGCGGTCAACTGTCACCAATACAGACTGCATGTTTACAAAGCAAAATTAGCAATGACCAATTGGTTATATCTTGGAGACGTTGTGTAATTAGGTATCAAAGCAATATAGAAATTTACACAAATATATATTATATACACCACAGCTTTAATCATGAAAATATTATTGTGTCAGGAGGTCTCAATCTGCTTCTAGAATCAACATTAAATTTTTAATTTCAGTTATTAACAGGAATAACAGATAAAAACATACCAAATCTTTACATGAATCCAACCTTTAGATTAAAAAACACCAAATCTTCATCTGATTTCTAAGTTAGTTATTTGCATTTGTGCTAAAAAAGATCAAGTTGCCATCTGTTTTTTAAAATATCTAATTCATACAAAATTATAGACTTCACTAATTTGATAATTTCTGATCATTGATAGTCAAATCCTTAAACAACACACATAAGCATTATTTGACAGTGTGGTCAAGTATTTTCCCTAATCCCTATTAACCATGGATCTTAACAGTCATACTCATCATTCAGCATTTGTGAATTCTAGTGACACATAATCTGTAAAACTAAGGAGCATATTCTAAAAATTTACATTAACCACATGTATATAAAGCTACAGCTATATTAACACACATACTAACAAAATCATGTTTCCTTAAAATACCATACTATCATACACATTTCATTGATTATGGTTCGTATTTAATTGATGAAAAACTAACAGTATTTAGGTCTAAAAAGGTAAAGCACTTCCCTACAGAAGTCACAACAGACGTGTATCTAAAAATATACAAATTTTCCATAGTTCATATCTTTGATTAACAGTAACCATTACCTTCCTTCGATGACGATCCATGTAGCTTATGTACTCCAAAGGAACTCGAGCACCCCTAGATAGATTAGAGAGAACTGATATCAATTCCTCCACACAAGATATCTCCTCCCCAGCAAATTTCTTAATTATTGCATGGCGAGGAACTCCTGCCCTAAAGAGCATATATCTGCAAAAAGGAAGAATTAGTGATGAAAGTGCATAGAATCTTACACCAGGTCAATAGATACTCTCCAATTATACTTTGGTAACAAAAGCCTATTAGTGTAGCCAACTTTTATTTAGATATACATACCCGGGTTCTGTCACATAGACAAGACCACAGTGAAAACGGAAGTTCCTAGCCTGCATTAACAAAGATGACAAAAAAACACCATACTGAGACAGATAGATTAAAATTAAAAAAGTAATACAGGAAACCTTGGGAAAGGTTTAGAGACATAATGGAATTTCAGAAAAGGGATTGAATCTCAGGTGTTGCATATCATCATATCAAGATATTCCTGCTGCTCTAACCACATTAAGAAACTTATATATTATATAACCAGCAAGATCTGGAAAACTGACAATTTATAGGAAATAGTAATGTAACAGAAGGTAGGCATACAGATAGAGAGAAGAGACAGACAAACAGAATGAATCAAAAAGCTACATTTTCTATAATTTCTTAAGTATCACAAACAAGGTAAGCATTCAAGATCGATTTCTTCATTGAATCTAATTGGCCACCTCCTTCAGCCTCTCAACAGCAAGCAATTCAAAGTCAAACATCTCTGCTTCAGAGAAGGCAAAATAAAATATAAAAGTTAAAAGACAGTCCGAGTAGAGTCTAACTAACCTGCTGATAAGAAAGAGGATGTATCACTGCCCCACTTACTTCTAAGAAATAATCAGGAGTAATAGCGTGTAAATCTTGCACCTGAGATGAACATTAAAAGAAGGGGGGGAGGGGGGGATTAGCACACAAGTAAGCAGTAAGTTGATTTTAACCAATTGAAGCTGTCAGCTAAATCACAGGCCAGGTTCAAATTAGCAACAAAGAACCCTAATATTCGCATCAATTTCATTTTACAAGTAATACTGTAATACTTCACAGGTGGCAAAATGCGAGATGCTGGATTCAGTTGGTCATTCTGACTTCATTCCAACAACTGCCCCCCCCCCCCCCCCCCCCCAAAAAAAACAAAAAAAAAGAGAGAAAAGAAAAGAAAAAAGTGATTGGTAATCAGATCACATGTAAATATCATGTTATGTAAGTCCTTCCATTACTTTCAGAACTAGTTTAGTGGTACTAGTAAACCGTAGGACGTACAAATTACAAATTTATGATGTTTTAATGCTTTATAATTATTATTTACCGTTTTCTATGTTCTAGTGTCTTGAACCTCTCTCATCAGAGAGAAGAGGTTGCAGTTTGATCACCACTGTACTGATATTCCTTATTCCCATATAATAAATAAGCACTTGAGTATGCTAATATCATTCATAATCCAAGGGGGAAAAAGGTTCTCACCAACAAAGATAATATCTTCGATGTGCCACCCCTTTCAATTTGTAATTCAATATTCTTGTTTACGTTGTCATCAAGTACAGTCTCCAGTTTCAGAAACTGAGTAATGACCTGCAACAAAATTGCAGAGTCGTCAAGCACTAGCAAACTGATTAGAAAACTGGATCCTGATCTTTCACAAGTTATACAAGACCAGAGAAGTCCCTGTTTATGCAGCCTTCAAGCATAAGAAAGTAATTCTTGAAACCAATGATCACTAAAAAAACACAAAACAAAACTCCCAAGATAAAGTTGACCAAGTTATCAAATACCAGGAAGGCATTATTTAGAAATTCATGTCTCAAGAATATCTTCTTTCCTCCCCCTCCCCCCCAAAAAAAACAAAAAAAAAAAGAAAAAAAAAGTAAAGGTTAATAAAACAGAGAACCAAAGAATGACAGGTAGAAGCAAAATCGTGTATCATGACAAACTTACTTCCCCATTGACACGAACAAGCACATCGCCTGGTTCCAAATGTTTATAAGCTGGACCGCCTGGCACCTAAACAAGCCGAGGATTAAGCCCACAGAATTTGAAATGGATTTCACCCCATAAAAGATTGAATCTTCTGAGTAACAATATGCTTACCGCAGAGTCCACAACTAGCATTCCAGTTTCACTAGATGGAGAAGAATGACGTACCATCTACATTATTCATAAACAGGGTAACAATTCAAGGCATATTTAAATGAAACTGCTTCCAAGTAAAGACAGCTTAATATAGATCAAGCAACCTGCTCTGTCTCGCTTTTTAGACCAAGCCTGCGAGTCTCATCAAAACCTTTATGCAGAAATGTTGCCTGTATCATATTTTACACAAGTTAGAAATAAAAAAGAGATTGCACCATCCCAAAGGACACACCAATTTGAGAAACAAGAAGAGGAAAATTTTAAATTATTTCTTGGAATCTTAAAAGAGAAAAATAAGAGCAAACAAGCAGTCAGTCAAGCAAACAGAAGACAAAGCAAATTAAAATGTCAAAAACATGACGAGTGAGAAACTGTACAGTTATATTCATCTGTAATGAGCAGCATATAAAATATACAATGAAAAGAATGATGTGACATTGCTAAATTATAATGGATAAAGTGTCTACAATCATCTCACGCTCCTAAATGTAAAAGATTTGACGAGCAAACAAGCTGATTCAAAAGTCAGGGAACGAAACTTCTAAATAACATTGGTATTACTAAATAATACAGAAATATGCATACATCAGTATTTCCATGCTTATAAAGAAAGGGATTTAGGCATATAGCCATGTCCATAATAAGTAAAAATTGTGAAAAGGTCTCAACTATATTCTGTTATCATAAGGTAAAAAGGTGATACAAATGACAAACCTGAAGTGTACCACGAGGTATAGAAACTGCCTTCCATTTATCAACATATGTTTCACTGCCCTTTTGAATAAATCTCAATGCCCTCACTACCTGAAAAGTATATCGTTGTGTTTAGTTGCTCACCAATAGAACAGTCACACTTCTCCCAGTTTACTACAAGAAGCATTAGACAAGTTCAGCATATATATATATATATATATATATATATATATATATATATATATATATATATATATATATATATATATAAACTCACTCGTTCTAGAGGTAAAAAGAATGCTGATGCACTTGATGACTTGCTCCCAGCATTCAAGGCCACTGCCCTCCCTTGCCAATCTATAACTGGGGAACCGCTTGATCCTCCTTTGGTCCCAGAGGCTGCCTGAAATGCAAAATAATTAGTAATTTGGTTGCAATAAGCCAATGAACAATTGCTACAGACTATTGAGTACTAAGGGTTTGACCATGAACAGTACTTGTAAAAGACTTCTCTGAAGGACTTAAAAACCAAGTATAAAAAGATCACTCAATCAGTGAATTAAGGTGTCAAATGGAGGTCCATCAGCTCAGAATGGGTCTCATGCTCAGAAGCAAATTCTCTTTGCCTAAAATTTATAGCAATCAAGCTCCCTCTAATCTCTAATTCTACCTTACATCCAAGTTTTAAATAAATATAAACAACTGATGAATCCTTTTATGATATTGGAAAAACTATTTGACATTGAAACAGTCCAAAGACAACCCAGCAAAGAAATTAAAGGAAGGTAAATTTGAAAGAAAACTAATAACTTGATCAAACTCATAATTTGAAATTTTGAAGAAAATGTGCAAATCAGCTCATAAACAGTCATTCTCACTTACTTGCATGTAGAAGGTATTGAAGTCATTGTACCCATCCCTGCATCAAATAATATTTTTAACTACCTATTCATGAAAGAAGAAATATATATATATATATATATATATATATATATATATATATATATATATATATATATATATAACCAGATATTTAAAATATACTTCTTATAGTGAGGAGCATCCCTGTCCAACCGAGCAAGAGTACCAGCCAAAATGGAAACCTGAAAGTAAATTTCAAAATTAAAATAATAATTCAGAATTTAAGTTAGGAAACCGGCCGCGGGGAGGGAATAACCAAGAATGCATTGGAATAGAAGTCATGGTCCTCTACATAAACAAAAAGCTAGTGACAGTTATGATCAGGAAAGAATATCAGTTGAATGTCAATGTCAAACCCACAAAAAATGCTTATAAATCAATCGATTTAGGAAACCATAGAAAAGAAAATTTATAGAAGACAACAAATGAAGGAACTATGAAGCCAGATGTAAAATTGATTGTGATATGAAACCAATAAAAAAAGTATTGCTCAGCATAAGGCTGCTATGTGACCAAGAGGGTGAGCCTTGTGTAAAATTGCTCCCAGAGTCCCAGATGCCCTAGAAGTCACCAGTTCAAATCCAGCTTGCAAGGCTAAGGCTGCGTATGTCTGTTCTTCCTAGACACCACCATGTGGAAGCCTTACAGACTGGGGTGTTCTTTTTATTTCACATCATAAATTACAGCATCATTCTATTTTCCTAAATAGTGCTCTATTGAGTTGGTCATAACGCAAATATTGAGGTAATACCTTCTCACCACTGTCATTGCCAACAACTCTGATTTCTAGTCCAACACATGCAGCCTCAGGTGCAAGAGGTATTTCATCATAATTCAGAAATTGTATAGCACCAGGATCATAACGAAAGAACCCAAAATCATGGACCTGCAAAAGTGTATGTATATAGTAGGTTGTATCAAGAGGCACAGAGAAATAAGAACCCAAAATCAGGGAAAGAAAAGAGTTAAGCAATGATAAACCAATCAAATAAATGAAAATAAATTAAATAACAAGTATCTGTGAACAACATACTTAGTTATTATAGTATTTAAACATATGTAAGAAGTCCTGTGCAAGAAGGTTAAAGACATGAATTTTATTTCTTAGGACAAAAGATCTTAAGCTCTTGGAAAGAAATTAGAAAAATGTAACGACAAAACACAACAAAATAGGAATACTAAAGGTGGTTGAGATTAGCATAAAACAATCGTCATTTGTACAACAATGTTATACTGATCTTCAATCTGACCATAGGTAATAACCATAGTACCACACAAACAATCTTTTATTATAACTGCTTGTTTCTTAAAAGAAACAGTATGAATACCAATTATTTGCCATGTTTCACATGTCAGTACCAGTTATCACAAAATTTTCCTGCATCCCTCCCAAGTCATGCGAGCATTTGTGCAAATTCAACTAGGTAATTACGGGAAGCAGAATACATTGCAGAAATGACCATTACCCCAATCAACAACGAAATTACCAATTAACTATGGCAGCACAATGAACTGTCCAAGTCGAAGCTCAGAAATAATCAATTTAACGACAGAAACAAAAGCACAAAAAATGGAGGGGGGAGAGGGAGGACAAAAAAAAAAGGTTCACTCACTGGATCTCTGTATATTGGATGCACTGGAACTTCTTCGCGGTTCAAAAACATGGCCTCTGCAACTACAGGACCTAGACATAACAAATAAAAGAATGCATATGACGAAGATATTAACACCGAATAGGTAGCGAAAAATAGAAGAAACTCCGATCATTGATCGTATAGTGTGGTACCGGGCTTGACAACGTGGCGATTGGTGAGGATGATGCCGCGGCGCTTGTCGACGATGAAGCCGGTGGCGTAGCTGGCACCGGCAGACTCAGTGTCGAACGAGCGGCATGCGGTTGTGCGGAGGACGACGACAGCGGGGACGACCTTGCTGAGTGCTCTCCGCCAATCCTCAGCGGTAGCGACGTTCTCCTGCAACGGGGGCGGATCGATCTCCATGCAGAGCTCATCGGCCTTGACGGCGGCGCCACCAGCAGCATCGGAGTCCAATCCATCGGATCCCAACCTCTCGTCGACTTGATCTCCCATTCTCGTGCTAGCTAGGGTTCAGGAGTGAATGAAGGAAGCTTAAAAGCTTTTGAGAGTAGTAACAAACCAGTGAGTTCACGCCAACGAGTCGAGTGAGTTAGTCAGTGAGTGAATGAGGTAACAGCTACGCCTGCCAGAGAGAGTACAGACACAGCTTCAACAGCGAGTTTGGGTTTCAACTTTCAACTCGCTGCCGTGTAATTGTGTAAACGCGACTCACTGACTCACCAACCAGGCCCCTCTTTTTTCCGAACTCCAATTGCAGCTGCTATCATCACACTATTATTGTAGTTCCAATAATCAAATCAAATAATGAATCAGTCGTCCTCTCAGAAATTTTCTTTATTGTTTCATTATTTCGCTCATATTGTTAAGCACTTTCCTTTGCACTACTCACTATTTTCCTTTTTTTTTTTTGACAGCGGACACCGCAGCTCAATTTTTATTATTTGTCAGTTTGTCATTTGGGAAATGTTAAGTTGTTACTTGTTACACACATGGAAAAAAAAAATTAGAAGTTAGAAGTTTAGAACACACAATTTTATATTCACATAAAATATAGAAAACTTAACCACTTTTTGGTGATTTTTTTTTTTTTTACAAAACTTAACTACTGGATTAGTATGAATTTTACTATGTCACGGTATGCTTTTTATTGTGTTTATTTGAAATTAATTTTAGTATATTTTAAAATTTTCTCTAATAAATACCCTAGAAAATAGAAATATTTATTAAAATATAAAAGTAAAATTTCTTTATGGAAGATTAATAAATTTTTAATATTTATTTTTTGTATTCCTAACATGTCTTCAAATCTAAAATAATGTTAAATAAATAATTGTTTATTTACATACTTTTATTTTTCTATACAACTCAAACTCAATGACATTGTACAAATTGATATTATTCTCGTGATATATTAAAATTCAATTCATTATATTCTATTTATTGGTTATTAAAATTCTGACTTTTTTTTTCTGTTGTATGTGCATAACTAATTTTGTGTATGACGTCAAAGACAAAAGGATGTAGTCAAATTAAAATGGGAAATCCAAACTACATGCCGGCTCAGCTTCACGTTATGCGAAGTTGCACAAGTTTTTTATTCTTCATTTTCATTTCTAACAAATTTTTCTATAGAAAAAAAAAACCCATCAAACTTGCAATCCAATGACTCATGGTTTGTTTATACTTATAAGTTGTTGAAAATAAGAACCTTATATAAAGTCTTTTTAAAAAATCACTTAGAATTTCAAGCCTCCCTTGTTGACCATGCAGTCTACTACCATAAGTTTACTCTTTTTTTCTCTTTCTCTTTTGGGTTTTTAATAAGCTCCTCTTTTTTAAGCCCGCCAGGAAAGAAACAAAGAAGTTTACTATTATAATCCATGGCAGACATGGAAACAAAGAAAGGGATAATTAGCCTTTTTAGCACTACCACTACTAGTGTATCATTTTTATACACAAAGTTTCTTTACAAACCAACTACAAAATCATGCTCCTTATCCTCTCACAACATTGGTTTATTGACAGTCACCAGTCACAAGATACCTACACAAATGGCCTGGACTGGCATACTTTACTTTCAAGTATTATTATCATTTTTCCCCCTCTATGGAAAGAAAAAGAGAAACTATGATTTTGAAGGAACTTCTGAAGCAATAGGAAGATCACTTGTGGGTGTGCATACAAGAGCCCTTTGCTGTAAATGCCTTAAACTCTGTTCCATGCTAACTTGCACCATCTCAGCCAGCATCTTCTTTGCTTTACCAGATTGATCATCCCCATCAATCTGTGAAATGATGTTGCACACTATGTTCTCAAGAGTGTCTGGCTGAATTTCAGATCTCGGGTAAGGAGACTCTCTTAGCAGCTGCAAAAGGGTGCGTGCCTTCGACTGAGACTTTGGAGTCCCCTGAACAGTTAGCTCCAGAAGTCCCGGGATCACGCCTTCTCTAAGGATTGGTTCCCTGTATTTACACCTGTCGCTTTCGCACATTGTCAATAGCGCTCCAACGGCGTGCTCCCTGCTCTGGAGTGTCCCGCTCTCAAGAACCTCCACAACTGCCAGCACGCCGCCTTCTTCCAATGTCAGGGCGATTCTTCCCTCGTCGTACTCCATCAAGGATTCTATCAAGGAACAGCATTTTTCAGCTGTTTTTGATGATTTCTTGCAGGTTTTGAGAATGTTGACTATGAAAGGGATTGGATTTGTTTGGAGGATGATGCTGAGGTTATTGGGGTACGTTGATAAGTTAGAGAGAGCCATAACTGCATCAGCTTTGGCTTGTGGGGTTCCATCTCTCAGGATGTCCACGAGAAGAGGAATGGCTCCGCTAGCGCTGATGATCGGTTTGTTTGTTGAAGAGGCAGAGAGTGTGAGCAAAGATGCAGTTGCAGATTCCTGCAGATTTAGATCTTCTGACTTGAGGAAACTGATTATGGGTTCTAATGCGCCAGACTCTACAATATTGATTTTGTTCCTGCAAGATAACAAGTAAAGAGTCAAGCAATGAATATCAATAAATTATTATGACCGGCAGGTATTCAAATTTAATCTGAAACTAACATCTCATACAATGGCAACGTACAAATTAAAAGAATAAAGATAACAAGATACATAAACAGAGAGTCCACATACATAAACAGAGAAGTTGTAATATTTAATGTATGTTTACTGTAACTTCATTATAAAGCGACATTAAATGTACCTAAACAAAATTTCCTGGTCTCTTTTAATAATTGGAGTTCGGTTTAGGGTCAATGGCTTTCTTTTAATCATAAAGGTTGAAGGTACCCCAGTTAGGCCTCATGTGCAAGAAGCAAAGAAACTAGAAAGAAAATAATCATGAATTAAATCAGGAGCCAAAACAAAAAATTTTAGGCGGTGCATTTAGTTTAGTTTCCATAGGTTTTAAACAGGGTGAAAAGAAATTTGGAATGAAAATCACTTCATAGTTCATACTAACTTTGGTATAAAGAAAACGAAAATACATGAAGGTTGAAGAAATCCGACCCATAAATTTTTAGCCACACTTGTAGCAATGAAAGTGATTTTCCACCCCCTAATAGAGAAAATCAAAACCTTCCAGAACACTCAATATTTTCTCTCCCCTCATATCATATATTCTTCTTTTTTTACAACCCCAATTTCCACCTACTCAAGCAAGCATATCATTAATGAGAAGAGCAGGAAAAAAGCCAAGCAGTGGTTGAACTTGAACCGCGTGCAATGCAGAGATTCGAACCATCTCCAGAAAGATTAAACATACAAGAGTTAAATAATAAAAATTTTACAGCTAAAGTGGTTTCCTTTTAATTCATTTAGTACTATTTTCTATGTTTCACAAACATGACATTAGTAAAGACTCACGGGATTGTATATATTAACTAGCGGTGCATTGGTTAGGTATTTTGGAACTGAATGGAAAGTACCAGTACCTAAAGCACAATAAAGGAAATGAACTATTCCATTTGCTAGAAGGTGAAAACTAACCCGAAAAAAGATTGCTTCAAGAAGAAGACATCTGCCAAAAAAGAAATGAAAAGAAGCTAAAGGGAAAAAGGAAAATGCACCATGTGAGCCAAAGAAAAACCACTTAACTATCTTCCAATCAGATAAGCCTAACTGGAGTAATATATAAAGCATCCAATTCTTTCTTGTGGTATGGGTACGTAGGCATTCAAGCCATCAGTTGATAAAGTAACTTGTATCAAGACACTAGTATTACTCATCACAAGGGGAAATTATTTTATATATATTCAACAAATTCCTTTTTTTTTTACTATTTCATGTCTCTAATTTTAATTTTTCCCATATATTCTCAACAAATATGACCATCTTGCATTCTAAGCCATGAAGAGCTGTTCTAACTTCTAACAAATATCTTATCGGATTCTGAATAACAAGATGATCGAGCCGTCCCTAGAGAATAAAAAATACAAATAATAAAGATCACCAAATACTTATATTGTCAGAGCATCCAATCAGATGAAAATAAAATATATGGGACCAAAAAAACTGAGGGACCGACGAATAAAAATCAGAATCTTGCGGTACTACACCAAATATACTAACATCCTGAAAACCCAAATTGCCATTATTTTATTTCTCAATTTTCAATAATATATAGGAATCCCCAACTTGATGACTTTCAAGGCATCATCATCGCACAGGTTCTCATGAAAAGATCGCACGAATTCCTAAGCAATCGAACGCCAAAAAGCAGAGAAAGCGCATCAAGCATCAAACCACAACACCAATAAAATCACAACGATAATAGCAAATTAACCACCTAACTCCCCCAAAAAGAAATAAAATTAAATAAAAATTAAAAATAATCCACTCATGAAGTCATTCAATAATTAATTAATCCCACCGCGAAAGAAACATTTCTTTTGTCCTCTTGAATTTCATATTTCCTTTTTTGCTGAGAAAAAAAAAAAGGAGGGGGTGAAAAATATCTGTACGTGAAAATAGTAATTTTCTTTTTGGGACTGGAAGTGAAGTTAGGTACGTACTTTTCATCCTTGACGGCGAGGTTGAGCAAGGCGAGGAGCGCGGGTTCGTGTGACTCGGACGAGTCGACTCGGAGCATGGAAACGAGCGGACCGACAGCTTCAGAGAGCTGTCGGCGGCAGCGGGGGGAGGTCTTGGTGAGCCTCCGGATGTCGCGAGCTGCCTGGACCTGGAGTTCAGGGTCCCCGGAGTAGAGGAGCTGGAGGGCCCGGCGGACTGCGAGGGGCGTGCGAGGCTCGTCGGCGTCGAAGATGCCGTCGGCGCTCTGGCCCTCTGAGGAGGATGAATAGGAAGGCGAGGAAGGGAAAGAAGAAGGAGAATGAGGACTCTCCATGGATGAGAGAGAGAGAGAGAGAGAGAGAGTAAAAGAAAGAAAAATCTGGGTGTGTATGTGAGGGTGTGAGATTTATTTAAGAGGTTGAGAAAAAGAATAGGAGAGAGAGAGAGAGTAATTAAAGGTGAGGTGGAGGTTATGGGTGAGGCGTTAAGCAACAGTTATGAAACAACAGTTATAGGCACAGAGATGGTGATGGAGAGAGAGAGAGAAAGAGGTGGTATTGTTTGTTGGCTACATGCTTGGGCCTTGGGAGAATGGGAGGTAGTAGTAGTTCGGTAAAACTTTTCTTAGATCATGCTTTAATATCTTTTACCCCATTTTATTTATTTATTTATTTTCTTCATTATTAAATTATGAAAAAAGTTTTAATACTAATATAATTTATTATTTTTAACTAATATTTTAATTATTAATTCAATTTTTTATTTAATAATTAAATAATATATTTTTATTTTATACTTTTTAATATTATTAATTAATTATTTACAAAAAATAATAAATTTTATTAATCTTATAGTATTTTTCTTAAATTATTATTACTATTGCTACTTTGTTTGTTTTTCTGGATGTGTGATTTGAGTTGGTCTCCTTTCAGTCAAACACTCAACAATAACTTCATTCTTTGAATTTTAATGCTATCAAACCTAAATCAATCAATCTTTAAGGACAACCTATTTATTTATTTTGATTTTATTATTTAACGAACACTTTGTAATTATTTAAAGAAAGGTTTAGCTAATTTTTATTTTAAATACATATTTTAAGATTATTACTTAAAAAGTTTGTAAAGAAAAAATACAAAGTTTAAATCTTTAATATATATTTTTAGGATATAAGTTAATTAAGTTTTTATAGAATTTGGTTATGTTGTATTTTTAAAACATCGTTTAATAATACAACAACAACAAAGTCTTGTACCACTATGTGGAGTTGGCTACATAAATCAAACGATATCATTGAACTCTGTCATATATCATGTTTACAGAGAAACTGTTTACATGTAGATCATGGATGGTTTTCTTAGGTCTTCATCTGCCTTTCACCTCTTGTCCATTTTTCATCTCATCTACCTTCCTAATTAGATGTTTTGTTAGTCTTTTTCTCACATGTCCAAACCACCTGAGACACGCTTCTACCGTCCTTTCCACAATGGGTGCTACTCCAACTCTCTTCCTTATATCTTCATTTCTTATTTTATCCAATTACGTATGACCACTCATCCATCTCAACATCTCCATCTCTACTACACTCAACTTATGTTCGTGCTCCCCTTTGGCCGCCCAACGCTCCGTACCATAAAGCATATCCAGTCTTATAGTAGTACGATAGAATTTACCTTTAAGTTTTAAAGGTATTTTTTGTCGCATATAAAACCAAATGCACTCCGCCATTTTGACCAACCTGCTTGGATCCTATGATTTACGTCCTGTTTAATCTCTCCATTATCCTATATGATGCACCCAATATACTTAAAGCTTTTAATTTTTTGTAGGATGTTTTCTCCAATCTTCACCTCTATATTAGGGTTTTTCCTTCTCAGACCGAACATATATTCCATATATTCCGTCTTACTACGGCTTATGCGCAGACCATACACTTCTAGGGCTTCTCTTCATAAGTCCAACTTCTTATTTAGGTCTTCCCTTGATTCTCTCATAAGGACATCATCGGTAAAAACTCTTGAATGTGCTCTGTAAGTACTTTCAAGACTAATGTGAAAAGATATGGAGTTAAGGATGATCCTTGGTGTAATCCTATACCAATAGAAAATTTCTCTGTCACATCATCTTGAGTCTTTACACTAGTTGTGCCCCATCATATATGTATTTAATTGCACGAATATATGCGATCTTTACTCTCCTATTTTCTAAAACCTTCTATAAGACCTTCATTGACACCCTATCGTACACTTTTTTCAAATCAATAAACACGGTATCATTTAGTAATATAATAATAAAAAGTTAAAATTTAATAAAATATTTTTATAGTGTTTTTAAAATCTCTTCTTAAGACATATATTAACAATATCTTTATTTAAATTATTAAACCTTACATTTTTTGGAATGCAGATAGATTATACATTTTGACCGTTACTATTTTAGTATATTAACTTAAATTTGAATATTATATGGATGAAAAAATTGGATTACTAATTCAGTTTAAAAAAATTAAATAAGTTTCAACATAACTGATAAATCAGAAATTTTAAATACTGACAAATCAAATAAATGTTGGGAATAATACACCATTTCCCCTTGAGAAAATACCTTTGACAGAGAAATAAAATAGACACAATCACAACACAAGAATTTAACGTGGAAACTCCAATTACCGGAGAAAAAACCACGGCCGTTGTCAAATGACAACCAGAGAATATCACTATGTGAAAATTGTTACAACACATAGACTTCTTTCTCTCACCGGCACCCCAGTACACCCACACTCTCTCAAAGCAAATATCTAACTACACCTCACAACACTCTCTAATCAAAGAGTATAGAGGAAAAGAAAAATCAGATACAAGCTTAAAGTGTTTCCGACTGGTGCAAAAACAAATGGAGAACTTAGCCTCATATTTATAGCCTAGGCCACCCACTCCATTTGCCATCCTAAGCAATGTGGGACTAATTCAACCAAATCCTAATAATCTCCACCTTGATTGAAATAGTCACACATCTTCAGCTTCCATTGTCAACACCGACAATTCTTTGCTGCCATTGTCTATACCGACAATCATAGTTCAGAGAACTATCATACTCCACCATGAAAGTATACTCACTTGGAATTAGACCACTCCAAGCATTTCGCCTTGGTACAGATCGAAACCTTGCTGAAAATTCATGGTGCAACTTCCAAATTGGCTTTTCCTGGAAGTTCTTCAGCCATCGACCTAACTCCGCCGCACACCTTGCATCTCAACGCCAACCAATGCCCGTGTGCAATTGTGGACCCGATTGCCACAACTTATCCTTATCCATGGCAGTGCGGTAATACCATGAGGATACTTCTTGTCTTCTAGAGAACATCATCTTTCATACCAGAGATCTTCTCCTTCAACGCCTTGTGCAAACCTGATTGTATCAACACATCCTTGACTTGTATTTGCCACAAGCCAAAATTGATTCTTCCATCAAATTTCTCTATTTCAAGCTTCACAGCACTTGAATATCCTGACATTGTTGCAACCGTATACTGGAATAGTATAACTTAACTGTAGACCGTGCACTAGGAAGGGTCCCCATAAAAGAGAGGTGGGTCACAATGGACACACTTAAATACCAAGTCTTTCCTTAGCCAGAACCTTTCCAAACTACACTCTCACAGTGTCACACTGCCTTCCAGCAACAACAACAGCAACCAAAGATCAACCTCAAGCTACAGGACAAAATTCTTTTCTGATGTGGAAGGTCAGACTAGGCTGCAACCACAGAGCATACTAAGAATAAATCCCACCGAACCGAAGCTCTGATACCACTTGTTGGGAATAATACACCATTCTCCCTTGAGAAAATACCTTTGACAGAGAAATAAAATAGACACAACCACAACACAAGAATTTAACATGGAAACTCCAATTACCGGAGAAAAAACCACGGCCGTTGTCAAATGACAACCAGAGAATATCACTATGTGAAAATTGTTACAACACATAGACTTCTTTCTCTCACCGGCACCCCAGTACACCCACACTCTCTCAAAGCAAATATCTAACTACACCTCACAACACTCTCTAATCAAAGAGTATAGAGGAAAAGAAAAATCAGATACAAGCTTAAAGTGTTTCCGACTGGTGCAAAAACAAATGGAGAACTTAGCCTCATATTTATAGCCTAGACCACCCACTCTATTTACCATCCTAAGCAATGTGGGACTAATTCAACCAAATCCTAATAATAAATTTATAGAGAAATATTATAGGTTATCAAAATTTATTGTCTTTTGTTATTATTTAGTCATCAATTTAATTTTTTTAGTCTAGTAATACAACAATATATTTTATTCTATATTCTTAAACATTAATAATTAATTGATAGTCAAAAATAATAAATTATAATAATTTTCTAACATTCCTCATTTATATATATACTGAAAAAATTGTATTAAAAAATATTAAATTTATTCTCAAATATATTTAAATTATTACAGGTATTCTCATAAGTATATCACGTTTATACAACTTAATTATACAAATTAATTAATCTAATATAATAGTCTATTTGTATAGAAATTTTATATTCTATACCAATGTCGCAAAACTATTTAAATACAATTTCTGGAATTTCTTTTTTATATATATCAAATATAACAAAGGGAGATGATATAATAGAACGGAGTATTCCAAACATAAATATAAAAGACATAAAACAGACAATGTCAAAACTTGTAGCATTTTGTATAGAAAGATTAATTTACTTCATGTATCAAAGTTGCATTGAGAAGAGTAATTAGTATTTTGAAAATTAGACCGGATCGTTCAATACAACTTGTATAACCGTCGCCGTATCAAAATCCAATTTGGTCTAATCAATTAAATGTCCATTTTAAAAATAGGTATCACATAAATTAAAAAAAGGTAAATGCTACCCTACCCTCTCTAAAGTAACATGTAAGTTATCCTCTCTGATATGTCATATTTTAATTGGGTATTTATTTTAACCTGAGTTACTTTAATCTCATGAGAGTTAATAATATCTTGAAAGACGGTAACGACTAATAAGACGGTGATACTTAGGAGACACAACGACGACGACAAAGAAATGGGAAGGAGTAAACGCAATTAGAGAGAGTTGGAGTATCTTATCTGAAAGAATAATTTGGGAAGATAAAATAAGATAGCCACCGTGATGTTTGGGAGGCGTAATGAGGACGACAAAAGTACCTTTTCTAGAAGAATGATTTAGAAAGAGAAAACGGAACACCAATGAGATGGTGATGTTTGGGAGGAGCAACGACGACGAAAGAATGGAGAAAGTAACTCAAGTTAAAATAAAACACCCAATTATATATCTAAAAACCAGTGAACTATCTAACTTAAAACGGTGAAATCTAGGCAATTCTGAATTTAGAAAAGAAAAATAAATAAATAAACTCTCAATTCTGTATTCGTTCATTTTAAAATAAGATAAGATAATTTTTTACATAAAAAAAAATCACCAAAGTCGATCTCTATCCATCCAAAAAATAATCTATTGCGTCTCCTCTCTCGTATCTTCATTCATAATTGATAAAAAAATCTGATCTAATAATTACTGGTATTAATTTAGACGTTTATTTAAATTTAAGTACTAACATAGATTAGGAGAAATAGACCAAAATCAATTTACCTTGGTGTCACATTTAAAAACGACAATATTTTTGGATTAAAGAAAACCTAAATTCAAACATCTATTTTCACCCATTTAATGTGATTATATTTTTTCATTGGAATAAGGAAAGGAACATCCATTGTATTTATTAAAAAGAACAAAACAAATGTAATAATCTTATTTGGTGCAACAAGCCAGAAAATAAATTTCAGTTTTATTATATATTTAAATTTTTATGACAATTAAATTTAATTAAATTGATTAAAATCTAACAAAAATTAATTTTATTTAGTGAGAATGTATCCCACACTCTTTAATATGAATATCTTTTTTTTATTTTTTTTATTTTTTTACGTGTTTTTTAATCATCGTTCTTTTATTGTTGTTATTGTTGCATTTTTTTTCTTTTCCTCCTTCTCATTTTAGTAATTTTGTAATATTATGTGTTTTTTCTTTTTTTTTCTTCTTTTTTTACTTATTTTTATTCTTATTAAAAAGTTAAAACAAGAAAAATTATCAGAAGGTGGAACAAAAAAAGAAGAAGAAGAAAATGATGACAATGATAAAGATAAAGATAAAAAAGAGTTTTGAATTATGCATAATTTATCATAAAATAGCACTAAAATTTTTTAATTATGACACAAAAATTTATTAATCTTGAGATTGAAATTTCTTAATCATAACACGAGTTCCTGTTAAGATGATAAAAAAAATCATGAGAATGAAGCAATGACAATAATGACTACGAAAATTATGATGAAGAGGAAAATGAGGAGTTTTAAGTTATGCAAAAATTATCAAAAAAATAGTATCGAAATTTTTAACTGTGACACAAAAAAAAATTTTAATTTTAGCATTGAAATTTTTTAATCATAACATACAAATTTTTAACTGTGTTATTTGATGTACTTTTCTTATCGTTGAACTAGTTGGGTGATCTTGAATTCATATATAAGATGTTTAGTTATTTCTGTATTATTTATAATAAATTAATGTATTTTTTGCTCTAAAATATATTTGAATGTATTTTGTTAGTTGAATGAGTTAAGATTTTGAACTTGTAATTCTTTAAAGATTTTTTGTGTCATTTATCAAAAATTTCTATGGCATTTCTAACTAGATGATGTGTTTTGTTATTACTGAGTTAATTGTTGTGTGGTATTAAATTTAAGAAGAGTAAAAAGAGTTTTCAGTTATGCAAAATTTATCAGAAATTTACACCAAAATTTTTTAATCGTAACGCAAAAAATTTTTTATTTTTGATACTGAAATTTTTTAAATGTGATACAAAAAAAATTTAATTACGTGATATTTAACTAAGAAGATAGAAGAAGATAATAATGATGATGGTGGTGATGATAATAATAAAGGAGAAAGAAAAAAAAAAGTCAAATAAAAAAAAAGAAAGAAGATCAAAAGTGATGGTAGTAATAGTGATAAAGACAATAATAATAACTAAAGAAAAAGACAAAAAAAAAAGAAAAAAAAAGAAAAAACTACTAAAACAATAATAAATATGTAAGTAACTAAGTAAAAAGAATAATTGTACATTAAATAATACATGAATATGAAATTCGTTATAACAATTTAGTTAAACTTAGTTATATATTTTATTTGGTCTCAAAACGTTTTCAAAAAAATTATCAAACAAAAATATAATAGTTTTTGAGATATAATTAATAAATAAACAATTAATCAATATGTGATTGTATTTTTCGTTCTTATTTATGATTTATCTTATTATTTTTTTAATTAAAATTGATTTTATTAGATTAAGGTATTATTTTTTATTTGAAATCATATATAATTAATATTATATTATATATAATTTTGTCAAATTTCAATTAAAATCATTACGTCTCTAAATTTTTAAATCAATAATTTATAATTTTGTCCACTCCTATATCTGATGCACCTTATATATAATATACATTTTATAAAAAATTGGTATATAGTGAAAGAGGTCAGGTGAGTGTTGAATTTATAATTTTTTTTATGTACTAATTTACAATAAATAAATAATTACTAAAATAATTAATTAATTTAATAATTTAAAATATTTGTATATTTATAATAATATATATGTTTGTAATTTTAAGTTAGATTTTTTTAAAATTTTATTATTTTAATTTTAATTTAAATTTAATTTTTTATTTTAGTAATATATATAAAACATAAAATGATTAAATTTTATATTTATTTTAAAAAAAATTAATATTTCTATGAGTATGATAAAATAGGATAGAGTTTACAATTTTAAAATACAAGTAAAATTAAAATTAAAAGATTTTTAATCCGCAAATAGAATAGAATAAAATTTTAATAAAATTTTTAATTTACAAATAGAATTAGAATAACATTCAAATTCTACCATATCCTATCCTACCTATTGTCAAGCATATGTCTTTTATGTGGACTACTGATCTTTGGTCTTATTAATTATTATCTTTTTCTTTTCTTAAAAAAATTGAGATATTTCAGATTTGCAAAATTGCCAGTACACACCATCCACGTGTTTTAAATTACGGGCGTATTTTATGGTGGTGTGGGGGCAATCAAAGATATATAGGAGTATTATTTTTCATTTTCATAATATATATGCAACAAAATTGACGTGGAATATTTGTTTCCTTGACATATTTTTTATGTCTATGTATCATGAGTAGTAAGCTTGTTGAAGTAACTAATTATTGGTCTACTTAACCAAAAAAAAAAAAAAAACAAATCCTTATTAAAATCTTTCTGAGTTTATATACTAATATATTAATAAGATATATTAGTATTTATTAATTTATATTTTAAGTATTAAATATATATTTATATAATAATAAAAATTAAATTAATTAAAAAGATAAATATTTGATATTTTAATTAAGACATTTTTTCAAGTATTTTATAAATGATAAAAGATAAACTATTTTTTAAAAAAAAGTTATATATATCAAATTAAACTTTCATCACATTTTCTGTATATTATATATTATGTAATTTATTTTGGGTTTAGTTAATATATATATCTTAATAATATATTATAAAATTATTATTAGTAGAAAAGTTTAAATTTTTATTTTAATAAATAAAAATATATTAAAATTTAAATTTTTTGTATTTTTAATAAAAAATTTAATTTATGATTGTAATATGTGATCTAGTACATAAATTAATTAGACTCTTCTATTTGAAGCGCAAGGGTATTTTTCAAGTGAAAAATAGTTTTAGAGTATTTTTAATAGAATATTTTTGGAGTATTATTTTTTATATTTTTAAGGAGTGAATTAGTTTAAAATTAAAATCTGTATTTGAGTTGATTTATGAGATAAAATCGGTATCATTTTAAAAATATTGTATCACATGTCACTCGTATAATTATGTTGATGAAATAATTAAGAATAATATAAAATTTTAATTGAACTAATATTAAGCATTGGATGATTAAATTTTATTTTTAGTTTTAAATTACTACTTATAATATATAATTTAACAAATATTTTTATAAAAACTAAAATAAAATAAAATTAATATTAATATTAAATATGCTCTTAGTATTATTAAAGCACCAAAAAATCCAATAAAAAAAAGCACCAATAAATCACGACTTTGGGGTGAATATAGATGTTATGAAAGTCCATACATAATAAATAAATGACGACTTTTTGAATGATTAGACCCTAAATTACCTAACACTTCAAGAATTTTTATTAAGATAAGGAGATGCACTCCTGGTATGAACTGATTACATATAAGTGCTAATTATTGCTCCTCTTTAGTTACAAACGCTACAATTACTAAAGTACTAAGACTCTAAGAGCCAATATTTTTTATTAATCAGACATTATTGTTCTTACAATTAAACTAATCATCATGAGGGAATATTGAGAAATGAGTATAGAACAATCCAAACAGAAGGTTGAAATTACCATGAAACTTTTTTTCTTTTTCAAGAGAAAAATATACCGAACGCCATTCCTAGTATACTTCCCTTTTATCTATAATGAAAATCAATATGTAATAAAATTAGGATTTAGTTGATATAGATCTTTTATTAAAATTATTAATTAAATATAATTATTGTGCAACTATTAAAATAAAATATTAAATTATTATTATTATTATTAATCTTAATTTATGTTCTTTGAACATTAGTAAAATTTATAAATTTATATAAAAATAAATAGATAATTTATTATTACCAAAGGTAATTTTAAATTTCGAAACCATTAGTGTGGTGAAATAGAAGATTATAATGCTGATAAATTTGATTACAGAATAATTAAAATTAACCTGTGATCATGTAATCACGGAAGATGAGATTTTATAAATAAAATTATTCAAATTCTAAAATTATATCAAAAATTTTTTAATTACCTCTATACTCTAACTTAATTACTCTCAAATTCTAATCTCATCTCATCTTCATTCTCTAATCATTTTACTAACACAGCAAATTTTTTTTTCTCCCTACAATCGTCGCCGCCTACCGTACCTCTTCTGAGAAGCCTCTGAACTTCGTTACAATAGTTCAAACTTCAACAACAGCTACAGCAACAACAATCACTACTTATCGTCTTTTACTAAGTTGTCGAGTCACAACTTGTTAAATACACTAGCGGTGTAGCGTTATTTCCTCACTTCCACTGCCGCTAGCAAGATGAAGTAGCCATTAGCAGAGACGGATCCATATATAGAAGGTCCGGACAAGTGCCCCCACAAGAATTTGTAATTTCTTTATTTATATGAGTATATATAATAATAATAAATGCCCCCATTAGTATAAAACGTCATCGAACCACTTAAAAAGTAAATACCCTCTAATCATCTTCCGCATTGCCATCAACAACCAAAAAGTTCACCACCAATTCACTCGTCAGAGAGCATAAAGGATCTGTTTATAATTTCTACCACACCTGAGTCTTGATTATTGAAAACTCCATCATTCTTTTCTAGCCAAATTGCCCATATGACAGCAAAGAATCCAATCAACTACCTCTTCCTCTCATTCTTTCTTTGTGAAGCATTCGTCCAACTCTCAAAGTGTTGCTTTAGTGTACCTGGCATAGTCCATGTCTTTCTAAGAGCAAACAGCCAAGTACACCACACCTGCCAAGTGAGCTCACAGCAGACTTAACAGACTTACAGCATAAAACACACATATTATTATGCTGGTCAATGACACCTAATTTGCATAGTCTTTCCTTAGTATTCACCCTCTCAACCAATACAAACCAAGAAAATAACTCGACCCTTGGCGGGATGAAACCCTTCCACATAGCACTAGTGAAACTATAGCTTGTTATTTCCTCCGGGAGAAATGCTTCCTGCAACACCTGCACAAAGGAGTTAGTCAAAAAAATACCAGTTTTATCAAATTTTCAGACCACCCTTCTGTCCTCTCTCTCAGTTGTTAGTCTTACTGACTGCAACACTTCATGGAGTTGGTTTAAAAGGTCCAGCTCCCATTGAAATAACTCTCTCCTCCACTGAAAACTCCACATCCACTCTAACCCATCCCAGAACCCGCAGTCCCCTATAACAGATCCTTTAATTTTTGAGACCGAAAAAAGTCTTGGAAACATATCTTTCAACATACCACTAGGTAACCAAACATCCTCCCAGAACCGGATTGTTCTGCCATTCTCTACATCCATAGACAAGCCTCTGATCATCTTCTCCCTGATTTGTGGCTCCCTGATTTGAAGCTAACAAATATCATTCCAAGGACCCCCTCTTGTAGGAATAGGTTGACCACACAGCATCTCAAAAGGATCCATGCTATTACAAGAGCATACAACTCTCTTCCATAAGGCCTAAGAGGCAGTCCTCTTTCGAAAACCTCCACCACCATTTATACAGAAGAGCTGTATTCCTGATCACTACATCTTCCACTCCCAACCCACCCGCCTTTCTAGGAGCCATCACTACCTTCCATCTTACTAGTGGAACCCCAACCTTCCCATCCTCATTACTCCACAAGAACCGTCTTTGTAACAAGATTAACTTCTCCGCTACTGCCTTTGGCATCTTGTACAAGTTGAGATAGTATATAGGCAGGCTATTGAGAACAGATTTAATGAGGACTAGCTTACTCGCTTTATTGATGGTCTTTGCCTTCCATAAACTCAACTTTCCTTCCACCTTATCAATCACTGGTTTCCAAATCTTAACTAACCTCGGATTCGCTCCCAGAGAGATGCCAAGGTACCGGACTGGTAAAGAGGCTTCCTTGCATCCCAACAAATGACACATCTGCTGCGTTCAACGTTGTTA
Organism: Arachis hypogaea; assembly: GCF_003086295.3. Lineage (NCBI taxonomy): Eukaryota > Viridiplantae > Streptophyta > Magnoliopsida > Fabales > Fabaceae > Arachis > Arachis hypogaea. The sequence continues at coordinate 130,314,328 of NC_092038.1, forward strand.
ACAATTGACTGAAATGAAACTAGACTTCTCAAAATTAATACACAACCCTGACATCATCTCGAAGCAGCGTAGTAGACGCTGGTAATTCCTAATAATCTCTTCCTCTGAAGGATAGAAAAGTATAGTATCATTCGCAAACTGTAAGTGCGACAGTTCAATGTTATCCCGTCCAACCAAAAGCGGGGAAATGCACCCATTCCTCACCGCCTCCCCGATCATTCTATGAAGAACATCAACAACTAACACAAACAGAAAGGGAGACAAAGGATCTCTTTGTCGTAGATCCCTTTCTATTTTGAAGGGCTTAGAGGGAGACCCATTTATAAGCACCAACATAGACGTAGAGCATACACATTCCTTGATCCACCCCTACCACTTCTGGCCAAATCCCATCTTCTGCAAAGCTATATTCACAAAACTCCATTTGATCCTATCATAAGCTTTTTGAAAGTCTAGTTTAATTATTGCTAAGCTCCTTTTTCTTGGCTTAAACCATTGCACAGTTTCACAGGCAATCAAAGCCCCATCATGAATTCTCCTGCCTTGCACAAAAGCACTCTGAGTCTTGCCTACTAAGCCTGGCATCACATTCTGCATCCTCTGAACCAATACCTTAGATATGACCTTATACACACAACCCACCATACTAATTGGCCAAAGATCTTTTATTTTTGTAGCTCCAACAAACTTCGGTGCCAATGCCACCCAAGTAACATTCGAATCCCTAGGTAGCATAGCTGATCGGAAGAACTCCATCACTGCTTCAATGAATTCCTTCCCAACTTTGTCCCCACACTTTTTAATGAAATTCATGTTATACCCAGCACACCCTGGTGTTTTTGTTGACTCACAATCCTACACTACATTCTTTATTTCTTCAGCAGTTGGCATCAATTCCAGCCCTGTTGCATCTTCCTCACTTATCTGCCTTACTAACCCATCCCAAAAACCTATATTAGGTGAGGTCTCCTGATGGTACAAGTTCTTATAGAAGTCTCTTATAGAAACCTTAATCCGGGATTGATTCCTCACTAATCTTCCATGGATCCTCAAGGCATCAATCCGATTATTCTTCCTCCGTGTCGAGGCTATATTGTGAAAGTATCTAGTGTTTTTGTCCATCTCCTTAGCATGCCTAGATCGTGACATCTACTTCCAATGTATCTCCTTCTTGATATACCATTTCTTACAAGAACTCACAAGCGCTTTCCTCCTTGCTTCTGCTGTTCCATCATACACTCTGTTGCTCCCCAATTCATTGACTTTCCTAATCTCCTCTTCAAACCGATTAATCCTCATGTCCAGATCTTCAAAATTCTTTCTATGCCATCTGCTTAGTGGAACCGTCATAGCCTTCAGCTTTTCCAAGAATTGAGCCTCCCCTAAGCTCCTCCACTCCTCTTTCACCATCCTCAAAAAACCATCATGAGTAAAGCAAGAATCCAGATTCTGAAAAGGCCTTGGGCCCCTCCCATCCATGCGACATCCATAATCATGGGACAATGGTCTGACAAGCCTCTTGGTCCTCCTCATAACCTTGTTTCAGGAAACTTTTCTAGCCACTCCAAACTCACCAGAACTCTATCGATACGACTACATGACTGGCTCCTGAACCATGTGAACCTATGATCAGACAAAAACACTAGCTCCATATCTTGAATCCAAGATTTAAACTCTGCTGCGGATACTGACAGAGAAGTAGTCCCTTTTCTCTCCTCTATTTGAACAATCTCGTTAAAATCCCCCATGAAGCAAAAAGGTACTTGACATAAGCTGGACATGAAGCTCAACTCTTCCCACACAGCAAGCTTTTTCTCCCTAGCATGCTCGCCATACACTAAACAGAAAGCACACCGAAAATTGTTTTTTACCAGCACTCCATCCACACATAACCACCTAACTCCTTCATAACAGTTGCTTATGTTAAACACCGTTGCATCCCACATCAACAGCAGACTGCCAGAAGCACCTTCCGCTCCCACAAACTCCCAACCCACTACATCATTACTCCACAGTTGCACGACATCAAATTTAGTTAGAACCTCTTTTTTTATCTCTATCAAGCCTAACATATGCAGATCAAATTTCCTCCTAAAATTTTTCACCATACTCAATTTTCCAATTCCCGCCAACTCCCTAACATTTCAAGATGAAAAAATCATTTTAAAAATAGTTGTACACACCTTTTTTTTTTTTAATTTTTCGGACGACTTCTTCTAAATTTCTCTTTTTGTTTAGCTTACTTTTTTCTCAGTGCTATTGCCTCATTCTGTTCTTGGAGTATCATCATTATATCATCTTCCTCATCGTATTGCACAACTCCATATTCCACAGCTAGGTCCCAAACCTTCCTGTTTTCGTCCATTTCTTCTGCCCATTTAATTTCAGAACCAGTGCCACTCTCGGCGTCAACTCGTTCATCCCCCAAATCGTCTAGCGCTCCCCTAGTCCCTGCGTTTTCCAATACCGATGTCTCCAACAGTCCCAAATCACCTCTGGCCCACTGCACATCCGCAACCCCCAAGTCACCAGATACATTATTCCACCCCTCACCCCCATTCAGATCTGTCTCCGCTACAACCATCTCGCCTTTCCCCCAAGCCTAATGTTCGTCGCCACCAGTGACTCCGTTCGCCCATCAACAAGCACAGGGTCCAGTGGCATCGAACTCAGCATCCCACCGACAGCATGGTTAATGCTCAACCTACCCCCTTCACCGTAAGGCATCCGGCGTTCTAGTCCCCTGCACTTTACCGCGTCACCTGGAGTAGCCCCTTCCTTCGAAAAGAATCCGGCGCGAGTTGTCTGTCTTCTTCTCTCGTCGAAAATGTTCGCGCCGTCTTGGAGGGTCTCACCAAAATCGTTCGTCGTACCCCCTCTCCCCCAGTCTTCGGGTTGTACCCTGTGAGGTTTCCGCTCCAAGTTACTAGCAGTCCGGTCCATCTCCTGTCTCCCCTCACACCCATCTTGTGGATACAATTATATTAGGTTATGTATCTATATGTATGTATATATAAGCATATGTGTAGAATTTTTGTCTTCATTACTTAAAATTTTTGGATTCGTCACTCGGCGGTAGACTTAAAATTGTCAAATTTAAAGTTCAGAAAGTCTTATCTTTAGTCCGGGTTCAAATTCGCATTCCGGATCGAGGCAAAGGAAGTTAAGCAGCTAAAGAGATGTTAACGGTTGGGAAGCTTATGAGGACTCATATGAGGGTTTGGAAGCCATGAATTCCCGCGAGACATGCGTCGCTTGGTATCTCTATCTGTTATAGTTATAAATTAATTTTAATTCTTTTATAATTAAATTTATTAGCATCATAATTTTTTACGGCTAGTTCTGGTCTCTTATTCCGTGAGAAAACTATATCCTTCATTGGTTGTTGCAAACGTTAATCCTTTCTATGCAGACACGCAGATCTTAATAGTAGCTCCCAATATATACTCAATCTTTTGGATATTCAATTGGGCATGCGCCAAAACGAAGACCTAGATATCAACAATTTTAAGGGCAACCACACCTTCAAAAGAAATAACACTAAAGCCCGGAGCATTGTTTATTTTTTTGGGACAACCAAAGTTAACATTTTTTTATTTCAATTCTATAATAACGGGCGACCAACTAAAGCATTTAAGTATATGGGATTACAAATTTATAATGAATGAAAAAAGATAAGTATAGATAGATAATAAAAATATTAAATAATGTGAATAATAGATGTTCATACCCTGGCCCAATAATAAAGGCCCAGGATCAAGCAAAGGACCTAATCCAAAGGGTTGGGACTCACCAGTACCAATCTTCATCCTGTGAAGTCGGTACTCACCACGACCTGTTCTAAAGAAGTCGGGCACGAGATTAGCTGGCGGATAAACACTCATTTAAATGAATAACTATCCCTAGAATCTCTCTAACCACTTCCACGAGCCATATCTTAACCTCCCTAAGATAATGGGACGGTTAACACCCTAAAAATATGGCACTACTCCAACGGTGGTTATTGGCTCACCACTATAAATACACTGACACCCCTCAGGTATCTCTAACCCCAATACTCTCTAGACCTACTCACACCATTGCTAACTTAGGCATCGGAGTGTCTTTGCAGGTACCACCCCCATCTCCTCGCACAAACAAGTCGGACGGAGCCTCCCGAGTTGCAGATCCATTCGGAGTCCTCCTCCTTCACACATTTGGGTCAACCAACTCCATCCAGCCCATCAATCTCCGGTTACCCACCGTAACATTGTCGCCGTTGCCGGGGACCTGAGAGATCAACCACTGATGGCGGACAAATCCCTCGAAGAAGGTCATGTGGAGACAGATTCTGAGCAAGAGAATCTGGACACAGGCAATAACGATGCGGACTTCACCCTCCACCAGGAAATTGATAATCAACACAGAGAAGGTACCTCCGCAGTAAAAAACTCGAAGGTAAACTCTTCAGAAGGGCGCAAATCAGAGAAAGAGGGACCATCCCATGTAACTGAACTCATGGGATTAGTCCACAGTCGCCTGGAACAGTTAGAACAAGAACGGGAGCGACAAAAGGAAACTGAAAAGAACCTAAAAGAGGAGATGGAACGACGAAAAGAGTTAGAAAGAAAACTCTTAAAGTTAGAATCCTCCCTCAAAGGTCGCAACTCCCGTGACGAACAAGAAGAGCCGCCCTTAGGTGGGGAGGATCCTTTCAGCGAGGACATAATGAGGGCAAAAGTTTCGAGGAACTTCAAAAGCCCTGATATGGACCTCTATGACGGAACCACGGATCCAAAGCATCACCTGAGCAACTTCAAAAGTCGGATGTACCTAGCTGATGCTTCCGACACTACGCGATGCAAAGCCTTCCCAACCACTCTATCGAAAGCACCGATGAAGTGGTTCGATAGCCTCCCCCCGAGGTCGGTTACTAGCTTTGAAGACCTCTCAAGGAAGTTTTTGATGAGGTTCTCTATCCAGAAAGACAAAGTGAAACATGCACCGAGCCTCTTGGGAATAAAACAGGAGGTCGGAGAATCTTTACGAGCCTATATGGAAAGGTTCAATAAAGCATGTTTAGAAATTCAAGACCTGCCCACAGAGGCAGTCATAATGGGGTTAGTCAATGGACTCAGAGAAGGTCCCTTCTCACAATCCATATCTAAAAGACACCCCGTTTCTCTAAGTGATGTACAGGAGAGAGCTGAAAAGTACATCAATATGGAGAAAAACGCTAAGTTGAGAGACCTGAGTTGGCAACCTGGGCCCCCTCCCTCAACAAAAGAGAGGGAAAGGGAAACCAAGAAAAAGGAAGAACTCGGTCTCGAGAGACCAAGAAAATATCACTCTTATACTCCTCTGAAAGTTTCTATAGTGGATGTATACAGAGAGATTTGTAACACTGAAAGATTGCCACCCCCTAGACCCATTAAAAATAAAAAAGGGGGAGCCGCAGCAATTACTGTGAGTACCATAAAATATATGGTCACTCCACAAAAGACTGTTACGACCTTAAAAATGTAATAGAAAAGCTGGCTAGAGAAGGTCGGGTTGATAGATATCTCATAGAAAGGTCGGACGGTCATGGAAAGAGAAAGCGAGACGATATGGATAGAAGAGACCCACCGCCGCAGACTCCAGAGAGACATATCCATATGATCTCAGGAGGGTTCGCGGGAGGGGGACACACCAAATTCTCTCGCAAAAGACATCTCAAAAGAGTCTACCAGGTCGGAGAAGAGTCATCCGACCTCCCCACCATTTCATTCACAAAAGAAGATGGGCAAGGAATAATTCCTGGACACGATGATCCAGTAGTAATAACTATGATCCTGGCGAATGCCCATCTCCACAGAATCCTAGTAGACCAAGGAAGCTCGGCGGATATCCTTTTTAAGCCCGCTTTTGACAAGCTAGGGTTGGATGAGAAAGAATTAAGAGCCTACCCCGACACCCTATACGGATTAGGGGATACGCCAATAAAACCACTGGGATTTTTGCCCCTCCACACCACTTTTGGAAAAGGGGAAAAATCAAAGACTCTGAGTATAGACTTCATAGTCCTTGATGTGGGGTCAGCATATAATGCCTTAATCGGCAGAGCTACCCTTAATCGACTCGGAGCCGTGGTATCCACTCCCCACCTTTGCATGAAATTCCCGACCTCAGCAGGGATAGCAACGGTAAGAGGGGATCAAAAGTTAGCAAGAAAATGCTACAATGAAAGCCTAAATCTGATAGGAAAGGGCAGAGAAGTTCACACAATAGAGCTCGGCGGTGCAAGGGCCAGAGAAGAGCTGTGACCACAACCGGGAGGAAAAACCGAGGAGATACAGGTCGGCAAAGAGGAAGGGAAAAATACTCATATAGGAGTCAACCTAGGGGAGACCCTAAAACAATAATTGACTAAACTCCTAAGAGATAACTCCGACCTCTTCGCCTGGAAGGCCTCTGACATGCCTGGGATAGACCCCGAGCTCATGTCCCACAAGCTCTCGGTTTATCCGGGATCCCGACCTGTACAACAAAGAAGACGTAAGCTCGGCCCAGAACGAGCCCTAATAGTAGAAGAACAAGTGCAGGCGCTCCTGGAAGCTGGCTTCATCAGAGAAGTCAAGTACCCAACATGGCTAGCCAATGTAGTGCTAGTCAAAAAACAAAATGGCAAATGGAGAATGTGTGTCGACTATACCGACTTAAATAAGGCATGTCCCAAGGACCCTTATCCACTGCCAAGTATTGATACCTTAGTGGACTCCAGCTCGGGGTATCAATACTTATCATTTATGGACGCCTACTCGGGATATAATCAAATCCCAATGTATGAGCCAGACCAGGAGAAAACATCATTCATCACACCCAGAGCTAACTTCTGCTACGTGGTCATGCCATTCGGTTTAAAGGGATGCCAGTTCGAATGGACTCCTAAATGCGAGGAGGCGTTCCAGGAGTTCAAAAAGTTTTTAAGCCAACCTCCTATTCTGACTCGACCAGTATCTGGAAAAGACCTCGTCTTGTACTTATCCGTAGCGGACAAGGCTGTTTCATCAGCCCTGATAAGAGAAGATGAGGTCGGACAACATCTAGTTTATTTCATCAGTAAAGTTCCACAAGGCCCTGAGCTAAGATACCACAAACTAGAGAAGTTTGCCTACTCATTAGTAATAGCCTCACGAAGGCTACAACCTTACTTTCAGGCTCACACAATAAGAGTCCGTACGAACCAACCCATGAAGCAAATCCTCCAAAAGACGGATGTTGCAGGGAGAATGGTTCAATGGGCAATAGAGCTCTCCGAGTTCGACTTAAGATATGAAACTCGGACAGCGATCAAAGCCCAATGCCTCGCCGACTTCGTTGCAGAATACGCAGGGGATCAGGAGGAAAAACTAACTACATGGGAACTCTATGTAGATGGATCTTCCAATAAAACAGGAAGCGGCGCAGGCATAATATTGGTAGATGAAAGAGGAACCCAGATAGAAGTTTCCCTAAAATTTGAATTTCCAGCTTCAAATAATCAGGCAGAATATGAAGCCTTGATTGCTGGATTGAAGTTGGCAGAAGAAGTCGGTGCTACAAAGGTGATGATATACAGCGACTCACAAGTGGTGACCTCCCAGATAAGTGGAGAGTATCAGGCAAAGGACCCAAATATGATGAGGTACTTGGAGAAAACTCTGGAGCACCTTGGGCGCTTTGCAGAAACCGAGGTAAAACATATAACTCGGGATCTGAACAGCAAAGCGGACGCCCTATCCAAGTTAGCAAGTACCAAGCCGGGAGGGAACAACAGAAGCCTGATCCAAGAAACCCTCCAGGAACCCTCAGTAGTAAAAACAGAAGACAAACAAGAAGTACTTGAGGTAGTCGGTTTAAACCTCGGATGGATGAACCCCTTGGTCGAATACATGAAATTCGACATCCTCCCAGAAGAAGAAAAAGAGGCTAAAAAGATCCGAAGGGAAGCACAACACTACACCTTGGTGAGAAATATTCTCTACAGAAGGGGGATATCAACACCATTATTAAAGTGTGTACTAACCTCAAGAACTGCCGAGGTATTGGAGGAAGTACATAGTGGGATCTGCGGAAACCATCTCGGAGCAAGGTCACTAGCCAGGAAAGTAATCCGAGCTGGATTCTACTGGACGACCTTGCAGAAAGATGCCATAGAATTTGTGAAAAAGTGTCAACCATGTCAGATGCATGCAAATTTCCACGTGGCTCCACCAGAAGAGCTCATCAGTATCACTTCTCCATGGCCCTTTGCAAAATGGGGAATGGATTTGTTAGGTCCTTTTCCCCAAGCGCCAGGACAAGTCAAATACCTGATCGTGGGAATAGATTACTTCACAAAGTGGATAGAAGCAGAACCATTGGCCACCATCACCGCTCAAAGAAGTCGGAGGTTCCTCTACAAAAATATCATCACAAGATATGGGATACCTTATTCCATTACTACAGATAATGGAACCCAATTCACCGATTCTACCTTCAGAAGCTTAGTAGCCAGTATGAAAATCAAACACCAGTTCACCTCGGTGGAGCACCCGCAAGCCAATGGGCAAGCCGACGCAGCCAACAAAGTCATACTGGCAGGGCTAAAGAAAAGATTGCAAGAAGCAAAAGGAGCTTGGGCTGAAGAGCTCCCCCAAGTGCTATGGGCTTACAGGACAACGCCCCAATCCGCCACTAGAGAAACGCCCTTCCGACTAGTCTATGGCGTAGAAGCAATGATACCAATAGAAATCAATGAGCAAAGCCCAAGGGTAATTCTCCATGACGGGATTGGAAACATACAGGGGCACAAAGAGGAGCTCGACTTGCTCCCCGAAGTCCGAGAAGATGCCCAGATAAGAGAAGCAGCATTGAAGCAAAGGATGACTACAAGGTACAACAAAAAAGTCATTCGAAGAACATTTGCCCCGAATGACTTGGTCTTAATCAGAAACGACATTGGAGTCAACAAATCAGGGGAAGGAAAACTTGCTGCAAATTGGAAGGGACCATACAAAGTCAACGAAGTTTTAGGAAAAGGTTATTATAAAGTAACCGACCTGAACGACACTGAGTTCCCAAGGTCATGACACGCTTGTAATATGAAAAGGTACTACAGTTAAAAGCGAACTCTACTCCCTGATGTACTCTTTTCCCAACTTCATGATTTTTTTCCCAAAATCAAAGGGTTTTTTTCTAGAGAAGGGTTTTTAACGAGGCATCATAGTAGAGGCTAAGGGAAAATAGGCTATTAAAAACCCTTAGTAGCAAGAAGGTACCTCCCCAATCAATAAAAGATCTTTTTTCATTTACAATATCTCTTATAAACTCCTTTCTATTTTCTAAGTCTTTCTACGAAACGCGCCGACTTAAGCTCGACAAAACGTAAAAATCCCATGAACCGACCTAGATGGTCGTCAGGATAAAACGACGAGGTACAAGTCGGTGTAAAGAGGTTATATAAGTTGATCGTAAAAAACTCAGAAACAATCCGACTCATAAGTCGAAATGAAAACCCGAGTAGAGAAGCTCGGAAACACTTCGAATGAAGAACCGAGTAGAAGAAAAACGTATCGCAAAAATAACCTAAGTCATAAGAACTCAATAAAACAAAGTTGAGTATAAGGAATAACAAAAAAGATATTCAAAAAGCCTAGGAAAAAGTTTAAAGGCTGTCCAAAAGTCCTTAGGGTGTTTTGGTAGCTGTTTGGAGGATTGAAAGGCTTTGATTGGTGTAAGAACTTAGAAAAATATTTTTTGAAAAACAGAACACCATCCACGCGTGCGCGCACCTAACGCGTACGCGCACCTGAGCATTTTTCGACCACCCACGCGGGCGCGCACTGTACGCGTATGCGTGGATGCAAAAAATTCACCTCCGGCCAAAAACCCGAGAGTTAGGCCTACACTGTGCGAACATTGGGCCTAAGGCACAAGTCTATGCATGCGTACGCGCACATAACCTTAAAAACGCAATGCACGCGCACGCACACTGTGCGCGTGCGCGTCGATTGCACAACCTACACTCCTGGTACTTTTACCCGAGAGTTGTGCCAGACTTGGGCCGACATTATGCCTCTGGCCTAACTCGATGCACGCGTGCGCGCACCTGGCGCGTACGCGTCCTTCAACCAATATGCACATCGACGCGTAAGCACGCATGACGCGCACGCGTCGGTAAAAAAAAAAAAAAGAGTTTTTTTCCCCCTTCCATTTTCTTTTGCTTATCGCATTCGCATACTTCTACTCTTCCCATTTTCATTTAGTTTTTGTAGCATGTTTTCATTTTTTTTTTCTAAGTCATTTTAATAATGGTGTTGCATCCTCCTACTCAATTGTTGAGACTTTCTTACATTATTTTGGTGCTTCTTGACTTGTTTGATATTGTTGGGTGATGAAACTTCTAAATCAATGCTCAATCTTTTATGCACTTGTGTTCTTTGTGCATTGATACAACCTTATATTGTCTTTCATGGCCCACTCTCTCTTGTTCGAACTTGATGCTCATCATGCTCTTCATGCTTTGACCTTACTCTTGCATCCAGTATCATTGATATGCCATTTTCTCTTATTGTTTCCTCCTCTACATGTTGTAGCTACCATGTAGTAGAGAACCATAAACCTACTTGGCATTAGCCCCCGCCTATGTTCTAATTGCTTTGATATCTTTGTTATAGGCTTAACTTTCTTTCTTTTTCTTTCCTTTTAGGTTGGCCACCAAGAAGGGAAAAAGGAAAAGTTTCTAAATGGGGCAACAAACAAGTCATCCGCACAACCTTTTGAAGGAGCTCATCAATTGTAGCAACCCGTCCACCCTGCTCTTCTTTGCATGCACCGAGGACGGTGCAATCTTCAAGTGTGGGGAGGTCGTCGACCGATCTCCATGGGTAACAATTTTCCTTTTCAACACCAATTCTTAGTTTTTTTTTGTTAGATTAGTTATTGCATTGTATGATAGGTTGCATGTTAGTTAGAATTTGTACATATTTTACTACCTTCTTCTTATTAGGACTACTTGGTTAGAGTGATGATTTCTTTCCCAAGAAACCATTTTGGGGCAACCTACCAATTTGAAAAAGAAAATTTGTGGAACTTGCTTGAAAGAATTTATTTTGGAACATGGTTTTTGAGCTAAGAACACAAGCTTGTGAGACTTGAGCCTAATTGCGTGGTTACATCTTATAACCACTTATTTTCCTTCTTGTGTGCATTATTCTCTTCCTATAATTGTAATCTTTGATTTGTTTGATTCTTTATGTCCATTATTTTGTGTATTCATGCATTTATATGATTGAGGCCATCATTTCATTTAGCTCACTTATCCAAATAGCCAACCTTTTATCTTCCTTTGTTAGCCAAATTTGAGCCTACGCTTAACCCACTTGTTCTTATTTTAGCACATTACAAGCCTTAAAGCGAAAAACAATAAATATCCTTATTTGGATCTTTGATTAGCTTAGGCTAGAGTGTGTGAGTATCATTCAAGTGTGGGAATCTTGGGACATTGGGTGAATAAAAGGGTAATTTTGTATTGTTATTGAAAAATATTGGGAATTGGGTACATACTCATGTATTGATCAAATGTAAAACCTTATGCATTGAGATTTTTGCATATAGAAAGGAAAAAATGAGAAAAACAAAAGAAAAAGAAAAGAAAAATAATATGGAAAAGGAAAAGAAAAAAAATATAGAAAAAGAAAGAAATAAAAAGGGGACAAAATGCCCCAAAACAAAGTGAAGCTCAATAAAGATCAATGCATAAGTGTTGTGAAATGGAAAGAAATTGCATGAGTATGTGAAAAAGTGAGAAATGGGTAGTTAGGTTAGCTTCGAAATTGTATAGGATGTCATAGGTTAGGTGGGAAGTTTAAGCTTATCAAAGATTCAAATTTCAAGCTCACTTGACCAAATATGCATCCTACCTTAACCCTAGCCCCATTACAACCTAAAGAAAAGACCTCATGATAATTGTATGCGTGCATTGAATAATTGTTGGTTGTTAGATGAAAAACAAATTTTGGAAAGCATGATTAGGGGAGAATTGAGAGAATCAACCCCAAACACCGAGCGGCTAGAGTGCAAACACTCCCGGTGAGGGTTCGATGCTCAATTCCTTGATTCCCGGCTTTCATGAGCGTTCTTCTTGCAAGTCTATGTGAACTTCATATTTATACTTCAATTGGTAGGATTCATGAATCGTTATATGATCTTAAGCCCTACTTGTGCATGTATGTCTTGGAGAATGATTTATTTTTAACCAAGTAGGTAGAATCATTTTGCATTTAGTTGCATGCATATAGTTTCTCTGCTTTGAATAAGTGTCATATCCCTTATCTCATTCTTTGTTTAGCATGAGGACATGCTAAGGTTTAAGTGTGGGGAGGTTGACAAACCCCAATTTGACGGTTTATCTTGTATTGATTTTAGGGGATTTTGTAACCTTTTACTCACATTTATCCAATGAAATAGCATGGTTTTATAACTTCTCCCTTAATTGTGCTTAAGAGTGAAAACATGCTTTTTAGGACTTAAAATAGCTAAATCTAATTCACCTTGATTCCATTAGATGCCTTGATATGTTTGTTAAGTGGTTTAAGGTTTAGGAGGCAAAGATTGGATCAAGGGAATGAAGAAAGAAGCATGAAAAGTTGGAGAACTCATGAAGAAATGAAAGAACCGGAAAGCTGTCAAGCCGACCTCTTCGCACTTAAACGACTATAACTTGAGCTACAGAGGTCCAAATGATGCGGTTCCAGTTGGGTTAGAAAGCTAACATCCGGGGCTTCGAAAAGATATAAGATTTGCCATAGTTGCTACACGTATGGTGGCGCGCACGCGCAAAGTACGCGCACGCGCCGTTGCTGCCACCTAGTCCATTTGAAGCAAAACGTGGCCAGCGATTTTAGAAGCCTTGTGGGCCCAATCCAACTCATTTCTGATGCTATTTAACCCAAGGAGTGAAGAGGGAAACACATGTTAGTAACCATTAGTATAGTTTAGTTTTAGAAGTAGTTTCTAGAGAGAGAAGCTCTCACTTCTCTCTAGAATTAGGATTAGGATTAGGATTAGTTCTTAGATCTAGGTTTTAATCTTTGCTTTCTTCCACTTCTATCTCTCAATTCCTTGTTGCTACATTCATTCTTCTTTCATTCTTTTGTTGTAATTTCCTTTATGTTGTTCTTGTGTTTTGATGTAGATCTACTTTTGTTTCTTCTACTCTCTTTCAATTCAATCAAGGTAATTCATAATAAATGTGTTTCTTTTGATTGTTATTGTTAATTCATTTCAATAATTGTTGTTAGATTCTATTCTTGTTATCAATTCACTATGCTTTCCTTTTATGCCTTCCAAGTGTTTGATGAAATGTTTGGTTGGATTTTAGAGTAGAATTTTATACTCTTGGCTTGGAAAGGTAACTTAGGACCTCTTGAGTTACTAATGTCCAAGTGATTGATGATTGGGAGCCATTGACTCTAGTTTTCACTAATTGAATTAGTGGAGAGTTAGGACTTATGGACTAGGATTGATATATCTCATTTGACTTTCCTTTACTAACTAGTTAGAGGATGATTTAATGAGATTAATCCTTGCCAATTCTCATATTGTGGTTAGTGATTAGGATAGAGATCCTTGACCACCAACCCTTGCCAAGACCTTTTTAGGCCTTAGTTTACTTTCTTGCCATTTATCTTTCATACTTCTTATCAAAACCCCAAAATAATTCACAACCAATAACAAGACACTTTATTGTAATTCCTAGGGAGAACGACCCGAGGTTTGAATACTTCGGTTTATAAATTTTAGGGGTTTGTACTAGTGACAAACAACTTTTTGTATGAAAGGATTATTGATTGGTTTAGAAACTATACTTGCAACGAGAATTCATTTGTGAAATTTTATACCATCAAAAATTCATTCGTCAGCACCATCAGCAATAGAGTCCTCCAACTCGGCATACGCATTTCAAGAGTTCAGCAAATCCTTCTTCACAGACACAAGATCTTGAAAAAAACTCTGATAACTCTCCTGTGCTGTCTTCCTCAAACTCGCCTCCATGTTGCATTGGGTCCGCAACTTACTCTTCTTCTCCCGAAGACTATCTCTCTCCGCCCTCAACTTGGCGACCTCCTCCTTCAACTCCCTCTCATGCTCCTGATAAGAAAGAAGCCTCCCCTCCAGCTCCTCAACCTTCGAGGTTAACCCCAAAGAGCTGAGAGGAGTCTTCTTAAAAATATCCAAAAGCTTTCCACAAACACCCGCCTCCCTAAAACTCTCCTCAGCCAGAGTGGTGAGGTGGTTTCGAACAGAAACATCATCCATACTTATATGAGGATAGATGTTCTTTCGGACAAATGCAAGAGCATCCGCCTTAACCCCACCATCAAAAGAAGAGCCAGACTCTAAAGTCTTGCGCTTCTTCTTCTCTGGCTCAGAAAGAAGTCGGGCAGAGGGGAGCGGCCGAGATAAGGCTGAAGAAGAAATCACAATGGGCTGAGAGGGAGTCCCCACGTTCTGAGGAGGAGGAGGAGGAGGAGGAGAGATGATTGCCCTGGCACCACTTGCCCTGGCCCGGGACTTTGCTTTAGCCTCCTGAACTCTCTGGTAAGATTCCTGAGCATTCTTCCTTGCCATGTCTGCAAAAGAAACAATTAGCAAAAATTACAAGTCGGCAAACCTCAAGTCGGCAGATACAAGTTGAAAATAAGAAATGTATATATATATATATATATATATATATATATATATATATATATATATATAAACTACCTAGTTGCGACCGAACAAAGGTCGGCGATCCCTGGAGGAATTTCCTAGTATCCAAGTATGGGGCCCTCCCCCACACTTCTTGGAAAAACCCCACAATGGCCGCCTCCACCTCATCCAGGTCGTCCAGACCGTACTTCTCACAAGGGGAGGCCTCCAACCAATAGAGGGGAAAGCGAGGGGAAGAATTCTCATCCAAGAAAAAGGGGTGGTGACCCTCTACAGCTTGCACTTTGAAAAAATAATTTTTGAAGTCGTGGAATGATTCGTCAAAAATGGTGAAAATTCTCCGACCTTGTATGGCTCGGAAAGACACCCATTGCTGCTTGTTATTTAGCCCACTAAAGGGCTTAGTCATGTGGAAAAGATAGAAGAAAATCCTCAAAGAGGTCGGAAAGTCAAAGCGTGACTAATAAATTGGTAAATTTTCAGAAAACCTCAAGAATTGGGGTGAAGTTGGGTAGGGGCAACTCGACAGTGGTGCAAAACAGACATCTCAAAATGCGAAAAAGGAAGAAAAACACCCAAACGGGTGATCATACATTCATACATAAAGAAAAAATGAGGGGCCGCCTCATCGGCCCTCCCAAAACAAACCCGGTCTTCTGGACCCGGGACTACCAACTCATACTTTGGCTCGTCCTCCTCAGAAGTACAAATCCTGTGGTGAGTACGAAGATGAGTAATAAACTCAGCATCGACCAAGGATTCCTCCCCTAGGACCGTGACATCAACCCATTGAGAAAGAACATCTACAGAAGCCATTTCTTTTTTCTTACAAAGGGTGACAAAAACCTACAAAAGAAAAAGAAAAAGAAAAATAAAAAACACGGTCTCTAAAGGGAGGAGATACGGAGCCAAAATCTACAAACCAACCTATCTACCTACAAGATAAAAGCATGCAAACACAAAGCATGTCATGAAAGAAGAAAAGTTAACCTTTATCCAAAAGTGAAGGTTGGAAGAAGCAGAAGTCTCCGAACGCAAGAACGCAGCACGAACTAAGAAAGAAGAAATTTGAAAAATTGCAGAAACGAAAAAATGAAAAAGAGGGAAAGTATTTATAAACATGCTAAGGGGCATAATGGTAAAAGCGGGGCAGTCATTAATGAGAAATGCACCGTAACCAAGACCTACGCACATCCCTAACGGACACGACGCTTGATTAGACGTAACTGTCAGAACCAAAAGACACGGAAAGTCACGTCGGTTTTAGAAAATCACGTCGGTCCTCCAATAAGTCGGCTACGACCCCGAGTAGAATACTCGAACCCAAATCTTGAAAAAATTGGGCTCGAGTAGGGGCACTGTTCATACCCTGGCCCAATAATAAAGGCCCAGGATCAAGCAAAGGACCTAATCCAAAGGGTTGGGACTCACCAGTACCAATCTTCATCCTATGAAGTCGGTACTCACCACGACCTGTTCTAAAGAAGTCGGGCACGAGATTAGCTGGCGGATAAACACTCATTTAAATGAATAACTATCCCTAGAATCTCTCTAACCACTTCCACGAGCCATATCTTAACCTCCCTAAGATAATGGGACGGTTAACACCCTAAAAATATGGCACTACTCCAACGGTGGTTATTGCCTCACCACTATAAATACACTGACACCCCTCAGGTATCTCTAACCCCAATACTCTCTAGACCTGCTCACACCCTTGCTAACTTAGGCATCGGAGTGTCTTTGCAGGTACCACCCCCATCTCCTCGCACAAACAAGTCGGACGGAGCCTCCCGAGTTGTAGATCCATTCGGAGTCCTCCTCCTTCACACATTTGGGCCAACCAACTCCATCCAGCCCATCAATCTCCGGTTACCCACCGTAACAATAGATATATTAGATGTTCAATTTATTAAGTGTGCAAAAAATAATTTGGGATATAATATATTTTTATTTTATTGGATAAATTTTAAAATTTATTATTCACATTATTCATAAAAATAATTATCTACCTACCAAAGTAAAAAAAAAATAATCATGGCAAGACCAAACTAATTATGGCTGCTTCTGTATTCAGTTATCAATTAAACCTTTTTCAAGTTTATAATTTGTTTACTTTTTTAATTAAATAGAGAGAGAAAACAAAAGTGTAAGTTGTTAAGAAATTATTTAATTTTCTAATTTATTTGTGGGCAATACATATATCAATTATAATCACAAATGATGCTATTTTAAATTAAATGACTTATATAATGATGATCTCATTTATTGTTATAAATGCTAATTGAATAAGTCATTATTACCAAGGTTCTGAAAATCGAACCGGTCATCGAACCGTTTTAGTTATTGGTTTACTGGTTTATAGGTTCAACCGGTTTGACCGTGGTTGAACCGAAAAAACCGTTTTATAATAAAATAATAAATAAAATATAAATAAACACACTAAAACATAATTATAGTCTAATATAAATTTTAAAATATCATCCAAATTAAAAGTACTACATAAACCAAAATGTTATAATCTCATTCAAATACATACTCAAAAATCAAATAACAAAAACAACCAACCAAACATAAAATGACAACATCTAAGTTTATCATCAATCATCAAAATCCGCTATAACTTGCTGCAGTTTTGCTACATTAATCCCTCACTTATGTAAACCCTTGTGGCTTGCGAAACTTGTTTGTGGATATGCCTAACAGAACAACCAGAGGAGATGAGAGGCCTTGTTATGAATGCCAATAATGAAATGAATTGAGTAGGTTTAACATGACAGGTTTAACATGGCAAGAGTAGGTTTATCATGGCAAATTTTCATCTTCCACTCAATGAACAATTTATTAAATCAACAACAGCAAAACACAACATAAAAGTCAAAAGGTCAAGAACAACACCAAAACAATAATTTATCAAATTAACAAGTTAATAAGATCAATCAAAACTGAAAATTAAAATAGCAAGAACAATATTCAATTATTTATTCAATCACTATATCACTATATCAGTTCACACTTCACAGTTCACAAAAAAACTATATCACTATATCACCATTTCAGTTCACGGTTGAATTACTTGAATCAGAGTTCGCATAGCTTCACTACATACATGTTCTCACTACAATTACTCTTGTTAAAAGTTAAAACCCCTTCTTTGTCATAGATTTTATTAGGGCTGTTTAGTTCGATTAAGCATATACTGTAAGTTTCTCTAGGTCTATGTAACAAGCATGTAGGTTATATAAGTATCCTCGGATATTATTTCTCTAAGTATATGTAACAAGCATGTAGGTTATATAAGGGGATAAGTATCCCCGTTTATTATTTCTTTTTCAAATCTGTCAATTGTAATTCCATGTCTGATTATAAATTTCAATTTCAGTTTCAATTCTATGTCTTTATATTTATGTAACTGTTCTATTGAAATCCAATTTGGTTGATCGAGTTCTCATCAGATTAGGAGAAAGATTAATTGAATTTTAGTAACCATGATATTAAAGAGAAGCAATTTGACCACATATCAGATATCACTATAAAAGAGACAATGGTTGCAGAAGGAGACAGAGACAGACAAAGACACCGAGAGAAGCAAGTATGTATACCTCAAAATTCAACAAAGTAGCAAGACCTCTTCTGCAATTAAGCTCATCGTAATCACTGAGCTAAACTTTCTCAAAACATAACAATTATCAAAATTTATCACAATCTAAACTCATATCTAACAAATAGCTCAAAACTCCAGGCCATCAACACATACCAACACAGGCAACAAAGATCAAACAAATCATCAAATTGCTGTGTGTAATAGTAACAATGCATGTTGCAATTGCTCAGATACATTCTTTTAACTTTGACAAAAACTTCATTCAACTCAAGAGAGGGATAATAAATCTTGAATCTTCCTCAGCAAATCCAAATCAGCCATAACAGTAATACTAAATTGTACCTTCTGATTTGGCAACTAATAAAAAAAACAGAACAAAAAGTTCAAAGTAAAAAAAATAAAATTAACAACTCAACCAAAGAATCAAGAACAACCCAACCAAAGAACAAATCAGAATCAACAATAGGGAGGACGACGGAAGAATAAAAATAAATCAGAATCAAACCAACAATCAGAATAAAAAAGTTCAGAATAAAAACAGATCAGAATCAAAATCAAACAGAGGCTCCATTACAAATTCAAATGCAAGGAAGGATGACGGTGCTGGAAACGGAGAGCTGGCGACGGTGGAACAAAGCTTCGCGACGGAGGCAGGAGGCGAACCCGGCGACTATGCTTCCACTGCTGAGAGTCTGAAACGTTAGCTGAGTGAGGGACTGAGTGAGCTTCGAAGCTCCAACCAGCGACGGCGTCAGGAGTAGTCCGGCGGCTGAACGAAAGGGAGGGACTGAGCTCGCCGACGTTGAGAGGAACGGCTAGCTCGAGGGTGATGGGAAGGACGAGGGAGGGTCTGCTGCTGCGCCATTGGAGAGAGTGTTGGAGTGAGTTAGGGTTGGTAACGGGTAAGGTTGGGGTTACTGAATGCTAAACGGCGCGTTTTGAGAGTTTTTGGGCAAAGTGAAAAAAACCGGTCGTGTCCTGGTTCGGTTTGATTGACCGGTTACCGGCCGGTTTAGCGGTTCAACAACGGTTTTCATTTTTTTCGGTTTTAGCATATAACCGAATCGTATTTCTCATCGGTTCGCGGTTCAACCGGTTTGACCGGCCGGTTCGAACCGATTTTCAGAACATTGATTATTACTTTTGATTTGGAATTAAATGAGAATAAAACCGGATATTATCTTTTTTGGATTTTAGATATATTATCTTTTGGGTTTTAGATACTATTTTATTTGGGCGTTAGGGTTTAATGGGTGACATGCTCAAATATAAATAGACTTTCAGGGTTTCGGTCCCCAATATACCAAAGTCGCCTTTGTTGCTCTTTCCCCATCAAGAGAGTTACAGTTCAGCCGCCTAGGAATACAAAAGACTTTGGTTGAGGAAGATCGAAAGAACCATACGATCCAAATTCTTCCATCAATTTCTGACTCTTATGAATTCAGGTACGCTTCCACATTATAATATTTTGGTAATTCAATATGGATGATCTGGGTTATAGAAATTAATTTATTCCAATAAGTGGTATCGGAATCATCCATTATTTAGTCATCGAAAATATTCCGTTTTTATTTTTCTATTATCGAATCAAAATATATATATATATATATATATATATATATATATATATATATATATATATATATATATATATATATATGTATGTTGTTTATGATATAAATTGTTGCACGCATATATATGAAGTTGTTGGAGTTTGTATGTGTGCGTCACTATATATATATATATATATATATATATATATATATATATATATATATATGGATATGCCTCCTGTGTTCTTTACGTTATGACAATGCATATAAAGGAATATAAAAGAATATATATTTGTGTTCCTTAATCAATATATGCGTGTATTATGTATATACAATTGTGCCTATATATATATGATTTTGGCATTGTTTCAGATTACATGTTATTACTGCCATTTGGATTGCTTTATATATATATATATATATATATATATATATATATATATATATATATATATATATACTTTCGGCTGCTTATATATATATTTTACCGTATCGAATTTTTTTATAGTAATTGATTTATTCTGAAACATTAGCACAAAAGTATTATTATAATTGTCTCGTTTTTTTATTTATTATGTGTGCCATTAATTTGGTATAAAATTAATGGATTATCCTTTTGAGATATAGGAATTATTATACCCACTAATTTTATAAAAATTGATTTTAATCTTAACGGATCAAGAATTTTTTGCACATGAGTTATAATTATATTTTTTTAAGGTCTCGAAAGGCACCATTAAAATTTAATTCCTTTTGAGATTTAAGTATTTTTTGTTGTTACATAAGAAAATTGGTAACAATTTGAATTATTGTACCCATCAATTTTATAAAGGTTTGGTTTTGGAATAAATTGATTGAACATTATGCTGCCAAAGTAGCCTCTTTTGTGAAAATTAATTTATTCAAAACATTAGGAATATGGTGATATGTAATTCATGCGAATATTGGTCAACCCAAAGGAAGGTCTATATTTAACCGAATTACGTACACATATTGATAGTAAATGCATGTTTGGGTAACAAATTAAGAATAAAGTAATGCTTATTATTTATGCGGACAACAATCGGCCCAAAGGAAGTTTGTTGTTTGGCCAAATAATAAGCATTGCACACTTTTGTTTATTTTCTATTAATTATGCGGTCAATAATCGACCCAAAGGAAGGTTATTATTTGGCCAATTAATAGAAAATATATGCAGTAATAAATAGGTTGCAAAGTTTAAGTCTCCATGCGCGCATTAAGTCGGTCCAAAGAAAGGCTTCATGTGTGACAGGAATTTTGATCATATTTGATTACTACGATAAGAGTATCACTTACAGTTAATTTTTCCTATCCAAAGATTGAAAATTAATGTTGTTCTAGATATCTCAATATGGATTTTTTCCCATTATTTAACTAATGTTTACTGCATGTTCTTTTTATTCTAATCCAGAAACTATAGCTTTAGCTACCAATGTTTCTGCACAAATTAGCAGTATTCCTATGCTGAATGGTTCAAATTTTAAAGCTTGGAAAGATACCGTGGAGATTGTCCTCGGTTGTATGGATCTAGATACAACTCTTCGAGAAGAGAAACCCACTTCCACTCCGAAAAATCTCAATGAGGTTAAAATAGAGAAGTGGGAGAGATCCAATCGAATGAGCATTATGATCATGAAACGCTCAATTCCTGAGGCGTTTCGGGGCTCAATTACTGAGGATAAAAATGCCAAACAGTTTTTAAAGGGTGTTGAAAAATTCTTTATTAAGAATGAAAAGGCGGAGGCAAGTAGTCTTTTGAGCAAACTTGTTTCCATGAGGTATAAAGGTAAAGGGAACATTAGGGAGTACATTATGGAAATGTCTCATCTTGCTTCAAAATTGAAAGCACTAAAGTTAGAGTTGTCTAAAGATTTACTTGTGCATTTCATTTTGATTTCCCTTCCTGCACACTTTGGGCAATTCAATTGATTTATAACACTCTGAAGGACACTTGGTCCTTAAATGAGCTTATATCTCACTGTGTGCAAGAAGAAGAGAGGCTACAGTAAGATAAGACTGAAAGTGCTCACATGGCTTCATCTTCTCAGTATAAAAGAAAGCGTGATACTACTGCGGATATACCTTCTCAGCAGAAAAAGACTAAGAAATAGGATCAAGTTTCAACCTGTTTTTTCTGTAAGAAGGCGGGACACATGAAGAAGGATTGTACCAAATATGCCACTTGGCGTGTGAAGAAGGGTATAATTCTCACTTTCGTTTGTTCTGAGGCTAGTTTAAGTTATGCACCTGTTGATACTTGGTGGGTAGATTCTGCTGCTACTACTCATGTAAGTGTCACTATGCAGGGTTGCCTGTGGAGCCGACCGCCAAGTAATGCTGAAAGATACACCTACGTGGCAGATGGCAATATAGTTGCAGTCAAAGCTATATGAACCTTTAGATTATGTTCCACGAGTGGATTTTACTTGGATTTATTAGAGACATTTTATGTACCGTCATTTAGATGGAATTTGGTTTCTGTTTCTCGTTTGGACAAATCAGGTTATTTTTTGTTCGTTCAGAGACAATAAAGTCAGTCTCTTGTATAATTCGAATAATATTTGCTCTGGTCTTTTGGTGGATAATCTATATAGGCTTAACTTAAATTCCTATAATAATGAAATACTGCAAACGGGTACAAAACAAAAACTAAATGAGAATTCGGCATCATTATGGCACAAACGCCTTGGTCACATCTCTAAACAGAGAATTCAAAGGCTCGTGTTGGATGGAATTCTCGGACCCCTAAATTTGGCAGACTTTGAAGTCTGCATTGAGTGCATAAAGGGGAAAAGGATAAACAAAAGAAAATTAGGTGCTGAGAGAGTTAAAGATGTCTTAGAACTGATACATACCGATATATGTGGCCCATTCCCTACCGTCTCTTGGAATGGACAACGGTACTTTATTACGTTCATAGATGATTACTCTTGTTATGGGTACCTATATTTAATTCATGAAAAGTCCCAAGCCTTGGATGTTTTCAAGTCTTTCAAAGCTGAAGTTGAACTTCAACTTGGAAAGAAAATTAAAGCTGTTAAATCTGATCGTGGTGGTGAATACTACGGAAGATATGATAGCTCAGATGAGCAACGTCCCGGGCCTTTTTTTCTCTTTTTCTAGAGGAGTATGATATTGTTCCGCAATACACCATGCCAGGCAAACCTAGCATGAATGGTGTTGTAGAGCGAGGGAACCGAACTCTTAAGAACATGGTGAGAAGTATGATTAGTCATTCTTCCTTGCCTGAATCACTCTGGGGAGAAGCCTTAAAGATCGATGTGTACATCCTTATTAGGGTGCCAAGCAAAGCAGTTAACAAAACCCCATATAAAATTTGGACTGGGAAAAGACCTAGTATAAAGCATTTGCATATTTGGGGATGCCCAACTGAGGCGCAGCCTTATAGGCCGCATGAAAGAAAATTAGACTCAAGGACAATTAGTTGCTACTTTGTTGGTTACGCTAAGCGTTCACGGGGGTACAAGTTTTACAATCCCGCATTAAGGTCTATTTTTTGAAATGGGAAATGCGAGATTTCTTGAGGATGTTGAGTTTGGGGGGAAGGAAATGTTAGGAATGTTGCTTTTGATGAGGATTCTGTAACTGACAATGATCAGGTCTTTGTACCTATTATTGTTCAAGACACAGTTATAGTACAAGAGCACAATGAGAATCCTATTGTAGATCCAGTTGCAGTACAAGAGAACAATGAGAATATCATTGTTGCTCAAGATACTCCTACAGCACAGAAAAATAATGAGAATCCTTCTCAATCCCAATCCATACAGCAAGCTCAACAACCTCAAGAAGTGTCATTAAGGAGATCCAATAGAGAAAAGAGAAAATCTATCTATGATCTCAAACAAGCTTCCCGTTAATGGTATCACGAGTTTCATCAAGTTATTACCTCATATGGTTTTGAGGTAAATATTACAGATGAATGTGTATACCGCAAGTTCAGTGGGAGTATATATATCCTTTTGGTCTTATATGTTGATGACATTCTACTTGCTAGTAACGATATAGGCTTGTTGCATGAAACTAAGAAATTTCTATTGGACAAATTCGAAATGAAAGATCTTGGCGATGCCTCTTTTGTATTAAGAATCGAGATACTAAGAGATTGCTCTCAAGGTATTCTTGGATTATCACAAAAGAACTATATCGAAAAGATTCTAAGTAGATATGGCATGAAAAGTTGTAGACCAATGGACACACCCGTAACTAAAAGAGACAAGTTCAGTCTCAAACAATGCCTTGAAAATGATCTTGAGAGGACATCAATGCATGATAAACCTTATGCATTAGCACTAGGGAATTTAATGTATGCTCAAGTCTACATACATCCCGATATATCATTTATAGTGGGAGTGTTAGGTAGATACTTGAGCAATCTGGATATGGATCATTGGATAGCTGTTAAACGCATAATGCGTTATCTAAAGAGAATAAAGGATTACATGCTTATTTATCGGAGATCATTAGGTACTCTGATTCCGATTTCATGGCATATGGTTGCGAAACTTTGTCACTAAGCTTCATATAGTAGATGACATTAAAAGGCCATTAAAGATATTTTGTGACAATAAGTCAGTAGTACTATACTCCAATAACAATAAGAGCTTGACAAAATCGAAGCATACATACATCAAGTTTCTTAGTTGTCAAGGAGAAAGTTTAAGAAAAACAGATTTTCATAGGACATATGGAAACAGAGTATATGCTAGCAAACCCATTACCAAAGGATTGAACCCTAAAGTTTTTCATGAGCACACTGCTCGGATGGGTGTCAATATTTATGATGCCTTGGTTTAGTGGGAGTTTATTTTATGCTATATGTCCTATGACAGATATTGAGTTATTTTTCTGTAGAATTAAGTTGATGGTCTATTTCATGTTATATGAAATGTTAATTTTGCAATATTTGTATTGTGTTTGATCTCAATAAAGTTGGACCAGCTGGAAATAGACATACATGAGATCACTTGGCATGTAATTTCCATATTACTCATCCAAATTTGATCTATGTCGTTAAGTATATTAGGATGGTGATTGGCGTGGTTTACTCACGGCATTTAATGTGATAAAAGCTGCGGTAGTTCCATATCTAATGTATGAGACAGACCAGATTGTTAAAGTAATGAGAGAAATAGCATTCAGATGCGCGCATAAAGTTTATAAGATGTGATTATGTCAAGAAAGAATATATGTATAGCCTAAGTGGGAGATTGTTAGGAAATTATTTAATTTCCTAACTTATTTGTGGGCAATACATATATCAATTATAATCACAAATGATGCTATTTCAAATTAAATGACTTATATAATGATGATCTCATTTATTGTTATAAATGCTAATTGAATAAGTCATTATTACTTTTGATTTGGAATTAAATGAGAATAAAACCGGATATTATCTTTTTTGGATTTTAAATATATTATCTTTTGGGTTTTAGATATTATTTTATTTGGGTTTTAGGGTTTAATAGTACCATGCTCAAATATAAATAGACCTTCAGGATTTCGGTCCCCAATATACCAAAGTCGCCTTTGTTGCTCTTTCTCCATCAAAAGAGTTACAGTTCAGCCGCCTAGAAATACAGAAGGCTTTGGTTAAGGAAGATCGAAAGAACCACACGATCCAAATTCTTCCATCAATTTCTGACTCTTATGAATTCAGGTACGCTTCCGCATTATAATATTTTGGTGATTCAATATAGATGATCTGGGTTATAGAAATTAATTTATTCCAACATAGGTTTAATTTGGAGTAATTAAATATTAATTTTTCTTTCTCCAAATTGAAACACACACAACCCGTTTAACGCGTGTCTATATGCACTACTGATAATGATATTGTTCCACGATGATATACACCACTGCCACCTAATCAGAATATACATAATTTTAAAAATTTTATAACTATATTAGTATATCAGTTTTAATAAATTTTAATTGTTAATTTTAATTGTATATATTTTTTACAATGATTAAAAATTATTGAAATATGAATGTATTGATGCACTTAAAACTTTTTCTATAAATATTCTCTCCACAAACCTCAACCTTTTTAAAGTTTTACGTTTTGGTTACTAATAATTCTTTTGCATGCGTACGAGCTCATATCTAATAAATAATTGAAAAAAAGGAAAAGCATGGATGAACCAAATTTAATATTGATATCTACGTAGCTTTTGTTGTACAATGTCCATGTGTATTACCAATATCATCACCTAAATAAAATGTTAAATGTGCTTAAAGATACGGAAAAGCAAGAGCTGTGGTTGAAGAAAATTGCATAGTGAAAACTGTCTGTTTGTTGGCACATTACTATGCACTTTTGCCAGCTACATGACATGTGAGTGAATCCTTTGAATCGAAGTTTTCTATTCATAAAAGCAAATACTAGCATTATTACATTATAATATTAAGAATAAAATTCCACCACAATTCTTAACTATTTTGCTAACTTTAATCTCATCTTGTCGTTCATCAATTGAAAAATAATAGTGTACTCTTAATAATGATATTTTACTCTTTTTGTTAATATTTTTGTCCAAAACTAACAAATTTTACTTATATATCACGTTAGTTTATGAAAAATTATAATATTATTTTTCAATTGATGAACAGCAGAATAAAAATTAGCGAAATAATTAAGGGTTGGGAAAAAATTTTACTCTAATATTAATTAATAATTATACTAGATATATACTAAAATCAGTTATTAAAATCAATCACTATTATAAAATACGTATTAAATATAAAATATACATTAAAAATAAATTAAATTATATATATATTTATATAAAAGTATATAATAGTTAATTTTAATGTATAAATAATATTTTTTATTAATTAGTTAATTAACTAATCTATGGCGTCGGCATTCATTATACGAAAAGGTTATTAAAAGCAGAAAAAAAATCGCATAATTACATAAACTCATGGATAAGTTATTTCCTTAGCTTCAGTTTCAAGAGATTTTTTCACAATATTCATCTTTTTCTACTTTATACTATTTTCCTTTTAACTAATAAGGGTGTGTTTGGAAACTCGTTTGAAAGGAAGAAACACGTTTAAATTTTTTGAAAGCTTCAATTTTTGGTTTGGCAAATTTTTTTTATCATGAACGCAGAAGTAATTTTGCTGTCAAAACCACATTTACAAAAAGCAACTATCTATAACTTCTGCGTTTTTTTAACTGGCTCTTAGCCATAGATACTAATAATTTATTTACCTTTTACCAACTTTATCCTTTGTATATGTTATTGTATTATTTATAAAATTCTTGTTATTTCTATTTATATGAATTTTATTTTTTATTATTTATTATTTTTATTTTTTTTAACTATTTGTTTAACATTATACATTTTTATAATTGTGATTTTTGTATATTATATTTGTTATTATCTTTTTATAATTAGTTACTAGTGTAAGCTAGCTCCCTCGTGTTATGTCTTTTAAAGCTTCTAATGGGGGGTTTGATCGTCGGTGCATTCTTCTTTTTTTGTTCTCTGACATTTTTAACATGTAGTTTACTCGCATAGCAATGGCCATCTCATTAGATTGAGATTATGGAAAATTATAATTTAAGTAATAGAAACTAAATTATATAAGTACAGTATGAAAAATAGTTAAAGGACTAAACATTTTGTCAAATAATGTTGGATAAAATAAATTAATTTAAATTTATTTTTGTATTAAAATTATCATAAATAATCATGAGATAAATAATTTGTCAAATTGAATAAAAGTATAAGAAATTAGAAGACTTTATATATATATTATCAAGATGTTAAAAGATTTGAGAATTTATAATTTATATGATGGTTTTTACAAAATCCAAAAAAAATCAATAATGTTACAAATTACTTAAAAAATGCTAGAAGTATTTAAAATATAAAATTAAATATGAGTTATAAAATGACTATATGCTAAAAGTAATAAACAATGGTGATTTGAACTTTCTATAAATTTTAACAAAAATATGGATATTATAAACTTACATTTGGTATTAGAACTGGTTAATCTAGCGTCTGGTGTCTTAGAGTTTGTGAGGTATGAAAGAGTTCTCACATAGTTGTTTATTCATAGAATCAGTATATTAAACACTTTCAATGGTGTGTGGTCCGGTCCCAAATTAGATGAAAAACTCGATTATAATTATTGGAAGACTTTGATGTCTATCCATATCCATTTGAAAGTTCAGAACCTATGGAATTTCATTGAACCAGGTTTGCAAGATGGAGTCCAATAAAAGAGAGATCAATTGGCGCTATCTCAAATTCATCAAGGTGTAGATTATACAGTATTTAGCAAAATAGCAAATACCAAAAATACAAATGAAACATGGAACATGTTGAAGCTGTCGTACAAAGGCGTAGATAAATCTCAAAAAGCAAAGCTACAGTCTTTGCAAAAAAAATACGAAAGGTACGAGATGTCTAGCTCAAAAACTGTTAAGCAATATTTTATTTTGTTACAAATTGTCATAGTGGCAGAGAAAATTCTTCGTACCACGTTGATGAAGTATGGCCATGTGGCAATTAAAATACTAGAATCCGATGATATAGATACTATGACGATTGCAGAGTTGCAAGAAACCTTGGAAAGCCAGATCAGTAGAATATTGGAGAAGTCAGAAAAATCAATCGAAGAAGTCTTGAAAAGTTGGGTGAATGTAAACAATGTTGCAGAATCAAGTGGTGCACAAGAAGGACGAGGTCGTGATTTCAACTTTCAAAGTAGAGATAGAGAAAGTTTCAGAGGTAGAGGTCGTGACAATTACTGAGATAAGTCTCAATGTAGTCCTTGAAGTTACACTCGAGTCTCAAAGTAATCCCTGAAGTTAATAATTTCTCAAATTCGTCCTTGAAATTGCACTCCGGGACTCATAATAGTCCTTGAAATAATTTCCGTCCATCCTTGTTACCGAAAAACTGAGCTGGACCGAAACGGCGTCATTTTGTATTTATTAAAAAAAACCTAATCCCCAATACGACGTCGTTTTATATTTATAAAAAAACTAATCCTTATCTTCACAAATTCTCTTTTTCACTGATGTTCTTCTTCTTCTTCAATTTCATCGAAGCAACAACAACAACATCTTCAAAACCAACAAAAATCACAGAATTGAAAAAACTAACAATTACAAAATATCACAAAAAAAACCAACAACAATTAGAAAATATCAATTAACCTAAATAACCAGCATCAATCAACCTAAATAGCAACAATCACAAAAAATAGCAACAATTATAGAATAAAAAACAACAAAAAATCAACCATGGCAACTACATTAAAACACAATCATCAGTAGCAATAATCATCCAAAATATTAAACAATAATGATTCAATAACTAAAAAAATTAAAAAAACTCACCTTTGCCACAGAGAAGAGAAGAAGGATGCAGAGAGAGACAGAGAGGAGAATAGAGAGCAGACGACGACAAATAGGGAGGGGCTGTCAGCCGGGACAATGGAGAACGCCTGGAGTTGGCCGTGAGAGACATTCTGTTTGTGGCTAGAGCGCCTGCCTCGTTGTGGAGCTGTTGGTGGGCTTTGGAGTCACCGGTGAGTGTGGCGGGCTCGAGAGCGAAGACAGCGGCGACGGAGGATTGGGGGCGGTTGACAGAGCGCTTGAAAATAGTATAAAAGTGTGAAATCTGGACGGCGAGGTCGGAGAGCACATCGATCTCGTGGTGGTGCGAAGAAGCAGATTGGGAACGTGAAAGACTAGGTTGGGGAGGGACAATCGGCGCGGCACCGAAATGGAGGCCGGCGACAAAGAGGGTTGAGGAAAGCTTGCTTGTGAGGGAGAGAAGGGGAAGGGAAATGGCAGATTGGGGAAGGGAAAGGGGAAGGGTTGGGGAAGGGAAAGGGAAGGCTCGAAGGGATGGGGTTTAGTGTGTTTTTTTTTTACTTTCTTTTTTTTAAATAAACACAAAACTACGTTGTTTCCAATGTTCTTTTTTTTTAACTTCTCAAAGCGACGTCGTTTTAAGATTTCGACGGATGGAAAATTTTTCAAGGACTACTATGAGTCTCGGAGTGCAATTTCAGGGACGAATTTGAGGAATTATTAACTTCAGGAATTACTTTGAGACTCGAGTACAACTTCAGAAACTACTTTGAGGCTTATCTCGACAATTACCACTAAGAAAGTTATAGTAATTTTACACAGTCTAATAAGGAAGATGTGGTAAAAATTTCAGACCTATCAACTCAGAAAGAGGTCGAGGCAATTTTTATTGTTAGAAATAAGAGACTAAACTGAAGAAAAGATTTGTGTATTATTGAGTGAGTTCAAGATGTCTAGAATGATACAATATAAAGGTATTTATAGGTATTAATAGAATCATAATAATAAAGGCGTAATATTCTATAACAAATATTTAGATATACTAAATAATTCTAATGAATGCTAATTTATCCTAATATATTCTGACATCTCCCTTCAAACTCAAGTGGCAACTTGAGTTTGAAACGTATTTAAAATAACGAAATAAAAAAATGTATAAACTGATAGAACGGGTGTATACGAAACTACTGAAAGGAAGTGTAGATGAAAATGTCAGAAGGAAACGCAGACAGAACTGCCGCTGTCTGAAGGAAGCGTAGACGGAACTACCACTGTCTGAAGGAAGCGCAGACGGAACTGCCGTTGTCTCAAAGAAGCGCAGACAAAACTATCGGAAGGAAGCACAGATGAAACTGTCGCTGTCTGAAGGAAGTGTAGACAGAACTGCCATGGAGAATGTAGACAAAACTACCAAGAGAGAGCGAAAACTTATGATTTCTCCATGAGAATAGGTAAGCAGCGGATGACAATGGTGTTTGATCATTCGACTCAGAAAGACACAAGATGGAGAGAATAGACTAGTTAGTAAGGTGAAAAAGTATAAAAAAAGAGATAAAAGACACAAGAAAAATGAAATAAAGGAAAAATGTGAAAAATACGGTGATTTTACTAAAAGAAAAATAACGCATCCTCTTCAAGGAGGAGGATACCATGACTTTGATACTGTGTTAGAAATAAGAGACTAAACTGGAGAAATGATCTGTGTATTATTGAGTGTGTTCAAGTTGTCTGGAATGATACAATATAAAAGGATATTTATAGGTACTAAGAGAATCATAATAATAAAGACGTAATATTCTATAATAAATATTTGGATATACTAAATATTTCTAATGAATGCTAATTGATCCTAATATATTCTGACATTTATCCAGAACAAACCAATTTTAACTAGTTTTATTGTGAAAAATATAGACACAAAACAGCAGATATGAAATTTTTGGAGAAGAAGATAAAGTTTATAGATTGAAGAAAGCTTTGTACGGGTTAAAACATGTACCAAGAGTGTGGTATAAGAAGATTGATTCTTATTTTATTAAAAATGGTTTCAGAAGATGTCCATTTGAGCATACTCCTTATATCAAGTTTGTTGAGCTTGAAGATATCTTGATCGTGTGTCTTTATGTTGATGATTTGATCTTTACCGGTAACAATTTGAAGATAATAGCAGAATTCAGGGAGATTATGATAAAACACTTTGAAATGACGGATATAGATTTGATATCTTATTTTTGCAGCATTGAAGTCATTCAGAAAGACGATAGAATTTTCATTTCACAAAAGAAATATGCAAATGACATTTTAAAGTAATTTCAGATGGAGTATTTAAAACCAATTCCTACTCCAATCGAAGAGAAGTTTAAGTTGTTGAGAGAAGATAAAGGAAGATTAATAAATCTCGCATATTACAAAAGCTTGATTAGAAGTCTGAGGTTCTTAACCGCAACTAAACTAGATATTATGTTTGGAGTTAGTTTGCTTAGCTAATTTATGGAGGAGCCTTATAGTAACCATTTGCAAGTTGTAAAATAGATTTTTCGATATATCAAAAGTATTTTAAATGATGTTATTTATTATGAAAATACTAATAAAGTCAATATCGTTAGCTACACTGACATTGATTGGATTGGAGAGGTATTAAAACAAAAAAAGTACTTCAGAATTTACATTTCATCTTGGTTTTGGTGCAATTTTATGGTCATTGAAAAAATAACAAGTAGTTGCTCTCTTTATAGCAGAAGTAGAATATATAGTAGCAACAAGTTGTGCAACACAAACAGTGTGGTTAAGAAGAATTCTTGATAAATTGAACGAAAAATAAAGTATTCCAACAACAATATTTTGTGATAACAAGTCAGTTACTACACTTTGCAAAAATCCAGTATTCCATGATAAATCAAAGCATATTGATATACGGTTTCATAAATTAGAGAATTGGTGAATAAGAAACAAGTTGTGATAAAATTCTATATCCAACTAAAGAACAAGTTATAGATATATTTACAAAGTCGTTGAAGATCGAATTATTTTACAAGTTAAAGAAGATGTTTGGAATGATAAATTCTACGAGCTTAATTTAAGGAAAGTAATGTTAGATAAAATAAATCAACTTGTATCCACGTCTATATTAGAATCATCATGAACGATTATGAAATAAGCAAGTTATTAAATTGGATAAAAGTACAAGAAACTAAAAGACTCCGCATATTATTAAGTTATCAGAAAATTTGAGAATTTATAATTCATGTAATGTTTTTTTATAAAATCATAGAAAATTTAAAAATACTACAAATTACTAACAATATGTTAAAAATATTTAAAATGTAAAGTTAAATATAAGTTATAAAGTATAACCACAAATCGATTTATAATTCTTATGGGATATAGAACCAATAATAATAAGGTGAATGCTATGGTACCTAAAAGATATTGTCTATTTACTAAAAAAAGTTAAAAAATAATATTTAATTTAAAAGATATAACAATAAATAATTTTTAAAAAATCAAAACATACTACAAAAAATAAGTTAGGCAAAATTTAGACACCAATTTATAGACACCATAGAATTGGCCTAATAATAATTCTTATTTTTCTTAGCAGTATAGCAAACTTTTTTTTCTTTTAAACAGAACTTGTACATTGGATATTTGGATTTCATATCTTGTCTCCGTGATTGCTTGACATCACCGAAGAATTTTTGGCTCATGTATTTTTTTCAATTTTGTCTCAGTGCTACGTGGCATCATGTTAATGGAAGGGAGAATTCTATGTTTGTTGGACGGCCAGCTCTGATGCAAATTAACGATTGGAAAGAAGACACGTAATGTTGGGCCTCCAACAAAGTGTATTATTACATCACCAGCAAGTTACAAATCTCGTGGGGCTTCATTTTGTCTCTTGACCCTTCAAATTTGGGCCTCATGGCTCCAAATAATCCATTTGACTTACGTAATTCAATATATTTATTCTTCACTAAAATTATTTTTTTCTTTATACTTTTAATAATCCATATAATTTTTTGTATGTAGTTTAAATATTTAAAAGAAATTATTTCTAAATCCCTATTGTAAATATAAATATTTAAAAAATTATTTGGTTTCAAATTTCAGTCCTTTAAAAATGATGATAAATTGACTTCATGTCTTAATTATTGAAAATCAATTACTGTGCATTTCATGTGGCATGCTCCATTTCGTCCATCCATTTTTTTAATTGAAAAAATTCGGAAAAGTGTATTAAGATAGAAAATATAGACACAAGATACAAATGAAAAGTTGAAAACAAAGAATTGATGAAGCCTATAAGTAAATTTAACTTAAATAAAACTAGAATAAGTATAGCAAATAAAATTTTAGTCAGTCAATATTTTATTATAAAATTAATTTTTATTTTTTTAAAAATTTTAAAATTTATGATCTAAAATAAAAAAATAATTTCAAAAATATAATTAATATTAATTAAAAAATTAACTCCCTAAAAAAACTCATAAAAGTATAAAATTACGGACTTTTTTAAGTAGACAATAATTTTTATGAATAATAAACTCTAAAATTAGCTTACCCACCTAAATCTTAATATTTGGATTACTATTCGCACACCTAATAAATTAAATATTTAATATATTTATTATTCACATTGTTTAATATTTTCATTATCTATGTATACTTTTTTTAAAACTAATAAAACCTATTTATTGTGATGCAGTTGAATATTCGTCAGAACTCAGGATAACAAAGCAACTTCCCCCAAGCCCCACCAAAATTATCCATTAAATTGTTTCGTAGAAATGTGGCCAGTCATATTTAAAAGGGGGTATTGTGGACCCCTCATGATGCGACCAAATTAAAATGGGCCAACTGCTCTGAACTCAAACCCACAATTATGTTAGCGGATTCATCTCTAAGCCACATGAGTCAATTCTACATAACACTGTTTGTGCAAGCGTGCCTGCATGATATAGTTACGTATGTGCATCGTATATATATGTACCTCTCAAATATGCACCAAATTGACATCTCGGTAATAATTTCATATATCAATTGACATCTTATGGTCCATGATTTCATGGGGCCAAAGCAGACTACAAAGCTCTTGGGTGTTTGTGCTTTTTATTTGCATATATACATAGAATTCCATATATTTGCATTAGAGAATAGTGGTTGCTTTGTTACATTCATTCATTCACATAAATGATGATGCAACTTTAAATTAGCTTTTCAAAAGTATAAATAATTTCAGATAAAAACATATATACTCTCCCATATAAATTTTATCAACAATGCTAGGAACCAACTCTATATAAGTCAAGAATCAGCCAATTGCAGTTGGGCTTAAATCCGAAAGCCCAATTGACTTCAGCATCCAAAAATTTAATCCACGGTAAATCAAAGACACCAATGACTTTAACCAGAATTTTAATTGGATGTTGTTACTGATAGGCACACAGATATTTTTTTTCTTGTAAATTGGATGGTTTTGGATATGATTTCTATGTTTCATGTGTTACGTATTAACGACAAGCGTGCATTTCATTTAGATATGATGCTGCACCAACCGCGACTTCTTAGTGAATGAAAAGCGGCCCGCACGGTTGAGGAGTGATGACGGCGACACAACTTGGGTGATTGTGTGAAGCGGTGGATCGGAGGAGCCAAGCGGCTATGCTTGTTGGGGGAGAGAAAAAGAATGACGGCGCTAGTTGGAAAGGGTAACCCACGGTAGCGAGACTGAATTATCAAAGCATCTGTTTCATGATTCTCTCCTATCACTAGCATATCTTCCCTCATGTTTTGAATGTGGTCAACAATAATTTAAAAAATAAATTAAATTATAAATTAATAAAATTAATTATAATTAATTATGTTGTTTTATTCTTGGCTGATTATTAGTTGATTTCATATATTTTTCCAAATTTTATTTTGTCCGAACTGAAATTTTGAAAATTGGATCAATCATAATAAGTACTATTGTTTTCATGAAATAAAAGAGCAACACATCATCATCAGTGCATATAGCGTGTGATCCAAAAATATGTTGCCAAGAATGAAGTGATGTTCTCCACTCACTCACTAGCTCTAAGTGGTCAAGTCTTTCTTAATTGTAAAAGAACTTTACACAGCACCATTATTATCGACAATAAAAAGTGAGTTGCATCAGCTCATTAATTCATTCGTAATATAAGTTTCATCTTTTCTATGGTAAAAACCACAATGATTAATTCCTCAATATCTTTGAAAAACTTTTCACCATATCTTGTAGCCTCTATAATGAGCACTAAGGCTGAGGATTTTTTTGACCTCATATCTATGGCTATGATTTAACGAATATATATATGAGCTAAGCTAGAAGCAAGTTTTTGAAGCTTATATCACATATCACTTTGTATGCTGCTGTATATTAATTAATTATAGATATATTTGATGAAAGTTTTGAAACCTAGCTATTCTTTTCATTTTTTCTCTCAATTATTTTGTTAAGAGTGATTTTTATATAAGATTAAAAAAATATGTGAAAAAAGATCTTAAAAAAATAACATATTATTACACTTGATAAAATATTTAAAAAAATATAAGAGTCACAAAACTTGACAATTTATTTACAAATATAATTAATATTGTATATTTTAAATTAAATTTACTAAATTAAAGTGAACTATTTATGTATTTTTCATTATTTTGTGTAATTTAACTTATTTAAGAAAGAATTTAATTTTTATTGTGTACTGTCATCAAATATGATATCTTTACTTTTTGTCATTTTTCAGATGATTGTTTTGCAGCTTATAACAGATCACGTACGTGGGCAGGGTAGCCATCATACACATATATGATAAAAAATACAAGACCAAATTTGTATAATCATCTATCTCATCAATGATTAGAGAGAAAACATATCGCCATAATACCAAAAAATTAAATGAGATAACACAGCCACACGCACGTGGCTCTTCTTTCTCACAATTGCTTCATCTTCTGCCATACTTCAATCCTAGTCACCACCGGCCAAGTCTAACTAAATGAGATGCACATGAATATCAATTTTAAATTATTCGTATATATATACTTCACTATATTCATGAATCATAACAATCACCAATTTGGTCTATATAATTGTGACACAAGGAAACTTAATACCAGAAACCAGATATTGATTAATGAATAGACAATACAGTATATATTAAGGAAAAAAATAATTTAAACTTAGTTTTATTATATTTATTAATTTTAGTAATAATTAATAAAGATCAAAAAAATCATTTTAATTATTTTTGGTTAATTATTTTTTATTATTAAATATTTTCGTATAAATTATATATCACCACAAAAAACAGGTCTATGTATTTGGTAATATTTGTATTTTTCACCCGATTTCTGTCGTTCTAAATAAGGAAGTTATTTTGATAAAGATGTCTAAAACATTTTTTAATAATTAAAATTTAACACATATGATCAATTAAATCGTGTTATTTTTATAAAAATTAGACTAGATAAATTATTTTGACCAAAAAATGGTTAATCAAATTTTGAATCGGTCTAAATTAATATTATTTTTTATAAAAAATAACTACAATACCCATATTATAAAAAATGACTAAAATACTCTTATTATATATATTAATTTTAAAAATTCTAAATTTTAGCCCCTTTTTTTTCTCTGTCATGTAGAGTTAGGATTTAGAGTTTTTAAAATTAATATATATATAATAGGAGTATTTTAGTTATTTTTTATAAAAAATATTAATTTATACCAATTTAAAATTTAATTTATTAATTTTTTGACTAAACTGAGTTGTCAAGTCTAATTTTAATAAAAATAACATATTTTAATTAATTATATGTGTTAAATTTTAATTTTAAAAATATCTTTAATAAAAAGATATTTTTGACATCTTTATCTAAGTGTTCCTCTAAATATCTAAATAAAGGAAATTATTATACTACAAGTTTACCATTCTGATATTGATTAGATAACAAATATATTAATTTGGAAAGGCCATAATACATATACACCATCAAGAGTTATGTTTTTTTACATTTTATATAAGTCATTTTAGACAAAAATAAGCTCATTTTACAAGTAAATAACGGTACTTTTTATCTTTAGATTAGATCGAATTTAAGATAATACAAGTCATTTTCTCTTTTGGAGGCAGAGGAGAATTGAATACGGACCTAGAGATCCTTAATTATGAACACCAGTGACTTTTCTAGAAGAACTTTGTGTTATCTTTCTGTGTGTCAATCATGTGCGGTTACTGTGTTACATGATTAACTAGAAGTTGTTTTCTTGACTTGAATTCTAATATCTATCCCCATTTGTTAACTAAACTTTGAAAAGATATTTGTTTAGTTCATTATTCAAGAAACAAACGCAATTATTATTATATGGACGGTTTAGGTGTTATTTGGTGATTAGATTATTATCAGCATATATATTACGATTTGATACCAAGATACGAAACTAGAAAAGGAAGGAAAACGACAGCTTCCACTGGATAATTGTACGGGTCGGGTGTCTTCATTCTAATGTGCAAAATATAAACTATTTTCAATCTATATCATTTTAGTTTGAAGGGGGATTAACGTGGATATTTTAGTTTCTATTTATAGAATATTTAGACTTTATAGTTCAATAATTGAAGCACTGGGTCAATAAACTATAGAGACAATACCTAATTAAGGAAAGTACAGTACAGGGGCATAAAACTCACGATGATTTAATAAACAAACTACTTATTATTA
Organism: Arachis hypogaea; assembly: GCF_003086295.3. NCBI lineage: Eukaryota > Viridiplantae > Streptophyta > Magnoliopsida > Fabales > Fabaceae > Arachis > Arachis hypogaea. The sequence goes on from NC_092038.1 coordinate 130,352,309, forward strand.
ATGCATTAGTTTATGGAAAAGTATAAATAAATAATAAGAATATTAAATAATGTGAACAATGAATATGTTAGATGTTTAATTTAATAGGTATGCAAATGATTATGTTCATTATTTTTAATTAGATGATTATTTCTTTTGATTTAGTTTACTCATGCATAATTAACAATGGGTGGATGTTCAATTCATTAAGTGTGCGAATGGTTATCCTAGTGTTAGAGTTTACGGAATAATTTGAGAATGAAATATTTTTTATTTTATTAGGCTAATTCTAAAATCCATTGTTTATAAAAATCATTGTTTATCTAACAAAATTCTTAGTTTATACATGTAACTGTTTGAAGACATTTCATATTCTCTTAATTTTTCAATTAAAAATATTATTTATATACTAAAATTAATTATTAAAATTAATTATTAATATATTTATATATAAATATATATAATTTAATTTATTTTTAATATATATTATATATTTTATATTAATAATGAATTTTAATTTAATAATAATTAATTTCAATATACACATAGTATATTCGTTTTCCTATATATGCTTTATAAATTATATAACAAAGTCTTGCATGGACTTATTCGACGCAAGCATGTTCATGCTAAATAAGAATAGAAAATGTGAAGCATATATATATTGACACGACACGTGTCCTTTCATACGTAATTAACAGGCTAAACTAGCTAGGTTAGATGGTCAAAGCAAATTTATTACATAATAAAAAGAAAACTCTCCTTTTCAAATCTTTTTTGGATTTAATTTGTTGGATCAATTGGCTTTGTAAAAGACTCTAGCTATACTCTAGCCCATCATTGCTTAAATGATTATACAAATGAAATAATATAGTTATTTAGATAAAAATGTAAAAACTAAATCTATATTATTATAGTTGGTCAAAATTAAATCTATACCAAACGTTTTTGTAATAAATTAATAAATTTAAAATTGGATATAATCAATATAATCAAATATTTTCTTTTATAAATTGAATAATATATATATATATATATATATATTGTGGTAAATACTTACTTGTAATTATTTTTGTATAAAATTTATAATTAAAAATTATTAAATAATTTAATTAAATTTATTAAATTATCTAATAATTTTTAGATACCTGTATGTGAGTTTTCAAGTTTGTTTGTTAATAAAGAATTTATTGGGGATGTATAATGAGCGGTTTGTGTGGGATTGGGCATGTGAGTAGCCCTACCCATCATGTGATGAAGTGTGAACCATATTAACCGCTACACGTGCTAATTAATTGTCTCCACTCATAATTTCCTAAAATAGAATGAGAAATAATGGTTAACAAATAATGAGAGATCTTAAATTGTATAACGATTCCCCTTAATGATTCCATTGTGACAAAGTAGAGAAGAAGACAACAGCTGTACGGAGCATCTCATCATATATACTATGTACAATGCATGCATGCTCATCATCAACTTAGAATACTTCTACGTGCATTGCATTGTTTTGCACTGAAAACAAATTTATGTGGAAACACATTCACATGCATATGTCACTGGAAATTAAAGTGCATGCAATATATCTGAGCCCAATTTGACATCACAGTAGGGAACCAATTTTCTTTATGTCAATAATTTGTCAAGATTTTATTAATATTTTTTTTTGTTTTTAAGACTAAAATAATAAATAAATTTCTAAAAATTTATATTTTAAACAGATTAATTTTTAAAGAAAAAAAATATCAATAAAATTTTTTAAAATAACAAATCTGAACAAGTTAGTTCAAATTCTAAGACCTTCTACTTTAATTATAAAAATTAATTTAAAAATAATGTGTCTATATTTATTATCATAAAAGACTTTATTGATATTTTTTATGAATTAATCTATCTAAAGTGTAAATTTAGGAATTTATTTGTCTCTTTACTCTTTTCTTTATTTTATAATAACAAATATAATCCAAATCATATATATTTAATTTCTTTGTCCATTCTTTATTTGTCGGCTATATATATTGTGTGATGAAAAAAGTTGGTTACTAATAGTTTTCAAATTAGCAAATTAATTAAACATGTAACTAGCTAGAAGATATATAAGGTGTCGTTGTCTCAAAGTATTGAACATGATCTTGGTTTTTGTTTATTAAATCTCGAGCTGATGATGATCTTCCATATATCGGCAACAAAACTTTCCTTTGATTTCCAAGTGTTAACATATATAGTTACATTTGCATATCCAGAATTTGAATTCAAAATGTTTTGTTAAATTAGCACAGCCTCCATGCTAGAACGTGAGACAAGAATTAGAGTTGCTGTTATATATGCTTTAATAGTAGTATTTCTAGGAACACAAAATGTTCCCTCCTTTTAGCTCTAATGTTTGTTTAGCTTTCAAATGGTTCTAATTAACCTCTAATGTAAACTCAAATATATTTGGTTAATAAAAATGAACTGTGAATTAAACCAAAGTCCGATCGACGATAATTGTGTATTGTACGTTGTACTAGTGTAGCAAGACAGACATAACGCACAATTGTTCTCCTTTTTTATATATGAAAGTACGAATAAAGTCATTAACTTTTCATGTATTAATTAATTTATCTAAGCATAACTCGTTATTGATTAGTATAACAAATAATATTTGTTATTGCAACTAGGTTTTTTTTAGTTATATATATTAATTCTATCTGTCAATTTTACTTTAATTGAAAGCTAAATGCAAATAACGTTATTTTATTATTGTCTAACGTGATAAAATAGTGTCAATTTATTATTCAATTTATTGAATTACTGTTGAAAATTGATTAAGAGACCAATATACTTAATTTCAAAGACAAAAAAATACAACTAAAACTTCAAAGACAAAATTAATGTCTTACACCCTACTACCATTGCTACTACATTTTGTAACAGCTCATGCAGATATGGTCAACGGAGAGAAAAGTCAAAGAACAGTGTACAATTTTATATCTTTCACTTTCACTAATAATTGCCAGCAAATAGCAAGCAGGATTATTATTTTGACATTTGAGACAAAATGCATATAATATATTATTAAATAATGTTACACATCCAAATATTTTTATTAATTAAGTTTAATTAAATTAGTCTAATATTAACCAATATTAATTATTGCGTCAATTAATAAATACTAAATAAAGTAACTTTTGACTGTTTTTTTTTGTCTTTCTAACATTATTAAAATTTTATTATTTAACTTAATTAGATTTAGTTCATAAAAAACTTAAATGTATAGTATTACTTTATATTATTAGCATCTTGATCTCTTCTTTTCCATTTAATTTCGTGGTAATTATAACATTTACAACATAATAAAAGGTAATTTAATTTACTACATATATATAACGGAAAATGGAGAAGGTAGGAATACTTATATTCTTTAGATCTAATAATATCAGAACATACTTTGATCATTCATCACCGCTAATTAATTAATAGAGATAATTATAAAAGTACAAGGTTGTCATACAGATAATATATGATGTTGGGCATGTTAAGTTATTAGCAGCCCCATGCCAGTAGCATACACTGCTTAAAAAAAAGCGCAATAAATATAATGTTCAACTTGGAAGCTAATTAAATATTAAAGATTGATTTATAAGTTAATTAACATATTCTTAATGGTCACGATGATGCATTCTGAATTTCTAAAATGCCCTTCAGAACGACCAACTCTCATCAGAGCAAGGCTTCTCTTGCTCTTCTGCTAAAGTTGTTCTTCAATTATTTAATTATGACACTATAGTATTCATAGAATATCCATGATGATGATCATCATCATCATCTACTTTGAGGTTGCTGAACTTGTTTCTCTGATCTTTGGGATGAAAGAATTGCATCAATGGCTTCTTTTACTTGAGAGATATCAGGAGCTTTTCCACCTTGAACAGGCCAAAATTCATCAGCTGCCAACACCTTCACCATCAACAATAATAACACAGAAAATTAAACATGTCAATTCCTATTTCAGTTCATATATAGCACTTAAGAATTCATGTATTAAGAAACTATAAGTCTCACCTTCACTTGAAGCTGAAGAAACTTCACATAGCTAATTGCTTTCTCCAGCATTGTAACCAAATCAACCTGATTAATTCACTTCTAGAGTTAGAATAATGAATAATATGTAAAGTTACTGCTAAATAAGAAGAAGAAAATCCCTACTTTGGAGCCATTGGGAACTAGTTCTTGTAGTATCTTGAGCCGCTCACTTATCCTCTCTCTTCTATTCTGTGAGACAAACATTCTAATAATCAACATTGAATCTCATCATATTTTAATCCTTGCTTAATTTGCAATCAAAATTGTATCTAACTAAAATAAATTGACTTAAGATTGAAGCAAACCTTAGCAGCAACACTTTGAGGATCCTTGGATGCTCCTAACTTGTTGGATTTTGGCATTTTACTCTCATCTGTGCATTGCTTCTTGGCAGCTTTCATTTTCTCAGCCTGCTGCAAATTAAACACAAAAACTGATCTCAATCTCCATTCAAATTTCACAAAGTTTCTGTAAAAACTAGTTCTGAAAATGAAAAACAGAAACTAACTAAGAGGCCTTAAAAAAGCAACAATTAATACCATTGAAATGCGCTTTTTGGATATTGGTTCTTGAACTGCAGGGTCCTGGATGCTATGAGCAGGTATAGTTTGTTGAGAATAGAACCAACCATATGATGAACTCTCACCATGTAATTGCTTCTCTTTTGCACTGTTGACTATGGTGCTGTAGCTACTACTAGAAGACTGGAAGCAACTTGAATCCTGCACCGGTCGCAGCTCTGAAGTGCTTCTTGGACTAATCTGACTCCATTGATGATGCAGATTGTTGTCCCAAACATTAGTGTCATCTTTCATGTAGCTGTTGCCAGGGACCATTCTGTTCTGCTCAAAGTTAAGCAAAGATTCACTAGCTACTTGTGTTAAAGTGTTGTAGCAACTACCTTTGAAATCAATCAGAGATTGTTGTTCCTCCTCAAGTTGATAGTTTGTGGCCTTATAAGCATAGGCATTGCCACATAGAGGAGGAGAATGGGTTATAGCTGAATCATTGCTGAACCCATTGGTGCTTTGTGAGCCATCTTCCTCTTCTAGCACTGATTTGTGGTACTCATTATTTTCATTGAAAACACAACTTTGAACCTTGCTTCCCATGCTTGAATCATGAGGAATTTGGTCTCTGGCCAGTGCCATTAGAGAGTCTAACGATAATAAATTGCAAAAGCAACTAACTAAGGCTGTTTTAGTAATGAGGGTGACAACAAGAAAGGGAAGGCCTATTTGTAATGTCAAATATTCAAACCCACCTTCTAATAATTACTTACTTATTTTGCATGAAAAGTTTGTCAAGGGCATACATCCACAAATTTACAGTTGACTTTATGTGATTTTAAAGTCATAGGGTTTAAGTAGTGAAAATTAGTTATTAATATAATAGAAATTTTTAACGACCTAACAAAAAATAAAATTTAATTGAGGCCCTCAATTCCTTGGTGTTAGTTTAATCCATGTTTGTATTGGGATTGTTAGCTGGCAGTAGTTAATGCATTGCAAGTAGAAAATAGATTAAAAAAATGCATGGGAAATAATCAGCATAAGGATCGCCGGATCCTATGCATAACCCACACGTCTCTATGTGATGAAGAAGCTGGAGAGCTACTTCATGTAGCTTCTTCTATGCTTCCTTTCACTCACTTAATCATATTTTATTGCTATTTGTTGATTAACATTCTGTTTCTGTGTGTAACTGTATCCACTAGTTCTTGTTGAAAAGGCTAACAAGTAACAACATTGATTATCATGACGGTTTTATGTTACTTTCTGAATTATATTGTATGTGTTGTAAAATTAGATAGTATTAAAGCGAGTTAAATATTTATTAGTTTTAAATATTAAATCATGAATATAAATTTATTTTGAACTAAGATAGAAAGAGGAGAAAATTGAAGTTCTTAGTAAAAAAAAATTAAAACTCTCTATATTTATTTATATTTCAAACAAATGTAAGTGAAATTCGTAAACATTTAACAGCTTCAAACAAAAATCTCTTTCAAGATATGTTAGATTCAGTGGACAAAATTCTGAAAATACGATTCCTAAACACAATTTACTCACAGAATGATAGCTAATATCTTAATACGCGTCACACAGATTCTAATTTATAAAAATTCAGCAACCCCATATACAAGGTAAAAAGTTTTGAGGAGGCAAAAAACCAAAAATTAACATAGAGAACTCAGCATATATTCATAGCGTCTTTAGATTTTGTTACCATCCTTCAAACTATGATTTGAAGATGCAAATTGAATTTTAACCCACGTTAACATGTTAAGTAAGTCATAGTTTTTATTGTATTCAAAAATATTATTTGTACACTAAAATTAATTACTGAAATCAACCACGGTGTATATATATATTTAACTCATTTTTAATATATATTTTGTATTCTAACATATTTTATATTGGCTGATTTTAGTGTATACCTAACATGATTGGATTGGATTTTAAAATATCTGTTGATCTTCACTCAAATAATTATTTTTAATTGCACACACAAGATAAAATTCAAACTTCAAAAATTTACTTAAGACAAGTGAGCTAAAACAAAATTATTATTCTATCATTAGCGCTAAGTTCAGAGCAACAAACCATAATTTGCATATAACAAAGCAAGCGAGTTAACTGAAGTAAACTCAACCAATTTGGGTTGATCTAGTAGTTAGTTTATTAGTTTGTTTAAACAAGTATCGATGGTTTGAATCTTGCCTTGTGCATACAGTAACTCATTGGCCAGCAATAAACTCTTGAATGGAGCTCAAATCCGTAATGAATTAATTCTTAATTTGCCGGACTAAGGATACCGTGAGAAAAGAAAACTGAAGTAAACTCAACCAGGGGATGTTAACCATGTGAACCATAGTTTAAAACGAAGTTAAGACCAAAAAAAAAACGAAGTTTAAGCTTCAATTACTTAGTCACCATTTACCGCTGGTCAAGAACAAAAGAAAAGAGACGGAAGTAATCGCCGTTCACTTGGACAGATTCCATCAAATTGGATTTTAAAACCCAAAAAAAAAAAAAATTTGAAACGGTCAACCCGTAAATTTCATTCCTTCATCATTGTTTTTGGATTTTTTTTAAACTTCATCCCCTTTTTTTTTCTTCCCTTGGGGGCAGGAGTTCTGAATGTTGATGAAAGACAGTTAAGTATAATCTTTTTGTAGACCCAATGAAGATCGTAATCCACATGTTTTGCTCCAAGGGGGAAAATTCAAGAGCTGGCATTGGAAAAAGGAGAAATTCCTTCTCCTTGTCTCAAGGAAACTGTCTAACCAAGTTCTTCTCACAATGTTCTAAGATCCATTACATGACCCTTCACATTCTTATCTTCCAAATCCATGATAACATTATGTATGCATTTGCCAACTGGTTTGTTCTCTTAATAGACTTCCAATGTTGTTTGAATACAGATGGCTAATTTATTTATAAGTTATATTTGTACTTAATTTCAAAGCAGCAATAGATGATGAAATCTTTCTAAATCATCCTTCCATATATTGATGTGATCATGAATGCTTACTAATTTATTTTAACTTCAAATGTACTTATAATTAAAGTGTATTCCTTAAGAAAGATAAGCAATCATCTTTTCCAAAATGAACATAATCAGCGATTTAACTATAACATTATCAATTGCTACTCAGCTTGACGCCAATAAATACAAACTAAACAAAAACTAAATACTTTTTTTCATAGTACAAAGGTTTTGTACAGAGAGGACTAGATCTTCAATCCAACATAATAGTTTGATTGCCTCGTTCAAATCATCGTCGTGCTGCAGAACAATGAACAGCTGCATCGGTAGCCTGCAAATACTCGCAACAGAACATCCAAAGAAATGTAAGACACACCTCCAGAACAATAAGCTTTGAAACAGAATGCAATGCAACCAGTAACAAGTATCAACCATTGAAACAAGTAATTCTTCCCTCCTTGAAACAAAGTATATAGTTTCAGATGGCTCGTTTAAAGCATGGATGAACAAGTTTGATACTTATATGTATATCGGGGGTGGGGAGGACAAAATTTGCATGAAACTGACAAAGCATTAAGATCTATCTAGACAATCTTGCTACGCAATGTGGATGTGTGTAAATTATGACACTGGAATCATGTCTGGAATAAAAGTTATTGTTTATAGCTAAAGCTACATGGACACGGAAAACTATGAAGCACAGCTGAAGAAAAATATGGTAAATGAAGCCAAAAACAAAAATGATATGAAGAAACTTACGGAGATTCCAGCAGTCTTTTGCCTCTTTTCTGAATTGGAACCATTACCAGTATCTTGCCAAGTCCGTCATTTTGGACATCCTGGTTGAAGAAAGAGCTTCAGAAGCTTGATGGCCTCGAGAGATGGTTCACCTTCAGGTTTCTGAAATGAGGAAAACATTTTGGAAGAAGCAGGTTTAATTCTCTTTTTATTGTTATCCTTACTTTTATGGTCCCGTGGATTAAATGCATGTCCTGAAGTAGAAACTTCCTTATCTTTTATGGTTCTGATCAGAAGCAAGTCCTGTAGTTGCAACTATATCTTTATTGTCCTGCGGAACAAAAGCGTGTGTAATAGTTCCAACTTATTTTTATGATTCTGTGGATCAGAAGTGTGTACTTAAGTTGTAACTTCCTTAGCTTTATGATTTTGCGGATCAGAAGCATGTCTTGTAGTTGCAACTACCTTATTTTTATTGGCCAGCCGAACAGAAGCACGTCTTTTAGTTCCAGCTTTCTTATCTTTATGATCCTGTAGATCAGAAGTGTGTACTGTAGTTGCAACTATATTATCCTTATGATCCTGCATATTAGAAGCATGTCCTATAGTTGCTGTGGATGATACAGAGCAAGTGTCAACACATTGGATGTTGTTTCCTTCACGTACTGCATAAATTCTAGATAGGGTTTTTATCATCCCATAAAGTGTTGCTGCATTAGCACCACTTGTTGCAAAGAACTGTTTACTTTAATTAACCACTGCGCATCCAAATAAGAACTTCTAAAAATTTGTATAAGGCACAAACAAAAACATACCTAGAATTGAAAGAAGAACGGCACGTGCTGCTAACTGCTAAGCCTCGCTTTTGTCTTTAGCAGTATCCCCCGTGTATTGTGTGCCATCAAAGATCACAGAACATTCAAAACAAGGAGGTGGCCCTTCTAGCTTAACAGTGTTATAAGTAGGTCTTGTATTCAGTTTTGCAGCATATTCATCCAAAGCAGACTTGGCAAATGCAGTATTCTGGAAGAAACACAAGCAGCACTAATATAAGGGTTCTAGAAAGAAATATAATATACCTAATGATAATTCATGACCAAGCTAAGAAGATACTGAAGCACTAACAATGATGATATTTCTCCCTCATCTTGTTTTTCTATTAGTGATGACTTATAATGATATCAAATAGTAAACAGTCAATACTAGTATAATGTTAGTTTTTGGACAGGCCCAACAAAATGATAAATATTTGACTCACTAAAAGTGCATAACATAACTGTACCAAATCTAAAAGTGGTAGTAAATAAACCCTAAAAGGTAAAATAGAATAAGATCTCCGAAGTTGTAAAACTAACAAATATTCAAAAGAAAACATTGTAATAGAACATAGAAAGTCAGCTAACATGATTGATATATTTGGTCTGTATATCAATTCAAAAAATTGATATTTAAAAGTATATTACATCAAACCTCACAAACAAGAGCACATCCACGATCTTTAACTTTCTTAGATAGGTTCTCAAAAGCAACTCTGGTAATATCTTGTTCAGCAGCCTTTCGAGTGGATAAAGTGAATAAGTGATCTCAGACGTAAAACTTATTCCATCCACCAGCACAGCTGACCTATACATTGCAACTTCTGAAGATCTATCACGAGTTGTTTCATACTCTGGAAGAACTATGTTTAATAACTGCACTGGGAAACATGAGAAAATCAATTGACAAATTAGATACCTGTCTACATGCTAAATCTCAAATTAGTGCTTGTGATCATAGTGAATATAAAGTAGACCACAGGAGACTACTGAACAGATAATATTTTCTAATTAGAGGATGTCGTTTAAATTTAAGTTATTTGGGAGTCTGCAAAATTTTTTAATAACCAATAAGATAACTTTTGAAGACACTCTAGAAAAGTTAAATACCAACCTAAGCCCTCTTGAAAAGGATCAATCACAAGTCATTACATCTATATTGTTGGTTGAATGACACACAAATATGAAGCCTTAACAATGTTTTCATCTGGAACCAATCATAATAAATCTCATGGACTTTAGTTGGTTGAATTGGACCACATTCACTAACCTAGATTTTTCCAGGAAAGATTCATGATCTGACACTCTGATCTAATTCAGTTACGTTGAACCAAATGGCTTAAAGAATATGGCACCATCCGCAAATTTCACAACCATAGTTTGTTAGTTTTTAAAAGTCAACAAATGCCTTATCTACCAATATCTAACAGACTTAGCTTACTACATTCAAAATGTACTGTCCAATACTCAAATAGCTATAGGAACACTAAAGAATAGAAATTTATAATCAGTTAACATAAATACTATTTTCATGAAATGATCAATGCTGTAAACTTTAAGATGGGCATTTTCATGAACCTCAACGACACGGTAATTCTAAATGAAAATTGATATTCTATAAACTGCAAAGTTGGGTAAGTAAGTTGGGAATTCATCATTCATCGATCAATATCATATAAATTTCCACCCAATACCAAAACACGCATGAGAGGGTCGTACTAGCTGATGTCACAGCACTTGCTAGAAATACCTTGTCCAAAGCTGGTATATTTAAATAGGGAAAATATGAGGAACCAATGGAATATTTGTACAATGTGGACAATGGAGGTTTATGAAGTATTAGAGATATAACTATTAGTGTTACTTTTTCTTATTAGCTGAAGCTTTTAGGATGAGTGGTATCATGACATGGTATTAGAGCGCTAGATCCGAAAGGTCAAGAGTTTGATCTTTGGTGAACTCCAAAATTAGTTTAATCTTTTGGGAAGATGTTTATTATCCCTAGTACTCGGATGGTTATTCTAGATAGTATAGAGAATGTTCATTTTGTAACTTAATAGCTCATTTCACACATTGTACAAATAGTTTATTGTCTCCCTAAAATAACGGAATGCCATTCAATTTTCATTGGAAGATACCAATTCTATTTAACAACCGAATCATATATCCCTCAAAAGCCCACAAACTGAGACACTAGAGGGAGGGGGAAAAAGATTTTTAGATTTTTGAAAAATAAAATATCCGAACTTTCCTTCTCGTGGTTCTGAGCAAACAACCAATAGCAGAGAAATTGGGTGTGGAGAGAAGACTTACAATGAGGAGGAGGAAGAGGCAGATGAAGGTTGTGGCGGCCGCAACGGTTGAGACGATGATGCAGAAGGCACCGCCACGTTGGAGCCAGCAGCTTTGATTTCGGTCGGGGGCGCCATCAAACGAGTCAGTGACTCAGTGAGTGAAGCTCGAATCTCAGGGGCAGAGGGAAGGTGGCAGCTGGAAGCGCAATTTTAGAGTTTTCTTTTTCTTCTGTAATTTATTGTGTGTAATTTAATTTTTTAAAAATATTATTTATATACTAAAATTAATTATTAATATATTTATGTATTATTTAATTTAATTTTAATGTATATTTATATTCTAGTATATATTTTATCAATAATTTAAGATAAAGGCTTTTGCCTGTACCAACAAATTTCAATTATTAGATCAGTTTCAAATTATTATTTCGTGATTCGTCTATATTAGTAGAATAGTAGATGAATGAGAATTAACAAAACAAAATGAGATTGTTAATAGCTTTATAAAATGACCATGAAGACTAATTTATCAAAATCTTTAGTATAATATAAAGTGGGACTTATTTGAATAAAAATTAATTTAGTGCAATTATTAAATGCTCAAAACTCATGAGTAGGGGTGTTTGTGGTGCAGTTTGGATCGGTTTTGAGTAAAAAAATTTATTCGATCCGAACACTAATTTACTTGCGATGTGGTTTGGATTGGATGATATTTTAAAAAAAATCCGATCCGATCTGATCCGATCCAATTTCAAGCGGTTTGGATTTGATTGGATTTGCGGTTTTGTAAATTAAAAAAAAAGACATATAACAAGTCTCAACATCAAATTTTAAATAATTAACAAGAACGTAACAAATCTCAATAATATCTTAAAAATTCAACAATAACAGAACAATAGAAATAAAATTATAGGTTAGTTAAAATAAACAAATAAATAATATTTTGAACATAAAATATTTATTAAATAATAATAATACATGGATAATATAAAAATATATAACAAATTGAACATGTTATAAGCATAATTGTAAATATAATAATAAAATAATAATATTATAGTACATTGTGCGGTTTGAATTTGATTGGATCGGTTGTGAAAAGTAAATTCGAAATCCGATCTAATCCAACGATTTGCAAAAAATAGAATCCAATTAAATCTGAATTATTGCGGTTTTAATCGATTTCGGTTTAGATTGGATTAGAATTTGGATCGGTTTGAATTTGAACACCCCTACTCATGAGTATTGTGTTCTTTATAATATAGGCAAATTTTAGTCATATATTTGCTAAGTTATATATAAAAAAGTTAGATTTATTTGGATAATTTATATTTTGATGGACCAATTTCTTATAATTTAATATTTATGATAATAAAAGGTTAAATAATATCATGCATTGAAATTTTAAATAATTAATTTAGTATATAAATATACTCTTTAGCACCATATAATCTCCTTTAAACCTAAAGTAGCTTTATAGAATATCTCTAGTTTATAAAAAAAAATATTTTATTTTTGGAGGTGAGAAAAAGTTCTTATTAATATAAAGTATAAATTCAATTTTTCCAAAATAAAAATCTATTATAGCATTTTAAACTCCACAAACTTAAAATTCAATTTAAAAATGTATTAAAAATACACAAATGAATTCAATTTTTTAAAAAATATAGTTTTTTAAAATCCCTACACTTGAGTAGAACAAAAATTTAAATGAAAGAGAACAGAAAGTACAAAATACCAATCTGATATAAGAAAATGAGAAATATATTGTTCAATTTTTTTTTAAAGTGAGTGTAATTGTGAAAAATATAGGAATAAGAACGCTAAACGAACTAACAAAAATAACAAATAAACAAAAATTATTAAAAAAATTGTAAATAATAAAAGTGTTTAGTGAAAATTTGAAGCTAGATCTGCCCAAAAGAAAAACCGCAAAAATAAGTGAAAATAACAAAATTTAGACAAAAACTTGAGTAATGAAGAATTTGATTAACATCAAAAAATTTTAAAAACTAATTTGATTGATCGATAAATTTGGAACACAAATTTGACTAACGAATGAAATTTGTGAGAGCATTTTCAACGTTTACTCCGAACATTGTAAGAACATTTCGCTTTATGAAATATCCTTCTTGGTCAGAATATGATTTAATACATTTTCAAGGGGAAGAAAAAGAAAGAAACAAAAGATTTTTTACAAATTTTGTGTTTAAAGAGATGAGTAAACCCAAGTAAAATCTAACAACTAGAGTACTCAACAACACCGATGATAGTGACTAATACATTCACTGAGATAAAGAACATGGTTAAGTAGAGCATCATTTAACCTAAACCTAACTCATCATGCCAACCTAATCATATTCATTACAACCTCCAAGCATCTGTTGTTGCATACAATAAGTAGAGCTCATGACAAACCTAATTGCAACTCAGTTTGACAGAAATAAAAATACAAGATCAGTATCTCCACTAAATATACACACAAGTTGGAATGCCTTTTCCAAAAGAAAAAAACTACTTCATGTTTATAATACTAACAAGGATTCTACCCAAGAACTAAGTTAGACATTTATCTCCATAGAATAGTTTGATCGTTCCCTTATTATCATTGTGCTACTGAACAAGGATCTGCTGCACTTGGTAACCTGCACATATTCACAACACAATAACACACATTATTAGACATCCCTCTTGAGCACCAAGCTTTCACATGAAACATGCGCCTATGTATAAGTATCAACCATTGTAGTAACAATTATTCTTCCGTCCTCGTTACAAAGTTTAAACACATCAATTTTACCAATACAGAAGTTTCATTATACTACTACCACCAATACCCCCAATCATGTCATAAAGATAAATAAGTTATAGTTTGCAGCTACATGCACATGGAGAAGTATAAACTGGTTGAAGCAAAATCTAGCAAATGCAGCAAAAGACAAAAATGAGATACAAAGATACTTACATGGATTCCAACCGAGCCCTCTTATTTGCCTTCTTCTTGTTCTTTCGCCTCTTTGAACCGGAATTGGAAGCATCACTAGCAGCCAGCTGACCCAATTCTGAACCTCCTGGCTGAAGAGAGGAACTTTTTGGAGGACAAGGGCCCTCAACACATGGTACATGTATGGGCATCTGAAGCTCTTGAGATGATGAAAGCATATTGGACGAAGCAGGAACAACATCAATTCTCTTCTCACCATTATTAGTGGCCATAGGAACCTCTTTATCTTTATGATCCTGCAAGTCAGAAGCATATTCTGTAGTTCCTATGGGTAAGACGATGCTTCCATTAGTAACTTGGGATTCATTTGGTTTTGCTATTCCATAAAAACTAGATTTTGATCTTATTATCTCATACAGTGTTGTTGAGCTAGAATCACCTGCTTCACAAAATCATTTACTTTAATTAGTCTTGGAACATCCAAATAAGAACATTAAAAATATGTTTACACAAACAAAATGATACCAAGAATGGAAAGAATAGCAGCACGTGCTGCTAACTGCTCGGCCTCTTTTTTGTTTTTTCCAATAACACTAGTGTATTTTGTACCATTGAAGATCACAAAAGACATAAAGCGAGGAAGCAACCCTTCTAGCTGAACAGTATTGTAAGTAGGCCTTTCTACATTTAGCTTTGTGGCATATTCGTTCATGATAGACTTGGAAATCGAAGTATTCTGGAACAAAAATCAACATAGTTGTATAAGGGATTCGCAAAAAAACATATTATATATTTAATGAGCATTTATAATAAAGGGAAAACTATTAATGATGTTATTCCCCTAACATCTTATTTTCCTCTAAGTAATAGTTATTTATGATATCATATATCACTAGTCAAAAATAAAAAATCAATACTTGTACAATGTTTTTTTTCAACCAAGTCACAAAAATGGAAAGCAAATAGCATAATTGAATCTACTATTCAACTATGTCTAAAGTGATGGAAAACATGAAAAGAATATAAAATATAGTAGGGTCTCTAAATTTGTATATGACTAGTATTTTTGCCCCTGAAATATCACGGGTATATTTTCACCAAAATTAACTGTGATGGAATATAATAAAAAACATTTTAAATAATTAATTGCAATAGAGTCAAAAATCATAAATGAAAAAACAACAAATAATAGTAACAACAGAAGAAAAAAAACAGATTGCTATTCTGAGTTTGAGAAAAAAAAAATTAAATACAATATTGTTGAACTTACGTGTAGGTATGAAGTACTTGCAACAAACTTCCTTCTCTTGCAATTTTTTCTTGAATTCTCTCCAATATAAATAAAATACTTTTTCTTTTTTGAGTCTCTATTAGTCATATCAGCTAGTACTTTCCTTTTTCCGAAAGTTTTTCATATTCCTTTCATCAATTTGAGAGTCATTAGACATAGTACTTTTCTGTTGCCCTTTCTTTAGTAGTAATATTATCTTCTTAATCTAGTTTTTTTATACTCAACTTTAATAAAATTCATTCTTTTCCTTCTAATAATAACTGTACAAAAATTAAAATGAGTTGAACCAATAAGCCCCAATACCAAATATTAAAGGAAAACATAATAATTCATAATACAAAGCAATTCATCAAACATGTAACATGCAAAGAAATAATACTAAAGAAAAACATTATGAATTCATAATACGAAGCAATTCATCAAACATGTAATATGCAAGAAAAGAAAGCAAAACTAATCATCAATTACTATAATAAGTTGAACCAATAAGCTCCAATACCAAATACTAAAGGAAAACATAATAATTCATGTTTCATAATACAATGCAATTCATCAAATATGTAACGTACAAGGAAGTAATAGTAAACAAAAATATAATGGATTTATAATACAAAGGAATCCATCAAACGTAATATTCAGGAAAAGAAAATAAAGCGATTCATCAATCATGCCAATAAGTTGAACCACTAAGCTCCGAAAATCAAATACTAAAGAAAAACATAATAAGTCATAATACAAAGCAATTCATCAAACAGGTAATGTGCATTGTGCAAGAAAGTAATACTAATGAATACAAAGCAATAAGTTGAACCAATAAGCTCCAATTCCAAATATTAAAAGAAAATATAATCCTTCATAATTCATAACACAGAAAATTTAAGTTGAATCAAGTAGCACTAACAAATACTCAAGAGAAAACATGGCAAAAAAAAAAGGAAGTTAGGTAACAACATAACATTATTAAGTGAACTATTTTGGCTTGAAATTAGTTAATAGTTCACAAAATTGATATTAAAGATTAAAGATTGTGTTACATCAAACCTCAGAAACAAGAGGGCATCTATCGTCTTTAATCTTTTCATTCAGGCTCTCCAGTGCTATCCTCGCCGCATCTTGTTCAGCAGCCTTTCTCTGAGAGAAAGTCATTTGAGAGGTATAGCTTGTACCATCCACACACACAGTTGCCCTAAACTTTGGTGCATGTGGAGTCCCTTCATTAGTCGTTTGATACCCAGGAAGTGGTATATTTGATCTCTGAGCAAATTCTTGTAAGCGATTTTTGTGCCTTAAGTGTTCTAGAGAACCAAACAAAAGTCAATCAACAAAAAATTGGTGCAACCATAATAAGCATTATATAGACCGCAAGAGACAGTTGAACATTTCAAATTTTCAACTTAGTAGATGTTGTCTATGTTCAAGACAATAAAGTCAACCAAACTTTAACCATTAGAAGTTAAATGTTGAAGACACCATTAAAAAAACAACCAAATACCAGGTTATACAACAGCTACATTGGGGACGCCAAAGCAGAGCACTTGCAAGTAAATCTATAATTGACTAAATCTATAATTGACTGAATGACCCACAAGTATGAAGCTTAGGCAAATCTTTCAAGGGAAACCAATCATAATAAAGCTCAGGAATTGGACAGCATTTTGCTAACACAGATGTTGCCGAAAACAATTCATGATCTTACACTCCAATCTAAATCTAATTCAGTTAACTTGAACCAAATGGTCAAATAATATACCCCGGCTCACAAAATTCATAACCATGGTATGTAAGTAATATCTTACCTACCAGTTTCAAGGGCAAAAATGCTAAAAGCTACAAAGTACAAACCTTCATTGCCCATTTTGATAAATCTCAAACAACACAAATTCAAAGAAAAATTTCAAGGGAAATTAATATAGTAGAAACTGCAAAATGGGCTAGTTAGGAATCCATCATTCATACATCAAATTCATATGTAATATTCATATTCCCCCAACCCCAAAACACACACCATATGATCCTAAGACAGATTGTCATAGCACCCGGATATAGAAACAACTTGTTCATTTTTTCATAAAAAGGATATAAGTTTATTTAAAAATTACAACTAAAAAAATCATAAATTCCTCAAAAATCCTAGCTGAAACATAATTGGTAATTGTTTTTCTTAAGAAAAGAAGGATTTTTAAACTTTTCAAAGAGAACATTATAAGCTTATAACTCTTTCGTCTTGCATGTCAGAAACCACGAAAAAATATGAGAAATGGGACTTACGAGGAAGAGGAGAGGAAGATGGAGACACATGTTGAACGAGAGAGGAAGAAGTGGGTGGTTGTGGTGGTGGTTGAGGCGAAGATGAAGAAGCCGCCATATGTTCGGGGAGTTGAATCTGGGTCGGAATCTCCATCTGAAGCTCGAATCACACAGCAAGCAGAGAGAAAGAATGTGTCTTGGAAGATGATAGGGTTTTCACTTTTCAAAGTGGAATTATAAACTAATAATACTAGTATATTATACATCTCGTTAATATGGCCCTGTTATTTCCTCTGTGTTTGAACTTTGAACTTTGGAGTCTTTAACCTAAGAGAAATATGGGTACAATCAAATTTTAAAGATATGCTTAGATGGCAAAATCCAAACCACACATTCTAAAGCCACACTTTTTATTTAAAATCGTAACTCTTCACAAAGAAAAACGTTACTTAATGGAAAAAAGTAAATTAAAAGATTTAAGAAAAGAAATAATTAAGTTATCAAAATTAATAGATAAAAAATTAATGATTTTAACTAGTGTTAACTGTAATGACACTGAATTCTTAAAATCAATACAAAATGATTTTTCTCAAAATCTTTATTTTACTATAAGTTTTATTGAAGGATTTCAAAAACCCGAAAAAACTTATTTTTCACACAGAATTTCTAAAAAATGTTACCATGGAGATGATTCACCACATCTTTATCATACCTTTAACCCACAATTAAATTCTATAGCAGACATGCTTGAAGAAATATTAGTATCCATAAAATTTCAAAGAAATAAGGAAAAAGAGAATCCCAAAGAAGAAAAATTTCAAAATATAATCAACATAACAGATTTAAAAGTAAAACCACCACTAAAATTATGAATATTGAAGAAAAATTAGAAGAAGTTACAATGCTTTTTAAACAATTAAAAATGGCTCAAGAAAATAATATTATGGAACATGGATTTCAAATAGAAGAAGAATTAGTAAATTCTGAAAATATAGAAAATGAAAAACACATCCTAGATTATTCTAGTGACGAAGAACCAGCAATTCCAATACAAGTAAAAAATGAAGTTGGAACATCTAAGGATAATCAATCTCAATTTAAATGGGAAACAGGTTTTGATAATGATGCTTTTAAAAAAGGGTTTATAAATAAAGATTCAAAATATACAAAAATACCATCAAAATATGTTCCTAAAATCCAGGAAATGGAAGGAGATAGAATGCTCGATCTAGACTGTAAAAAGAATGAAAAAGAAATTTTCGAAAACTGGTTAAATTCCTTCTTATTAGAATCCTTTACCAATCCAAAACTTAGTGAATTATCTGGAAGAGACATTTGGAATTACATAGGGTTTCATACTAAAGGAACTATAAAAGATTATATGACATCAATAGAAAACCAAATAATAGAAGAATTAGCAGTAAAAACAACAGCTTATGATAAGATATTATATATAATGATGATTCTATATAAAGAATTTTTTGGAAAAAATATTATAGATCATAGACAAGAAGTCTATAATAAAGAATATCAAGAAGCAAAAAACCATTTAGCTAATATTCAGGTATATGATTTATGTAATGTGGAGTCTTATATATGTGAATATAGAATACATTATTAAAATTAAAAGAAGAAGATAAAAATCATTATCTTAGGATGTATATAACAAAACTTCCATATCCTGCTAATGAATTTATAATGGAAAGATTTATAAGAGAAATAAATAGAGGGACAATTGAAAATAATTTTGGTGGAGCAACCTCTGCAATAAAAGAGGAAATAAAAGAACGTTGTATGCAAGAAGCGACTCAAAAAAGATTTGCAAATATAATTAGAATTTACTGTCAGGATAATGAAGAGATACCTAAAAAATATGGTCTTAATAAAAACCTTCAAAGAAAAAGAAAATATCAATTTAGAAAAAGAAAATACTATCCAAACTGAAGAAAAAAGAAGTATTTTAGGAAGAAAAATAACAATAAAAACAAAAGACAAAAAAATAACTATTGCCCAAATAAAAAAAAATTGTAAGTGTTGGTATTGCCAAGAAGAAGGACACTATGCAAATGAATGTCCAAAAAAGAAGGATAAAAAGGATCTTACTAAACAAATAGAAAATTGTTAAGTCTTGTTTCATGGAACCATTAGAGGAATCTGATGATAACTTAGACTATATTTTTGAATATGTCTCAGAAACAGACTCAGAGATTGAGTAATAATGCCACATTTATTACTATAAAAATAACAGAAAAGTTTATAAATGCTTTCATAGATTCTGGAGCAACACAATGCTTTGCTAGTTCAAATATAAAACTTGATTGGAAAAAATTAAAGAAACCATTAAGAGTTAGAATAGCTGACAAATCAATACATAAAATTGACCAAAAAGCAGAGATGGCTGAAATTTTTATTCAAAATTATAGGTTCATTGTTCCATCTATATATATGTTAGATTCTGGAATGGATTTTATCATAGGAAATAACTTTTTAAGGCTATATCATCCATTCATTCAAGAATTAACATATATAGTTTTAAAAGCTCCACACGATTCTTCAATAAATCAAAAATCAAAACGTATAAAAATACCAACTACTACTATAGATAAGATTCTAAAATTTAAAATATTTTCTATATTAGAGACATGTTATTTAAATTTATACTTTCAGATAAAAATTCTAAAAAATAATCTTGAAATAAAGATAGAAGAACTTTTGGATGAAATTTGTGCTGAAAATCCTTTAGATATTAAAAATTCAAATAGCGAATTAGTAAGTATTAAATTAAAAGATCCTACAAAGGAGATAAATGTTCCAAATAAAATTCCTTATTCCGCAAGAGATAGAGGAGAGTTCTCATTAGAATGTAGAGATCTTTTAGAAAAAGGAATTATAAGATTAAGTAAAAGTCCTCATGCGGTTCCAGCCTTTTATGTCGAAAACAATAATGAAATTAAAAGGGAAAAACGAAGAATGGTTATTAACTATAAGAAGATAAATGAAGCAACTATTGGTGATGCTCATAAACTTCCAAGAAAAGATTCTATTTTAGAAAAAATCAAAGGAGCAACTTGGTTTTCATCTCTTAATGCAAAATCAGGATATTGGCAACTTCGTTTAGACGAAGAAACAAAGAAATTAACTGCTTTTACTTGCCCAACAAAAGAATCAACAAGTGTGTTGCTCTATGAATGGAATGATTACCATTCGGATTAAAACAAGCCCCAGGTATTTATCAAAGATTTATGGAAGAAAATCTAAAAGAGTTAAATGAATTTGTTTTAGTGTACATTGATGATATACTAGTTTTTACAAAATAGGATAAAGAAGATTATCTTCAAAAATTATTAATAGTTTTAGAAAGATGTAAAGAAAAATGATTAGTTCTTAGCAAAAAGAAAGCAAGAATAGCAAAACAAGAAATAGAGTTTCTTGGATTAATTCTATCCACCCAAGGAAAGCTAAAACTTCAACCAAATGTTCTAGAAAAAGGTAAATTTATTTCCTAATAAAATAGAAGATAGGAAACAATTACAAAGATTTTTAGGATGTATAAATTATATTTCTGATCAAGAATTTTTGAAGAATATAACAGAATACACTAAAAGTTATTTCCAAAAATAAGTACTAAAAAATAATAGAAATGGGATGAAAAAGATAGTATGCAAATTCAAAGAATTAAAGAATTATGCGAAAAACTTCCAGAACTTTATATTCCAGAAGAAAATGACTATTTAATAGTAGAAATAGATGCTTCAGACATAACCTGGTCAGGTTGTCTAAAAGCTAAGAAAGCTATAAAAAGTTTGGAACAAGAAAAAGAATCACTAGATTCTAAATATTCCCTAAAGGAATTACTTTGCAGGTATATTTCATGGACTTTTACTCCAACAGAACAGAGATATACCACTCATGAAAAAAAAACTCTAGCAGCAATTAAATCTCTTAAAAAATGGAAAATTGATTTACTACCCAGAGAATTTACATTAAGGATAGATTCAAGTTACCTAACAGGTTTCATACGATATAATTTAAAAGTTGATTATAATCATGGGCGATTGGTAAGATGGCAATTATTTTTGTTACAATATCCAATAAAAATTGAATATATTAAAGGTGACAAAAATGTTATTGCAGATACATTAACAAGAGAATGGAGTTCGTCTACAACGCATTAGATCAAGAAATTCAAAAATATGAGCAAGAACTCGAAAAATGCAGGCATTGCCAGCAAATAAGGACACCGATCCAATCTCTCAAGAAGGCCATTGAGACAATGAAATCAACACAACAAGCAAAACCATCAGAGTTCAGCCAGCTAAGCATGGTGGACAAATCAGGTGAAGAAAAAATTTCAGAAATAAAACAATTGCTGAAATTATTAAAAAATCTACCCAAGATAAAAAATATTATGTAATTTATAATGGCCCCATGAAAGGAGTATATGATACCTGGGAAAAAGCAGCACCATTCACACACCAATCAAGGATAATTCATAAAGGAGGGTTTCTAACACTGGAAGAGGCAAAGGAATCCTTCAGGGAATATGAAGCTCTCCATCCAGAGCAAACCCTAAAAAGAGCAGATAAAGCTCCAATTCAAACCCAGAGAACAGGGATAATAAGAAACATTCCTACAAGGGCTGAAATCAAGGAAAAGAAAAGGGTCTGTAGAACAAATCTCAGAGAAACCCTTAACATAGTCCTGAATTGGACTGAAGAAAAAAGGGCAATTTTGGGATATTATCCTATTGCCAAAGAACAGCTAACAAAGCTGGTTATATTTCCAGATGCTTCCCCGTCTGACACCTATAAGTTTTTCCAGTATGGATTAATTGATACAATTTTAATTTTTAATGATCTAAAAATTATTAGTGAGTTTCCTGCAGGATTCGTTGATGCAGTAAAGAGATTTAAAAATATGATTGACAATGTAAATCCAAGGGATATATCCCTAAAATTTACAAACAGTCAACCTATTTTTAATGAAGAAGAAGAATGCTTGGTTCCAGCACACCAAGTAATATTCATGTCCGTCTTCCCAGGAAATTTTCAACCAATTGATTAGATTCAAGATTTAACAATTTACAGTCATGAAGGAAAGCTAGCCAGCACATTAGTAAGGGTCTTTGAAAGAACTCAAAAAATAACGAAGGAATCTCACACAAGGATTAATTATAAAAGTAGAAATACTCTGCTTGTGTCCAGTAAAAGAAATGAAATTGAAGAAAGAGAGATGAGACTCTTGGTGGAATTTGAATCAGCATTCTACAACTTATCTGGACTTTTAGAAAAGCTTCCTGAAGGGATAAAGAGGAATCTCTGCTATTTGATAAAAGACAGAGAAGACCACAAGTGCTAGCTATGTGCCTCAGAGATATCTGAAGAAAACAATAATGAAACAGAATCAACTCACATGATGAAGGAAGAAGACAATGCATCTGAGGGTCACATGATAAAAGAGGAGGACAGTGCATCTGAAGCATCTCTTAACATTATTGCATAGTGACGTAAGCACTTAGGTCATAGAGCACCAACAATGTAGCTGGTGCAAGAAAACAAACAATGACGTAAGCAATGACGTCATAAGAAGGGTAAGGATGGGAATTGTCCATCAAACCCAACTATTATAAATAGGATGCTTAGGCAATTGTAGAAAGCATCAGAAAACAGAAAGCAGAAGGCTAAGAGTACTCATATGCTAGGAGAGCAAGGAGGAAGCATCCGAGGCGATTCTTTAGTCTGAAAAAAGAATTCCCTTAGAAAAAAATAGTTTTAAACTCCCCTCTGGAGTTAATATCTATAATCTCCCCTCTGGAGATAAAAACATCTTATGTAAAATATACTAAATAAAGGAAGTTTTTCTCCAGAAAGGTACGCCTTTATCCTAATCTCTTAGTTATGAATTATTTAGAAAGCTTAGAATTAACGGAAGAGTCTGATTATTATAGATTATCTGCTTTATTAGATAATGAAAAACAGGCTGTTCTAAAAACAGAATTAAATCTCAAATCAAATGAAAATTTTAATAAACAAAATCTTTTTAAAGAAGTTTTTAATAGAAAAAATATAATATATTATGGAAAAATTCAACTTGAAGCCCCTATAAAGATAAAATCTGCCAATGGAGAACTTGAAATAGCTTTGATAAATGATGAAGAATTGAGTAAACAGATTGAGAAAATTAAGGATCAACAAAAAAGATCTAAAATTGGATGGATTCATATTAGTACTATACAAGTCTTAATCAAATCTACATATATGAAAGGAATTAATTCACCAATAAGCTTAGCAATCTGTGACAAAAGAATTACTGATGACCCAATAGATCAAATAATTGAAATTGTTCATGGAAACTTGGCAAACGTAAATGTTAAATTCAATGCCCATCTTTGATACGCTATACCTTTATCAACTGAAAATCTTGGAAGATCTATAAGTTTGGCTTATAAATTTCACAGAAAGAATCTAATGGAACAAGATGATGAACCATTTTTAATTACATATGTAATAAATTATGCTTTAACAAATAGCTATCATAGTATAATATTTAAAAACAGAGAAAGAATTTATGTTGATGAATTATTTCAGAAAATTATAAAAACAGAAATACCAAAATATAAAGCTATTGAAAATCCAGTTCTATTATTAAAAGAACCATCAGGAAAATTAGTTTCATCGAATTTTTAAATAAGAGAATCTAAAATTAATAGCCCTTTAAGTTTATCTAAGTTAAAAATTAAAGAAGAAAATTCTGAAATAAAAGAACTAACAAAAAAGGTCGAAAAATTAAATGAAACTCTAAACATTAAATTATGACAATAAATAAAGAAGAAATATATGTAATTTATCAAGACAAGAAACAAGAGCTCTTTGAAAGAGAAAATCATTTGAATTATTCTGAAATAAATCAAAGAGCATTTGAAGCTCTAAAAATAATCTATGACAAGTTGAAAAGAGAAGTTGAAGAACTAGAAAAATTAATAGAATCTCTAGAAAATAGTGATGAATCGATGATAGAGTTTGCAGAAATTTTAAAATAAATAATGAAGCATAAAAAGATTGAAAAACCAGAAAATAAAATAAAAAGAAAAAGGACGAGAAAATTAAAAAGTAAAATAAAGGAGTGTAAAATGGAATTAAATAATCTTCAGATTGAAATTAATGATCTTATAATAAAAAGGATAGAAATAAGAATAAATATAAACAAGTTGGAATTAAACTTAAAAAATTTATAAATGCCTGGAAAACCATATTATGACTTAAAAGAATTAAAGCTGTTAAAAGAAAAAATGGAGAATGAAATTGAAAAATTAAACAGATATTTAGAAACAAGAGAAAGTGTAGAAATAAAAGAAGTTATTAAGGATTTAAGAAATTATATTAAAGAAAAAGACAAACTGATAAAAGATTTTATATACAATAATCCATGCAAAAAAGAATATTATAAACTAAAACAAGATTGAAAAGTTATAAATGAAAATTATAAATATACAACAAGGACTAGAAATAAATGCAAGAGAAATAGTAGAAATAGTCAATACTTTAAATTGTGAATTTACAAATTATTGAAATTATAAACTTATTCAAAATAAAATATGAAGAGTTAATAGAAATTTTGAAAAAGTCGACAATAAAAAATTGGTATCAGAGCCAAGTTAACGATTAAGGATAACACTTTCTCTTTAAGCAACACTTTTTAGTGATACGCTTTTAAATCAATAAAACAAACGGGCCTGCTACACATACAAGCATACAAGCAACCAAGTTGGCCCAGCCCAAACACGAAACACGCGCATGAAAGAGAGATAAGATGCCGCGTCCAACTCACGCGCTCAGCATTCGAACGGTTACGTATGGGAGACTCTTCCACTTCTTCCACTTCTTCCATTTCTCAAGGCACTTTCAAAACAACGAAACCCTATCATTTTCGAGCGAAAATCAACTTTCAAAATATAGAAATCGAAGTTCGAAAACTGCATCGAAACACCATCAACCTCTCTGTGAAGAAGAATCTGAAGAAAAAACAAACCAAGAATACTCAACGTAAGTGCATTAAAATACTGTATATTTCACTTTTCTTCTACGTCGTTCTGCTAGGGTTTACTGTTACTGTTGCTTCTTTGTTATACGTCGTTCTTCTGAGTTATACGTCGTTCTTCTAAGTTCTACGTCGTTTACGTTGTTATTCTAAGTTCTCCTGCTATTTTTGTTGATTTTTGGGGGTTTATTCCATAGATTCGGGGGTGTAAACTGCTTAACCTTGTAATGTGGCTTTATATTGAAGCATGGCTGAGTGATATCTGTCTGATATATATATGTATGTATCTGAATAATATCTATGGGTGTATCTCACTGTAATGAATGGGTGTATATTGTTTGACATTGTTGGGTGTATCTGAATAATATCTATGGGTGTATCTCACTGTTATGAATGGGTGTATCTTGCGAATATCTGGCTGTCTTGACTCATATATATGGGTGTATCTTACTGTTATCAATGGGTGTATCTTAATTGTTATCAATGGGTGTATCTGAGTCATATATATATGAGTGTATATTACTGATGCCTTTGGGTGTATTTTTAGTTTCAGAGAAAATGGCAGCAAGAAACCAAACCAAAGACCTCAAATGTGCCACACATCTCCTGAATGATAAGTTCAGGAACATGACTGAGGAGAAGAAGGCCATTGTCAGGGATCTTGGATTTGGTGGGTTGATGCACATCCCACCACTGAGGGTGGATCACCAACTCTTGAGAGAGTTGGCAAAAAACTTCAAAATTGGGGAGAACAAACTGAGGACAGGATATGGTTCTTTCCATATAACCCCAAAAAAAATAGGTGATGCGCTTGGCATCAATGCAACAGGTAATTAGCTCAAAATTATAGATGTATATTAAGTTGTTGCTTGGGTGTATATTAACCTGATGCTTGGGTGTATCTGAACTGACTTGGATGCTTTGTTGTTTTCCTTTTTGTAGGAGATCTATTTCCTGAGAAAGTTGACTACAAGAAACTTTCTGAATCTGACAAAATAATTTATAAAAGATTCCAGGGTAAGACCCTCAAAAGTCTTACCGATGATATGATGCAAATCGGCGTTGGCAACGAAGAGGAACGCCTGATGTTCAAGAGGATATTCATCCTCTACATACAGATGGCGTTCCTTTTGCCAACGACGATAAACAAAATATCGCCGGTGCACCTGGTCCCGATTTTTGAGATGGAGGGCATAGAGGACAGAAACTGGGGGGGGCATGTCTTGACCTTCATGATCAGGGGCATAACAGACTACCAGGAGAAGAAGAAGAAGGCAATCAATGGCTGCCTCTTCGCCCTGATGATAATCTACTTTCACCTTTCAAAAAACAAACGCAACAACAGGGGTGAAAGACCACCAAAGCCATGGATTGCCAACTGGACTAAGGAGCAGTTGGTGAAAAGAATGAATGAAGAGAGAGAGGAAACTTTGGTGAGTAATCATAATAAGTTGGTGTACTTTATTTACCCGAATGGTGCTAACTAAAATATCTCATGTTTCAGGGGATTCTGAATTTGGCAGAGACAAAAGAAAAAATGAGAAAAAAAGAAAAAAAACAAAAAGAACAGGAAATAAAAAAAAACAAAAAAAAGGAAGGCGAGCTCAACATCGTCTTCGGAGACAGAAACTACCGAGAGTGACACTTCTACCTCTGAGTCTGAGGCTCAAGAAGACTCGGAGGATTCGGGAATTAAACACCCCGGCAAAAAGGGGAAAAAGTAAGTACCATACTTTACTGAATTAATATTTCTGTTTAAACATAACATACTTTTTAATTGTAGGAGGAGGTGGACCACTACAGAGTGGAGTACGCTTCGAGGATACTATTCAGTGAGATTAATAGACAGAGAGATCACGCAATTAGAGAGAGTAGTGCTATAAGACTGTCAAAGCCATCCTCTGTATTATTGAGTCCGTTTTGTCAGATTAATTCTGAAGATATAGAAACTGGGTAGCTTGTAAATTGAACAAATGATGTAAATGTTTGCCATTCAATTTATTCAATGTATATTTTTTTCCATAATTAAACTATCTGTGCTGATAAACTGTCTGTGATGTATTCAAAAACTGTATTACAGGTGGTAAAACATAAAGCAAAAAATCAAGGCATACGCATATTATAAATTGTTACACCCAACGCTAGTCTAATAATACACCCGAGGTTGAGTAAAAATATACACCCAATTGTCTGTGCAGTATTCAAAATGAATGAATTACAAGTACTAAAATATGAAAAAAAAACATCAACTGAAATATACGCCCATAACCTGTGAATTTTTACAGCTCTTGTTCTATATGTATCTATATATGTGTCTATATGTAAATTGTCTATTAACAAAAATACACCCAAAGGTAACAGGGATTTTACACCCATACTCCCTATAACTATACACCCAAAGAGTTATCCCCTGCTGCTGGTACCCTGAACTGATAATTTATAACTTGTCTCTGGTATTGGCTGCTACTTGAATGCGCCGCTGATGCAGCATCAAACAGGTTTATCTGAATATAACACTCACACATTAGCTAAACAATTAACTAGAAAAATAAACTCAATCGCCACAGATTTAAAGAACATTACATTTACCTCGCTTAAAACTTTTGTCTTCTTCTTCTTTGTGGCATTTGCAATCTGTTTCTCCAGCTTTGAACCTAGCCTGTTTTTTGGACGTCCTCTTGTTCGAATCCTTGGCGGGCTTTGAAGCTCGTTAACGGATTCCAAGTTGGCGTCTTCGTGGGATAAAGAGGATGTCCCCTTCCTTTTGGCTTTTACTGCTTCCATCTCGGCCATGACGTTATCGTACGCCCGGTGCAGAATTGCAGTCAGCTCCTCCGATTCAGAGGCAAATTCGCAAATATTTTGTGAACGAAAAACCAATTGGTCGAACCTCTTGCTTCTTGGCTCCATTAGTGGCTCGTCGTGGCTGCTCTTGATGTGTGTGTGTCGCCTCTTTACCTTCTTGCTCCATCGTTTCAGTATGTACCTAGGGGACACTTGGCTTACTTGTTCGAAGCTTAACACGCTTAGTGCGTGACGGCACAGTATCCCTCTCGACTCGAATAATAAGCATTGGCATTTTACCTCGGCTGCAACTGAGTCGTAGGTAACCGCGAACTTCTCCAATATTGAGCTGGAAACTTGTTCTCCGACTTCGTATACCGAATAGCCTATAGCAGAATTCTTTAATCTGGTGATGCAATTCGCCTTTCCTCTGAATTGGGCTTGGACTTCCCTAAACTTTGCTTGGGTGTACGCATCTTGAAACTGAGTTTCGATGGGGGATTTGGTTGCACATGGTATGACAGTATGAAAATCTGCAGCATCTGATTCTCTCTCTGCTTGCTCCCTGCTTCCGAGGCAATTATCGTACTGTTTGACGAACTGAATGAGCGAGCTGTTACGGGTGATGTACTTGTTAAAAAATGAATGCATGCTCTCGCTCCTTTGTGTGCTTCTCATCCCTGCCCAGAAGTGGTGGTCCAGATAGATAGGAACCCATATGTGACGGTCTTCGTACAGATCTGCATAATACACCCAAACACACACAGTAAAATACACCCGAGAGACAGTACAATTTACACCTCTGCTGCAGAATTTAAAAACACATTACCTGAGAGCCACTTGTTGTCCGCAAGACCAAAATTCACCAGAAAATCGTTCCAATTCCTATCGAACGAGTCTTTGCTGTGAGAGTTCCAAACAACATGGCTCATTTGTTGTTCGATATCGGCGTGTGCCTTGTACCCGTTTAATTTGCTTGGAATCTTCTTCATGATGTGCCAAATACACCAGCGGTGAACTGTTGTTGGCATACAGGCCTCTAAAGCCCTTTTCATTGATGCGCACTGATCGGTGAGAAACCCTTTCGGAGCGTTTCCTCCCATGCAACGAAGCCAGCATTGAAATAACCATTTGAATGATTCAATTTCTTCGTTCTTCATCAAAGAGCATCCGAGAAGTGTTGACTGGCCGTGGTGATTCACCCCGACAAAAGAACCACAGACCAAATTATACCTGAAACGAATTGCCATGGTCCAGAATGCAAAATCATTAGGTACACCCCAACCAATGCTTAGAATACACCCAATGACACATCCAATATACACCTCTGCTGCGGATTAGTAAAAATAAGTTAATTTAGCATCATAAAAAGAGACAGTTTGTTACCTGTTTGTATTGTAGGTGGTGTCGAATGAAATGACGTCTCCGAAATACTCACAGGCCGCTCTGCTTCTTGCATCGGCCCAAAAGGCCAGCTTAATCGATTGATCCTCCTCGAGTTGGAGCTCGAAAAAGAAATTCGGATTCTTCTCTTTCATCCTTAACAAATATTTCCCGAATTCCTTTGCATCTTCTTGTTCGGAAACATTCCGCACTTCCCTGGTAATGTAATTCCTCACGTCCTTTTCAATGAAATTTAACTCACGGTGACCCCCGGCAGCCGCAACAAATGATTGGTAGGTTTTGCTTGGTCTGATACCGGCCTCGTCGTTATTCTCTATCGTACGACGAATGGACATGCTTAGTTCCCTGTGCTGTTTGAGCATCTCTGCTTTGCTTGGACAGCAGGGGTGTGAATGATCCAGCACAACCTTTGAAATGATCCAAGCACCGACATCCTTCAATGTGTGTATATAAATTCTTGCGGGACAGTTTAAACCGGCTGTCGGATTGGTCTTCTCGGTTGGAGATATTTTAGATTTCCATTTTCCCTCTCTGCTACATGTAATCAGTTGATTCTTAATCTCGTTTCCCTTCCTATTTGTGCACCGAACTCTTGTAGAGAAACCTGCAGCCTTGGCGTAGTCCCTGTAAAATTTTCCGGCATCTTCAAGGGTCCTAAAGGTCATTCCGACCTTCGGAACAAGCTCATCATCAACAACAGAGAGAGGCTGCACAATAAACCATGTCAGAACTGTGAATACACCCATAGATATGATACAAAATACACCCAATCATGTCTTATATGATACACCCGAACCGAAACAACTCAACCACAGAATGACCTTTAAAGCCATAAACTGTGAATACACAGACTGCAGAATACACCATCTCAAAAACTAAAAACACACACAATCATGTCTCATATAATACATATAATACAACTGAACAACAACAACTCAATTAAAAATAACAAAAAACCAGTAAAGTGTATATACACCCACACTAATAGCTAAAATACACCCAAAGAAGAGATTGATCTACACCCGAGCGTCTGCTATAAATTCCAGTTAATTAAACAATGTTCAGCAATTTTTAAACTACACAATGCTATACAAATTACTGTAAATCAAACCTCAGGAACTTCGTTAGATTCAAATTCATAATCCACATCGCCTGGATTCAGCGCAGAATCTGAGCTTGAAGGATCCATTATCTTAAAAACGAGTTCGAACTTTGATTTCAGAAAACAACAAATCAACAGAGAAAACGAAGCTCGAGTTGCAGAGAGAGAAAAAGAGAACGTAAACGAAGAACATACCAGTGAGAAAAGAAGAGGAAAAGATCGATGGAGAAGAACGAGCGAAAACGCGCGAGAAGAAGAACAAGCAAATCTCAAAATAACGAAAACGAAGAAGGAAACAAATATTTTAAATTTGGAAGTTAGATATACGCGGCATATTATATAGCGCGTGTAATCAACGTAGCTGGAGGAGCGAGTATTTTAAATTTATCATTTAATAAACTTGTAAAGCATACAAGCCCTAATGGCTTGTATGCAGAGCTTTTCCGTAAAACAAAAATCTGTAAATCTGTACAGATTTACATCTTTACAGTAGATGGACCCTTAACCTAATTGTTAAAAATAAATTATTCCTAAAAAACATTTATTATGACATAATCTGAAAATTTTATTAAGGATTAGATATTTAATATTTTTATTCTAAGCGAATAAAACTTAAACAGTTAATAAAAATAAATTATCTTGTTTTGTGGTTCGTGAATTAAAAATTCGTGTATTTATACTTGTAATTTTTAAAGATTAAAGATACTTTTAAAAATATCTAAAAATAATTTTTTAAATTTAACTTATATTTATTAAAATTAAAAGTTTAACATAACCTTATATAATAATAAATATCTAAAGTTATATTTATTAGTGTATATTTTTGTGTTTTGTATGGAATAATACATAAAATTATATAAATTTTTTTATTAAATTTAAAAAAAATATATATATAATAATTATTATTACTTAAAATATTAAAAATAATTAATATTTATTTTAAGAGTAAAGTATCGTTTTTGTCCCTAACGTTTGGGGTAAGTACTAAAGTTGTCCATAACGTCGTCCTATTTAAGTCCTTAAGGTAGCGTTTGTTTTGAGATACTGAGTCAAAGACTGGGAGATTGAGACTCAGTATCATGTTTGTTGGTTCAAAGACTGGTACTAAATTTTTTGTCTTTGTCTCTATAATTTCAGTATTTCAGTACCTCCAGAAAGTAGGGACACATGAGACTAAAATTTTTAGAGATGGAGACTGAAACTTTAATAACATTTTATACCTAAAATATCCTCATTTCAATTAATTAATTCTAATTTTACCCTTTGCACAAATTAAATTAAAGTTTTATTCTTGTTTTAATTTTTGTCTCTCACTTTGCACCAAACAGAATACTGAGATTTATTTCAATCTTTGTCTCTTTGTCTCTGTCTCTTAGTCTCAGCCTTTCTGTCTTTGTCTCTCCACCAAACACTACGTAAGGTTTCAAAATTGACTCAATGTTGTCCTACCTTTAGGGATCCGTTAACAGAATTGATGGTAGGACAAAATTGAGACGATTTTGAAACGTTAGGGACTTAAATAGGACGAAAACGTTAGAGACAGAAACGATAAATAAAAATAAATTTTAATTTAATTTTATCTTTCAATAAATTTAATTTTTTACTATACATAGTATTCAATTATTTTTAATTACATCTAAATAAATTACACTTAATCACACTAAATTTATTTTCTTATAATTTTAAAGAATTTTGATACATTAGAGACAAAAGGTATAATTTATATTTTATTGTATATATATTATTTTTTTCTGCAAGTTTATATACTAGTTATTCTACGAACATTTCATGATAACTAAAAATCTTTAAGAGTAAAATTATAAAAAAAATTAATTTATTTAAAATGAAAGTAATATGATTAAGTGTAATTTACTTAGATGTGATTAAAAAATAATTGAATACTATGTATAGTAAAAAAATGATATTATTGAAGGATAAAATTAAAATTTATTTCTATTTATCATTTTTGTCCCTAACATTTTCGTCCTATTTAAGTCTCTAACGTTTCAAAATCGGGGCAATTCACCTAAATAAATTATTTCACCTTCAAAATTACGTAAATGCATTGTTTCCAAAACGAAGACGCAAATACATTGTTTCACATATCTATGGAAACCGCTACTGCCAGTAGCGGTTTACACAAACACAGAATCCGCTGCTGCCAGTCGCGAATTACGTTGAGTTGTGGTAGCATCGAAACCGCTGTTGCCTGCCGCGGTTTCTGCATGATTATGATTGGTCATAAACCGCTACTACCAGTAGCGGTTTATGTGCATTGGTTTACATATGTAAACCGCTAGAGGCAGCAGCGGTTTACGTTGAGTATGAAAACAAATAGTAAAACTAATCTTTATCTAAAAAATAATTACAAAGCAAATAATTAATGGTATATACTATTTAAATAATATCATAAATAAAAAAATTTATTTGTCATTCTCTTTTGTTTATATCAACCATACAAAGGAGATTCGAAGAGTTTGGAATATGGGGTGTGTTCTTTGCTGCTAATTTGCATTTGAGGTTCTAGCTAAACAAATTTTTTTATTTGTGCAACTTTATTGTTTTATGCCAAAAAATAAAAACTATTTGTATTTTATAGTTGATTGATTGGATAAATAATAGTGATAACATCATAATTTTGATGAATAAAATAAAAAATATAAATATGCATGTAATAATTTTTTATTTGTATTTCTTATTAAAATAAGACTAAATAGCAAATCAAAGAGTGAGTATTAATAGAGTACTAAAATATATAAACTAAAACTAATTTTTTTTATATTCATCCCTTCTAAAACTCATGAATGATAAAATAATTTATTTTTAGTAAAAAATAGTGAATTTTTTTCACTAAAAATAGCAAATCAAATAAAAAAATTCACTATTTTTTTACTAAAAAAATTATTTTATCATTCATGAATTTTAGAAGGGATGAAGATAAAAAAAAATAGTCTTAGTTTATATATTTTAGTACTCTGTGAATATTCCCTCTTTGATTTGCTATTTAGTGTCATTTTAATAATAAATACAAATAAAAAATTATTACATGCATATTTATATTTTTTATTTTATTCATCAAAATTATGATGCTATTACTATTATTTATCCAATCAATCAACTATAAAATACAAATAGTTTTTATTTTTTGACATAAAACAACAAAGTTGCACAAAAAAAAATTCATTTAGCTAGAATCTCAAATGCAAATTAACAGCAAAAAACACAACCCATGTTTCAAACTCTCCTAGTCTCTCTTGTATGGTTGATATAAATAAAAGAGAATGAAGTGATTTTTAAAGAGAAAAATATATGATTTAGTGAACTTTTGGCTAAAAATAAATTATTTTATTATTTATAAATTTTAAAAGAGATGAGAATAAAAAAATAGTCTTGATTTATATAATTTAATACTTTGAGTATTGTTTTTTAATATTATCTTCTCCATCCATTTGTGAATAAAACTCTACCTCTCTACATTTGGCCCCTCCATGGTTTATATAGGGAGCCCATTGACACACACTAAACATAAACCGCTATAGGCAGCAGCGGTTTATGACCAACCAAGCATACATGTAAACCACGATTGGTACTAGCGGTTTCTATTCTCTTGTAAACCGCTACTGCCAGTAGCGGTTTATATAGATATGTGAATCAATGTATTTACGTATCCGTTTTTGAAACAATGTATTTGCGTAATATTGAGAGTGGAACAATTTAAATAAGTAAATTACCCTCAAAATCGTCTCAATTTTGTCTGCTTAAGCAAGTATTTAGAGTTCGAATCTCATCGTGTGTGTATAACAATCCATTAGTTAGCGACTGACCCTTAATAAATAGACTATCGATACGTGGTGGATTAGTTCTCGATTTGTCGAGTTAGAAAATTCGTAGAAAAAAATTATATTTGTCTTTAAAATAGATTAATTTTTCATTAATAGCAATACTTATAAACTTTTGCCTTTATTAAAATTTACTTGGGACAATTTTATTTGTTAGTATCATATTCATTTTTGAAATCAAAATAATATTATCAACATTGTTATTTGTTAAAACTTCACATTTTATGAAATAATTTTTAAATTTTTAAATTTATAAACTTATGTCATTACAAAAGTTATTAGATCCATTAATATTTCTTGATAACATGGTGTACCGAAACACCATTGTTGAGTATCAGTTAGTGTAAAGAGAAATTAATAACAACTTTTGTTATTCAACATATAATTTAATCTATTGAAAAATAAATTAATATTTCCTAAACTTGTAAATACATTTTATTCTAATTTCTTACACTATTTTATTTGATAATATTTACCATTAAAAAATAGCAAATGCCCATACTATCTTACAATATATATGAGGGTAAAAAACTAAAATAAGCCATGGTAGGTTTAATATTACATGAATAAGCAAATGGAAAAATTGATTCAGCAATCAACCAACGTGCATAACTATATAATTCGAATCACCACGATTCGAACTCAATTTGAATGTAGTTCGAATTAGTGCAATTCGAACTACTCACACCCACGCATGCAACGTAATTTGAATTGATGCAATTCGAAATCATGCTGATTCGAATTAGCATGAGGTTGCAGCGCTGTATAATTCGAATCTCACTGATTCTAACTATGCACGTTTCGCCACTAGTAGTAATTTGAATTTGGGTGTTTCGAATTACACATTGGTGAATTCGAATTGTGCTAGTTTGAATTAGTGAGGATGTTCACGTTTTGTATTGTTGGTTCACCATAGAGGTCTAGAAATTAAATGCATACATGTGGGGGGACAATAAGATAGTTACCGAAAGTAGCATTGAAAGGCCGTTTTCAAAGTACAACATCATGATAAAGTTCTAACGAACCGAAACATAAATAGTCAAAGTACAATAACAAAGTTCGCTAAAATACAACAATGAACATGAAAAAAAAGCCATACAAGATACAACAATCATCTAAAAAGATGTGAACCGGTGAAGCAACGACGGGGTACCCGTGTCCTCTGGTCTCTCCGGATAAGCGGCTCCTCGTCCTCAATCTCATCATCCTCATCATCCGGGACAGACTGTGCAGGTGGTCTAGGCTGGACAGAGGCCCCAGACGGCCCGGCACCTGAATGTGACGCAGCAGTATAGGCGGAAGGAGGAATACCACCCAATGCAAAAGGGTCAGCAACTGGCATCGTAGGAGGCTCGTTAAGATCGACAGCTAAAGGTGCAGGCGTGCCGGAACTCTGACCACGTCGACGGGCCGCATCATCCTCCTGCATGATGGCAGTAAGCTCATCTAGAAAGTGTGAATCGCTGTATGCCGCATCAAGCCCGTCAGCTGCCAGGAAGTTTGAAAACATGGAACCCGGGCTAACCCAAGGCGTACTCTCCTGAAGTGTCTGATCATCGGCAGGGACACCAACGAAGTTATATAGTTATGCACGTTGGTTGATTGCTGAATCAATTTTTTCATTGGCTTATTCGTGTAATATTAAACTTACCATGGCTTATTTTAGTTTTTTACCCTATATATAATGTACAAAGTAATTTTTATCTTGAAATTAATTATGGTTAGTGAGATAAAATTTAAAATATTTTTTTATTTTCTTACTCAAATTTAAATTTAAATTTAAATTTGATTAACAACTTATCTTTTTTTAATTTCAATAAAAATATTAATTAGTTAGATGCAAAATATTAATTATTTAAATTTTAATTACCAAAATTGGGTTAAAAATTAATTATAAACTTAATAATCGATAATATATATTATATTAGTACGAAAATAATAATATCCAATGTATTGATTGTTTATTTTTTTGACAGAAATAATGTATAATCTATTGAGAATTAATTTATTATCCAAATTTTTTTCATAAACTTTGTAATATGTGAAAATAGTGATCTTATTTTTTTATTATTATTTAAGAAATTCTTTATAATTTTTTAATTATATAATTAACTTAATTAATAACCTTTATTATTACTTTTATACTAAAAAATATTAATTTATACTATTTACATATTTTTTTACTACTAATAAATAAATAAATATTTGTACTATTATATTTATTGTCCTAGATGATGACTTAAGTTACTTATTTTGTATGTTAAATTATATTTTACATGTTAAATTTATTAAATATTAAAATAAAAAAAATTGTTCAATAAATTATATAAATAATCATTACAGAAAAAAATTATATATTATATATAATAATCCTTGATATATATAGTGTCATGTATATATTAAGAATATCTATTTTAATTATGCGAGTAATTATTGTAATTTTTACTTTTTTGTTACATTAAAAAATAATATTTAAAACTAAAAAAGAGATAATTAATTTTTTTAATTTGAATTAAAAAATATCTTGTAAATATACCCAATTTTTACATATACTAAGCATTATAATATTAAATAGTATAATATTTGCTATAACAATGACTTAAAATATTAATCTAAGATATATTTGGGTCTAATAAGATCTCAGTGCAAGCAAAGATTAACTAAAATCCATTGTTAAGGTGCTAAATTCGACTTAGTTTCATTACCTTAAAGGCCCAATGCAGATGAAGTCCACGCATCCCGTCTTAAATCGGTTAAGATTGAATCTCCGTTACTAGTTAGATATGGTAATGAGTACTCAGGAGAGCGTGAGAAGCCTCCTTCCTATCTCTCACTATCTACTTAATATACTAAAACTGGGTTTTCTCCCAACTAATGAAGGTGACGTGTCGATCTCTCATGACTCTGTTTTTCCTCCAAAATGAACTTTTCTATTCTCTATTCTAAATTATTTTATAAAAAATATATTTATTATAATTATATTATAATTAATATTTAACAATGTTCTGAAAACTGGAATGGACCGGCTGGTTCAATTGGATTAACCGAAAACCGGTCATCTGGCCAGTCCGGGTGAATCATAAAACCGTTCTACAAAAAAATGGTAAAAAAACCGGTCAAATCAGTGGTTAACCGGTGAACTAGACGAACCGGACCGATTTTTCAGAAGTCCGGTTTTGCCATCCTTATAGAAAACGGCGTCGTTTTTTTACGCTTGAAAAAAAAAAGTTTGAAAGGCCCATAACCCACCCAATCCCTTCGAGCCTAACGCCTCTCTCTCCCCTTCCAACCCTAATTTCCTCAATGAGCTGAAGGCTGAAGCCAGCAGGAACGCCTCCACTCCACCGTCCTTACCACTATCGGCACCGGAAATGGCCACCAGTCGTTGCCACCATCACCACTCGAAGCTTTTGTCGCCATCGTCGTCGTCGGGTGGTCCGTTTGAAGCCTCTGTCACCCTCGTCGTCAGAAGGTCGGGGCATAGCTTCTGTCGTCGGCCGCCTCCGTCCTGCCGAGCATCTCTATGCCACTTTAGGCCGTCTCTGCTTTTTCTGCCTCAGTGAGCTTCTTAGTGTTTTAATTAATTTTTTTGATAAACTCATAATGATATGAATTGTTGGCTTGTTGGAGTTGCTGCAGAGTTTTTTAGTTTTTCAATTAATATTTTTTATTCTATTAATTATATGAATCACTGATTTTCTGGAGCTGCTGCAGAGTTCTTTATTTTTTCAATTAATTTTTTATTATGTTAATTCTGCTACAGAATTGCTGTAACACTGAATGCTGAATAGAATTTCAAAATTGTTTTTCAGAACATTACTTCTGTCTCCATGATGTGCCAAATATTTGGCACATACCCTTGCTATTGAAAGTAATTCTAACATTATTTTCTGTTTCGTTCTTTGGTTTATGAAGGAACTTGAATTTTTCTTTTGAATTTATTTTCTGTTAATGGCTGAAAACTAGTGATCTCATTGTGGAATTCTATATTCTGTAATGTATTCTTCTAATAATCCTCCTAATTTTGATATAATTTCAAATCTTGAATTTTGAATGCTGAATTGAATTTTGGTATAATTTTATAATGCTGAACAGAATTGATATAATTTTGGATTTTGAATTGCTGTAATTCTGAATTTTGCTGTAATTGCTATAATGGCTGAGGTTTTATTTTACTGCAATTGCTGTAGTGGCTGAAACATGAAGTTAGGTTTTAAGGGGGCAGGGGATAGTTTGTTTTGCACACCTTGAAAAATTGTTGCTGCTGAGACTGGTTCATAGTTATTTCTAATTAGTAATTTGACATTGATTGAGTGAGTTTTGTCTAATTAAGTAATTATTGATATTATTATTGATTGTTGGTGATTGTTGATTGAATATGGATATAGTATTTATGCCATGATTTCTTTTATTTATAAATTGTGATTTTTGAATTTGAATATAGAATTTTAATGATGAGATGAGATATAGTTTAGTTAGTGGGTAGGTTATGAAATTTTAAATTTTATTATTATATGAATGATTGAATTTAAATTTTAAAAGATTTATATTATATTTTTAATAATTTTATTTTATATTTAACGAAACCGGTTCGACTACGGTTCAACCACGGTTGGACTATTGAACCATTGAACCAGTAACTTAATCGGTTCAATGATCGGTTCGGTTCTCGCAACCTTGATATTTAATGAATAATACATAATTATACTAATTTAGGAAAATATCTTTATTTTTAGAAAGTACTAGTTTTATGTAATTAAAGCACTCTTCTCTCTTCTAAAATTATTTTTAGAAAATTATCTTTATTATAATTATATTACAATTAGCATTTAATGAATAATGCATGATTATACCAATTTAGAAAAATATATTTATTATAATTATATAAAATAATCTATTTAATATACTAAAATTGGATTTTTCCCCAGCTAATGAAAGTAAGGTGTCAACTTCTCATGAATTATTTTTTTTCAAAATAAAGGCACTATTCTCTCTTCTAAATTTATTTTAAAAAATATCTTTATTAGAATTATATTACAATTAGCATTTAATGAATAATGCATAATTATACAAATTTAAAAATATCTTAATTATAATTATATAAAAAGTTAAATATAAATTTATAATTCTAATTGCTATAAATACGATACTAACATTCATAGTGATAAATTGATATTGCAATAATTAATTTCTATAATTATTTTTGTACTACTAAAGGCTATATATAGTATTTCTTTGTGGTTAGTGAGTCTAAATATAAGAATCAAAACTTTTTTTTCTAATATGTTATTCTTTTTTGATTGGAAAATTGTTTCTAAGGAGCTTTGTAGGTCAAATTCAAGTCACATCCCCTCTACATTTTCTACGTTTGTCCAAAAATATTTGAAATATCTTTATTATAATTATATTACAATTAGCATTTAATGAATAATGCCTGATTATACTAATTTAGAAAAATATCTTTATTTTTAAAAAGTATTAATTCTCATGTAATGAAAACACTATTCTCTCTTCTAAAATTAATTTTAGAAAAATATCTTTATTATAATTATATTACAATTAGCATTTAATGAATAATGCATGATTATACCAATTTAGAAAAATATATTTATTATAATT
This sequence comes from Arachis hypogaea, assembly GCF_003086295.3. NCBI lineage: Eukaryota > Viridiplantae > Streptophyta > Magnoliopsida > Fabales > Fabaceae > Arachis > Arachis hypogaea. Next base: position 130,392,959 of record NC_092038.1, read on the forward strand.
ATATAAAATAATCTATTTAATATACTAAAATTGGATTTTCCCCCAACTAATGAAAGTAAGGTGTCAACTTCTCATGAATTATTTTTTTTCAAAATAAAGGCACTATTCTCTCTTCTAAATTTATTTTAAAAAATATCTTTATTAGAATTATATTACAATTAGCATTTAATGAATAATGCATAATTATACAAATTTAAAAATATCTTAATTATAATTATATAAAAAGTTAAATATAAATTTATAATTCTAATTGCTATAAATACGATACTAACGTTCATAGTGATAAATTGATATTGCAATAATTAATTTCTATAATTATTTTTGTACTACTAAAGGCTATATATAGTATTTCTTTGTGGTTAGTGAGTCTAAATATAAGAATCAAAGCTTTTTTTTCTAATATGTTATTCTTTTTTGATTGGAAAATTGTTTCTAAGGAGCTTTGTAGGTCAAATTCAAGTCACATCCCCTCTACATTTTCTACGTTTGTCCAAAAATATTTGGAATGGAGCATATAATGAGATCGAATTTCCTCAATTTAGGTTCAATTTTGAAAAATTCTTGCCACCATGAAGATGCAATTCAAAGATTAGTACTATATTTAAATTTTTTTTCTCTTAAGTTTTTTGTATTAAAAATAATTTTATAACATATTGTATTTTTTCACCGGTCTTTTGGTGCATTAATGCAATGCCATTGAAGAGAATAAAAGTCAATTTAATTTGACAATTTTAACAAGAAGATAGTATGAATTTGTACCGATTATAAGTATTCGATCTTATGATGTTATTTCAGTTGGTTGTTACGATAATGACTCTAATCTATACGTATCTAAGGATTAGAATAGATTAAATATTATTTAAATAATTTAGTTCTAATATTGGTAGTTGATTAAATTAGTTTTAGAGAAATTTAAATTGTTGTCTCAATTTATATATTATGACTATTCTTTATGGATATGTTATTTTTAAACTTTTTAATATGATTTTTTTAAGTTTGTTTTCTTTTTTGATATATGTATCACCTTTTTTTTTGTATTTCAGATTAGTAATGCAATTATTAAGAGAAATGTAATTCATCAATAAATTAGGATGATTAAAAGTTTACTTAAGATTAACTAAGATTAACTAACATTTATTTTGGATACAAAATTGATTAATTAAGATTAAGGAGTGAAAAAGGAAAAAGAGTCACAATACGTGGTTTTGCTTTCTTGCTAATATATAAAAATACGTGAAAGAAAAAAATTAAAATATCACCATTTAAAAAATTGTTAATCATACATATGAAAAGGGATTGGAGAATATGCATGGATATAAAAAATAAAAAATTATTACTCGATTGTAGAATAAAAAATAATCATATATATATATATATATAATCATAACAAAAAAATAATTAGCATATGTGACTTAAATTTTTATATGTACAATTAATATATATATAACCAAATATTTAGAATTATTTAACAAAATTAATATATATGTATAGATAAATAAAGAAATTATTATAATTTATAAAAATTACACGTATGATGACATCATTAATAAAGAATAAAAAAATTATTGAATAATTATAAACTCAAAAAAAATTAATCATGATAAAAAATTAATTAATATATACGATTTAAATATATTTACATACAATTAATATATATATATATATCAACTATATAAAAAAGTATTTAGAATTATTTAAAACAATAAATATATTCTAAAAATAAAAAAATTATTAACTAAACAATTGATATATATATATATATATATATATATATATATATATATATATATATAAATACGGAAATTAGTATGATTTATGAATATTATTACGCATATGATGGTATTATTAATGGAATAACAAAATCAATATAATTATTGTAGGCTAAAAAAATTATTTATAATAAAAAAATTGAAAAATAATTAATATATATATACTTAACTAAGGAAAGATTTAAAATTATTTAAACAAAATAAATAAATATATCCTACGAATAAAAAAATTATTGACTAATCGATTAATATATACTGGTGGTATAAAGGAAAAACCATTAAATAAAAAAGAAATAGTATGTTTTCAATTTTGGCAATAAAAACATAAATAATTATAATATAATAATTTGTTTAATTATTAATATTTATAATTGTTATTTTAAATCATAAATTTAGAGAAAAAAGAAGTAGATTAACAAAAACGATTAATAACTATATTAGAGTTGATACACATAATACTATATTAAGAAAAAATAAACGTAATTATTACAATTTAAATTAATTTTAATAAAATAATTTAAAATTATAATTTCAAACTTATCACGTGCATAGTACGAATTATTGAACAATTTATTATCATGTATATGGCACGAATTATTAAACAATTTATCATGTGTACTTTTTTTCCAAAATAAAAATACTATTTTTATTTATAATTATTATTCTTTATCAACTCTTTCATTTAAACACTAGTATTATTTATTAATTTTTTTTATTTTTATTCCTCACATTTTTTAAAAATTCCTTTTCAATAATTTAGGTATTAATTGTGGTTATTTAATTAACTTATTTTAGGTATTTACTTATTAAATTTTAGGTATTAATTATACCTCAATTACGGTATTAAGACTTTGAACATAATTTTAATTTAATTTTGGACAATATCAAAAATAAATAAATATATATATATATGATATTTTAGGTATTAATTATTATTATTTATTAACTTATTTTAGGTTTTTAATTATTAAAATATTAAATATTAATTATATTTGTTTACCATGTTAAACCTTTAGACATAATCTCAATTTAATTTTAGACAATATAAGAAGCAAATATATATAATATTAAATTAGAAGAGTAAATTTTAATTTTACATAAAATAATATAATAGATATAGAGTATAAATAAATTTACTTGACAAATATAATTATTCATAGTGTGATATTTTATTACGATGACATATTTTTATGCATTAACTCCCTATATAGCAATAATATATATATATATATATATATATATATATATATATATATATATATATATTTTAAAAAAAATGAAAAAAAAACATAGGAACATTCTAAACATGATTACGGCTAATCTTTTTTTCTTTAGTTTTCAAATATATTATTTATTTTATTTATTTAGAGGAATAACTAAATTTATTATAACTATAGTAAAATTATCTTTAAACTATTAGTATTATTAGTAAATTTTTAAAATTATTGACATATTATTAGTATATATAATAAGTAAATTTTCTTTCATGTTTATTATTTAAAAATTTTATAATTTTCACATAATCTTTATTCTATTTTTTTTTTATACCTAATGACTATTGACTACGATTCTATTAATAGTATTACTTATAGTAGATTATACAAAGAGAAAGTATAAAAAATAAAGACAAGAATTATAAGGTTATAAAAAGTTCCATTCAAGTTTGACAAGAGTAAGACGATTTACATAGAAATAGTTCTGATAGATGATAAGATTAATTGATTCATTTACTAAATTTTTTCAAGTAATGCTAAGTTCAATTTATAAATAGAGTTTAATTTTGATACATTGACAGTGTAAAGCGTTTTACATAGTCGTGCAATCACATCCGTTCTTTTGAACGACCATTCACGCGGTCAATGTGAAATGTATTTATTTTTATTGATGTGTCATTACGTAATTGGATACACGTGTAAAATTACTTTACACTGTCAGTGCATTAAAATTAAATTCTTATAAATATTTGTAATTCATATTGTAAGTTAATTTTATAAGTACACCATTTCACAAGTCAAAGACAATTCTTTTTAATAGCTTTGTAAATGCTAACAGCTTTTATATTTAATTTATTTTGCAATACGATAAAATTCATTGTTCAATCAAGTCAAAGACAATTCTTTTTAATAGCTTTGTAAATGCTAATAGCTTTTTATATTTAATTAATTTGTTTTGCAATATGATAAAATTCATTGTTCAATCAAGAATTATTTGACAAAAATATTTGAGAATGAATTGGTAGAAAGAAAAGTCTATGTCTTCTCAAATTTTGAGATTGAAAAATCAAGGGGAATATATCTTCTAACTGTACACACGTGCAAAATATCTTTAAGATGGAGTCAGGTATAGTACATTTGGTCGATGATCGTAAAATTCTGGATAATTATTTTAATTTTCTTGCTCATGCTGATATATTGAAACAAACAAATGAACGATTCTACTTATTTGGTACGTAATTAATTTATATTAACCCACACAAAATTATTTTCCTTTTGATTTTAAGTTTTGCCAAAAAATTGTATAATAGCATCATTTTATCGATAAAAAAATTTTAACAGTTTATTTATGAAAATATTTGAAATTATATTGTAACTTTTTTAAAAGGTATATCTTTTTATTAATATACTATTGTTAGTTTTATCGTTTAATACAAAATAAATTAGTAAATTCTTTTTATTTTATACACGTTTGAAGTTATAATTTCTTATATTATTCACTCATTTGTTCTTAATTTGGTACTTTTAATTCAATTTTTTTTGTTCAATTGGATGTTATTAGATTCTTGATTAGAAAAAAAAAAAACTCATATCATGGTAAAAAATAGAGAGAAGTAACAAGTACATTGTGATTGATCTTTATGATTTGCAGTATGTAAAATTTAATATGAGTATTTCTTTAGGTTATAATTATGTGTTGTGGTGCAAATTTTTTTTTCTTTATATATTACTACTTACTTCCTTAATTCTTGCTTTCATTCAAAAATGAGAAAAAAAATTTTAATGTACACCATGAGATCAATTTATAATCCAATTACTTAATCATCTATGTGATCACCAAGCAACCGAATACATAATTTATTCTCTAATTTATAAAATTTAACAAAGACATTGATAAACATATTAGTTTTGCATTTATTTATATATTTTATTTATTTATATTATATTTGTAATTATATTATATCTATTTTTATCAATATATTTTTTAAAAAATATAGTTAGTGTTAGCACATTGTGTATTAAATAAATTAAATGATAGAAACATGTAACTATTTTCTTTTTCAGTCAAGATTAAGTAAAATACTGTAATTTAGACTTGCAATATCAACATATTAATAGTAAAATGAAAAAAATGTAATATTATATCAAAAAAAATTTTAAATCATAATTATAATTTATGATTGAAATCATAATTTAAATATTTTAAACGAGATAATTTCATTTAGAGAATTCGTAATTCAAACATATTTTTTATGCATTTAATAGCTACATTCGAGTTAATACATTTAATACTATATTTAAAAAAACACGAACAATGTACATCATATTATTTATTTATTAATTAAATTATTATAATTCAAATTAATTTTAATAGAATAATTTAAAATTATAATTTCAGTTTTATCACGTGCATGACACGAGTTATTACACTTGTTTTTAAAAAAATGTATCCGTTCCTTCTCCATCATTACAAGTTCCTGTTTAATTACTCCTTAGAGAATGCAGATATCCTCGGGTATCTATGAATATTCTTTAATTTTTTTTGAAAAAAATTAACACAAAAAGACATAATATAATAATAATAAAATAATTAATTCAATATAATTTAACACAATTTATAACATAGTCGTTATGAAAAATAACATTTCAAAAGGAGAAAATATAAAAACATATTCCAACATAATAACATAACATAATTTTTTGGAATGATACTAAGCGACGTAGTGACGAACTTGAGAGGCAGAAAAAGTGAGTTAGAGAGAGAGAGGATCGAGGCTGAGAATAAGTTTGGAAGAAAAAGGAAGAATTCGAATTGAAGGCAGAAATTAGGATTTCTAAATTCAAGAAATGGAATTATGTATATATAAATTAGGATAAATTAATAATTTTATATTCACGTATATTTAATAGGTTCCATGGGACAGATACTTATGTCAATGTCCCCATACAGGTGGCAAACGGAAAAATCTGCCCTATCTCGCCAAAAGCCCACCATCTGGTGGGTTGGCCCATCCTGCCCCGCCTAGTAAGGCGTTCCTGAATTTCTCTCCCACTCTGCCTAATGATAGGTTGGTGGACTCTCCTTTTTTTATAAACCATTAAATATTAAATAATATATATAATTTCACAACAATTTCAATAAATTTATAATTTCTAAAAATATAAAAAAATATAATTTTTGAATTCACACACATTAAAGTCTTTACAATTATAAATATATAATAAACATAATTATAAACCAATTTTTTTGAAATAAAATAATAAAATTAATATTGTCCAAAGAAAAACAAATATTATCCAAATATATAATTAAACATCTTCAAGTTTATAATAAATCAAACATAAAACATAATTCAAAATATAACTTAGAACATCTTCAATTATCATCTTCATCATCTTGTAAATCAATAATATCATAGAAATTTATAAAAAAAATGGCCCTGACAAAATAAAAGTTTGGCCCAGCGAAAAAGTCCACCCGCCCCGCCAAATTCCATGGATTAGACGGTGCAGGGTAGGTGGGCTTTTTAAGTTTGGCGGTCTCAAATTTCCAGCCTAAATCGTCTTTTTTGCGGGTTATGCGGGCCAGTCCGACGAATTTCGGTTCGTTTGTCACCCTAGTCTCCATCTAGCTCCAAAACGCGAGTAATTCCTTCGAATACCCGTTTCGGCTGTTTTTGTGATCATCCCTATTGCTAGCATTCATTGGTTTGTGACGTGGACCTATTCTAAGCACTCAATAAATTCTCAGAATCAAAGTTTACGTTATATCATTTTTATAAAATCACATGTATCCTTGTTATAATAATATTAATAGAAGATAAATGGATAAATACTAAACTATTATTTGGATATAATATTTAATAAGAGGGAAGAAAATGGAAAGAAAATGAGAGGAAAGAAAATAAAAAGAAAAGTATATTTTTGTGTGTGTTGTTTAGATGAAGAAAAATAAATGGAAAGAAAATAGAGGACAATTTTTTTTTTTGCTTAGATGGAAGGAAAAGTAAGAAGAGAAAAAATTATAATAGAGTAAAATTATATTAATATTTTTATATATTATATATAAATTATAATTCAAATAGTAACTCTATATTTTTACTCATATTTGCACTTTTACATCTGTTTTCTTCGCAATTTTAAAGAGAAAAAATTTACATGAGCTCCACATACACTTTTATGTTTTCTATTCAATTTTCTTGTTGATCCAAATAATAGAAAATTAATTTTTTCATTCATTTTTTTCTCTAATATTTTATTTCTCTACAAATTCTTCTAATCCAAACAATGCATAAATAAGTCATATTTTTCATATTTATAACAATAACTAATATCACATATTAGGTTAATTTACCTTGATAAATCAAAGCCACCCTAAAATTACTTGGATCCTACAAACCCAAAAAACGTTACCTAGTTGTCTTCATTTACATTTGTATATAAATCGAATTTAATGAATTTGAATTAGGATAATAAGTAGTAAATCGAATCTATAGGATTCAAATTACTTGACATTGTAATTCAAAAGTAAATTGAATTCAAAGAATTCGAATTATGTCATTCCTTACTAAATCGAATCTATAAATTTCGATTTATATGATCCAATGTAAATCGAAGCAATAAGGTTCGATTTATACTCACTTAGTAGCAATCTAGCTCATTGTAAATCGAATTTCCTTCGTTCAATTTAGTAGCATAGATAGCATCCAAGTAATTCGAATATTATAGATTTGATTCGATTTACTACGAAAACTCATAATTTGAACTCTATAAATTTATTAAATAATTTAATATTTATTTAATTTTGGTCAAATTAGATAATATAATTAATTAATTATAATTATTGTTGTTCACCCTAATGGTATAATTGAAACTCTAAAAGTAAAATTAAAACTAAATGTTAAGGATAAAATCAAAATAAAATTATATTTGCTATCTTGTAAATTTTTTTAATAAAAATCTCATTTATACACTTTTAAAATGCATCACTTTAATACACTAATATTTTTATTAAAAATAAAAATTATGATAAATATCTCATATATTTGTTAATAAATTATATACAAATATTTTTTTGAAGTATATCACTTTTATTATATGAAAATAACTTAAATACCTTTAAATGTGATTATGATAATTCATTAAGTATTATATTTTTTATTAATTTATATTTAATAATTTACCTCTAACTTTTAATTATAGTAAAAATATAAGATATGATGCAAAAAAAATTAAAGCGACATAAATTTTTTACTAACAAAAAAATATTTTTTTTTTTCATTTTTTAGAGACGTATCTATTTTTTAAGTTATATATTTTAATTTATATAAATTAATGACAACTAAATGTACAAAAATATACTGATTAATAAAGAAATAAAATTTAAGATAAATATGTCGTGAACAAATTGAAATAAAATAAAGACTTTTAATTATGATAATTAATTATAATCACATATATTTACTTCAATATTTATACTTCGATATATTAATATTTTGTATTTTTATTTCTCAATTTTAGAATATCACAAATATTAGTTACTCTCCAATAATGACAATACTTAAAAAAAAACATAACTAAATGATCTTTAAAAAAAATAAAAAAATATACAATGACCTAAAATATAATATTTGTGTAGTAACTAAAATTTAATTACCAATATAAAAGCTATGATGCACGGACACTGATACGGACACGGAACACGATACGACACGGGACATGCTGACACGCGAATTTTAAAATCTTATAAGACACGGGAACACGTGTACATATCAAATATAAAGTATTTTTTTTTAGATAAATCATAATGAATTTTGATATTTTATTGATATTAAAATATAAATTAACTTTTTTAATTATTTTTAATGTCTTATTTTAATTATATCAATTATTTAATTAAAATATCTTTTTGTTTTAATAAATAATAATATATTTCAAGAATATATGTTAAGAAAAAGACTAGACACACTGACACATGATGGTGTTTAGATGTGTCCAAGTGTGTCTGGAGAAGAATTTTTTTTTTTTTATTAAGACACGATTGAACATAGCAGGTACGGGTGTCGGGCGAATATCGGTGAGTGTCGTGTTCGAAATGTGTCCGACATGCGGACACAACAACTCAGCGAAATGTTTGTGCTTCATAGTATAAAAGTAACATATAATATCATTTCATAATCAAATAAGTGTTTAATCAAATAATTTAATATTTATATAATAATATGACAAAAGAAATTAAAATTTGAGTTTAACCATAGCAAGCACTCAAATTTAAATTTTCATAAATTAATTTATTTTTGTTAAAATGAATTGCGCAATAAAAAAACTCATAAAAAAATTCATATATTAAAATAGAAAATAGTTTATTTATAAATTGTTTAATATAAAAATTAAATTTAGATATTAATTAATGTATGAGATTATATTAGATTTTTTAATCTTGATAAATACAAATTAATTTTGAAAAGTTATTTTTTAGATGTTTTCAAAAGTATTCCTAATTTTTAAAAACTGTAAGCACAAATACATGAACTTTTTAATTTATCAAATACAAAACGAGAAGCTTGTGTTTTTAAAAAGTACAAACACCAAGAGGTGCACATGGCTTGGCCCAGACCGAAGACCCGACCCAGACCCAAACATTATAGGGGCTAGTTTGGTGTGATTTTACCGGATCTAATACCGAGTACGGGTATTAAAAATAGACCCGGTCATTATCTAGGGGTCGAATTTGGGTCAAGGCGAATCCAACTTCATGCGGTCCGTGTATATCCGAAGGGAACTAAAAAATGTTATATATTTTAAATTAATTCCAATGTTATGTTATATTAATTATAAGCTTGTTGTTTTATTTTTAATCATACTTATTAAATTAGAAAATAAATCAAATAAACATCAAATTAGAATTTATAAACAATTTCAAGTTTAAATATGGATATCTAACAATTTTTTTTATAAGTAAGTGCATTATAAATAAATTTTTTTATAAATTATTATTAAAACTTTAAAGGCCCAAATTTTACCTGATTTATACCCAATATAATTATAACTCGAAAATATTTATGTTTTGTCGAGTCTAAAACCGATTTATGATATAAAAAATTAGACCTCATGTATATTTAGAATTGAATCTAAATTACGACAAACCCAATTTTTATCTGTCCATATACACCCACAAACACCTTTTCAAAAAATTTTATAAAACCAAGCTAATATCTTGTCCGAAAGCTATTCATGAGAATTATATAATAAAAAATATATTTGTAGTTTAATATTAAAAATATTTTAAAATATAAAACAATATTTAATATTAAAAATAAACTAATTTTTATAATGCTATATATAATGTTTTCAGGTATAATATTTTTAAAAAATATAATTTATTATAAAATATTTTTTAACATGATACAAACTGTACTTAGGTTTATTTTAGATAAATAATTAAATTAAATTATTTTAAAAATTAGTTTAAAATATAAGGACTTATATTAAAAGTAACTTATAAATAAATTATTTGAGTAATTTATACTAATAAATAAATAAAATTTAAAATTACACCGATATTCTAAATCAGAATTAATTACACACCCTCTTCTAAATATCTCTATATAAATTGAATCAAATTCGATTTGTACTATTTACATATTCGATTTATCATGTATGTGCTGCACAAATAGTAAATTGAATCAAATTGATTCGATTTACTACTTGTGCAGGATAACCACAGTAAATCAAATCAGTTTAATTTGATTTACTATTTTTACATATTATTGTTATTTATTTATTATTCATTAACTTTAAAACATAAATTTTAATAAAAAAATATTCTCATTTGAATTCAAATAAAATATAAAAAAAATCAAAACAAATAAGAATAGAAATATTAACTTTTGTGTTTCAGTTCAAGTTTAAGAAAAATTTATAAATTTAAAACAGAACAATAAATAATTTATAAAAGTTCACTAAAAATCATCATTTGACTCATTAGCATCTAAAAAATCATTTCCAAAATTGTTGATATTGAAAATATTTTTACATAGCATAACACTCTAAGATGGCATAAGAATTAAATTTTAAATTTTTTTAAATCGAAGGTAACAAATAGTTATATAATATAAAAGACCAAATATTATGCAATATGTATTTAGAAATAATTAAAATATTATATTAATTAAATTATTATTTAATTTATAAAATTAAGTGTAAAACTTATGTTTTGATGATATTATATTCTGATGTTACTTCTAACTCAAATTAATTTTTTTCATTATTTGTTGACGAAAATGGTTAATTAAGTGACTGAAAAATAAAAAAAATTAATTTATATATTTTAAAGGACTAATTTAATTGACAAAATCTATTGACAAAATCTTTTAAAAATAAATTTATAAAACTAATATTTTTTATGTACTAATTTAATTATTAATCTTTTATATGGATATATAAAAAAATAATATTATTAAAATAAAAACAATATTATAACCTTTCTATCTTATTCTATTTTATTTTATTTGTGAATATTAAATCTCTCGACTCAAATTTTATTTACAGGATTAATTTTTTGTTTGACTCTACTTAAAAGAAAAAACAGTTAATTTATTTTAATCATACATATTTAGTACTTAAAAAATTGATAAAGATAAGTAATAAAAATTATAAAATTAAATTTATACTAAAATTGAAAACAGTACAATCATATCATGAAAAATAAAAAGAAATGCTAAAATTAATATGACAAGAACAACCATACAATTTTTATTACTCTTCTCCCAACTTCATATTTTTTATGTATTATTAACAGAAAAATAAGTTTGGTGGCATTTAATTTGTTTCTAATAAAAATAAAAGGTATTTAACTATTTATTCAAAGCCCTCCTCTACCTTCAGTACATCCACTGTGATAAAAGTCAAAAACATATATATATATATATATATATATATATATATATATATATATATATATATATATATATATATATATATAAAAGAGTAAAGGACATTTTTGTCCTTGACCTTTTTTTTTTGTGGACATTTTAATTATCAAGTAATAGAAAATACATTAAAGTCTCTGATCCTTAAAAAACGTGGACATTTATGTCCTTCCGTTGAATTCAGCCATTTGCACTGGACGCAAAAGGCTGAGCTGGTAGAGGTGGCGCTGAGGTGGCACGTAACGGAAGTCAGGTGACATGGAGCATTTCGTAACAGGACATATAAGTCCCTGGAGACAAAATGACGCCGTTTTTGTATCCTCCCCCATTTTTTCAAATTTCTCTACCCTTTTCTTCTTCCTTCGTCTCTTTTCCCTTCCATTCTTCTTCCTCGCCCCTGCCTCCATCACTGCCGCACAGCCGCGCCTCCGTTAGCCACCATCAACGCCGGCGACCTCCTCCTTCTCTCTTTTCGTGTCTTCTTCCCTTTCTCACTCCCTTACTCCCATTAGTCTCTCTCTCTCTTCTCACCCTCCTTCCACCCACTGTTCGTCCGCGAAAACCTTCTCGGCGACCCACTACCGTCGCGCCGCCGCCTCTCTGCAAAAATTAGTCTCAAATCTCGAGGGGTTAGGATTTTCCTTTCATTATCTTTTTTGTTAGGATGATAGTTTTGGCAAAAGAGATACAAGTGTCTGCAAAAGAATTTCGTATGTTTTTCCTGATGGTAAGTCATAATTAAGGTCATGTTTCTCTATTGATTCTTATATGATGTTATTTAATTCATCTTATATTTGTTTGGCTACTAGTATCTATCTATAGGTTGTTATGAACTACAAAGCAAGCAGCACTCAAGGGTGTTGGTGTTTACCTTACAGTGTTCTCTTAATATGCTTGAAGGTGATACAAGGTAAGCTCATACTTATAGTAAAAGACCTTTGATATCAACTTCAACGTTTCATGGATGGTCATAGTCTGTTTATATAACTACCAATAACTTTGTAAAGTTTGGTGCTGGTTTGGTTGTGCAGGTGTTCCATATAGCCATCAAGTCTGTTTCTATCCGAGTTAATACTTTTTCATCCAAAGTTGTTTTCTAATAAATTTTGCTTTGAGGTCAGTTATATTATATATACACTACGATTTTGTTGAATTTAGAAACAACTTTGATATTTTCTGATCATGTATAGTCCTTTGCATTGTTGAAATTTTCACCTTCTATTTATAAATTTTGATAATTTCATTTCTTTCCTTAAGATAGCTATATACTTTCAAATGTGATAATTGTCTTGCACTGAGTCTTACTTCCTCAAAATTTGAAACAGATTGGCTCAGGGGTTGGCTTAGTTGGATTATGTCTTTCACATGTGAAAGCTTCTAAGGTACACCAAAAACCAATCTTTAATTGATGACTCATCCATGAATACTAAATACAAATGCTTGCATTTTTGCTTTTCGAACAATGTTTTCTTTCATTCTTAACAGAGTTTAATTTTAACAAGCAATATGTGATAGATTTTTACATTGGTAATCTTAGGTTGTGATTTACCAGTCAAATTTAGTCAACATGAGACATGTTTTTGGTCAATAGGTGATATTAAGTGACGGTGACTTATCAACTCTAGCTAACATGAAGTTTAATTTGGAGTTGAACCACCTAAATATCGAAACTGAGATGTCACAAGGAAGTGAAGATCCAAGCATGGTAAGTCTGAATCTGCATTGACTTTGTCGGATACTGATTTTATACATATATATGCAATCTTGATACCATTCATCTCAGAGTATTCTATAGACCATTAATATGTGCTTCAACTTATTACCTTATCTCCTTATTCATGTTTTTAGTGGGTTCAAGTGCGTAGTTCCAAATTAAGACCATGAATATGAGATTAGTCATTAAATCATATCTTTCAAAATTTTATTGTCCTTCTGTCACAGTCTAGTGTGCTTTAATAAAAGTTAGTTCACACTGTCTGGTGTAGAGGAATTTGCACACTTTAATGGGGTGTGCCTTTACTTATTTCAGCTTGGGTGCAGAGAGGTGGAGGCACGGCGGTAGTGGGTCGTCGAGAAGATTGTCGCGGATGAACGGTGGATGGAAGGAAGGTGAGAAGAGAGAGACTAATGGGAGTAATGGAGTGAGAAAGGGAAGAAGACGTGAAAAGAGAGGAAGGAGGAGGTCGCCGGTGTTGATGGTGGCTGACGGAGGCGCGGTTGTGCGGCGGTGATGGAGGCAGGGGCGAGGAAGAAGAATGGAAGAGAAAAGGGACGAAGGAAGAAGAAAAGGGGAGAGAAATTTGAAAGAATGGGGGAGGATACAAAAACGGCGTCGTTTCGTCTCCAAAGACTTAATGTGTATTTGGATTCACGTTGGGCAAATTGGAATTTGAATAGAAGTGATTTTGTAGAATTGATTTTGAGTAGAAGTGAGTTTGTGCCAACATGATTTATGTTTGGCAATTTTTACTAAAATTGATTTTGATAAAATAAATATTGTTTGAATAATATTAGTTAAAATCACTTCTAGATAAATAATTAATTAATTACTAAAAAAATATAATATTAAATTATAATATTATTTTTTAAGTATATTTAATTTTTTTATTTTTTTTATATTTTTTATATAATATTTTTATAGTACTCTATTTAATATATTATAATTTTTTATTATTATAATAAAAATTAATATTTATTTATAAAATTAAAAATTAAAAATAATATATAAAAATTATCAATTTTTTAAATTTTTTATAGTAAAAATTAATATTTATTTATTAAATTAAAAATAATATATAAAATAATATATTTTAGTACTTTATTTAAGTATTCTTAATAATCTTATTTTTATTATTATTTTAGATTCTAATTTTTTACAAGTTATATTTGTTCATACCCTGGCCCAATACAAAGGCCCAGGTCCAATCAAAAGGCCTAATCTAAAGGATTAGAGCCTAGCTAAGTACCGACCTTCGCATAAGAAGTCGGTATCAACCACGACTTAGTCAGAAGAGGTCGGACGAAAGATTAGCTGGCAGGTAAACACTCATTCAAATGAGTAACCGCCCCTAAAATCTCTCTAACCGCCTCATAAAGCCATATCTTAACCTCCCCAAGATAATAGGGACGGTTACCACCCTAAAGATACGGCACTACACCAACGGTGGTTATTGGCTCATCTCTATAAATACACTGACACGCCCTCAGGTATCTCTAAGTCCAATACTCTCTAAGACCTGCTTACGCTCTTGCTAACTTAGGCATCGGAGTGTCTTTGCAGGTACCACCCCCCATTCACACGCGAGCACAAGTCGGACGGAGTCTTCCGAGTCACGGACCTGCCCGGAGTCCTCCTCCATCACACACTTGGGCCGCCTAACGCCATCCGCGTTATTAATCTCCGGTTACCTACCGTAACATTGGCGCCGTTGCCGGGGACCCGAGAGATCATTCAACGATGGCGGATAGATCCCACGAAGAGGGCCATGTGGAAACAGATTCTGACCAAGAGAATCTGGACATGGGAAATGACAATGAAGACACAGCCCAACAACAAGATAACGATCAACACAGAGAGGGTACCTCCGGAGTAAAGAATCCGAAGGTAAATTCCTCAGATGGACGTGAATCAGAAAAGGGCGGACCACCTCACGTAACTGAACTAATGGGATTGGTCCATAGCCGCTTGGAGCAATTGGAACAAGAGCGGGAGAGGCAAAAGGAAACCGAAAGGTACCTTAAAGAGGAGATGGAACGGCGAAAAGAGTTAGAAAGGAAACTCTTACAGCTAGAATCCTCCCTCAAGAACTCCCGTGATGAAGGAGAAGATCAACTCCCGGGCGGAGAAGATCCTTTCAGCGAAGACATCATGAGGGCAAAAGTTCCAAGGAACTTCAAAAGCCCTGATATGGACCTCTATGATGGAACTACGGATCCCAAGCATCATCTTAGCAACTTTAAAAGTCGGATGTATCTAGCCGATGCCTCCGACGCTACGAGATGCAAGGCTTTCCCGACCACTTTATCGAAAGCAGCTATAAAGTGGTTCGATAGCCTCCCCCCAAGATCCATCACTAGTTTCGAAGACCTCTCAAGGAAATTCCTGATGAGGTTCTCAATCCAAAAGGATAAAGTAAAACATGCACCGAGCCTCCTGGGAATAAAACAGGAGGTCGGAGAGTCTTTACGAGCCTATATGGAAAGGTTCAATAAGGCATGTTTAGAGATTCAAGATCTGCCGACAGAGGCAGTAATAATGGGGTTAGTCAATGGACTTAGAGAAGGTCCCTTCTCACAGTCCATATCTAAAAGACATCCCGTTTCTCTAAGTGATGTACAAGAAAGGGCCGAAAAGTACATCAATATGGAAGAGAATGCAAGACTCAGAGACTTGAGTTCACGACCTGGACCTACTTCCTCCTCTAGGGAAAGAGAGAGGGAAGTCAGGAAAAAGGAAGAACCCGGTCTCGAGAGGCCCAGAAAGTATCACTCTTATACTCCTCTAAAGACTTCTATAGTGGATGTATACAGAGAGATTTGCAACACTGAAAGGCTGCCACCCCCAAGACCTATTAAGAATAAAAAAGGGGGAAGCCGCAGCGAGTACTGCGAGTACCATAAAATATATGGTCACTCCACCAACGACTGTTACGACCTCAAAAATGTGATAGAAAAGCTGGCTAGAGAAGGTCGGCTTGACAGATATCTCATGGAGAGGTCGGACATCCATGGAAAAAGAAAGCGAGATGATATGGATAGAAGAGATCCACCACCACAGACCCCTGAGAGACATATCCATATGATCTCAGGAGGATTTGCGGGAGGTGGAATCACTAAATCTTCTCGCAAAAGACATCTCAAAAGAGTCTACCAAGTCGGGGATGAGACACCCGACCTCCCCACTATATCATTCACAAAAGAAGATGGGCAAGGGATAATCCCCGGGCATGACGATCCCGTGGTAATAACCATGATCCTAGCCAACGCCCATCTCCACAGAACCCTAGTAGACCAAGGAAGCTCGGCGGACATCCTTTTCAAGTCCGCCTTCGACAAGCTAGGGTTGGATGAAAAAGAATTGAAAGCTTACCCCGACACCCTATATGGGTTAGGGGATACGCCAATAAAACCACTGGGATTTTTACCCCTTCACACCACCTTTGGAAGAGGGGAAAAATCAAGGACTCTGAGCATAGACTTCATAGTCATCGATGAAGGGTCAGCCTACAATGCCCTAATTGGCAGGACTACCCTTAATCGTCTTGGAGCAGTGGTATCAACTCCCCACCTTTGCATGAAATTCCCGACTCCAGGAGGAATAGCAACGGTAAGGGGAGATCAAAAATTGGCAAGGAAGTGCTATAACGAAAGCCTAAATCTGAGAGGGAAGGGCAAAGAAGTCCACACCATAGAATTAGGTGGTGCAAGGACCAGAGAAGAGCTACGACCCCAGCCGAGAGAAAAAACCGAGGAGATACAAGTCGGAGAGGAGGAAGGAAAAAACACTTACATAGGAGCCAACCTAGGGGAAACCCTGAAACAAAGGTTGGGTGAACTCCTAAGAGCTAATTCCGACCTCTTCGCCTGGAAGGCTTCCGACATGCCCGGGATTGATCCCGAGCTCATGTCTCACAGGCTCTCGGTTTACCCAGGATCCCGACCTGTACAGCAAAGAAGACGCAAGCTCGGCCCAGAAAGGGCCTCCATAGTAGAAGAGCAAGTACATGCGCTCCTGGAAGCCGGCTTTATCAGAGAGGTCAAATACCCAACATGGCTAGCCAATGTAGTGCTAGTCAAAAAGCAAAATGGTAAATGGAGAATGTGCGTCGACTATACCGACTTAAATAAGGCATGTCCTAAGGACCCTTATCCCCTACCGAGTATTGATACCCTGGTGGACTCCAGCTCAGGGTACCAATACCTATCGTTCATGGATGCCTATTCGGGGTATAATCAAATCCCGATGCATGAACCTGACCAGGAAAAAACATCGTTCATCACACCAAAAGCCAATTACTGCTACGTGGTCATGCCATTCGGACTGAAGAATGCAGGAGCCACGTACCAAAGGCTGATGAACAAAGTGTTTTCTCCCCATCTAGGGAGCCTAATGGAAGTATACGTTGACGACATGTTAGTAAAAACCAAGCAAGAAGTCGACCTCTTAACCGACCTCTCACAAGTTTTCGACACTATAAGGTCGCATGGGATGAGACTAAATCCCGCAAAATGCGCCTTTGCAGTAGAGGCAGGAAAATTTCTGGGGTTCATGCTAACACAAAGAGGGATTGAGGCCAATCCCGACAAATGCAAGGCCATCCTAGAAATGAAAAGCCCGACTTGTTTGAGAGAGGTTCAACAGCTCAATGGCCGACTTGCAGCCCTCTCCAGATTTTTGGCAGGATCGGCACTAAAATCCCTTCCACTATTCTCCCTATTAAGGAAGGGATGCCAATTCGAATGGACTCCGGAATGTGAGGAGGCGTTCCAAGAGTTCAAAAAATTCTTAAGCCAACCTCCTATCTTGACCCGACCAGTACCGGGAAAAGACCTCGTCCTATACCTATCCGTCGCAAACAGAGCTGTCTCATCAGCCCTAATCAGAGAAGACGAGGTCGGGCAACACCCGGTCTATTTCACCAGTAAGGTTCTACAAGGTCCTGAGCTAAGGTACCACAAACTAGAGAAGTTTGCCTACTCCTTAGTGATAGCCTCACGGAGGCTACGACCTTACTTCCAGGCTCATACGATAAGAGTTCGTACGAACCAGCCCATGAAGCAAATCCTTCAAAAGACGGATGTTGCAGGGAGAATGGTTCAATGGGCGATAGAGCTCTCCGAGTTTGATTTGAGATACGAAACTCGGACTGCAATTAAAGCCCAGTGCCTCGCCGACTTCATTGCAGAATACGCAGGTGAACAAGAGGAAAAACCGACTACATGGGAACTATATGTAGACGGATCCTCCAACAAAACAGGGAGCGGCGCAGGCATAATATTGGTAGATGGAAAAGGAACCCAGATAGAGGTTTCCTTCAAATTTGAACTCCCGGCTTCAAACAATCAGGCAGAATATGAAGCCTTGATTGCAGGATTAAAATTAGCAGAAGAGGTTGGCGCCGCAAAGGTGACGATCTACAGCGACTCACAAGTGGTGACTTCCCAAATAAGTGGGGAATATCAGGCAAAGGACCCCAATATGAAGAAATACTTGAAAAAACCTTGGAACACCTAGGGCACTTTGCAGAAACCGAGGTCAAGCATATAACTCGGGATCTAAATAGCAGAGCTGACGCCCTATCCAAGTTAGCAAGTACCAAACCCGGGGGGAACAACAGAAGCCTGATTCAAGAAACCCTCCAAGCGCCCTCGGTATCAAAAGCAGAAGATGAACGAGAGGTACTTGAGGTAGTCGGCCTGAACCTCGGATGGATGAATCCCTTAGTCGAATACCTGAAATTCGACATCCTCCCCAAAGAGGAGAAGGAGGCTAAAAAGATCCGAAAGGAAGCACAACATTATACTTTGGTGAGAAATATCCTTTACAGAAGAGGGATATCAACACCATTGCTGAAGTGCGTACCGACCTCAAGAACCACCGAGGTGTTGGAAGAAGTACACAGTGGGATCTGCGGAAACCATCTCGGAGCAAGGTCGCTGGCCAGAAAAGTGATCCGAGCAGGATTCTATTGGCCAACCTTGCAGAAAGATGCCACAGACTTTGTGAAAAAATGTCAGCCATGCCAAATGCATGCAAATTTCCACGTGGCTCCACCAGAAGAGCTCATTAGTATAACTTCCCCCTGGCCTTTCGCAAAATGGGGGATGGATCTGTTAGGTCCTTTTCCCCAAGCACCAGGGCAAGTTAAATACTTAATCGTGGGAATAGATTACTTCACAAAGTGGATAGAAGCAGAACCGTTAGCCACTATCACCGCTCAGAGAAGTCGCAGGTTCCTCTACAAAAACATCATCACAAGGTATGGGATACCTTATTCCATCACCACAGATAATGGAACCCAATTCACCGACGCCACCTTCAGAAACCTGGTAGCCAGTATGAAAATCAAACATCAATTCACCTCGGTAGAGCACCCACAAGCCAATGGGCAAGCCGAGGCAGCTAACAAAGTCATACTGGCAGGTTTGAAGAAAAAATTACAGGAAGCGAAGGGAGCTTGGGCTGAAGAGCTCCCTCAAGTGTTGTGGGCTTATAGGACAACCCCCCACTCCGCCACAGGAGAAACACCCTTCCGACTAGTATACGGCGTAGAAGCCATGATTCCTATAGAAATCAGTGAGCAAAGCCCAAGGGTAATTCTCCATGATGAGGTCGGAAATGTACAGGGGCACAAAGAGGAGCTCGACCTGCTCCCCGAAGTCCGAGAGAACGCCCAGATAAGAGAAGCGGCATTAAAGCAAAGGATGACTACCCGATACAATAAGAAAGTCATTCGAAGAACATTCGCCGTGGATGACTTGGTCCTAATCAGAAACGACATTGGAGTCAACAAGTCAGGAGATGGAAAGCTCGCCGCAAACTGGAAAGGGCCATACAAAATCAAGGAAGTGTTGGGGAAAGGTTATTATAAAGTAACCGACCTGGATGGCACTGAGTTACCAAGGTCGTGGCATGCATGTAATATGAAAAGGTACTACAGCTAGAAGCGAACTCTACTCCCTGATGTACTCTTTTCCCAGCTTCATGATTTTTTCCCAAAAAAGGGTTTTTTCTGGAAGAGGGGTTTTTAACGAGGCATCATAGTAGGGGCTAAGGGAAAATATGCTGTCAAGACCCTTAGTAGCAAAAGGTACCTTCCCGATTAATAAAGATCTTTTTCATTACTATATTTCTCTTAAATATCCTCCTCTATTTTTTATAAGTCTTTCTACGAAACGCGCCGACTTAAGCTCGACAAAGCGTGAAAATCCCATGAACCGACCTTACATGGTCGTCAGGATGAAACGACGAGGTACAAGTCGGTGTAAAGAGGTTATATGAGTTGATCGTATTAAACTCGGAAACTATCCGACTCTTAAGTCAAAAGGAAATCCGAGTAACGCAAACTCGAAAGAGCTCCGAGTAAAAGAAAACCGAGCTCCGAGTAGACGAAAAACGCATCGCAAAAATAACCTAAGTCATAAAAGCTCACTAAAGCAAAGTTGAGTGTAAAGGATAACAAAAGAGATATGAAGACCTGAAAAGTTTAAAGTTTGCAGACAAGCCTTTGCACGAAAAAGGCTCAAGAAAACAATGCAAGCTAACAAAAGGTTTTTCCGAAAAAGATCAAACATATTCAAAACAGAAAAGCATGCACACGCACAAAGTAACTTAAACCCTTATCCAAAGAAAGGGCACCTACTTCGATTAGAAAACCCTTATCCAAAAAGGGCATTTATTTTGTTTAAAACCCTTATCCAAAAAGGGCAACAAACAGAATGTTTTGTTTACGGCCTTAAAAGGCCAGAAGCAAATTGTTCACAACCACCAGCAAATAAATAGAAGTTTAAAAAAGGGGGGACCCACAGGCCGGGCCCCCATATAGCCACAAAAATAAAAAGAAGTCATTTCTTGGATGGAGTAGAGGAATCACCACCACCAGGAGGAACGCCACCAGGACCGGAAGGAGGAGCCAAGGAGGAAGTCGGAGCAAGGGTTGAAGAACTCGGAGCATCTTTGGAATGAGGAGGAGACTCTATAATCCTCTGCCCCCGAGTCTTTAGGTCTGACTCGGAAAGGACCTCGGGAGCAGGAGGATCAACAATGGCGCCATTAATCACTACTTTGTCAGGATGTAGTGGAGAAAGATCCAAGTCGGGGGCTATAACCCTGACCTGCTCCAGGAAAATTCTCCAAGACTCCTCGGCGCCATCGGCGATAGAGTCCTCCAAGTCAGCATAAGCATTCCGAGAGTTCACCAAATCCTTCTTCACCTCCACCATATCTTTAAATAGGCTTTGGTAACTCTCCTGGGCTGCCTTCCTGAGATTCACCTCCATAGTACATTGGGCTCGCAGCTGGCTCTCCTTCTCCCGAAGGTCATCTCTCTCCTTCCTCAACTTATCCCTCTCCACCTTCAACTCCCTCTCATGTTTTTCAAACATGAGAAGCCTCTCCTCCAGCTCCGCAACCTTTGAGGTAGTCCCCAAGGAGCTGAGGGGAGTCTTCTCGAAGATATCCAAAAGTTTGCCACAAACTCCCGCCGCCCTAAAGCTCTCCTCGGCCAGAGCGGTAAGGTGGTTCCGAACAGAAGCATCATCCATACTTATAAGAGGATAGATGTTCTTTCGGACGAATGCTTGAGCATCCGCCTTAACACCACCTTCCCAAGAAGGGCCAGACTCTGAAGTCTTGCGCTTCTTCTTCTCCGGCTCGGAGAGCAATTGGGCAGAAGGGAGTGGTCGAGCCAAACTTGAGGAGGAGATGATAATAGGTTGAGAGGGAGTACCAACATTCCTAGGAGGAGGAGGAGGAGGAGGAGGAGAGGCGACCGCCTTGCCACCCCCGGACCTAGTCCGGGACTTTGCCTTAGCTTCCTGGACCCTTTGGTAAGCCTCCTGAGCATTCCTTTTTGCCATATCTACAAAAGAAACAATTAAGTCATAAGTCGGTAAAAGACAAGTCGGCAAAAAAGAAGTCGGTAAAATACAACTCGGAAATAGGGAATGCATGCGCTACCTATGCAAGATTGAACAAAAGTCGACGTCCCCTGAAGGATTTTCCTCGTATCTAAGTATGGGGCCTTCCCCCATGCTTCTCGGAAAAACCCCACAATGGCCGCCTCCACCTCGTCTAGGTCATCTAGACCAATCTTTTCACAAGGGGTGGCCGGCAGCCAATAAAGGGGAAAACGAGGGAAGGAATGCTCGTCCAGAAAAAAGGGGTGGTGACCCTCTACAGCTTGAACCTTGAAGAAGAAGTTTTTGAAGTCGTGGAAGGATTCGTCAAAAAGGGTGAAAATCCTCCGACCTTGAATGGCTCGGAAGGATACCCATTGTTGTTTGTTATTTAGCCCACTAAAGGGCTTAGTCATATGGAAAAGATAAAAGAAGATTCTCAAGGAAGTCGGAAAGTCCAGAGCGTGGCTTATAAACTGGTAAATCTTCAAAAAACCCTAGGAATTGGGATGGAGTTGAGTAGGGGCAACCTTACAGTGGTGCAAAACGGATATCTCAAAATCCGAGAAAGGAAGAAAAACACCCAAACGGGTAATCATACATTCATACATAAAGAAAAAGTGAGGGGCCGCCTCATCAACTCTCCCAAAACAGACCCGGTCTTCAGGACCC
This sequence comes from Arachis hypogaea, assembly GCF_003086295.3. Classification (NCBI taxonomy): domain Eukaryota; kingdom Viridiplantae; phylum Streptophyta; class Magnoliopsida; order Fabales; family Fabaceae; genus Arachis; species Arachis hypogaea. Next base: position 130,416,161 of record NC_092038.1, read on the forward strand.
GGGATTATCAGTTCATACTTGGGCTCGTCCTCATCCGAAGTACAGAGCCTATGATGAGTACGAAGGTGGGTGATGAACTCAGCGTCAACCAACGGTTCCTCCCCAAGGACCGTATCGTCAACCCACTGAGACAGGACGTCTACAGAAGCCATTTTTTATATAAAGAAGAAAGTGGCAGAAAACCTACAAAAAGGAAAAAGAAAAAAGAAAATCAAAAAACACGGCCACTAAAGAAGAGAGATTCGAAACTAGAATCTACGGGTCAACCTATCTACTCGCAAAGCAAAACATGCAAACATAAAGCATGACATGGAAAAAGCAAAACTAACCTTTATCCAAAAATGGAGGTTGGTGAAGGGCAGAAGTCTTCGAACGCAAGGATGCAATACGAACAAGATAAAGAAAAAGTTTGAAAGATTGCAGAAACGGAAAATGGAAAGAGAGGGAAAGTATTTATAAAAAAGGCTAAGGGGCATAATGGTAAAAAGCGAAGCAGTCATTAATGAGACTGCACCGTTACCAAAACCCTCAATCCCTAAAAGATCCCTCAACGGACACGACGCTTGAATTGACGTAACTGTCAGAAACCAAAAGTCGCGGAAATCACGTCGGTTTCCAAGATCCGTGTTCTTTCAAACAAGTCGACTACGCACCCGAATTGAATACTTGAACCCAAACTTTAAAGAAAATTTGGGCTCAAGTAGGGGCAATGTTCATACCCTGGCCCAATACAAAGGCCCAGGTCCAATCAAAAGGCCTAATCTAAAGGATTAGAGCCTAGCTAAGTACCGACCTTCGCATAAGAAGTCGGTATCAACCACGACTTGGTCAGAAGAGGTCGGACGAAAGATTAGCTGGCAGGTAAACACTCATTCAAATGAGTAACCGCCCCTAAAATCTCTCTAACCGCCTCATAAAGCCATATCTTAACCTCCCCAAGATAATAGGGACGGTTACCACCCTAAAGATACGGCACTACACCAACGGTGGTTATTGGCTCATCTCTATAAATACACTGACACGCCCTCAGGTATCTCTAAGTCCAATACTCTCTAAGACCTGCTTACGCTCTTGCTAACTTAGGCATCGGAGTGTCTTTGCAGGTACCACCCCCCATTCACACGCGAGCACAAGTCGGACGGAGTCTTCCGAGTCACGGACCTGCCCGGAGTCCTCCTCCATCACACACTTGGGCCGCCTAACGCCATCCGCGTTATTAATCTCCGGTTACCTACCGTAACAATATTATTATTATTATTATTTATAATTAATTTTTTTAATTTATCATTTCTAATAGAAACAATAATACATATTATAAAAAATTAAAATGATAAACAGTGCACAAAAATTAGAATAATTATTTTAATATTCTCAATATTTATTTAAAAAAAATTATGAAAAAATCAATAATAACCAGCAACAAACCCAAACGTACGTTGAGTAAACGCAGAAGCTATAATTTCTTACTTCTAGAGTTCTAGTGAACGAATTTTTGGGATGTAGAATCACGTTGTCGTTCAGAGAAAAAAAGTTGCCAAACATCAAAGAACAGCGTTCAAAGCACTGAAACTCACTTTTATCCTCTCAAACGTGTTTCACAAACACACCCTTCTGTTACGAAATGTTCCATGCCACCTGACCTCCGTTACATGCCACCTTAGCGCCACTTCTGTCAGCTCAGTCTTTTCCGTTCAGTGCAAACGGCTAAATTCAACGAAAAAACATAAATGTCCATATTTTTCAAGGGTCAGAAGTTTTAATGTATTTTCCATTGCTTGAGAACTAAAATGTCCGCAAAAAAAAAAGGTAAGGAACGAAAATGTCCTTTACTCTAAAAAAAATAAAATCATAATAGAGATAATTAATTAAGTTCTTTTTTTTTATTATTTTAAGTGCGTAAGAAACACTTTGGCTTGTAGGGTTGTTCCAGGTTCCAGCAACGAGCACCGCCCCTCTGACCTGAGTTGGAGATGAGCTCGACCCGAAAGAGACCGTACCCTTACCCGGACGATCCATCCGAATCAGAGCCCAACCACCGCCGCACCCAGCCCTTCCCCTCCTACCTGGACTCCCCCTCCTCCCTCTCCCCCACCGTCAAAACCCTCTGCCACATCATCGCCACCACTCCCTCTCACTCCATCGAGCAATCTCTACACGACTCCTCCCTCTCCGTCACTTCCTCCGACGTCGAGCAAGTCCTCAAGCTCTCCTACGCCTTCCCCTCCCAGGCCGTCAAGTTCTTCCGCTGGTCCGGCCGCCACCACCTCTCCGACTGCCACTCGCCTTACTCATGGAACCTCGTAGTCGACCTCCTCGGCAAGAATCGCTTCTTCGATGCCATGTGGGACGCTATCAAGTCCATGAAGAAGGAGCGCCTCCTCTCTCTCGCTACCTTCGCTTCTGTCTTCAGCAGCTACGTCGCCGCCGGCAGAGTCCACGACGCCGTCATGACCTTTGAGGTCATGGGAAACTACGGCTGCGTCAACGACGTCGTTGCACTCAACTCCCTTCTCAGTGCCGTCTGCAGGGACGCCAGAACCCGCGACGCCAACGAGTTCTTCCAGATGGCGAAGAAGTTGGTTCGCCCCGACGCTGATTCCTACGCGATCTTGATGGAAGGTTGGGAGAGAGAAGGGAATGTCAGCTGCGCTAAAGAGACTTTCGCTGAGATGGTGATTGAGGTTGGTTGGGACCCTGCTAATGTTCCTGCTCATGATTCTTTTCTGTGTACTTTGATTAGAAGTGAAAATGGGGTTAGAGAGGCCGTTAAGTTCTTCGATTCCATGAGCGATAGGAAGTGTTATCCTGGAATTAGGTTTTTCAAGGTCGCTTTGGATGAGTGTGTGAAAGATCATGATCTTAGGAATGCTGAGTTTCTCTGGGAGGTTCTAGTGGGGAAGGCGGGGTTAAAGGCGAATACTCAGCTGTATAATTCCATGATTGCTTTGTATTGTTATCACACTGATATGGATTCGGCAAGGAGGTTGTTTGATGACATGGTTTTCAACGGGGCTTTCCCGGACGCCTTTACTTATAACTTGTTGTTTAGGTTCTTGATCAAAGCCAGGAAGTTGAGGGAGGCTGCGGTGGTTTTTGCGGAGATGGTAAAGAACGAGTTTGTGCCAGACCGGCCTACTTGCGATGCAGCTATTAGGGCTTACATTAACGATGAGGATGCTTTTATGGCCATGAAAGTTTGGAAGTGTATGGAGGAGAATCACCAGGAGGATTTGAAGGATACCGCTAATTTTCTGATTCAGGGGCTTCGCGATTTGAGTAGGGTCCCCGAAGCTGTTAAGTATGCTGAGGACATGATTGAAAGGGGAATCAAGGTAACCTCTTCCACATTGTCCAAGTTGAAACAGAGCCTTGTCAAAGAAAGGAAAGAATTTGTGTATGAAGAACTTTTGAGAAAGTGGAAAAGATCTCATTAGGTAGGTTGGAGTTTGCTGAACTTGCTTATCTTTATTTCAATCCTCATCTTTTATGTATATAGACTTGCAGATTTGCAACAGAAAGGAAATTTCAGTAATTTTATACGTCGATTATTCCTAAACTGCATATCATAATGCACCATAGTTATTTCTGATCCCCATATTCATAATGTATCATATATGCATAGTGCACAGAGTCAATTGAAACAAGGATATTGTGTTAGACGGTAAAAAGATAAACGAAGTTCAATATCAAGCTCGCTGAGAAGTGTTGAGCGAATGTTATATAGACCAAGTTGAAAAGGAATTTATACATGAATTTGGCTTTGGTGAGACACTGCAATGAGATTTATCAGCAATTTCCTGGGAAACCCTGCTTGAAAACTTAATTTACAAATTGATTTGTCTTTCTATTTCTTTGGTTTGAAGTAACCATATTTATTTTGATTGGCGCCATGATAATCTTTTGGTTTCTACTTTCTAGTTGTGGTGAGTATACATGTCATTACTAGTTGATAAGAATGTGTTCTAAGAGCATAGCATTGAATTGAAACATTGAAGTTTTGTTGTGTGTGGTCTTCAAATCGTCTTTAGTCGGCATGACTAGACAATGTAGTTCATTTATTCATCTGATATTATGCCAAGTACAGATTAGCCAGTATCCCACTAGCCACCTTATGAAGTGTTTGGTATAACTGGATCATGTGCTTTCATCCTAATGTTGGTGATTGAATTTATTCAACTTGAATACAGGGTGGCATGCTTCTAGACTACTTGATTTTTGTACCTAAATTATAGAGCCTTTTGTTCTATAGACCCTGTTATTAAAAGTTTGATTTATGATGTAAGATTCCATGCCATGTCGTACTTAGCTATATGTGACAAACATAGTTTTTGAATTTTGAAGTCTCTAGGGCTAGGCTACTAGGGATAATTGTATATTTCTGATAAAGGTTGCTGTATAAGTGATCTAAAAATTTCTGCTAATGAGTACTGCACTAATGTCTGAGGCATCAACAATACAGAAAGATTAAATGACAATGTACTGGGGAGTATTACTGTGTGCAAGGTAAAAGATCGTGAACGGCAGATAAGCGAAATTTGCAAGTAGAACCTAAAAGGAAAAAATCGTGAACGGCAGGATTCGAACCTGCGCGGGCAGAGCCCACATGATTTCTAGTCATGCCCGATAACCACTCCGGCACGTCCACTTTGTTGTTTGCATTTTAGAACATTAACTTATTTAACGATATCTTTACTATTTGTTCTTTCTGGGCCCAAAGTAAAATTTTATTTTAAATACAATTATGTTAGATGTATATTAAAATCAGCTATTAGTATGTTAGAATATAAAATATATATTAAAAATAAATTAAACAATATATATTTATACAAAAATACATAAAATACATAATGACTAATTTTAGTGTATAAATAGTATTTTTTATTTTGTGCTATAGCTGTTGGAATGTGCACTAATGATAAATTTGTATTTTTAACTTTAAGTTCAAACAAAATATAATGCCTTAATAAAGTAAAAATTTCAACATTTGGATTAATTTGTACAAAAATGTGTTATTTTATACAAATACATGATTAGTAGCTAATTTTGTCTGATTAGTAGGTAATTTTTAGTCTATACTTAATATGATTGTAATTTGCATCACAAGAATTGGCTGAAGTAATAATAATCATGGATAGGAAGTTTTTTTTTTTCGGTATTTGATAGGAAGACCTTTTAATGCATACATACAGGCGCATCAATAATATAAAAGCACAGGCATGCATGGTCAGCATGGATAATACATGCTTACATACAATTTTTTTTCCTCGTTTGGTCTGGAGGATTGGATTCGGTTAGGTAGATATTTTGATGTTTTTGGTCGCAATAACGTCCCCTCTAATGGGCTTAAGCCCGAACTACTTTTATAACTATATACCCCTAAAATGCATTGCCCTAGCCCGCTAAAACAAGTGTCGGCGATTCGAATTCCATCTCGTGCATGTAACAACTCATTGGTTAGCAGCAAACTCTTAAGTGGAGTTTAATATTGCGGCGGATTAATTTTTGGCCTGTCAAACTTGGAGAGACAGTGAAAAACTAAAAAAAATATATGCATTTCCCTAGTATCCTCTACGGCTGTATCCCAAAATGGAAAAAAAAAGGTTTTGCCCTTCGTAGTAGACTAGTAGTGAGTGTAGGTGCCTCAGAGAACCATGACATAACCATAGTTTAGTTTACATTTTCTCAAACGCGAGACTGCACTTCCAAATGCAAAAATGCAAGTGATTATGAAAGTTAAGCATCTATTAGAAGAGTATGAACTCGATCTATCTCTTACATGCACTCTCTCTCACGTGCATTATATATATTCCCATCCTCGAACAAGAGGTTTTGAGGGTAAATTTTCTATCGTAGAAGCAAAGAAATGTACCAAATCACATGCAAACAATACCACTTCCTAAAATTAAGTATATAAAGCATTCTCTAGACACATGGATTTCAAATATTAAAATTATTAACCACATGCCACTAACTTATTTTATATAATAATATCCGTTACTCACGCATCATATCGATGTTCCCCAAGCTCAGCTTAGACCCACCACCGAAATTTAGGTTGTGTTTGTTTATAGAGATAGGACAAACAAAATCATGTTTGGCAGAAGAGATATGGACAGAGACAATGTGTCCATAGATACTGAATTGTATTTTGTGTTCATCCTGACAGGAATGATACAAAGATATTAACAAGTGACACAATTTATTTTTTATTTTTTCTTTCATTATTCTTGTTAATTTTTTATAATTATATTTTTCATCTCAAATTTTTTGAATGAAAAAATGAGAATAAATTAGATTTTCATAATTTCTGCTAGTTTATCGTCAAACAGAATACAAGAACACAAAATTTTGTGTCTCTGTCCGTCAGTATCTCTTCAGTGTCTTATCCTATCCTGTTTTCAAAAACAAACGCAGCCTAATGGCCAAGTCTTAATAAATAAACAGTTGCATTGATTCCTAATATGTCCTTTTCTTTTTGCACCAATTTGTTGGGTTTAGTCTAGATTTAACTTTTAGGTTGCCTAACATATTATTAACAGCCACAATTAGATTTAATTCATAGCTACAGTTTGTTGGATGATTGTTTGTTGCGCATAGTTGGAAATCTTGGATTAGACAACATTTATTGAGAAAAGACTATCAACTTGATGGCTATCAGAACGATTCGACGTGCTTAAATGTGGTTTAGAGATAAGAGGTACCAAATTAAAATGTACCGCTACATACTCAAATAAAATCAATTAATTTCTGCATGTATCGTGTTAATTATAAATTTAATGACTTTTGTGTTTGTCACAGTCTAAGGAGTAAGGAGAATTAATCTAAAAAACTCTCTTAATTACCTCAAAATTGAAAGAATAAATGTTCACTTCTACCAATCTAATTGAATATTGTGATAACTACACAGGACTAGCAGCTAATCTGTAGAAAAAATGAACTATTTTTTCACCTAATAAGTTTAATGTTTTTATTTAGGATAATGGTAATATAATAAATTTTGTTAGATCTTTTACTAGATTAACTAACAGAATGGTAAATGACCTTACATTTTATTTATTGATGCATGATTGTCAATGGATAGAAGATTGTTCCAGGTAATTGAAAATTTCAACAATATAAATACAACATTATATATATATAAGCTTTTTGTCTGCATGCATGCAAAAATTGATGTGCGAACAATATATAAACTTAATTAATAATTGATTAACAGAGATTGAGTTTAGCAAAAGGGTTTAGTCCACAACAAAAAGTAATGCAATGTGTCGAACCATAGTTCGAATCTCAGTAGTTAGGTGACATATGATACTTAATGTTTGATTAATGATTATGTATCAAATAGGATTATCTTCATTGGGAAATGCGCCAAATACCTCTAGAAAAAACAGAAAAAAACAACACACTTGATTATTGGTTGTGATTCCACTTGCATTGCTTAAATTATAGTATTGAATTGCAACAACCCGAAGAGGGTATATTTTTTTTAGGATAATTCACCCGTATAAATTAAAGAAAGTTTAAAATGATCTGAATCTTTTGTATTATAAACATTTTTTGTGATTTTTACTTTGGTAAAAATTTCACGTAAAACTCTTGTTTATATACGTTAGACATATATTAAATCGAATTAATTCAATTTGATATATATATATATATATATATATATATGTGTGTGTGTGTAAATTTATAGTAAATCAAACTAATAAGATTGATTTACTATTAGTTAGAAGTATGTCGAACTCAATGAATTTGATTTATTAAGGAAGCTAAATCAAAGTTTTTTTATTTGATTTAGTTGTGTGCATGTAAATCGATACTCATTGATTTAATTTATTAGTGTTTGTTCTAATTCAAATTCATTCAATTCTATTTACGTTTAAAACTGAACTAAAGTAATTTGAATTTATTAGATTCGATTTACTATTAATAATCTTAATTCAAATTTATTAAATTCGATTTACATAGAATTATTGAACGAGACATTCAAAAAACACTTTTGCATTTGATAATTCAGATAATTTTAAATTTTCTTTAATTTATACATATGATGTATACTAATATTTTTTTAATAAAAAATTATAATATCTAATAACATAATAGATACAAACTAATTAATAAATTATTAAAATTTAAAATAATTATATTAGTATAAAATATTTAAAAAATATTTATTATAAAAAAATTAAAATTTTATATAATTATTCAATTATAATTAAATTGACAATTCAACTAGTAATTTAACTATTCGATTAATAATTTAATAATTTAGTATTTTAATCGAGTTAATTACCGATTCGGTTTTAATAATTATATATGCTTTTAGTATTTCTCCAGTTTATATATATATCACGGATAAAATGAACCAAACAAGAGGAAAGACAGCGGCTTAAGTTTATCGTAAGTAGACAAACGCAAAGACTTTGCGAGCAATGCTAAACGTCTTGTGATTTTCTTTTTAAACATTTTTATACAAAACAATTCGGATTTAGATCGATTGGGTAAACTGTCATTAACGATGATTGGATAGGCAGAGTCGTTAATAGATACTAATAATAAACATCATATATACAGGGAAAAAAATCAGAACGATAAAAGAATTTTTTATAATTCATGAATACTGATACGAAACTATTCCTAAAAATTTAAATTGATAAAATAAGATAATAAAAATAATTATATTTTTAATATTTTTTTAAATAAATTTTTTTGTTGAGTTTATTTAATTTTTATATAATATTTGTTTTTTTATTTATATTATGTTATTTTTTTTATTTTGAATTTACTAAAAATTAAATACTAAATTTTTTAAATATAAAATTATTTTTTTTAAATTTAAACTAATAAAATAATAACCTAAATAGTTATATTTCTATAAAATAAATATATAAATTTTGCGATGTATGTCATCAAATAGGTGGTTGATGTGACTCAATTTGATACGAAATTTTTAAACATTTATAAATATTATTTTGGACTTTATAGATCATATATTTTAAAATAAAAATATTATTTATATATTAAAAACAATAATCAATATATTTGTGTATAAATATATGTGTGATTTAATTTATTTTTAATGTGTATTTAATTTATATTCCAGTATATATTTTATACTGGTAATTAACTATAGTGGTTGATTTGATTTGAATTTTTTAAATATTTTTAAAGAATATGTTGATTATATCCCATATATAACAATGTACTAATTAGTTATTTAAAAATTTTCTCAAAAAGACGTGCTAATCCAAACAAGGTTATAAATTTATGTAAACCATTTAGTAGTATTCTACTTTTAGTGACCTGATGTTAGATGCCTGTTTTATTAACCTAATCTAATACGCAATGTGTTGTATTGTTATAGTATACAAAACTCAACCATAAATTAATTATCATACAAAATCTCCTAATTAAATCTTGTCAACTTTAGTTTAATCTATTAATTGCGTATGACTTGCAACAGATTATTGAAATAGAGTGTTCAATTCAAAATTCAAAACTTTAATTAATATACAATTGTATTTGGTAAGGGTTTATGCAAATTGAACATTAATTAATAAATCTCATGAAAAAAGATTTCACCTTACTTGGTGATAGAAGCTTGTTTTTTATTGAAACACAAAAAAGGCCCAAAAAAAGGGGTTAAAGTCTTAAAGAAAAGCAAAGGAGAGAAAGAGAAAAACTTCAAGTTCAAGGAAGAGAGGGGAGAACTTGCAAAGTTGCAACTAATTATGCTATTATTAGTGTACTCTATCGTTTTAAAAACCGTGCTTTTCTTTAAAAAGGAAAGAAAAATATTTCAAGAACAATCAATATTATTAAAATTTGTATTGAGCGTGTCAAATTTAACTCTTAAAATTAATTCAAAAGATAAATGATGTCTCACACTTATAAATTCTCTCTAGATATATTATAATTAAAAGGTGTGAAATTCATATAATATATTCTCTCTTGGAAAGTGAACAACTGAACATTTGTGAATAGGTGCTTTAATAATATTGAATTTAATTTTAGATATAATGTCATAAAATTACTTATTTAAAAAATTTAAATAAATAGAGATAAATGGATAGTTTTTTTCTCTAATATTGTATGGCAATGTAAATTTCACATTTCTTAAGAATTAAGCTCAAAAAAAGCTTTTACATAAGAGGATGCACTAGGTATAAACTATTAATGTACTTATATTATACCTAATTTAAGTTTTAAAATAATTAATTTCATGACAAATATATAGATATATATTTTGATTTTTTTTTATTAGAGTTTGAAATTAAAATTTTAAATTCTCTAATGCGGGTGGTTCAAATATGAAGAGTTCTATTTGGATGGAACGTCGTCAGAGTTTGCTGTGTATATGATTGCAACATATAGCCATGCTAAAATATTTGAATACGTGCTTTTTTGTCACACACATATATAATTATATAAATTTCATTGTTTTAGTTTCATTAATGTACTAGTTTCTTGAATGCAGTTGTTAGCTGTGAAATAAGATAGACTACAATACTCGTAAATCAAACGTGCAAGAACAAGCTTCTTTCTTTTCTAATTTATATGTATATGGAAATAGAATTAGAAGGTCCTCATAAGAATCATATCAGTGATCTGGAAATAAAACAAGTACCAAACAATTCATCATTGGTCCTAAGCTCCTAATTATTGAAACCTAATTGTGCCATGCCTAATTAATTGGAACACTACTAAGGTTGTATAATAATTCCGCATTGAAAAAAAGATAGTGTTGAAATATTAATAGTCCATAATAATGATATTCATGTGTTGATGATGATGCATGGTAGGTCCCATTGGAGTACCGACACCTACCACACGTGTCAGATGCAAGTGTGTTCTTTGACTTGACCGCTCAAGTATGGCCTCACCTCACAAATCACAAACCATTATTGCCCTACCTTAACTTATTAGGGCTTCAAAAATCTCAATCACTTTTAATTGATTTTCGGATACATATAAATACAGATAAAGATATACTACTAGCTAGTTAGTTGATGCTAATGTAGCCAGTTCATCATCTGATTAATTAATTACTCAATTCCTCCAGGAAAATTCACATATTAAGGATTTCTTTTTTTTTTTTTTGAATCTTTATTTTCAAACCACCAATAATGAAAGCTAGCTTTACAAATTCCACTTTAATTTCTCGTATGATCTCATCATCAACTTATATAGACCTAGCTAGTTTCTAGCTACTTGACAATTGATGGGGAAATTGTTTCGTTTATTCATGTGCGTGCTTTACAAATCTAAATTAAATCTAAGGTATCAAGGTTGTTTTTCTTGATAATAATTATACTATATAACCACATCATCATCATCATCCACATTCATATCAAATACATCCCAGTCCGATAATCTGGTTTTGCTAAATACAGCATGGTTGTCGCTATCATTAACTAAGAGATGAGAGACACTTTGCTCTTTATTGATAACTTTACAAAATATATACACCACAATTTCTCTCAAAATTAATATTTGTTATTGTTATCATTTTTTTATAATAAAATTAAGCAACTAAATAATTTCTCAACCTTAGTCACGCATTTTTTTTCTTTTTTCTCATTTTTTTATTATTATCACCTTTTTTTTTATATCTGTTCAACAAAACTATTAAATAATTTTTTAGGCTTTATTTTATTGTTGATGCAAGATTTTTTGTATTTAGCTTTAAGCCTTTAACTTGATTAGTTTTGATTGATTATTTATTCTTAATGACAATGTGAAAGGAAATTTTAATTAATTAAAAATTAATTTTTGTATGTTTTTCCTCTTCTTGAGTCGAGGTTATGGTTCAATAATCGAAAAAGAATATATAAATTTTGATACATAACATATAAATATTGATAAAATATTTTAAAAAATGTCCAAAATATTAATACCTAACTAACTAATGAAATACATCACACAAAAAATTTTATGTAAATATTAATGCAAAATACAAAACTTTTTGTACACAACATAAAAAATAATTTTTAAAATTACACGTCAGAATATTAACACCCAACTAACAAAATATATATTACATAAATTTTGGTGCATAATAATTTTTTTATAAAATTATATATATAGAATATTAATACTTAATCAACAAAATATGAATAACACATAAATTTTTGAACGATCACATATCTAAAATATTAATTCACCTAACTAATACGTTAATTAATACGTTTGTAGCAAAAATTTATATATTATATTAATAAATTTCAATTTTCTAAGCAATGCTACTAAAATGATTATCTTTCCTTTTCAGTTTTAATTTTTACACTGATATCTTACTAAGCTGCTTAATTACTTAATTATGTTATCTTTTGTTTGATTTATAATTATCTTCTCATTTTACCTTTTTTTTTCTCCCTTTTCATCATAAGAGACTTTAAAATGACCTTGGATAGAACGTCAGGAACGAATTGCACTAAACTACAAAGTTGATCTGAATACATGATTGAAAACGAAATAATACACTCTTTCATTATCTCACTTTTACGATTTTACTATTTGATCTGAAATTCTGAATCAACAACTGTGGGCGCAAAATAATTAAACAAAATGAGTGTGATTAGAATAACGAAAAACATGAAAATTATTAACTATATATTGGTTGACATTATCAATCACTTAAAGCGGTGTGTCATATAGAGCACAATCAAGAGTCACATATAAGTAATTAAAGATAGACATATTCTTGATTCTTGTAAAAAAAAAAAAGGAAAAAAAGAAGAAGAAGAAAGGTGAAGTATTGATTGTTACTCTAGTATATGTTTGCGTGAAAAAAGCCAGAAATACGGAAAGCATAGAACTAATGACAAGATCCACACCAGAAATAAATCTGTTTCATAGATATAAAACAACAATAATAAATAAACAAATATTTTTAAAATAAATATGTTTGGTTAATTAAGATTTAGGAAGAAGAAGAAACAGAGGTAGAGAAGCAGGGTTGGCACTTGTCAGGAGTGGCTGTTGGGTTGTAACTTGTGAGCCGTTGGATGGATACCAAACTGCCCAATGCCGCATCCACATCCATTGATCTTCAGAATCCCCTTCACATGGATCTTTGTCTCTACTCTCAACAGTGTTATCATTCATTCTTTATTTTAATTGCATTTCTATACTACCTTTTGTTACTGTCCTTTTCTCATTTAGCAATCAAGGTTATTCAAAAATTTTGGATATTTTGTTATTTATTATCCACATGGTATTCTGAAAAAAATAAAAAAGCCCATAATGCTTTCATTATTCATGTAGTTATTTTATATCCCATACACACAATATATTTCTAAGTTTTTCAAAAGAAAAAAAATGTTTTTTTTTTGGCTATCTCTCACTTTCAGAGTTTCAGAACTTGGATGTAATGATAATAGTAATAATAATAATAATTAGATAATGAGTAGGTCTATATTTGCTTGATTAGTCCCAATAGGATGACCCACCATGGTTAGCTACTAAATAATGGCCTAAAGATGTTGTCTTTGTAGTTTCCCAGTCTTCTTCACTCTCTCTCTCTCTCTTTCTCTATCCTGCAATACATTTTTTACAATCTTTCTTTATTTCATCACCTTCTCCCACTCTGCTGAATCAGAAATTGATAATGATGCAAATGCAATGTCACATTCCAAAAATTTTCTCCATTTAACAACTACTGTATATTATTATTATTATTTATAAGTTAGATTAGACACCCATACTCTCTCCTCTTCTTTTCTGTAGGTTGCTGCTAAGAAAATTCTCTCCAACCCCACAAGCAAAGCAGCTTTAACTTTATTCAGTTTTTTTAATTTCTTCTCTCTCCACTGGGTTTCTGTGCCACTTTGTTGTGGGATCTACTTCATCACAATGGGTTTCTCCCAAGGAACCTGCACTGATTCCAGTGACATTTCCATTGCCCCAAATGTTCCTCTTCCTCCTCCTTCCTCTTCGTCCTCCTCTCTACTTGCACATCACTACTGTGACCACAACAACCTCAAATTCAGAACCTTTCTCGGAAAAATGATTTGGGATTTTGGTTTTGCATGTCTTTCCAGCCCTTCTTCTCCCCCTCCTTCTTCTTCTTCTTCGAGTAGGAGGAGGAATAGCTGCAAAGATGATGAATGCAGCAACAAGAAGGGTAATTTGGAGCACAACAAGGCTTGGCTTCTTGCCGAGTCTGGTGGCTGTGGAGCTGAACTGTTGAACAATGCAGAGCCTCAATCGGTTCACTCTTCTTTCAGGTTCAGCTTCTGTTCTCAGGTTGAGTTGGAGTCCCTCAACATGAGTTCTTCAAGTGCTGCAACGGTTCTCATGGTGAATTTGGACAATGGTGTCAGTGAATCACGCGCCAGAGAGATCAAGTGGAGGAGGATTGAGTCTTTGGAGAAGAGCATTTCCCCAGTTGCACACTCTTTGATCAGATTCACCTATGCTGAAATACTCTCTGCTACCCGCAATTTCTCCAAAGGTGACTTTTCCCCCCTCTTGCCTTCTATATGGATTTAAAAGTTGAGATTTTTATCATAAAAATAATATTTTTAAGTTTCTAATGACACTGAATGTATGAAGAGATTAGAAACTTTTCAAACTCGTTAGCAAAACCCTTTTGTATTGCTGGTGTTGTGATATTGTTTTGGTTGAAGTTGGTTCCTTTTTGTGTGTTAGAGATCATGATTGGTTCTTTGTATTTGTGTTGGTTAGGTAGAGTATTGGGGAGAGGGGCGTTGAGCTGTGTTTTTAGAGGGAGAGTTGGGATTTTGAGAACTGTGGTGGCTATAAAACGCTTGGATAAGGAAGATAAGGAGTCTGCAAAGGCATTTTGTAGAGAATTGATGATTGCAAGTTCCCTTCATAGCCCAAACGTCGTTCCCCTTGTTGGTTTTTGTATTGACCCGGAGGAGGGTTTGTTCTTGGTGTACAAGTATGTCTCAGGTGGCAGCTTGGAGCGGCACTTGCATGGTGGGTACTCATTTATCTGATTATTGTATTTTCAGTGAGGCTTTGGTTTGAAGTCAATGAATATGACTGATTATAACAAGGCTTATTCTACAGGGAGGAAGAAGGGTGGGAAGGGTAGTTCACCCCTTCCATGGTCTGTGAGGTACAAAGTTGCAATTGGGATTGCAGAGGCTGTGGCTTATCTGCATAATGGAACTGAAAGATGTGTTGTTCACAGAGACATTAAGCCCTCTAATATTCTGCTTTCTTCTAAGAAGACTCCCAAGGTGAGTTTTGTTGCGAATTGGTCGGATGATATGAAACAATGTCTTAATTGGCCTTGCAAGTCATTTTGATTGTTTTTGTTGAATTGTAGTTATGTGATTTCGGGTTAGCTACTTGGACTACGGCGCCTTCAGTTCCTTTCCTTTGCAAAACTGTCAAAGGAACATTTGGGTACGATCATATTCCCTCGATTCCCTTCAAATTGAATATGCAGAACTTCGGAATTTTTGGCATTATTAGTTTTCATGCTCAAATCACTGAAGTTAAATATACTATATCAACATTTTTCTAACAGATATTTGGCTCCTGAGTATTTCCAACATGGTAAAGTATCAGATAAGACTGATGTTTATGCTTTTGGAGTTGTCCTATTGGAACTTATAACTGGTCGGAAACCAATTGAAGCAAAAAGGTCTCAGGGGGAGGAGAACTTGGTCCTATGGGTGAGTTAAAAACACTTTAATTCTTGCACAGTTTTGCCATAACTCCTGACTGATGATGGTTTTCTTTTTGGATTGAGATTGATAACAACAAACATTTTAAGCATAACTTGCTCCTTTCTAATAGTACATTAAAGAAAGCAGTAATATCAATTTCACCTTGTCTTTATCACAGAAGACACTATGATAGCCTAGTTGTATGCTTCTCTTACGAATCAAATCAAAACAAAACTGAAAATTGTTCAATTTTCTGGTTCATTTTCAAATGGACATTCCCTTGTTGACAAACATCAAATTTGACATACATTTGCAGGCTAAGCCTTTTCTACAGAAAGGGAAAGGAGCCATTGACGAGCTGCTCGATCCTCAACTCAAATGCAGTTTGAGATTCTCAAATCAAATCGCTCGGATGATCGAAGCAGCAGCCGCTTCTGTCACAAACGAGGAATCTCGGCGACCCGGCATACACGAGATTATCGCGATACTGAAAGGTGAAGAAGAACCTCTATTCTCTAAAAGAAAGAAGTCTGGTTTTCTCGGGAATGGATGTGTGATTGATTGTTATTCTCAGCTAGAACAAACAAATAATGAGATGAAAAGTCACTTGGCTTTGGCAATGCTAGGAGTTTCTGAGTTTGAGGATGAGGATTATCTCTATGGTCGTTAAAAACATGATAACTACCTCAAAATAATTCACTTTTTGCCATGATTCTTACTTTTCTGACTAGAGTATTAAAGATATATATATCTAAGCGTGTTGAAATTGTAAATAGAACTAGGAGCTAAGACAAAGATTGGTTTGTCTGTAGATATCTTCCCTTTGTGTTTTACCTTATTGTCAAAAGGTGAAGTGTAGTTCATTGTTTGTGCTTCATGTTGTAAAACAATATCTTTTATTCTTACAAGTTACCGCCGCACAAAGTTTAGGTTGGATTGGAGAATAGAAAACTTTCATTTTGAAGTTCTCAGTGGCTAAACATCAAAGTAACATATTGAACAACATTCATAGAACTATTTGTTCTTACACTAATGGATTCATTTTGGAACATGTGCAATCTCATCATCATTATTATTTTAGTAAAGCACATGTAGTTTCATGTAAGTTTATTGTCGTTTTCTTTTTTCTTATGATCCTATATGATCGGCCCTCCCTATTATTTATGTCATTATATGGACATTATCCTATGTCAACAAGATGTATCATGTCTACTTGTGTAGGTACATCTCAAGATTTGTTGTTTTAAAGAAGCCCCCCCTTTCTCCTCCCTCTCTCTCTCCCCTCCTCTTCTCTCTTTGGAGATTATTAGAGCATCTCAACATCTAGTCACATACCCTTTATGTGTAGGATAAGGTTCTTTGTTTAATAATAATGCAAGTTGGACATACCAAAGACATGGAAAACAAAAAGCTAATCAATCACAAGACATAACCACATAACTAATAAAACATAGAACATCAAACATTTTTCTCTAGTAATCGTTGATTACATAGCACAAAGATGTACACAACTAGATTAAAAGGATGGAGAATGAACAAGGAAGGCAAGAAATGAATTAGAAGATCTTGGCGACATCCCTGACTAGGCCACGGTTCTCTCTTGCAAACGCCGTGAATTCCTCGTACGAAATGAAGCCGTCGCCATCTGTGTCGAGCTCTTCCATCATCCGTTGCACTTCCTCTGGGGTCACCGATCCTAGTGTCTTGAGTGCTTCGCCGAGCTCCGAGGAAGAGATTTGACCATCACCATTGGCATCAAAATTCTTGAATATTTTTTCCCTGTCAGCTACATCTTGTGGATCATCGTCAGCCATTGTAGGATCTTCTTGTTCTTGTTTGGGTTGTATGAGTGAAAATGAGATTTGTTGTGTTGTTTTCACACTGAAAATGGAGATTGGGAGGTGTAAATGTCTTGAGAGCTTGGCTTTTAAAGCATTTTGGTTGCCGTTAAGGTAAGGCCATCCTTTAGTATCGGGTGTTCACAAAATAACTAACTCACCAAAATAAGCTATGGTTTTAAAAAAAAAAACTATTTGTTAAGAAAAAGTACGGAATTTAAGCATGTGTTCATTAGGAGTAATGATTGAAAATGTTTTACCAAATTGAGGCAATTTTCTTATGTTAGATGTGGGCATGTGGCAGCTAAATCATATGCTTTATAATGTCTTAAGAAGTGATGCAGCCCTAAAGCTTCTAATAACTATATATTTAATAAGAGGGGGAACCAGGGAACAAACAATAGTGCTAAAGATTTTTTAGGCTAATTAGAAAGGACTGATGTATGAAAACTGTAAAGTGAAAAGCTTTTCTCATATTAGAGATTACTGATGACTAAATACCCATTTTGGTCCCTGAGATTAATGCGATTACTTAATTTGGTTCCCGAAATTCAAAATTACTTATATTAGTCTTTCAGATTTAAGTTCGGGCACTAATATGATCACTCGACTCTTTCCGACGATAACTAGGCAAATGGAGTGCTGATATAGCACTCTCCCTACTACACTAGATGATGAGTAAACGACGTCGATTACCCTTGACGTCTAAACAAGTCAGAAATGAAGAATGGTGAAGGTAGAGAAGAAGAAGAATACTTTATTTTGGGTCTCCATCATTTCTTCTCCCTTCATATACAAAGCGACGACATTTCTGACTTATTTGGATGTCAAGGATAAACGACGTCGTTTACTCATCATCCAGCGTGGCAGGAGGGTGCCATTTCAGCATACCATTTGTCTAGTCATCACCGGAAAGAGTTGAGAAACCACATTGGTGTCGAGGCTTGAATCTAGAGGACCAGTATAGGTAATTTTGAATTTCGAGGACCAAAATAGATAATCGCGTGAATCTCAGATACAAAAATGGAGATTTAGTAGATTACTGATATAGTGATATCAAATGCGAAGTTATTAAAAAAAGAGAAGAGGCCGAATATAAAGGAAAACACCTCGATGAGAGAAAACATAATTTGCCCAAGAATCAGGATTCATACTATGTTGCTTACTTGGACCCCTAGGCAGGAGGCACTAATCATCCATAATCAAATGATCACATAATTTATTAGATATTAAGTTTCACGCTGATCTTCCAATATATAATGCTCCAGTTGACCATTGCAATAATAGTGTGAAAATGGTATAGGAGGAGTAAAACCTAACAGGGTTTGCATTTCTCATTTCAATAACTTAATTAAGCATTTTAAAATTTCAGGGGATCAAAAATTGATGCCCACCTGCAATTTCAAGAACTAAATTGGATATTTACTCGTGTAATCTTCTATGATTTATACCATAATATGACAACTAATAAAAGATTATTGCAACAAAAAAGGAGAAAAAAGAAAATTTCCTGCTGTGCGATATTGCAAATTTGGCAATGCACCTTGCATGTGTATTTCATCACCAATAAGGCAGTAACCAACACACTTACACCCTTGAAAAACGAACCTAATTCTAAATCTCAGCATACCAACTAATAGAAAACTATAACCGAACTACTTTCTTGAGATCCCGTGGTGCTATTCACAAAATTCTATGGTCACAAGTAGGATATCAACTTGTTTCCATTTGTTCCCCACCTTCCTCACCATTTGATTTTGTTGGTTCAGCACCATTGGCATCTTCAGGGGGTGGTGGCAATGTTCTCTTCACAAGCTCAACTATTTCTGTGAGCTCTTCATCCGAAAAACGAGTATCACAACACTCTATGATCTATGTAACAAAAGCAAAGCACACCAAAACTCTAATTAGAACTACTCAAATAAATGCTAAACACAAGTGAAGATAAACAACAAACTCAAAAGCATATCACCGAGTTCATCGATTGTCAATATCAAACATAAAAATAACATAACATAGCAGGGTGATTCTATGGCTTAATAATTCATGCACCATCATAATTACTTTTCTCATTTCAAAACAAATGCAACCAATCAAGAATTGACGTACCCCAAATTCACATTGAACAAGGAACTTAGAAGACAAGGTTTTGTCATTTATGTTATAGGCTACAAGGACTCAGATATGGGTTCGAGGATGACTAATCACTTTTCCTTATGAGTTTCCGAATCATACTAAGATGAATTCAGAGCTAACAATTTTCCATAGTATTTAGAAGTTATGTAATAATGTCAAGGTACCTATTAATTCTCAGGAATATTCTATTGCTTATATGTTAGTGTGTTACTGCTAACCAGTTTACTAAAGCGAAATACAAGTATTAGTGGGTAAAAACTAAAAAGTTCAGGGCAAATATAACTTGTAAACATTATTGGCAACATACGGGGAAAATTTCGACTATGTTGGTGGGCCTGATGTTGATTATGTTGAGAATCTCAGCTTTTGCTAGATCATGGCTTTTAACACTTTCCAAGAACTCATTGATGCTCTCTCTTGTTTGATCACGAGCAGCAGTATCAATCAGATAATCATAAACCTGATGGAGATGCATCAGGGTCATAACTCATACATAGATAAAAAAAAATGTAGTATAACCATCTATTGAAGTTACCGGAATAAATAACTAAGGATATTTTCACAAACTAACAGTGTCAAGTACGATTCAAACAAATCTATTTATGTGGCGATATAAATTCATTGCATATCCAAATTAAATCGGGTTTTTAATACCTTGTATTCAGACTGGGCTACTTTGGCAAGAACCCTAGTAGGATCTTTGGAAGCTCCTTTAGCTCGTAAGAAATCAAGCACCTCGAAGTTGGTGAGGGCACCATTATTTGCCTCTAAGCTATCATCAACAAAATTGTTATCAGAGCATTAACCGAAATCCCTGCTAGAGAGTCAAAGCTTCAATTGAAAGAATATATAATTTTGGGGGGGAAAACATTTTAAAAAAAGTTAATAGACTTACATTTTCATCTTCGAGAGAGCAGAGAGTGAGAGCAACGGTGACAAATGCTACTGAATCAGCGGGGAAACACTTCAAAATGAAAATAAAAAAGGAATGAAAACAGAACCGCAAAGGGAAATTGGTCGCGGCACCGCCCTCTGCCTTATGCAGCCGCCGCCTCAGTCGTCGGAGTCGCCGCTCACGCTGCGTCGTTGGTTATGTTTCGCTATCGCGTTCTTTCTCATTTTTTCTGGTACAGATATGGGCCTAAGCCCGATTTGATTTAGCGTTTTATTTTATCAGGCCTTGAACTAAGTTTGGGCTGAGTTCAATGGATAATACTATTGGGCCTTAATTCCTTCTGAAAATTACTGCGATATTTTAGGATTTGGAATACAATTAACAAATACGGAACGGCCTTAATCTTGGTACTGAACGGGTTGGTTGTAATTTGGGAGCCCCGAGGTTTCTTGACCAGACCATGACAACCGGTCGGGTTTGAATCTGCAACCTTTGAGGTGAGGAAAGAGAGATATGCCATGTGAGCTAAGACTCATTGGCACCATGACCAAAGATTGAAGTGCAGAAGTTACAACCAAAACAAAAAGTGGACTAGCGAGATACTAATCTTACTGATTCTGTATACCAACAAAATATCTGATTGTACACCCCAAAAAAAAAAATCTGATTCTTGTACTTTATGCCTTTGTGAGTAACGAAATTCAACTATTTCCTTAAGAAAAAGGGATACTGCCATGGGACTATTGTTTTCTATAAAGAATATTTTTAATGCTGTGGAATTAGAATGTTATAGTATCAATTTTTTTAAAAAAATAATATCCCAAATCAGTTTCTAAAAAATTTAGTTGGTCAGTTGGTGACTTGGTGTATCTTAGTATTCAGAAAATTTTTATTTTGTTAGAACAATTGATTTGTTTATAGAAAAATAATCTAAAAAAAATTTATGAACGGTTATATCTTTATTAAATAAAAATAGGAGCTGATTTATATATTATTTTATTAAATTTTGACGTAAAAATTAATATGTCTAATGAATAAAAAATTAAAGATATTGTTCTTGGTCAAGAATTTTAGAATGCCACAAGTCTAGTAACTCACATGTAGGTACATTCAGATTTAGCTAGCTACACTGATGCAAGAATGCAAGGTGAATTGAAATGGGAGGAAGAAGTCACATGACATGAATGCAAAGTGTCGTTTTTTAATGTTGGTGTTGCCTTTTGAATAGTATTTTTTAGCAATATAAAATTTGATGTATTTTTTTTTTATAGAAATCATAAATTTGATTTGTGATTTTTAATTTTTTTTAATATACAAATCTAAGGATTAGATTTGTTTTTTGTATTTTATTTTTTTTAAATATTTCATACTTTTCCGAGCTCACATCCCTATCCCTGAAAATACCTTTTAAATTTTTAAAAAATACACTTTCATATTAGATTAAAACACAGCAGTTACAAGGATAACGCAACACTTTTGTCCATTACTAAAAAAATCAGCCATAAAGTGTTGCACATTGCAGATTATTCTATGGCTACATGGCAACCTAAACACACTTGAAGCCATTCTTCAATGTTGGAGCAAATAAACTATCTAGATGTAGTTGTTAAGCAGCACAAGAAGTGCTTGGTACAAAGTTTTGAACCATTTCATCTTCTTGATTGATTCCTTCCGCATTAACTATCTCACGCATTGCTGCGGCATTAAGAACACAGGCCTTCACCTCTTGGAACCTCTCTTCCGACAGCGAAACCTCAGCCAGGAGTTTCCATGCGTATGCTTCAGATGCTTGGTCGAAATCAACCATCCTCTTGAGCACTATGTGTCCACTTATCTCCCACACTGCTGGATTTACTTGTGCTTGTAGGATTTCTTGGCTAACTTCCCCAAGTGCTTGCCTCTCCGCAAAGCACTGTCTCATAAAAATTAAACAACTTATAACAACAAAGTTTGAGAGATTGCTATACATATTAATATATGGCAACTACTCCAATGAAAATATCAAAAACATCTTCTCATGATGATCTTTATTTAAAAAGTGTAACTTATTTGTTTAGGCACACTTTAAATAAAAGTAAAAGTAGCCACTTTAATATATTATAATGGAAAACTCTAGGGGGCCAACAGTTTTATTGAATTTTGGCCAGCATGTAACCAGCAGAGAAATGTGAGTCATTGGATGAAATCTCACACCAATCTCACACCATCAAATTATCATTGATGGCTAACAATCACAAAAATTGTTGGCTCCTAGCATTGCTCTATTATATTCCTTAATTTAAGTGCTAGCATAGTTACTTTTAAAGGAACTACCAAATATAAATATATAATTTGCTTCAAAACCAAATCTAATTAGATCAATGGAAACAGATAGATAGAATTTTCACCTGAGGGAACAGATATATCTTGTTACCACAATCAGAGATGAGAAAATTGAAGGGGATGTTGTTGTTCTGAAGGAAAACAAGAGAGTTTGCAACGGTATCAGAAAGATCACGTGTGGTGTTCCCACCCTCAAAAACAAGTCCTCGAACCGGATAGTCCAAGAGCTGAGATACAGAGAGTCCTTGAGGACATTGATGCCCCTTATTTTGTACAGTTTTTATTTTCTGCCTTTTGGCTTTCTCAACTGGGAAGGGTGCTGCCAAGTAATAAGCCTGCAGCAAAGTTAGTTTTTATTAGTTTTTACCCTATTTATGAATCCAGAAAATTCTTGCGAATTTAATATACTTGGAAGTGGAGATGATTGATGGTGGCAAATGCACCCAGACTATTGTAACCCAATCTGAAGAATGGATCAGCAGCTTCTTTAGCCATGTGCATTGCAAGTCGGAGGCTTTCATGATCGATCCTCTGAGGAAAGCAATCCAGGACACGAGGGATCAAAAGAACATGTCCATACTCAATAGGACTCACCTAATAATAACATCAAAGTCAATCAACCTTCATATCCATATATGAAAATTTTCTTATGAGTTTAGTTTAATAAACTAACATTGATTGCAACCACATTGGGAGATGCTGATGGCATGTTTTCAACAGATTCATTGGCCAACAAATGGCTTCTGTGGTCAACGCTCTGGTCAAAGATGAAGAGCACCTCCTCCTGTCCAATTTTCTTGAAATTGAACTTGTTTTCATCGAAGGGCTGAAGGACTTGGTCAACTCGGAACTCGGTGGGACGCTTCTTGAGGTGGCGGCCTTCGTTGAGCTGGGCTATGAAGCCGTGGTGGCCGGGGATGATTTTGGTCTGGCAATCGGTGACGTCATACCTGAAGAGGCCGCGGTTCATTCTGTCCTGCCACTGTCCAAGGAGCAAGTTGTGAAGGAATGATATTTCAGAAACTCCCTCACATGATTCTGCCAAACCAACATCCCCGTCTTTCTTGAACAAGTAAATTGGAAGCTTCGAAACTGAAATCAAATATTTATGTACATCAAAAACAAAAACAGCAGGTATTTTAATTGCATAATAATAATAAACGATGATAGAGGCATGCATGCATGCAGCGAAATCATGAAAAATAAAGAAACAAACCAGGTAGGCAACATGAACCAAGGCAATTGCGGCCACAACCAAAGGAAGGCTTATTATCAGAATGATCGTCTTCCTGATAATTGGAAACAACAGTAGCAACCCTCTTAATGGTCAACATGTTTAATTAGCACAGGAAGCAAGGAAGAGCTAGTCCCTTGCCACCGTGCTGAAAACAACGACAACCACCACCACAATAATTAAGATGAATATGGTGGTGGAGGCTCTCAATGCAAACTCTAAAGTTGAACGAATGTGGTTAATTGGTAAGGTTTTGTTTTGGTTTGAGTTTTAGTGTTGCCCCTAAAATTGAGCCTGGTTTCTCGTTTTGTGTGCCACTTCCACAATCCATAAATCAAACTATTATATACGTTATTAGTTATTTATTACGTCGCCTCCACACTTATCCTTTACGTCATCATTTTCTGTTGACAGTTAATTAGTTGCAATGTTTACAAATCTTTTTTTTATCAACTCCATCTTTTCAAATTCTTTCTCTTATTAACATCCATTTTCATCAGCTTATTCTTTCTGTTTTTACAATCCTATCTTCTTCTTCTTTTGTAGACTACCTTTTTTCCCTTCAAAATTCAAATATTGTGTTCGATATTTTTTCAAACGATGGATTTATATCTAAAATATTTTTAAAGTAAATCAACATTATTATCCTCTCATTTCAAACTCCATTAATATAATATAGATGATGAATATTTTCTTGGACTTTATTTTTCTCAATTTATTAGATAAAATCTGGTCTCATATAAATATAATAGTCTGATGATAACTTAGAATGGGAGAAAAGATTGTAGTAGTGCACTATTGAATCTAATTAAGTTACCTTTAATTTTTTCTATTTTAATTAATTTTTATTGATTTTTGGATTTTTTTACTTAAATAAAATAAGTATATAAAAACTAAAATTATATGACTAATATATAAAATTTACGCCCACTATGTTATCCTATTTATATAAAAAAGAATAACAGGATATATATCTATATACATTTTTTTTAACTTTGGGGGTGATCAGGTAGTTCTGGTTCTTATTTAATTTATTTTATTCAAGTAAAAAGGTTTTGATTTTTTTAACTCTTTTAAAATTTATTCACAATGATAATATTATAAGATTTTGTTACATGTATATCATCAGCATTTTAAACGTTTGTGGCATAAATAAAACACAACGTTAATATATACTCTAGACATTTGGACAAAAAAATGATACTAACTTTTTTTTTTAAGAAAGTATGAGATAACAACATTTTGTCTGAATAATCTAAATAATAAGTTAAAAAATTAATTTCAATTTTAAAAATTAACTTTTGAATTAATTAGGTTTAATTATAATTTTTTATTTTTTATTTTTTTTTTGCAATCGTTCTCTCGCAATTCTGTGTCACCACTGCCGTTGCTATATCATGACGTTAGTGTTTTGCAGCTACTGTATCGTTACTTGTTTTTTATCAGTTAAGTCGAATGTTACTATGTATACGAATGATTTTTTTCATTTTAAAGTGGATGTTTATTTGGGTATATCTCCGCATCGGATAGTTCTTTTATTTGGATCATACCATTTGAGTAAACGAAACAAAACGGCATGTGATGAAGGTGACGAAGACACGATGCAACGGCGTGGAAGCAAGGACAAAGGTGTAGTATTGGAACAGCAGCAGAACAAGGTCTTTGACTTGGCAACGGTGCGATGTCACAGAAGGGAGAAAAAGGCGTGCAACGGCAGCGTCACTTGCAGGAAAACAGGGGCAGCGCGACGTATAGGAGAAAAAGGTATAACGACAGCATCAAGGGTAGAGGGCACAATGCAGGGAAGAAGAAGGTGCAGTGGCAACGTCAGTTGTAGGGAATATAGGGCGGCGCGACGCATGGGGGAAGAAGGTGCAGTGGTGGTACGAGGCATTACTTCTGCAGACGGTGATAACGGCGATAAGATGTGTTAGTGACGGTACGACAGGAAAGAGGAGTGAAGCGGCTGCGATAAAAGAAGAGTAAGGTAGAAGGCAAAAAACTAAAATTGGTGGATAAATAGAATGAAATGTTTTTTGTTTTAGTGGATTTAAAGTATATTATTGTTCGAGTTCCGTCTTTCTATGTTCAAATGTTACATTTTGATGAACTTTAAGATTAAAATATTTTACACGTGTACGCAATATTTATATATTAATGTACGATTAAAAAAAATGTATTTTAATTTTATAATACTAAAAAAATAATATAATTAAATAATTATATAAAATATTTTATATTATACATTAAAATTAGGATTTTCTAAGGCTGCAATTGAAATGATTAGTTTAATGGCTAATATTAAAAATAAGAAGAACTGATTGTCTGAATTATTAAAATATGAAATCATAGCATTTTGTTGGGGGCAAAAAGTATTATTTTGTTAGGGCAAAAAGCAACATTTTGTAGAAAAACGAAATGTTTATTGTAGGTAATAAAGATCAAAATGTTTTCGGTAGGTAATGAATATCGAAGTTTAAAGCAGAAAACATTCTTAAGGAGTTGAGAGGAAGAAGAAAGAAACACTGAGTAAGAATAGTTATTATTTTTGTGATAACTACTGAATTTGCATTATCATAATTGCTATTCAAGGTGCAAATATTTTTCAATTATATATATACAATATATTATGTTGGTTTTTTAAGAATTTGGACGGAAAAAAATTAGAACAGTTAGTAAAGCATTTGAAGATGAGTTATTTATTTTTAGTTTATCTTTTTGGATGAATGATTATAATTTATTCAAACAGATATTTTATTTTTCTGATGTGTAAAGTTGTACAAATATTTTAGTTAAATTATTTAAATTTAAAGCTTTATTTCTTAATGGCTGCATGAGAGACACATGTATGTGACAAACTGACAACAAAAAAAAAGAAAATTTGGAGAAGGAGCCAAATAAAAGAAAAAATACAAAACAAAAAAACGCCACATTCAACTCATTAAAATTTTAATGTGTCTAATTAATAGATCTATTTTCTTATAAATTTTTTATTCTTTCTTATTTTTTATGTGAAATTAATTTTATATTTCTTTCACACTTGGAATTAATTTAATAAATTTTTTTGAACAAATAAGTGTTTGTGTTTTTAAAATCATAAGTATCTTATTTTATGTTTAATAAATTAAAAAATTTATGTACTTATGCTTTCAATTTTAAAAATAAAAAATGTTAGTTTTTGAAAACACATAAATAAAAACCTTTTAAAATTAATTTGTACTTATTAAAATTAAAAAATTTAATAATATAATCTTATATATTAATTAATATTTAAATTTAATTTTTATATTAATATTTATTATATTATTTTTTAAATTTTAAAAATTATTTTATCAAATACACTTATTATTATTTATACTTATTAAAATTTATTTTTAATTTAATTTATCAAATATAAATACTAATATATTATCACTTTTAAAAAATAAAAATTTTACCAAACCATCCCTTATAACCTTAATCCTTTTTACTTCTAATGAAATAGAGTATTTCACCACCAACGAAATACCTTTTTGCTCCAACGAAAAAAGTGTCCATATTCATATATTACACCCAGCTGAGCTACTTTTGTGTCAAATACCATAAGAGGTTTTATATTGAAAATAGTTAGTGAAATTCTAAATGTATTCAATAATATACATTATGGACTATTAAAGGATCAATTTTTTTTAAGAGTGAAAAAGAATAAAAACTTTTGGATTATACAGTCCAAAATTTTTTTGTAACAGCCACTTTTTAAAATGTTCTTAAGGTCAACTGTAATATTAGTATTTTTTTAAAATTTTTTTATAGCAGACTTTAAATGTATTATCCGTGATCATTATGGTACTTAAATGCTGAGTAGTTCGAAGCGCTTGTCTTTTTATTCAATTTTCAAAAATGAATTATTAGCAATCTGAAATAATTTTATAATTATGTAAAAAGTTGGTTGTGATTTTTTTATTTGTGAAACTGATTCTATAAAAGTATATTTTTTGCTGAATAATATTATCAATTATATTGCAGGAAAAAATATAAATATTATAAAAAAGATTATGGAGTTGTTAAATAAAAACTGACGAGTGTTATTCACTTGGATTAGAAGAGAAATTAATGTTAAGTGTGAATTATCTAGCTAAGATAGGAACTAAGTGTTTATTTTCATTTAACATAGATTCAATAAAAATGATGATCTCAAGCAAATTTTATTAGATTTTACTGTATAATTTTTTGGATTGTTTTTCTGTTTATTTTAGTTTTTGTTATAGATACAAAAAAATCAATTTTTTAACTAATAATTAATTAATAAAAAAATTAAATATATTTTTTGAACAAATTAAAAAAAAGTGAAGAAAGAGAGAGAATGAAAAAGAATAAAATAAAATTAAGTTAATAACGGCAGAAAAGTAGTTAACTCCTAAACTTTTTGGAAAAGATTATCTTCCTATATGTAAATATTAAATATAGAAAACGGTTAAATAATAAATATACTTTATAAAAACCTTAATAAGCCACAATAAGAATGGTGTAACGTAAATACGCCAAACTGAAAATCGTTTAAGCAACAAGCCAGACGCCATTTTTATGTAATTCGAACCAGGGTGGTTCGAACTAGAAAGCTGAATAAATCGAACCAGGATGGTTCGAATTAGGGAAGTGGAGATTTCAATGTAATTCGAACCAAGGTGGTTCGAACTCCAATCCCATGTAATTCGAACTAGGCTAGTTCGAACTATGTCCAATTCTGCAACACATGTAATTCGAACCAAGCTGGTTCGAATTACCGTTGGAGCGCTCTTTCATAAATCGAACTAAGGTGGTTCGAATTATGGGTGATTCGGCTATATAAGGAGTTCGAATCACCCTCATTCGAACTATTATTCCTCCCCCCTACCCCACAAAATCTCAGAGAAAACGACCCAGATTCTCTCCGAGGAAGACCTGAACGGAATACTCTGCTCATGGGGGACGATCCGGCACGGTTATATCGCTTGGACGGAGTCGCTCATATAGCCGGGGTCATCAACGAGGAGGTTAGTACGGAAATATTTTTGATTCTAGCGGTATTTGTGCCTTAGTGGTTTTGCATGTGGGTTAGATGGTGGTTTATGTTAGTGGTTTATGTTAGTGGTTTATGTAGGTGGTTTATGTTAGTGGTTTAAGTTAGCGGTTTAAGTTAGTGGTTTATGCTAGTGGTTTAAGTTAGTGGTTTCTGTTGGTGGTTTATGTTAGTGGTTTATGTTAGTAGTTTATGTAGGTGGTTTATGTTAGTGGTTTAAGTTAGCGGTTTAAGTTAGTGGTTTATGCTAGTGGTTTAAGTTAGTGGTTTCTGTTGGTGGTTTATGTTGGTGGTATATGTTAGCGGTTTTTGCGAGTGGGCAATGCAAGCGGTTTATGTTAGTGGTTTAGGGTAGGTGGTTTTCGTTAGTGGTTTTATGTTGGTGATTTGTTTGACTTTTTTGATGGTAGTTGTTTTACCGTAGCTCTTTTACGTAAACCTGTTTAGTTAAGCTGTTTCTTGTTAGTGGATCTCGTTAGGCTGGTTTATTTTACTGGTTTAGTTGTGCGGTCTATGGATTTGTTTTCCAGTTGGTTATTTTTCATGTAATGTTATGCGGTTTTATTTAGCAGAATGGTATGTTGATGATTTATCGTGCTGCTTATGGTTGTGGTTGGTTTTTAAGCTGGTTCTAACTATGCGGTTCATTTTGTGCGCAGCCCCAGCGATGCATTAGGAGCATGCGGCGGCAGCAGGGCATGCGACTTGATGACAGATACGTTCCGTACTTGCAGATGGCAGGTCTATACCATCTTGCAAGGCTGAACGACCGATGGTTCCGACTAGACGAGGCCCTTGTCAGTGCATTCGTAGAGCGATGGCGTCCCGAGACGCACACGTTCCATATGCCGTTCGGAGAGTGCACGATCACACTCCAGGACGTGGCATACCAGCTGGGTTTGCCAGTAGACGGCCGTTACGTGAGCGGGTGCTTGTCAGAGTTTCATATATACATCGAGGGTGGCCGTCCAACCTGGGTCTGGTTCCAGGAGTTGCTCGGAGTTATACCTCCTCCCAGTCAAGTTCAGAAGTACGCAGTGAACTGCAGCTGGTTTCAGGAGACTTTCGGTGAGTGCCCTGAGGATGCAGATGATGAGACTGTGCGCCGATATGCCCGTGCGTATATCATGATGTTGTTGGGCACGCAGCTGTTTGCGGACAAGTCAGGGAACCGGATTCACATCAGATGGCTTCCGTACGTAGCGAGGCTGGAGGAGCTGGGTACCTACAGCTGGGGTTCTGCCGCACTGGCTTGGTTGTACCGGTGCATGTGCCGAGTGGCAAACAGACATGTCGTCAAGTTAGCGGGCCCACTTCAGCTACTTCAGTCTTGGATCTTTTGGCGCTTTCCTCGGTTTAGGCCTGCAGGTTATGAGGAGTTGAGCTGGCCGTTGGCCTCGAGGTACTATACTAGGCCTTCTCTATTTCAATTTGACATACATAACTGCGTATTCATTAATATTCTGTTGCATAATTTGAACACATATTTCAGTAGATGTAACACATGTGTATGGTGCAGATGGTCAGGTTACAACCCTTTCGGGAGCGAGAAGGGTCCTAGAGTGCAAATGTGGAGGCTCAGGATAGAACGGTTACAGGACAGGGAGGTGAGTATGCTAGTTAACAAGTGTCCTTTTAGAATCAAGCGTTTCTAGTTGTGTGCTACAGTTGCCCTGACAAGGGTGAGTTCCTTTTGCAGTTTATTTGGATGCCGTACAGTAGTCTCGACGTACTTCAGGTTGTGCATCCATAGGTTTTGGAGCCACGGCATATGGCGTTGTGGCGCTCTGTCACCGCGCTGATCTACTTTGCTGTGATAGAGTGGCATCAGATAGATCGTGTTCTGCCGCAGTTTGGTGAGGTACAGTCTGTGGAAGTACGCTTGAGATTCGTCCACCTGTCCTCCAACTCGAACCGGGCTCGTCTTCAGGACCGCAACACTCCCAGGCATCGTCAGCTGGACACCCAACACCCACCTAGGCAGGTCGTTGTAGGACTCATCCCAGTCACCGTATATGAGGGCAATAGATTTCTGCTTCGCCATCCAAATCCTCCGGTAAGTCGGCCTAAAACCAAAGTGCGCTGCCGTGTGGTTCAGGAGCACCTTTATGCTCACGGATGCATCAGCCCTAACCATTGGCATAATGAACGCCGAAATGACATGATAATCCAAACTCCTGTGGTCACTCGAGATGGATGTGGCCAGGCAAGTGTGAGGTCCATTGTACCGTTTGACCTCCCAAATGCCCTTGCGCTTCCGGAGACTGTCGAATCAACCATGTGCACCCATTCCCAAACTCGGAACACTTCCCCACATACCGGCGGTGATCGGACTCCACCACCTTGTACTGTACCCCTCGCCGGATGCTGTAAGTCTTCACACTTAAAAGGGCCTCATTTTTATCCTGGAATTGCTGACCAACCTGGAACTCTGTCAGACCACCAGTCCCTTCCGCATCTCTAGCTCCGAATCCAACAGCGTGCCCTAAAATCCCCTCCTGTCTCATGGCGTCCAAGTCCAACGAGGAAAAATGTGGTGGATACTGCTGTGTGCCAGAGCTAGAACCACCTACCGCCAATGCAGGCCCATTCGCTTCAATATCATCAGCGCTGTCATCGTCAATCATATCCGGCTCGACGTCATCCCCCTCTTCATCACCCAAAAAACCTTCTCCAACGCCAACAGGTGCAACTCCCACTAAAGCGTTTGGCAAATTTTCCCTTTCCACTACCTCGTCGCCTTCGGTGCCATTGAGGTCAACAGCAAAAGACGGGGAGGCGACAGGTTGGACCACTGGTTCGTACACAGGGACGGAGGAGGAAGCAACAGCAGCCCGGGAACTAGAACCTGCTAGATTCGCTATAGTGTTCGTATTCCGGTTCGAACCACCAGAGCTGGATACCACATCAACCAGCCGTGCCAACAACTCTGGTGTCCTCACCTCCGGAAACTGCCGCCGACAAAGAAACATTACTTGCAAGTCCACATCGTTATTAATCGTGAAGCAATCATACTTCACGGTATTCTGTAGCACCGTGACTGGAATGCGATAGAAAAATTTCTTCACCCGCTTCGCACCTTCCAGACCGAGCTTCATCAGTACAGCGCTAACAAGGTCATCATAACTCGTCGTAGAAGTTACGATAATACATAGAGGATTCTTATCTGTGAATTTTACTCCGGAACGAGTTTTTCTATTAACAGATCCTCTGTGATGCACCAAAACCACAAAACTCTCCTCACTATCCATCTTACTCCCTCTAATGAGACTAACTCACGTTTGGAACCATATATATACAGCTGAGTCTCAAACTAATTCGAACCGGACTGGTTCGAACTATGATTTGTGTAATTCGAACCATCCCGGTTCGAATTACACCAGAACCGTTTCACTCTGTAATTCGAACCAACCTGGTTCGAATTACGTTCATTCTTAATTCGAACCAAGCTGGTTCGATTTATTACCAACCAAAAAAACCTAATTCGAACTCACCTAGTTCGATTTACTAACAAATAGAGTTCGAACCAACCTGGTTCGAATTATATAAAAATACGATCTGGCTTATTGCTGAAACGATTTTTGCTTTGGCTTATTTACGTAATTTTTGGAGTCAGTTGGCTTATTATGATTTTTTGCCCTTTATTTTATTAATAAATAATAGATATACAATAGATACATAGTAAATATTATGGTGTATTTAATATTATGCTTAATTTATTAAAAAAATAGATACTA
The DNA here is from genome assembly GCF_003086295.3 of Arachis hypogaea. Classification (NCBI taxonomy): domain Eukaryota; kingdom Viridiplantae; phylum Streptophyta; class Magnoliopsida; order Fabales; family Fabaceae; genus Arachis; species Arachis hypogaea. The sequence goes on from NC_092038.1 coordinate 130,449,005, forward strand.
TTTAATTAATTTTAAATATTTAATATTTTTATTTATAAAAATAAATTAGACCATTTAGACACTATAATTAAAAGAACAACATAGCTATCAAACAAATATGAGCACATACACTAAGAAAGTGATAAGATAATATCTCCCCTGTATAAACCTACCTTCCAGTTTGCTACGATACCATGTATAACAGAACACTTCAATGTGCGTCAAATGCACGCAGCTTTGATTTCCTCTTTTGATTTTATCTGTATTTTGGGAATTCCTTAGGGCCAGAATCAGTCTTATATTGTCTTCGTATAAAATAATAACATATGTTAAACATTTTGTTACAAATTAAGAATTAGTTAGTGGTTATTGAATCTATATAATACATAGTTATATATAAGTATAATTTTTGTTATATTAATGGTATATAAAAATTAAATATCAATTAAGAGAACTTACCATCATTAATCAATAATAGAATTAAAAAAAATATTTGCCATCATTAATCATTTCTTCTTTTGATTTTCACCGGATTTGACCTTTTTTTCCGGTTTATTACGGATTTGATCGATTTGTTTCGATTCTCTATCTTAAACGGTTGAAATTTTGGATTGGACTAGTGTTAGATTTAGTTCATCGAATTATGAATTTTATCTACATTAAATAAAATTGCAAAAATATATCTCAAACTTCCTCCTCTGAATTGAATTGAAGGAGACTCTAATGTGTTAGTGATAACGGAGAGCAAAGAGAGAGTTTGATTAGAATTGAAAGTAAGAGAGACCCTTATTTAAAACTGTGAAGGTGAGGTGAAAAAATTCAATAAAAATTTTTTTGATTTTTTTATGTATTTTTTTAGTATGAATAATTATAAGAGATTAAGATTAATAGAATTAACAAGATTAAAGTCATATCTTCTAAGGTGAATAAATAATTAAATATATTTTTATTTTATTTTTTAAATTATTTAAATTTATAGGATTAAAATTAGTTAAATTTTAAAAAATAATTTTTATCCAACATTTAAAAAAGAATATTTAGATTTTTTAAATTAAATAAAATATATTTTTTATTAAATTATAAGAGTATTTTAATAAAAATATTGATATGATATATATTAAATATTATTAGAATTGTTAGTAATTGGGAGTTAAGTTAGTAATGACTAGTAGTTAGTAAATGGATATTTACGATATTAGTTAAAATATTTTTATAAATAGCATAATTCTTGTATGATGTAATAACAATTTCAACACAACAATTTCATATAATATTATCTTTATATATTCTGTTTTTCTCCAAGAAATTTAATATGATATCAGAATCATGGTATCCTCCTTGAAGAGGATAAGCTATTAATTTTTTGGTAAAAAATCACCACGTATCTTCTTCGGACCCAAATAATCAGTCGCCATTGTCTTCTTCATTCCTAATGGCAGAATCATCTTCTAACGTAGCACAAGATCCCACTAGCCCTTTTTATATTCATCCTAGTGATCAATCCAACATCTGTCCTTGTCACTCCTGTCCTTACTGGCAGTAGTGTGGATCCTTTTCTATGGTCATCATCTCCAAAAACAAATATGACTTTCTTATTGGTTCTATTCCTTCTCCTCTAAACTGATAATCCTCTATTTTTAATATGGGAGCGTTGCAATATATTGAAGGATTACCATGTGTTCATAACACGCAGCGGAAGTAATAAAGTAATCCTAAAGATCTATTTTGTACTTAAACTTTATTCCAATAATAAACAACATATAGATAAGATATTGATACCTTTAGACGCTTTAGTAAAAACTTTATTCTTCGATTGTACGAAGACTCTATGCGTATCCACGCCGAGACCAACCTTTTGCTGTCAACTTTTTGACCAATGAATATCTGATCTAAATTGAGAACCTCTTTGCAACTCTTTGCACACCATAAAATTCTTCTCCAAGAATTAGGCTCACATACATTTATATGTATAGAGGTAAAGGAATAAAACTCTTGTTATTCTCTCTTTATTCTCGTTACTTTTCTGTACTCTTGACGTACATATATATAGTATGAGATTTGTTATTGATTTTAAATTTGATTCTCAATTCAAATTTAAATCATATATTGAAATTCCAAATCTGAATCTTTCAATTTTATAAATCATATCATAACTCAATTTGAAACAGAATCAATAAGGATCTCATCCAAATTTAGAATTCAAATTTAGAAATAGAATAACTAATTACTCTTAAATCTCATTTAATATTCTCAATTATTATACTATTATTATATTCTTGGTGCTAGCAAAAAATATAATAATATTCTATTTGAATTAATATAATTATTTATTTGATCAAATCAAAGTAATAATTAAATAATTCTACAGCAAAGATTAGAACACTCGTTAGTATGTGACCCCATAGGTTCAATACTAAGCGGGTAGTAAATTAGTCATACTAAATTTACTAATCAAGGTTGGCGTCTAGCAACATTTCTCAACGACCCGATAGTATGAAGTAATATATTTTTACTAAGAACCTCAGAAGAACAAAGTATAATTCCTTCCATCTTTCCAGCTCTTGGTTAACCCTTAGAGTATGGTTTAATTGTCAAACTCTAACATGTTACCATTATTATAATGAACTGTGAATGACTTAAGAAACTCATTTCTTCATTCATTCAATTCCCTTGGCCAAGGTTTCATTCATCTCAGTCATTATAATCATAGAGCTCAAACTCTTTACCGAGAGTATTGACTAATCATTAATTCTACAATTATTTAAATCATACCCAATGTCCATTCAACTAGCACCCTAGGGTATTAGGTGTCCGGAATCAAAGTATAATAAATACATTGTTAATTACTATGACAGTCGCAGGTCAAAGGAAACTCTATTACTATGTTCATCTTGAGAATATCCTATTGACAAATATGCGGTGATTGTAATCATTAGGAATTCTCAAAGTGAGTCAGTTTAATGGTTCATATCCATGGTTGTCAAACTCGCGAGTTAACTCGTAAACTCGTACGAGTTTACGAGTTTAGGTAGTGGAATCGAGTTGACTCGGACATAAACTCGTTTCTGGATAAACTCGGGTTGACTCGGCTAGACTCGGATAAAATCGTTCAAACTCGCGAGTTTGTTAGCGAGTCAGCGAGTTTAATTTCGTTGCCCATTTTCGCCAAAACGGCGTCGTTTTGGGCCAGGAAAAAAAAAAAAACCCTACAGCTAAGTGGCTAACCCAAACCCGGTAACCCACACCCACTCCTCACTCCTCACTCCCTAAGTGAAGTTCGAAACCCTCCACCAAGTCCCCCACGGCCAGCCTCACTCCTCACTCCCTCCACCATCTACCGGCGCCGTTGTCTGCGCCGCCACGCAGAGGCCGGACGCCAGAGTCCAGACGGATCCCTCGCCTTCTCACCTCCCCTCGCCTCATCCCTCATCCCCCACTGCTCACCCACGCAGCGTTGCAGAGCCCACTAGGTCACCACCATGCAGTGAAGGACCACCACGCAGAGTCGCAGTCTCGCAGAGCCCACCACCACGCAGAGTTCTCACCTCCCCTCGCCTCATCCCTCATCCCCCACCGCTCACCCACGCAGCATTGCAGAGCCCACTAGGTCACCACCACGCAGTGAAGGACCACCACGCAGAGTCGCAGTCTCGCAGAGCCCACCACCACGCAGAGGCGCACAGCGCCAGAGCCCACCACCACGCCGTTTGCCTCCCCTCCCTTGTTCTGCCCTCGTCAGCCTTGTTCAGTTGTTCTTCGCTGAATCACTTCCGATCTGCTTCAAGTCTGTCGATCTCCAAGGTAAATTTGTTAAACTAATTCAATTATTCAAATGCTAACAATTTTGGTATCAATTATTCAATTCTGCAAACTTATTAAGTCCCTGATCTGTGTTTGATCTGTTGAAAAAAAATTAATGTCATAATGTGTGAAAAAAAACCGATGCTGCTTGCCTGCTTCTGTGCTTCATGCTTCATGCTTCAATCATGGTTAAAATGTGTGGATAGTGCTGCTGTGATATATTTTTTTCTTTTGTTTTCTGCTTCTGTTATGTACTTATGTAGTTATGTTTAGTTTACTGAAACTTTGAAGCCTGAATTGAAACTCTGAAGTCTAAATTGAAAGTCTAAAATATCTTAATTGAAACTCTGAAGTCTGAATTGAAACTCTGAAGTCTGAATTGTTAGTGACTTAGTGTTACTGTGTTAGTTTAATTGAAACTCTGAAGTCTGAATTGTTAGTTTAAATGAAAATGTATCTGTTGTGTGATAAAGTGAGTATTGGAGTGATGATTAAGTCTTCTGATGCTGAAAATTTTTCATCTTTTGAACATTATTGTTGTAACTTGTAAGTGTAGGCTGTGTAGCTGAAACTAGTATTAGTTATGAATTTAGTTAGTGGATAATCTGAATCTGAATTTAGTTAGTGGATAATATGAATCTGAATTTGTTGTTTGGGTTGTTGATTTTTAGGGATAAAAATACAAAATGTCTGAGAATGCTGGTTCAGGGACAGGGTCTTCGCTTCCTAGTATTCCTAGAAGATGAACATGTAAATGATGATGATGATTTTGTTGGCCGTGTTGAACCTGAGCCTGAAAGAAATGATGTTTCTGATGAAGATGGTGAAGATGATGATGTTGATGCCATGGAAGATGAAGATATTGGAGGATTTGAGTTTTAGAGTTTATTAGAAATTTAATTGTTGCTTTGTTGGTTTCTTTTGTGTTTTGGTTGTGTCTTATGAACCTTTGATTGTGTAATTGTGTGTTTTATGTTGAACTAGATAGATACTTGTGAAGGATTTAAATGTGTGATCCAAAGTACTTGTTGACTTGTTGTAACTTGTAATTGTAGTATTATGTTAATTTATTATGTGTTTTGATGTTGAAATTGTTAGGTTTGAATGTCTATATCTGAGTAAATATATATATTATACATGCTATATATATTTTTTTATAAAAAATGTATAACAGGTAAACTCGTACGAGTCTACGAGTCGAGTCTACGAGTCGAGTCTAGGTCAGCTCCACGAGTTTACCTAGACTCGCGAGTTTGACAACCTTGTTCATATCCATATATGCACCATATATATATATATAATTTAATAAATGAGATCTATTAATCTTCATCCAATGAAGACCATTATATATATATATATTGATCTTTCCGAATTATTAATGTCCTTTTTAATAATTATATGACCAAGAACAATTTAGATTAAATTATAAAAGATTTATCTCTCAATATTGTGATCACTATCACAATGATAAATCTCTAAATTTAATCAAGGACGTTATTATATTAACATTTTAATATAATAACAATAACAAATTATTTGACACGTGATTGATTGGATTGTGGTCATACTACTTATTCCCAACATATATAACCTGGTGTTGTCTTGGTTATTTCATTCACTCTCTCCCTATATTACTCAAAATTATGGTCATTGAGAGCTGAAACACGCCTTCACGCGCCTCTCAAAGTTTGTTGTCACCGTCACCTCTTCTTCTTTTATCTTATCTTCTTCTTTTTTCTTTCTCCTTTTTCTTCGGTCAAGAACCGTCAGTACCTTTTCTTCCTCTCTTTATCTATTTGTTCAATCCACTGCCGGTCGTCACGGTGTCCCGACGTCTCCTTTCTTCTCTCTTCTTTTTCTTCTGCTCCTTCCTCATTGTCACACTCTCAAACACAGAACCAGAGCAGTAACCTTGTTTCTCCTTTCCGTCATAACTAGAATCGTCGGCCTGCTACACACGTGTCTTCCTTCTTCCTCTGCGTCTTGCCACACGTCTCTTCCTCTGCGGTGCACGCCTCTTCCTCGACCATCTCATCAAAAGTTATCCAAGCTGTGATTATTGACCTCTTCCATCTACAAGCTAAGTGATGATGAGAAGATTATGCTATTTAAATCTTTTTTCCCAGATTTGTTATATGAGGTTTGCTGCTACTGGTCTCTTGTCATTCAGATTTTCCCTCAATCTCAGTTCTGCATAATCGAATTCACTACTCTCATGGTTCTCGAGCTTGAATCGGCCATGACAGATTTGAGTATCTCCAAGCTTCAGTTACGACACTTCCAGAAATAATAAAAAACACTTTCTTGTGACCGACTGCATTTTGAACACCAGAATTTAACGGATTGTATTCTGGCGTTCAATTTTTTTTTCACGGGAAGTCCTCCATATATTAGTTTTATTATTTTGATATATTTTTATTATATTAGTATTGTTACGTTGGGTAACCGGAGGTTGATGGACTGGACTCGCACAGTTGGCCCAATCGTTTTGGAAAGGAGGCCTTCAAACTTGATCCCGCGCGTGAGACCTCTGTCCGACTTGTGTGCGAATGAAGGAGAAGGGGGTGGTACCTGCAAAGACACTCCGATGCCTAAGTTAGCAAGGGTCTCAGCAGGTTTAGAGAGTATGGGAACTTAGGAATACCTGAGGGTTGTCAGTGTACTTATAGTGGTGAACCAATAACCACCATTGGAGTGGTTCCACCTTTTAAGGAGAATAACCGTCTCTTTATCTTAGAGAGGTTAAGATTTGACTCTTGGAAGTGGGTTGAGAGATTCTAGGGATAGTTACTTATTTGAATAAGTGTTATCTGCCAACTAATCTTCGTCTCCGACTTCTTTATAGTAGAACCTATATCGAACCCGACCTCTTACGAGGAGGTCGGTTTGCGGAGGATGGCCAATCTTATGGATTGGACCTCTACGTACTATTGGATCTGGGCCCTGTTGTTAGGCCTGTGTATGAACAAGCACATATGAATTTATCAATATACTCAAACAAACATATAAAAAAAATAAAAAATTATTATAATTTATTAATTTTTACTATTATTTTTATCTATTAATTTAATTTTTTAAATTTAATAATTTAATAATATATTGTTTTCTAAATTTTTAAATATTAATAATTAATTATAAAAATAATAAATTTTTATAACTTTTTAATATTTTTGATAGAATAATATAAAAGAGTTTACTACCACACGGTCTGACGCTCACACGCTTGATTATACCTTGAGGAAGACGGAAGACGGGAAGAGTGAAGACCGAAGACTGCAAACACGCTTAACGTGTTTGTTTGCCTCTCTTTGGCAACACCAACTTTAGTTAGCTATTCGTTACTGGCCAAAACCTGTGGCATACCGTTTTCTAGAAACAATTATATATACCACGATGTTACGGATAAATTAACCTGAGTCACCAACGTCAATTATTAATATAAAAAATATATTAAAATATAAATATTTATTAAAAATAATTTAAATTATTTATGTATAATAATTGATTTTAATAATTAATTTTAAATTATATATATGTGTGTGTGTGGGGGGGGGGGGGGGGGGGCTGCCTTACCCATTTTTTCAATTTTTGACTTAAAACTTTGCAAAGGAGCAATAAATACTGCCTAAATGCATTAAAAAGTGCTATCTTTATCAAACCAAAAATATAAAAATGCGTGCATATATAGCTCGGTAAGGACAAGAATACAAGATACTATGATTCAGTAAATTTTTTTCGGAGAAATGATTGTATTTTTTAAAAACATAAATATTTAAAAATATCATGTGTTTGAATTTATAGTTTTAAAAAATTAAAAATATTACTAAATTAGAAAGTTACTTTATATCTATTAAAATAGAAAGTGTATGTTAATATGATTTATATATTAATAAATATTTAAATTTATCTTAAATTAATTTTTGATATCAAATTCCATTCACAATCAAAATTCTTTCTTATATCTAATCTATTATGTTTATTTTGAACTTAAAAATCTCTTATCAAACAAAATATTGTTTTTTATGTTTATTAAAAATTTTTTATTTAGATTTATTAAACATAGATATTGTAATTTTTTAAAAATTAATTTCAATAAATTATTTATAAAAAATATTTTTTTATTAAATTAAGTACTAAGAAATGTTTTGTCAATCACGTCAGTTTTTATTATAAATATTTGAATATAAAAATGAATTTGGCCTCACTTATAATTATGAAGAAGAGGGGGAAGAGGGGATCGGAGTGGAACAATTATTTTTTTTATTTAAATAAAATAAAGGAGATTTAAGATTATATGATTTTTTTAAATCAATTTTCGATACATATATTCTGTTTCATATTTATATAATTCGTGTTAGGTAGTTGTACTTTAGGTTAATTGGTAAAAGTTGACATCTTATAATGATTTATGTTTAAAATTCATTTTCGAAAAACATGTAATCCATCTTAAAATATTGAGCAAGCGAAAATGAATATAAATTTTTTCAGGACAATTTACTATAATAAATAAAATGAAATTTAATATTATCAGATTACACAAAATGAAAAATCTATACTAAAATACATTTTTCTCATAATCTATATAAATTGTAATAGGATTCCGCGGTTTATGAATACACATAATTCGTAATTGGAATGTTGCGGATTATGTTCTAGGAAAAATAAGTATAATTTGCGACAGGAATGTCGCGGTTTATGTGTGAATGACGAGTGTGCATAAATCGCGACAAAAGTCTAGCGGTTTATGCGTTAGTATAAATACACTTTAGGGGTCTCGCAGATTACATTTGTGGTGGCTGTAAAGTTTTTTAGAGAAAGAAAGAGAGGTTTTCTAGAGAGAGGAAAAGAGAAAAAAGTGTGGGTTGGTTGAGTTGAGATCGAGTCGGGACTATAGCGGAGGCACGCAGTCTTTACAGGCTCAACGGCGTTGCGCACGTTGCTGGTAGCATAAACGAAGAGGTTAATTTGGTTATTTTTAGTTAATGTATTTCATATAATATTTTTCCAATGATTGTGATTTAGGTATTTAAATTTAGATTTAAATTATTATTTTAAATTATAAAATTTAATATTTAATTAATTTAGATTAAGATATTGAATCATTTATGCCTTTCATTAAGTTTTGTGATTAGAAAATAGGAACTTTATGTTACCTATTTAAACTTTAATATTGTATTTTTTGTGTTAGATTACTTTAAATTAGTGTTGGATTTTTTATATGTTTGGTTTCTTCTGTCATATGCTCCAGCCGACTAGGTGTATTTATAGTGTCCGGAGGCAGCAGAACATGCCTCTGCATGACAGGATCGTACCATATCTGGAGAGGGCTGGTTTGTACCACCTGGCGAGACTCAACGCCAGGTAGTTCTTGTTGGACGAGCCCTTAGTCAGCACTTTCATTGAGAGGTGGCGTTTTGAGACGCATACCTTTCATATGCCTTTTGGAGAGTGCACTATCACGCTGCAGGATGTAGCATACTAACTGGGGCTACCCGTGGATGGTTTACCTATATCCGGGTGCCTTATAGATTTTGAGAAGCTTATGGAAGAAGGCAAACCAGTGTGTGAGTGGTTTTAGGAACTGTTTGGCGAGCTTCCACCACAGAATAAGGTAAAGCAGTATACAGTTCACTTCACCTGGTTTCATGAGAGGTTTATGGTGCTGCCAGATGATGCTATGGAGGAGACCGTACGCATATATGCACGGGCTTATATTATGATGCTACTTTCCACTCAATTGTTCGGTGACAAGAGTGGAAATCGGGTTCATATACGGTGGTTGCCCTTTGTGGCGAGACTTGATGATATGGGCAGTTATAGTTGGGGGTCGGCAGTGTTGGCTTGGCTATATCGCTACATGTGTCGGGTGGCCAACAAAAACGTGACAAACTTGGCAGGCCCCCTACAGCTACTGCAGTCATAGATTTTCTGGCGGTTTCCTAGCCTCAGGCCGCGAGAATTCAACACCTAATCCTTCCCATTGGCTTCCAGGTATACATATCTGTACAGTTAGACTTGAACCGTAATTTTTTTTATTATGGTTCTACCTGTTAACTAGGACATTAGCAATTTATACATGTGTATAACATTGTGTTCGTTTAGGTGGGCCACCCACTTGCTGACATCCGACTGCAAGAAGGAGAGAGGTATCCAGTGTCGCCTAGCGTTGGACCGCTTAGGTGATCGAGATGTAAATTTATTCATTTTGTTTTCATTTTTATCTTGTAATTAACTATATATTTATTAGCTAATGGACTAATAAATATGTTCTGTCAAGGTTTGTAGATTGTCTGGCGGGCCTGACTTTCACGATGGATATGGACCACGAGGTCGACAGTTCACAGTTCTATTCCGACTTTGCAGATCTCATTCAGGATGACGACCCTCCGCATTTTTAGCACCATACCCCTCAGGATCAGGTGCCGGAGACCCAGCCCCAGATGGCCGTTGCACAGGGGTACTACCCAGATATGGAGGATATGCAGCGGTACCAGCCCCAGATGTCTGACCCTTAGGGGTACCCGTCCCAGTTTCATGTAGACCTGAATGAGCCTGCTAGCATCCCATATGACAGTTGGTTGGGCATGGGAGGGACGCCTTCATCTGCATATAGCGTGGGCATGTCTGTCGATCCTCCAGCACAGCAGTGCTAGAGGCCAGTCAGAGTAAGACGGGCCGCTCGATGTGGTACAGGGTTGCATCTCTTAGGCGCATTTGGACATGACTCTCACGAGGAGGATAAGGACAGGCAGGAGCCGTAGTTGTTTATTTTATGTTTTCATTGATGATACCTATGTTTGTCAGATTTGTCGTGTATTTTTGTATTATATGATGGTACTTAGTTTATTTCCATGGACTTATATGTGTGTTATGTATGTTTTTGTTTACCATACACTTATTTTATTTTATGCTTATGCAAACTGCTCACTAACGCATAAACCGCTAGATCTCTGTCGCGGTTTATGCACACTCGTTATTCACACATAAACCGCGACACCGCTGTCGCGAATTATGCTTATTTTCCCTAGAACGTAATCCGCGACATCCTTGTAGCGGATTACGTGTATTCGTAAACTGCGGGACCCCTGTCGCGGTTTACATAGATTATGAGAAAAATACATTTTGGTATCCGTTTTTTATTGTGTAATCTGATAATATTGGATCCTATTTTATTTATTATAGTAAATTGCCATTTTTTAAAGGTGTAGTGACTAGTGAGTAAAGCTTTAAAGTTTAAAACACAAAGGACGATAACAATTTACGTATTCTTGTAATCTTAAAATGTCTAAAATAATTTACTCGTTTTTGTAAAGCTAAAAGGGGTGGAACAATTTATGCTAATTGGAGAGCCATAATATTTATTCGCGATTTATTCTCAGTCTATTGAGGACCTATTTTCACTTTTCACAAGCTGTGAAGCTTGTCGAGAAGAAATTTAAAGAGAGAAGGAAGTGTATTTCTAGAGGCATTGGAGGCCAACGCAACAAGTAGCGGTGAGCGGCGAATCACAATAGAGGGCATGGGAGCATGATTCAATGATACTTAGGGAGTAAGATGGCTGGCAATGAGGGAGAGATGTATTGTTTAAATGGTATTGCGCATGTGGTCGACTTTATTGACGCAGAAATTGATGCATCCGCCGTAACTAATGATAGTATCGACGCATATGTCACATAGTAATCAAGTTGTTTGGGATAAGTGGATATTTCTATGCTAAACATGTGTGCTTTTCATTACTTTCTTACTTTTCAGTAGTCTTTACACTGCTTTATATTCATACATATCAACCAATTATATTCATTATCAAACTAAACATACTTTTCGCGATACTTCAATTGATCAGACTCAAACACTTGATACTTAACACCTCAACGGATATTGTAATTCTTCATTGTGAGACAACTTTTTTCTTTGCTCTGGAACCATTGGCTGATTTTAAATTCATTTGTGCCAAGCATCCCATACATGTCCATAAATACTAGGGAGTTGTTGATATGAAAATGTATATTAGTCCATGACCTCAAGATCCAAATTAGAGAAGTAAGAAGGGTACTGTTGTGTTTGAGAGTTTGAATGGACATGAGATCTTTCGATAAGTGTTGCGTCTCTCTCGTCATCGTTATCATCACTAATAATAAGTGGTTTCAAATCCGATTCATCATCTTTTATAACTTTTGCAATTAGATCTCTATCTCTAATCTCCATGAATAATGCAAATGCACTTTTCAGTACAGGTGTTGTTCTTATTGCAGTTGTAAGCTCCCCAAAAATATGCATATCATCCAAGTCATTTGAATCATCTGCCTGAACAGAAAAATTTACTACAAATGTCAGAACAACATGTGGACAATAACCTATTGACCCGCTAGAATGTCACTATAACTCTTCTTTATCCCATGGTTGGTGAATTCAGAATAGATCCTCCTGAGCCACCATCTATATCAACCATATTCGCAAACAACTCTATAGTGCACGAATATAAAAATCTAGCTTGATTGTGAAATAACTCACATGTTGTTATCGCCTTAAATTTCATATATTTTTAAATTTAACGTAATCTTGCCTAAGTGAGATAGAAATTCTAAAAGATGCTCGGTTTACACATTTTTTACAACACTTTTTCAATTTATGTAACATACTATTTTGTAAATCCATCAAATTCGTTGACGGATTTACAAACACATCAATATGCTTTTTTTAAGAAAAAAATAACACTTTCACTTTTATTTTTATCAATTTTTTTTTATGATGAACGAACAAAAATACACTTTTAGACATTTTTTTCTTTTTTCCTACACATTTAAAGACGATTTACGCTATATTCCTTCATTTATAGACTTATTCTCTTCATAAATTGTATAATCCTTTGTGTTTTACTCATTCACATATAAAATCGTGAAAGAATTTTGAGGTATACCCATTCTGCAAGTAAATTATTCCACCCAAGTGTGTTTTAAGCTTAAAAATGACACTTGTGATCTTGGGACGATTTATGTCAATTTTCTAAAAAAAATTTTAAACATAAGTCGTCCTAAGATATAATATTTAATGAATCAATTTAAAATTATTTGATCTGAGATGATTTATATAAATATAAAAAGAGAAAATTCGTGTATTGGAATTTGATTTAGAAAATTTATATAAACCTAAATTCTTTTTATTTTATTCAATTGAAAAAGTCGAGAACAACCTATGAAAAAAATGCATAAATAATATATTTAATTAAGGTTTAACTATTCTTTTGGTCCCTATAATTCTGTGAAATTTTCAATTAGGTCCCTATATTTTTTTCTTTTTAATTGGGTTCTTGCACTACATTTTTTTTTCAATTAAGTCCTTCTTAGTAGTAATTGACTTAATTTTATAGGGATCCAACTAAAAAAAAAATTGGTATAGGGACTTAAATAAAAAAAAGTGTAGAGAACCAATTATAAAAAAATTTGGTGCAAAAACTCAATTAAAAAGAAAAAAAGTATAAAGATCTAATTAAAAATTTTGTGAAACTATAAGGACCAACGGAGTAATTAAACCTTTAATTAAAAATGATTGATTTTATGGTTGCACCTTGCAAGTCATTAAAATTGATTGTTTTGGTCATTAATTAATTATTTATATTAAAAAATATAAGTTAAAATATATTATTAAATTATTAGATTAAAAAATTAAGTTAATAACTAAAAATGATGATAAAAAATAAAAAAATTTAAATTTTTTTTATTATTTTTTGTATTTATTTTGGATTGATACGGGCACTTAGAAGATTCCATAATTTATTTAGTCAGCTTTGATAACCATTATTTGACCTTTTATGACAGGACTTATTCTAGTCCATGGGATGAAAATGAAATAGTACGAATATACCCTGCGCTAAATAACATTGGTTTAAATAGTAAAAAATGAAACTTCACTATTAGGACTTCGTAATAATTAGTCACAACAGTTTAAATTAATTATTTAAATTATTACTATTTAATGGATTCTATAAATTAATATAGAACATGTTATTGTCAAAGTGAGAAGAGGCAAGAACTAAATAATACTCTATTTATTGCCGCCATTCCATTTCTACCCACTGTTCTGTTCTGTTTTAATTCTTTTCCATTTTGCTCAATTCTCTCAAGTCCGAAATATTTTCTCATAATGGAGAACATGATGGGTCTTCTGAGAATTCATGTCCAAAGAGGGGTTAATCTCGCTATCAGAGATGTAGTGAGCAGTGATCCTTATATCATCATCAAAATGGGCAAGCAGGTTCAACTTTCTTCAATCTCTTCCAAACTTCTTGTGTCTCTTTTCCGGCCGCTGATGTTGTTCATCTTTGATTATTCGCTTTCTCTTTTTCTTCTTTCTTTTTTTTTTCTGGGCATTCAACAAAATATTTGGTCTCTTTGTATTGTGGTATTGATATTTTTCCTCCCTAGTTTTCCTGTCTGTAAACTCTTAATTTGTTAATAAATTAATATTCTGTTTTGAGAAATTAAATCTTCTCAAAAAATTTTATTTAAAGTAAAGTATGATTTTTTATTATATATTTTATACCCTAAAAAAAATGGAAAAGATTCATTCCAAATTTTTGATACTTGAACACCAGAGTTAATTTTGACTTCACCCCATAGTCATGATTTTGAAACATTGATTAATCTGTTTTCTTCCGTGATTGAAGCGGTGAAGCTTCTAATTCTGCTTTGCTCTGCTCTTTTCCAAGAAAACAAAAGCGCATTCCATGCGTTTGATTTAAGAAAACATTTATTATTATTATTATTATTATTATTATTATTATTATTATTATTATTATTTTATTAGAACTTTGTTTTTATAATTTTTTTAAAAAAATAAATAAATACAAAATACAAACCAAGCTGGGAAAATTTATTCTTTTAATTCCCAAAGTAGCCCTTGCGTGTTTCTGTTTTCTTTCTTCTTTGTTTTTCAACGCAACTTTATTATCTACTATAACGATAGCACCTTAACTCTTTGCTCCATTAATTAATGTGTCATGCAGAAGCTGAAGACTCGGGTAGTGAAGAAGAATCTGAACCCTGAATGGAATGATGATTTGACTCTCTCCATTTCAGATCCCAATCTTCCAGTGCACCTAGTAAGTATTCCTTCTTGCTACATGTAATCCAATTTGTTACATTCATTAAATCACTCTAAATAGTATTAGAAATTAGTATGTGAAACCAACTACACATGTAATTAGCTTAATGGAATTATGAATAAGTACTAATATGAGAATGAATGTCAGCATGTATATGACAGGGACAGATTGAGCTTTGATGACAAAATGGGGGATGCTGTGTTTGAGATTGGTTCGTTTATTGAAGCGGTGAAGATGCGGCTGCATGGTGTCCCTAATGACACCATAGTTACAAGGGTGCAGCCTAGCAGACAGAACTGCTTGGCAGAAGAGAGCCAAATTGTGGTGAGGGATGGCAAAGTGGTTCAAAATATGGTTCTCAGGCTTAGAAATGTGGAGTGTGGTGAAGTGGAACTTCAACTTCATTGGATTGACATTCCTGGTTCCAAGGGCCTCTAGAAAACACTTTCAGCTTTCAGCCTCAAGGAATGTTAATCTTCTAATGTAATCACTTTTGCAATGTTTTAGAAAGTAGAAACAGAGTTGCACCGGTTTATACCGAATTAGTGAAAATGGTAATATGTAGTTTAATTAATATTTATTAAGACGTTTTAAGAAACCACTAAAAGCTTTTCTGCCCACCTGTAAGTTATCGAAATCAAAGAGTTGTGAGTTTGTTACTGCCAGAATTATCCAAGGGTAATTTGGGAGTTCTGATTTGTGGTGTGTGTTGAACGTTGATTGAATGATTGTTGAAGTTTCGTGCATAGAAGATGACAAACACAGCTATGTAGGACATGCTTAACAATCTTGCACTCTCTACTGATCTCAAATCCCCACGTTTCTTGTACCTTTTGTTCATTTCGCGTGACTTGTGAATTGGGGGAAGACAGAAAATCTAGAGTTAAGAGAAAGAAATAAGATTAACAAATAAAAAGAAAAAAACTTGGTGATTTCATTTTTGTCTCATTGTTTTTTGGTAATTGCTGTTTTCATTTGTTTAATAGGTACACAATCAGAGAAATTTAAGATTTTAATCCGTTTCAATTACTAAACAGCGTATAATATATCTAAAACAAGCAAATTTCCATGCTCGTCCCCATCCAGTTCATGTTTGTGGCCACGAATAACAACATTGTTATTTGTTAATACTAAATTGTGTAACTAGTATTCTTTCTTTTTTGTTTATAAATTTCCCCTTTTTTTCGATTGGTTCCTATTAATAATAAATATAGAACATGTCAATGTCAAAGTGGGAAGTGGCAATAAATAAATAAGGCAGCAATATTGGGTGCTTTTGTGGCAGAGGTGACCTGCAACTATATTCTGTCCCAGTTCTATATCATTCTGCCGATTTTTTCTCTGGATTTTTTTCCACAATGGAGCACATGATGGGTCTGCTGAGAATTCATGTCCAAAAAGGGGTTAACCTTGCTGTAAGGGATGTACTAAGCAGTGACCCTTATATCATCATCAGAATGGGCAAGCAGGTTCAACTTTCTTCATTCTCTTGCAAAATTTTTTTGTCTCTTGTTTGTTCTTCTTGCTGGCCTCTTTTGTGTTTTTCTGACTGTTTCTTATGATTGTTCATCTTTGATTCTTTGCTGTTTTCTTTTGTCTGTTTGATTTAGTTCTTTTGCTCAAGGCATTTGTTCTCTTTATGGCTTGTTTGGTGTTAATCTTTCTTTTTTCTTCTTCTTTTTATTTGTGACTTTAAAATGCCAATTAGTTACTTTAATTTCTTATTCATAGCAAAAGTCTCAATATCCCAATTCTGATGCTTGAACACCATAGTGAGTTTTGACTTTAGTAACACAATGGAAACTGTAACTTATTTCCATCTCCTCATAATAGTTATATATGATTTTGGAACTTTGTCAACTGGTGCACCAAATTTTATTCTATTATTTTAATTTTTGGTCTTCTATTATCCAAGAAACCTAGGAAAACAACTTAGAATAATATAATATTTTTTTTCCTGAGGTAACCTTTGAGCTGCAACATGTTCATCTGGATTATAAGAAATTAGGAACCAAATCCATAGACTTGTTTGTTCAAATCATGTCTTCTTACTAAAGGCATGCTGAAATGGAAGTGTAAGGGACAAGCAAAGCTATTTTCTAACTATATGCTATATCATAGAATGGAGAAGTTAGCAACTATGTGGGGTTTGTTGTAATATACAATCTGTAGCATCTAACTAAAAATTCTCCATAATTATTGTTCATGCAGAAGGTGAAGACTAAGGTGGTGAAGAAGAGTATCAACCCTGAATGGAATGATGATTTGACTTTGTCTATTTCAGATCCTAGTCTCCCAGTACAGCTAGTAAGTATCACTATTTTTATAGCAGTTTCTGTCATTGTTTAAGAGAAAATTCGTAGGAAAATTCTATTAAAGATATATTTTTTTTTAAAAAAAATCTATTATTTTGAAATCTCTGTATTTTTGTCCTGATTAGGTACTAGTCCTGTTACAGACGCATATTATGTTTTATTATTCACTGTTATTATGTGACATAATCAAGATGACACTATCGTCTCACAGTTTAAGATCATAACATATGAATTGGTTAAATTTTATGATCACATTCTAAGGAGTAACACTAGAAGAGTGGAAGTACTAACTGTGTGAATGTGATTGATGCAGTTTGTGCATGACAAGGACACATTCAGCCTTGATGACAAAATGGGGGATGCTGAGTTTGATATCAGTCCGTTTGTGGAAGCGGTGAAGATGCGGCCTCAAGGCGTCCCGAATGACACCATAGTCAAAAGGGTGCAGCCTAGCAGACAGAACTGTTTGGCAGAGGAGAGCCACATTGTGTGGAGAGATGGCAAAGTGGTTCAGAACATGGTTCTTAGGCTAAGAAATGTGGAGTCTGGTGAAGTGGAGCTACAACTCCATTGGATTGACATTCCTGGTGCCAAGGCTCTTTGAACACCTAAAATGTGTGGACAAAAACATTAGGACATTCCATTGAGTTGGTTTGTTGTCTAATAAAAAATTAGGACAAAAACATAGCTCGCTTCTTGTAACATAATCATCCTTACTCCTTAGCGTAACAATTGCTACTGGTGATTGAAATAGTTCATAGAAGTACTTGTGATGTTGATCTTCAATAATGTGAATCCTGTGCAATGTTCTAGAAAGCAGAAACAGAGAATCAGAGATGCTGATGTTAATGGTTGCTTATAAATATATTTCCATTGGTTTGAGCAACGTTGTTTTGTTCGTTTTATATTTTATAAAAGATGATCTTCATCATAAACCATAATAAATGTTGAGGCCAGGGACAAAAAGTCATCTTATCTTGTTGCATTTATTATTAAAAATATTTATAATTAATGCTTTTAATTACATAAAAATATCAATAGAGTAATTGGGTATTTTATGTGTGGTTAGTGTTGAATCTTAATACACGGAATAAGCCAAAGCAGCTTCCATCATCCACTCTCTAATCTAGTGATCTGAAATTCCCACGTGTCATAAACAAATTTACATACTGGCCCCTGATCCATATTGATGTTTTGTTTGTGGCCACAGAACAGAACTGAATTGAAGAATTCAACATACGAGTGAGTGAAGATTGAAGAAGTGCATCACAGCATCACTCTAGTCTCTTCTAAACCCAGAAATAGAAATCACTACACAAAACTTGTGCAGTTCGTGCCACACTCTCTTGGTATGTCTTTAATTCCCTACCTACACTCTCCTCCAACGCATTACATTCTTTTCTGTTAACACTGCAATGGATTCCGTAGCGAGATTGTGTTAATGGTGAACCCTATATTTTTACTTTATGTTAGCATTTCCCTTTCAATCACACCATGCTGTAATGTAAGATCCAACCTATCTCCATGAATAGATCTTGATTTTTGGTTCTCTCCTCTTTCTGACAGGGGAAGTAAAAAGTAAAAACCTCTTGATGGAAATGAATATTGCAAGGTAAGCTTTAGCTGGGAAATGCATGTTGGATTTTGTTTATAATATTCTTGATATTAGCAGAATTTATAATCATAACAATCATAAGGCAGTAGAATTTCGTTTTAGGGTTATTGGATTTTGCATTTGAGGTTCTGACTTATGTATTACTAGTTATCACTGTTCTTTCATAATTTGAGTAGGTGTAGTCCCAAAACAGAGGGATTATTCTTTTCCAATACTTCAAGAACAGTAGGATGGGAGAACATGCAGAAACTTCCGTATAATAATGTGGCTGTCCAGAATCCAAGATGGACCTTGCGCAAATTCACATCGCCCTATCGAGCTTTTACTGCAGTGTGTCCAAGAAGGTCTTTTTTCTGTCGAACGCGTTCCATGGCAACTAGTTTGGAGGAATCTTCATCTTTACAACCTGGAGAAAATTCCACTGAGGATGAGGATCCTTATGCTGAAGAAGAATCGGAAAATTTGGCACAACCACTTACCAAAGAACAGGTATTCCTTTTTAGTCACTTTGTAGTTGTCATTTGTTGTTTGATGAGAGATTGTCCCGTCTTTATATATCTTAAACACTATCTTTGCATCTCATTTAGTATGACTGAAACAAAATTTGATTCAGTATTAAAATGCTTGTATAACTGACATTTGGAACAAACACCCTTGGGAGTTAGGAGAGAATGATAGATGTAAGTATCAAGGAACACGAGTACTATCAGATTTTCAAAAGTATTTTCAGATGAGTTAGGGAAGATATTTCATGAATATATGACCAATAACAAAGGCAAGCTCGTATACAATAATAGAAGTGGCTTGAATTTGATACAGTGAACTTGCTTGTTTACTGCAGTAATCCGAGAATACTTTGTTGGGCTGACAATGCTTATATTTAAGTAATAAGAATTATGTTTTTTTCTTTTTGCCAGAGTGGTTATACTATTCTTGATACTTGGGTTAATTATCTTACAAAAATCTCCCATCCCAAACTTTTTAAACAGATAATGGCTCTGCTTGTTGATTCTGAAAGAGAAAAACTTACGAAGAAGCTTAGTGAAGCCAACCAGCATAATCGGTTCCTCAAAAGGCAGGTGCGTGCATATACATTTGTTTGCGTTGTTTTTAAATCGAAATCTAGGTGAAATTTTCCTTATGATAGCATTTTTCCTTGTTTAGGAAGTTTATGGTAATAGCACAATACCTTATGTTCTGAGTTTGATTAAATCTTTTACAAGATGAGCTTATTTGAGTCTAACTGTAAAAAGATTTATGTGGAGAAGGCATGTCAGATGTGGGCAGATGGATCTAGCATCTTTCTAAGTATCATGCCAGTAAAACAAGACAATTAGTTTTGGTTTTGTTGCTGTTAAATGGAAATAGATCAACAGGAAACATGAATGGACATCCAAAGTGGAAAGTAAACGTGGTTTGATAAGTTCATTTGGCCTCGACAATTTTCATTGTTATAGTAGTTGATTTATATACGGGGTTAGTGCTGAAAGAACATGACTTAACTACAATTTTAGTATGTCTTGGTTAAGAGTTATTTGAGGCTACTGATATGGGCTTTAAACTAAACTTCAAAATGGTCTCTTTCTTTGCAGTTGCATATAAAGGAAGATGCATTGGTAAATTTTAAAAGTGAGCTTGCTGTCATGGAACTTGAAGTTCAGGTTTACATCTACTGCTATCTTTTCACTTTTTGTGCCACCAACAGATAGTCTTACAGGCTCCTAACAAAAGTCGGGATGATAGTCAAAGCTTACTGTCTGTAGCTAGATAAACATGAAATGGAAATGAAACAAGCGTACAAATTTTATATTTTGTTGAACCAAAAATTTAAAATACAAAATGAATTTGAGGATACAAAAATACTAATCTTTAGTTAAAATATCTTGAATTTTAGTGTGAGCAGTACTAGTTTTCCTGAGCAATTTTAATGTGGTGCATACGAGATTGGTCAAGCTGTTGAGAAATGTGGGCAGTGGTATGATATTGCTTACTTGGGTGCAGGCTTTGGTCAAACTAGCAGAAGAAATAGCAAAATCTGGTATTCCAGAAGGTTCAAGGAAGATCAACGGAAAGTACATTCATTCTCACCTGGTTACTCGATTAGAAGGTATGGTTTGCCCTGGTTATTCCTCCTGATAAGCTCCATCTTATTTGGTTCACAAGTTATTTGAGGACAATTATATGCTGGTTTGCATGTGAAGTTAGCAAATACAATTAATGGCAGTGCATTGTCACACCAAGCATTTCCCCTTTATATGTACTAATTGGTGCAACATGCAATTGTTTTTGCCTACATAGCTGTACATGAACAATTGATGGAACAAATAAAGGACGTTGGTGCGGCACAGTCCAAGAAGGTTTCTATTTTTTGGGTTGGAATGGCTGAGGTAAACACATTCAATGGTAGACTTCCAAAATGTTGAATGAGAATTTGGTTTGAAACTCTGAATCATAGATAATGTACTTTCACTACAGTATTATTGATTAGGGAAATGCTATTCACGCTTGAGCTCCTAGTACCAACATCACATCAGACCTTAAAATATGAATTTTAATTTAATAAAATCAAAACACAAACAATCCAACCCTGTATGCTTGAGCTTTCTACCAGGGAACCCTAATGATCACATAACAATATCTCTCTTACCTTTGCAACACTTAATGCTAATGCTGTCAGAATATATAGCTTTCTATAGATAAGGGCATAGTTGACTTGCGTGGCATAGGTAGCTAGCTTGAATCATTGAACTACTGTTATTTCATAGATCGCTTGTTTGATTCAGAACGTGCAAGTTTTGGGGACCTTTGATGGTTGGAGCCAAGGAGAGCACCTTTCACCTGAGTATACTGGTTCTTACACTAGGTTCTCAACAACGTTGATGCTGAGACCCGGGAGGTACCTACCATATTTCTCATCTTGCTTTAACGCTATATATTGAGCTTATAACAGTTAACACTGTATGGTCTTCTTCTCTAACCCCCCAAAAACCCAAAATATTACTATGTGCAGGTATGAAATCAAATTCTTAGTAGACGGTGAATGGAAGCTATCACCTGAGTTCCCCATTATTGGTGAAGGATTAACCAAAAACAATTTGTTAGTTGTCGAGTGAATCATGCCTGTTATGTTGATTAATTTCAATCCTAGCAACTTTTTGAACTTTGCAACTATATTTAGCTTAGTTTATAACCTAGTGAGTTTATGCCAATGCAACGTCATAAAATAATTTTGAGTTATTTGTAAAATTCAGCTTGTTCTGCATCTATGAACTTTTCATGTAAAAGAAGTTTCTTTTTACTATTATGATTTTGGTGGGTTTTAAATGGTTCATTCTGTAAGATGACATTGAACCAAAAAAGTTAGACGAATTATTGAAGGGTTATAAAACTTTAATTTGGACTTGTTATACAATGCCAGCGTGAGACTGAAAGCGAGAGATAGTAACTGATTAAGGACACAATGTGGCGCCATGCATGCCATCTCCTGAAAATCTCAAGTCAAAGGAAAGAATTATTTAGGAACTAGATGCCAAGTTTGATAAATTTGTTTATGGTAAACAAAGGCATAAACGCAACTTTCATGCTATTCCTTACCTGCTACACCATCCATTTCACTGCCACTAATACGGTATTATTATCCTTTGCCTGCTCCATGCAGCAACCCCTCAAAAAGAATCCCCCTTCACCAAATGACCTTCCAACTCTCTCTCATTATATTTTGTTTACTTTTGTCACCCTCATGTCCACCTAAATCTAGTTAATTAAATAAAGTGGATTGTGGAGTGAATATATATAGAAAAAGTATAGGAAACAAGGAGAATACTAAACAATGTGAATAATGAGAATACTAGTTAACAATGTTGATTCTTAATTGGATAGTTTTTTTTTTTTTTTTGGTTTCCCACGGTATCCCCCAACCCGACAGGCCAAGGACTAATCCGTCGCGGTACTGAGCTCCATTTAAGGGTTTGCCGCTGGCCAATGAGTTGCTGCATGCACAAGGCGGGATTCGAACCCCCGACACTTGCTTAAGCGGACTAGTGAGCTAACCACTAGACCAACCCAACTTGGTTCTTAATTGGATAGTTATTCCTTTTGATTTGGTTTACTCATATACAGTTAATAATGACTAAATATTCAATTCACTAGGTGTGCAGATGGTTATCCTAATATTAGGATTTAGAGGATAATTTGAAGGTGGAATGTTTTTTTATTTTATTTGGTCAATTCTAGAGCTCATTGTTCACAAAAGTTATTGTCTACCTAACAAAATTGATATATATATATATATATATATATATATATATATATATATATATATATATATATAATTTTATTTATTTGAGAAAACCCTATTATCAAGAATTCCACTAACTTTTCGTGTATCATTCTATGAAGAGGATGATAATAAGATACTTTTGCGTGTAAATAAATATAAGTTTCTATATGTGTATCGAAGTTATTTGTCATGTTATAGAGTAAACAATGGTCGTCTTATCAACAAGAAAAAACTAAATAAAAGAATTAAATACATCAAAAAAATAAAATGGAGATTTTTTTGTAGATGTTACAGATTAAAAAAAGGGCAGTATTAGTTAGTATTATTAATTTCTGTTTATGAAATCTTTTTAACCTTTATTTTTTGAGGATATAGGATTAGGATTTGACATTTAAGATTTAAAATTTAAGATAAAAAATATTTTAAAAAGATTTGTTGCTTTTGGTTAAAAAAATTAACTCCCTAATTGAATTTTTAAAAATGTTCATATCAAAATTTAAATACTAAAATTAGCTATTATATATTTGTGTATAAATATATATAATTTAATTTATTTTTAATATGTATTTTATCTTTTCATATATATTTTATATTTATAGTTATATTTTAATATACACCTAGCATCATTTTAAAATTGTATAAGTCCTCTCAAATTTTCTTTTAGGTTTACAATTTGAGTTATATATACATTTCCAACGGAGTTTAATATTTGGTTTTTTTAATCTATATTTTTCTACCAATATTCTAGTTTTAAATTAAATGTGATATTTAGATTTTCAATCAAATATATAACATTTAATTTTATAATATTTTAAATTTTAATAAAAATTTTAAAAGTATTATCTTGTTAAAAATGATTATATATATATATATATATATATATATATATATATATATATAACTAAATTTAAAATTTAAGATAGATATCGCAAATCTTAAATCATAAGATAACGCAGTCACAAAAAAAAAAAAACCATAAGATAACGAACTTAAATCCTATGTTAATTTATGTTAGGGAAAAACTCTGCGTACAAGCGATTCTTACAAGCCAATTAAACTCTAATCCCCAAAATTCGCTGCAAGTGCTACGTTCCTTACACGCGCTACATCCGTTCTTCTTCTCCTTCTTTTTCGATCGTTCTTTTCTCCTCCTTTCTCACTGGTTTGTTCTTCGTCGTTGACGTTAGTTCCTCCACATACTGTTACGGCACGTTTTCATTGCACATTCTTCTTCTTCTTGCTGCACGTTCTTCTTCCTCTTCCTCTTCTTCTTCTTCTTTTCTTTTGTTTCTTGCCTTCTCTTTCTCCTTCTTCATTTACATGCTTTTCTCTCTATTTTCTTTTTTCGTTATTCTCGATTTCTATTGTTTTTTGACATCAAGCTTTGAAATCGTTTTTGAATAAGAAGAAGTAGCAGAAGATGAGGAGGAGAAAGAGAAAGAGTTCTGAATTATGCATGATTTTGGGTGTATTTCTTAAATCCTTTGGGTGTATTTTCTGTAATCTTTTGGGTGTATTTCTATAATCGTTTGGGTGAATTCCTGTAACCGTTTGGGTGTATTTCTGTAATCTCTTGGGTGTATTTTATGTAATCGTTTGAGTGTATTTCTATAATGCTTGCCATTTTTTCTGAAATGAAAAATACACCCATAGATATCAGTAAGATACACTCATAGATATGAGTCAGATACACCCCTAGATATCAGTCAGATATCACTCAAATACACCCAAATGATTACAGAAATGCACCTAAAGGATTACAGAAAATACACCCAAATGGTTACAAGAATTCACCCAAACGATTATAAGAATACACCCAAAGGGTTACAGAAAATACACCCAAAGGATTTAAAAAAATACATCCAAAATTCGTTGAAGTACATCTTATGCATAATTCAAAACTCTTTCTCTTTCTCCTCCTCATCTTCTGTTGCTTTTTCTTCTTCAAAAACGATTTTACCATGAAAAATCGAAAAAAAAAAGAGAAAACAGAGAGAAAAGACGTAAATGAAGAAGAAGAAGAAGAGAAAAACGAGGAAGAAGAACGTGCAGAAACGAAAGAAAATGAGAAGAAGAAGAGTAAGAGGAAGAAGAACGTGCAGCAAAAAGAAGAAGAAGAATTTCAGAAACCATGAAAATCGAAAAAAAAAACGAAGAAGAAGAAGAAAAAGAAGAAGAAGAAGAGGAAGAGGAAGAGGAAGAAGAAGAAGAAGAAGAGAAGAAGAAGAAGAAGACGACGAAGAGGAACCGTTTGAGTAGGGCGCGTGTAGTTACGCTCCATTCAAAATGAATTAATGCGCGTGTTAATGAAGTTTGGGCTGATAACTTGTAAAACTTGTACGGCCTTTTTACTTGTATGTGTAGCAAGCCCCTGTATGTTAACATGTTAATATAAATGTGAATTTTATCCAACCTCTTTTAAAATAATATATAAGTTACTTTTTATGATGTGCCACATTTTAATTGGTCATTATTTTAACTATAATTGAATTATTCTGTAATTTATTATTTATGATGGGTAATGATATAATTTTTTAAAATATCAAAACTTCATCCCCGTTGATTGAAGCACCTTTCCACTCCTCTATTCTTTCTTCATTACCTAGCTTCTGTCTTTCTAAGCATCACCATCGTCGAACTACTCTCCACCTTAACCCAATAGAATACATAAATTCAATTACAATTTTAATTTTTATTATCTTATCTTATCTTTTCTTTATCTTATCTTTAGTTGTTCTTATCTTATCTTTATTTGCTTTTATCTTTCTTAAGCTAATGCTATATATATATATATATATATATATATATATATATATATATATATATATATATAGTTTTACCTTCATAATTTATAATTCAATTCAATCAATCAACAATCAATAAAAGTTAGCATTTTTTTCTTTCCTTATTCTTTGACAATTTTATCATCACTCAATTTCTCTTTCTTTAGTGCATCATCTCTTAACGCTGTCGCTGAATTTTCATTCTCCGTAACTTTACCCTCCTTTCCAATCTGTCCTCTTACTTGATTACTCTTTCTGCCGTGGATCACTTCTTACCAATATAATTAATGGTTAGTTTGGTTATTAAAAAATTTTTATTAAAAAATATATCATTATTAAATTACATGAAAGAACGTATATTCATATGTAAAATATAATAGAATAAAATAAATCTATTTAAAATACTTAAAAGTATAATTAAAATCAGGAATATATAAATATAATAATAAAATTTGTACTCAAGTAAACATATCTTTTATCATGCATAAATTATTTAAAAAAATAAATAAATTGTTAAAATTAATAACACAACACAAGTTTAAAATGATAAAATTCAATTTTTTTACAAGAATTTTTATTCTTTTAATTTTTAATTTATTAGTATTTTATTATTTAATTAATGATTAAATAAATTATTTTTATAAAAAATTATTTTTTGTATTATCTTAAAAAAGAGACCAATATAACCGTTTAAAAAATAATATTTTAAATAAAAAATAGTTAGTATTAAAATTTTAAATACAAAATTAAATGGTATAAATATTTAAGATATAAATATGAAATATATGTCTAAAATAAACAAAACAGACAAAAATAATTTTTTATTTCTCATGAGTACTCCTATTTTATCTATTTTATTTATTTTAGACATGTATTCATATTTATCTCTTAAATATTTATACAATTTATTTTTGTATTTAAAAATTTTAATATTAAATATTTTTTATTTAAAATATCATTTTAACATTATTTTTTAAATTGTTATATTGGTCTCTTCTTTAAGATAATATAAAAAATAATTTTTTATAAAAATAATTTGTTTAATCATTAATTAAATAATAAAGTACTAATAAATTAAAAATTAAAAAAATAAAAATACTATAAAAAATACGGTAAAAAAGTTAGACTTCATCATTTTAAATTTGTATTATTAATTTTAATAATATATTTATTTTTTAAATAATTTATGTATGATAAAAAAATATGTTCATTTGTTTAGAGTATAAATTTTATTATTATATTTATATGTTCATAATTTTAATTATATTTTTAAGTATTTTGAATAGATTTATTTTATTATATTATATTTTATATATGAATATATGTTCCATTATGTAATTAAATAAAGATATATTTTTTAATAAAAAAATTTAATAACTAAACTAACCATTAATTATGTTGGTAAGGAGTGATACAGGACAGAAAGAGAGATTGAGAAGACAGTAGATCGCAACAACGGCGCTGCTTCTTGTCACCACCGCGACGTCGACGATGCTTGAAAGGACCGAACTTACATAATGAAAAAAGAATAAAGGAGTGAAAATGTACTTCAATTAATATTTTAAGAAATTATACCATAACCTATCTCAAATAATAAATTACTATGACAAATTAAAATATGAAGATAACTTGCATGTTATTTTAGAGAGGATCGAATAGAATTTACCTAATATAAATTGATCGATCATAATCATTATTAATGGAAAAAAAAATAGTACAACAGTAAAATAGGACGGAGAATAAATCTTTGCATATATAGTGAACGATCTAAAATCGTCTCCTAAAGTTAACATTTGAATTTGCATAGCATTCTTCCAAGGTCACTCCATACTCAAAACCTTGCGTTGAATGCTGGTTCTTAGATGCTCTTCTTCTTCATCTCGAAGGTTGCTGGAGTTTGGAACGGCAACCACTTCCTTTTGTTCCTACAAAACTGTTTGGTGCTACCGCTGCGTAGGCCTTGATCCTTGAACTAACCATTTATATCATACAATCCTTATTGTTAAAGAAGAATAAGGGTTTACGATGAAGAAGAGTGCTTTTGAGAAGATGGTGATGCAGAAGAACAAGAGCAAGGGAAGCCACGAGGATCAGAAGAAGCAGCAGTGTAAGAGATTGTTGGTGAGTATCAACGTACTTGGGAGCGCAGGGCCAATAAGGTTTGTGGTGAATGAAAAAGACACTGTTTCTGCGATCATTGAAACTGCTCTCAAGTCCTATGCTCGTGAAGGCAGGCTTCCTCTTCTTGGTTTTGATCCCACCGACTTCCTCCTTTATAATGCATGCTTTGATGGTATCACTCTTACTCAAGAACACCTTTTTAAGTTTGCATGAATTTTTTTGTATAGACATTTTTTTTAGATCAAACTCTAACTTTGTAAGATATAGAAATTCTGATATGGAGAGTGTTAGATAAACAATGATTATCTTGAACAATATGAACAAGTACCAATTAAATACAAGTACACTATACTCTAATTTAATGCTACTCATTAAATTTACTCTTTTAACTCTATTAATTCACATTATTCACATATTGTTCAAAAATATTGTTAGTTATCTATACTTTTCTTTTTGATATTACGTCTCTATATCATATGAACAGAGATACACTTGGTGTTAGAGAGTAACAAGATGTGATTTTAGAACAGTCTAATATTATAATAATGTAAACTTTGGTTCATGAGAGATTTTTGAAGCTGACTGGTTATTTTTATTGTTTCTATGGAAACTGCTTTGACAGCTCTGAATCCATTGGAAGCCATAGGATCTTATGGGGTGAGGAACTTTGTGCTGTGCAAGAAGCAGGTGTGTTCATCAAAGGCAGAACCGAACACAGAGCTGATATCTCAGAAAAGCAATGGTGGTAGTGGTTGGAAGGCATGGTTCAACAAATCATTTGGATTGAAAGTTTTATCCCATTGAAGAGATATATCAATTTGTGCTATGAAAAATGGTGTGGTGTTAATCCATTTGATTGTTGATGGCAACTTTGAAAATGATCATGGGTTAATCCATGTTTGAATTTTAGGATCTTTTATGTTTTTGTGTCTTTTCTGTTTATTCCGCCAAGTTGTAATAAGTTTAATTTCTTTTTTTTTAAAAAAAAAAGAGATATATCAATTTAGTGTAGAATTCTTCTACAATGCAGTGTTCTAGCCATGATTGTTCTTTGTTATTCAATAATAATGTGTTTGTTGCAGTTGTGTGCTAGTGCTACTACTAGTTTAATTGCTTTGTTCAAGATAGCACACACTATGTTTTTCACACTCAAGATTATATTATGTGTTTTTTATTAAGCAAAAGATACATCTTCTTTATATGTATATATCGACTTCTTTGTTTACATGCAACGCGTACTGATTTTAGACTTCAAAATTAACATGGGAATAAATATGCTATTTGTTTGGTATTGCAATTCATTCCTCTTTATGATTAAAGGTGCTACTAATCTTATTCCATATATTGATAGATTCGATATATAATATGCTAAATGAATGATTTTTTATGTGATAATATGAAGGATAAGATAATTAAGAGCACTCTATGTTATCAAATATAATCCATGAAAAGAAAACAAACACAAAAGTCTTAGTAGTCAAAGTTGGAATATTGGAAAAAAGAAAAAAATGTGGGAATACATATAGCCATAGAAGGTTGGATATATTTAAAAGAAAGGTCGAGAATTAAAGAGATTTGCTTGTTTTTTTTTTCTTTATTTTTAATTTATGGATAACATGCTAATAATTGCGGAAGAATAAAAGATTTTGGTTTCACAATTTCTTTAAAAAAAAAATAGAAGCAGCAAACGGGGTTACTCAGCAAAAATAGAAGCCATTTTAGTTTTTATCCCATCACGCGTCTTTATTTATCGTTTCTTTTAGGGAGGTGGATCTATGTGAATACTGAATACTAATAGAAAATTTTTTAAAATTTCTAAAGAAAAATAACACAAAAAAATAAAAGTAATAATATAATACAATATAATTTTAAAAGATACATACAATGAAAGAGAAGAGGAGAGTAATACTGGTGAGGTGACAATAAGAATAGGTCTAGAGAAGGGTTAGCGAAAAAGGATAATATATGATACAGTAAAAAAGTATAATAAAAATTAAAGTTAAAAGTTAAAGATGGTTTAAAATATTGAATATAGACTTGAGAAAAATAAAAAATACTTCTGCAAAAGAGTGGATATTCTTTACTCATTAGTATTGTACACGGAGATGGCAGATGATCAACTGTGTTTTTTTAATAGAAATTTTTATATATATTAGATTTCAATTAACGCTGTGGGAAAAGAAATAAATTTCAACGATATTTGAAATAACTAATTTATAAATAAGATTTGTAAATATGTTCATCTTAATTCTGTTATACATATATTGTAATATTTTTTCTTAACTTATTTAATTTAAATTATTTAGTCTATCCATTTTAAATATAAAGATCGATCGATCGATAACTTATGAAATATTGTTATACAATCATTTATTATTTTCAATTAATTTTCACATTATTGATCTCAAACTTATAATCATATGAATAAAAATATAAAAAATAATTCTTCGAAAAGACAATAAATAAGTAACCGAATAACCATACGACTGAATTAAGCGGCATTTAGCTTCTTCAGATATGTGTAAGAGATGTAACAAGGCGCAGGAGACTATGGAGCATTGCCTTAGAGACTGTGAACGATCAAAGGCAATTTGGTATATGTTGGATCCTAGTATCCTGGACTCGACGACTGGTACTGCTCTTGAAGAGTGGTTTCGGAAGGCCTTGGCTAACAATGAGGCGTCCTTTGGTGCAGGACTTTGGTGGGTATGGAGACATAGGTGCAATGACATATTCAATACTGACAACCCTTGGACAGACCACAAGGTTGTTGCCTTGGCCAGAATTACCGCCAAGGACTTACAGGTTTACAGGAATCGAAGCAATGCCTTTAGGTCTCTCCGAAATTGCCTGTGTTGGGAACCACCGGTAGGTAATAGTTTTAAAGTTAATTGTGATGCAAGCTTGTATATGGATTCAAATTTAGCGGGATTTGGGTGTATTATTAGAGATTCTAAGGGAGATTGGATCTCGGGCTGCTCTGGAAGCATTCCCCCTTGGTCTATAATCAGATGTGAATTATTTGCTGCTTGGAGGGGGCTGGTTTTAGCTTGGGATTGCGGTTTGAGGGATATTATATGTGAAACGGATTGCCTTGACATTCTGCCCATCATGCATGAGCTTACAAGTGGGTATTCATCTGAAGTAACAGATTTGGTTCACAAGATTCAGGAGCTTTTATCTCGTCCTTGGCTTGTTCACGTTGAATGGGTGTCTCGAGAAGCAAATAGAGCTGCGGATTGGATGGCTAAATATAGTGCCAAGAATAACTCTAATCATGTTATTTGGTCTGAGCCTTGTGTTGATCTTCAACGAATCATCCGCTCGGATTTAGGATAGTTTTTGCTTTGTTTCTTTCCTTGTTTAGACACAAAAAAAAAAAAAATCAAATTTTAGGGTGAGGATGCACAAGAACGAGTACTTTTTGCATCAATGATGAAGAAAATCATCTATAAAAAATGTTTCAAATATTTCAAAAATACTAATATTTTAATAATTTTAGTTATTAATCTTAATTATAAAATATATACATAATTAAAATTAATGGCTAAAATAATTGAAACTCCAGTTGAAATACTTAAACATTTCGTGTAATATATATAATTTATAGCATTAATAATGTTTTAAGTAGTTTGAACAAAATGCTTGATTCAAGATTACTGCATAAAGAATATTAGAAAGTCATTTGAATTTATTTTTATCATTAATTAGTCATCAATATTTTTATGCTAAAGTATGTTATTGAACTATTAAATTAAAAAGAATTAGATTAACAACTATAAGTGATGACCAAAAATAATAAATTTTAAAGATAATTTATGCAAATAAAATAATTAGAAAGAAAACTTATGCAAATACAACTTTACAAATTACTAGATGGAATTGCAACATTTCAATTTGTTTGTAATTCACTACACCTTACTGCGAATAATTCCATTTTCATTAACAGGTAAACCACTGCATCCTGCGGTGGCCGTTTACGTTCGAAAACACTAAGAGCATAAATTGCTATACCCTGTAGCGGTAGCAGTTTATGAAAGGATAAATGTATAAGGTAACCCGCGATACACTGTAGCGGATTATAAAGGAGTTGGTTCACTATATAAATCGCGATACCCTACATGGTTTCTTCACATGTAGCTGCTTGAAAAATATATCTATGTGTATGTTTGATAAACGTGTTGGAAAAAAGAGAAGTGATTCTAGAAATCTAATTTATATAATATATGTTGTTCGTTTTATGAAATTTTTATTCTTTCTAATGAGTTTTTTTTTTCTATTCTTTGATGTATTCTATTTTTGTTTTGTACGAAAAATTTTATTTTTTATTCGACTTTTTAAAATTTGTAATCGTAATTATTATATAATAAAAAAATAGTATTATTCAAAAAATGATAAAAAAAATAATAAAAAATATTAGACATAAAAAATAGTAAATGATAAAAAAAAGTTAATATGAACAAAGAAATAATAAAAATTGTAGAAAATAATAATATACATGAAAAATCATAAGTAAAATAATATAAAAATTATTTATTATATAAATAAAATAAGGGGATACTACACATCCATGTAACCATGTAATCAAGTTGGCCCAACACCAAAAAAACCTAATACCATTAAATGAAACGTGAAATACACGAGCCCAACACACGAAATCGCTCTTGCCTAACGTTCTTCTCCCGCGCTTCTTCTTCTCACGTTCGTTTACGCACGGAGCGTCTTCTTATTCGCCTTTCTCCTTCTCCTCCTTTTTCGCGTTCCTTCTTCTTCACGTGGTTTTTCCTTATCGTCATTCTTTTGTTGTTGTTGCTGTATTTTTTTGTCTTTTCCTTCTTCTCTGGTGAAGAAGCAGTAGAAGGTGAGGAAGAAGAGTTTTGAATAGTGCAGAATGAACCGAAGTACTCATGGTGAACCGAACACAGTACTCATGGTGAACTGAACACAATACAATTGTATAGTATTGAGTGAACAAAACATAATCCATTATATAAAATCAAATTCAAACAGCTTTACGCAGAATGAACTGAACACATTACTCATGGTGAAACACCCAACGGTTCTTCTCCCCCACGCTTCTTCTTCTTCTCTTCTTCTTCTTCTTCTCACGCTCGTTTACGCACGGAGCGTCTTCTTGTTCGCCTTCTTCTTCGCGTTCCTCCTTCTCCTCCTTTTTCGCGTCCCTTTTTCTTCACGTGTTTTCTCCTTATCGTTATTCTTTTGTTGTTGTTGCTGCTGTATTTTTTTGTCTTTCTCTTCGGTGAAGAAGCAGTAGAAGGTGAGGAAGAAAAATTTTAAATAGTGCAGAACGAACCGAACACAGTACTCTTGGTAAACCGAACATAGTACTCATGGTGAACCGAACACAATACAATTGTATAGTACTGAGTGAACGAAACATAATCCGTTATATAAAATCAAATTCAAATAACTTTCTGCAGAATGAACCGAACACAGTACTCATGGTGAAATAATTGTATAGACTGAGTGAACGAAACATAATCCATTATATAAAATCAAATTCAAATAACTCTGCTTACAATTTACATATTATCAATTCAATTCAGTACACCTCCGTCCATTTAATTCAATTCAAATTAGCAATTGTGTTCCATTCAATTCTATTCAAAATTGAATAATCCAAACTTTGTGAGTTTAATTCGTTTCAGAAGAGTAATCAAAATCGCTCTACTGATTTGAAATTGAGTCATTTATTGTTTCGATTCAGAAATGCAGATCGAATAAGAAAACGAACAAGAATAGGAAGAAGATAAATGCAACGTAACTAGATCGAAATAAGAAAACGAGAAGATGAATGCCACCAGAGGAGAACGACGACGGCAATGGAAGAATGCAAGCAGAGAAGAAGAAGGTTTACGTTGAGCAAAATTTTAGGGTCAGCACGTTATATGTAGCGCGTGTATGACAAACGAGTGATGGGTGGAGGACGCGTTTGTGGAGGAAATTACTTGGTTAACAACCATGTAAAAATACATAGATGCAGCTTTTCTGATAAAATAAATACAATAAAAAATAAAAATATGAAAGAGAGTACTATAAATTTTAAAATGTTAAACAAAAAAAATATATTCTATAATTTTTTTAGTATCATCAGTACTCTGTAATTTAATATTATTTTAAATTATAAATTTTTATTATTTATGATTCTATTATTACTTATAATTAATTTTTTATTTATTTTATACTTTTTGATAGAATCATAATAATTCATATTATGCAAAATTTTGATAATAAATGTATTATATAATAATTACAATTACAAATTTTACAACTCCGAATAAAAAATATTTTTTTTATATAAAACGAAAATAGAATTCATTAAAGAATCGAAAAAAATTCATATAGATAAGAAAGAATAAAAAATTCCACATATATCATATGAATAAAAAAATATAAAAATTAAAATATAAAAGAGTATTAAAAATAATAAAAAAAATAAAAATATTCACTTTACTAGTGATGAAAACAAATTTAAAAGATTTTGATTAAAAAAAATTGATACAAACCTTTTATAAAATAAGTTTGTGTCATATTGATTTATACGATTGTGCCACAGCAGTAAATGAGAATTTTACAATTTTAGAAAATAAAAATAGTAGATATTTATATAAAAATGATACAAAAATAATTAAATTTAATATATGTTATTATTCAATTGAATTAAAACATAACTATTAAATATAATTAGTATCTACATTAAAACTGTAATAATTATTTTTAGTTATAAATATTTAAAGTGTATAATGCCACATTAATATTTGTTTACTATATATACATATATTTTAATATATCATAAAACATTCATGAGTTAATATTTAAAAAGAGATAGATCAACTTCACAAAATTTTTACTGCTGTTATTGTATATTTTTTATTTTTAAATAATTATATATAAATTATAAATATTTTTATAATTGAGTCTTTAAATTTAATATTAGTTTATATATTATCTAATTAGTAAACAATATAATATTTTTAAATTTATAATATATAATATAATTAATTTAGGTTTTAGTCTACTTAAAATTAAACACAAATAATAATAACAGTAAAAGATTTTATTTATCTTTTAATAACACTTTAAATTTCAAATCTTTTTTGTATCACCTCAATCTATCTAAATCTTATCTTTTAATCATATCTTAATTTACATAAATTGATCAAATTTTTTTTATTGTCATCTATCTATATATATAACTTAGCTAAAAACTTTTGTAGTGCACTTTCTTCTTCATAAATTAGTATTGGAGAGTCCTGTGTCAATTGAAAATTTGACATAGCTCGAGTCTAACATACACATCATGGGTGAGGTTGATCAATGGGAAAACATTCATGAAGATATGCTGAACCAAATTGCAAAGCGACTCTATTCATATGATGACTACCTACAACTTCCATTGGTTTGCAAGCAATGGAACTCCAAACTTCCCAAGATTCCCAATGGCATCAAAGCTCCGTGGCTGCTAGTACCTATTGGTGGCGCTGCTAAAGAACCTTTCAAAGCTGGTAAGGACATCTGCCATGTCTCACAACTACCTACCATTGATGAAGAAACTGTTGACACTTTCAGTGTGGAAGAGAAGGGAATTTACCATCTCAAACTAGAGCTGCAATACAATCTTATCCGTGGTTCTTGTCATGGATGGCTAATAATTGTATCCATATATGAAGGCACTATACGAATGCTAAATCCATTGACAAAGGTTTGCTTGGATCTTCCTCCAATCTCAACTCTACCAAACGTAAATGATGATGGAGATGAATGTTCTTATTATCTTGGACCCTTCAAATACATCACGGACATTGTATATGCATATAAAATTATAGTTTGGAAGGTTGTTATAAATTCAGCTCCTATCAATGACAATAACAATAATTTTATGGCTGTGGCTTTATATGGAGCAGCTCATTTGGCTTTTTACAAGTCGAATAGCAGGAAATGGATCAAATTAACAACCAATGCCAATCCATATACATACTTTCAAGACGTTATATTTTTTCAAGAGAAGATATATATAATAGATGATAATGGCCAGCTATACGAGTTTGATACAAACACAAAGGCAGAGCCCGTGAGAATAACTCATGAAGTCACGCCTCCATCTGATGTTGTCACTCAAGAAGAAGTCACCAATCTTAAATACCTGATTGGTTGTGCTGATGGAAGTTTATTGATGGTGGTAAGACATGTTCATAATTTGATGCAGCAAGATAATCAGCGTTCCTATGAGACTATCAAATTCGATATTTATGAATTGAAGAAAAATGCAAACACATGGTCAAGAATAACTAGTTTGGGGAATTATGTGTTGGTAATTGGATTCAATGGTTCTGTTCAAATGTTGGCTGACGATTTTTCAAATTGCAAAGGAAATCAGATCTTCTTTACTGATAATTTTGTTGATGACCAAACGTTAGACGACGTTGTTTACTATCATAATATTGGCATCTTCAATTTGGAAGATGAGAGTTGTCAAACAGTATTATCAGATGTTAACTTTTTTTGTCCTCCTGTTTGGATATTGCCTTAATTAGCTTTAGGTTTTTTTCCTTTTATCCTTAGATTTTCAATTTGTACTTCTAGAAAGTATTGTGTTTAGATCATTTTGCAAACTGTCTACTAAATCTTTATTTCTTCCTTTCATCAAGTTTAATATATAAAGGTGATGTAATGACATTATTTTAGTCAAATATTTCTTATTTATTTCTTTATTATTTTTTTATCATTAATTAGACATTATATTTTTATCGCAAATCTCAAATCTTAAGATAAACTTAACCATGTTAAGATGTTAATATAAATTGATTGGTCATAGTTATTATTAACCAAAAAAGAAAGAGCACAACAGTGAAAATAGGACGGGGAATAAATCTTTCAGTGGATACAATGATACATAGATGAATGATCTAAATTAATACACAATCTTTTAAGTGCGTGTATATCTCTCTTAACATCACTGAAAAAGATAAACAATAATAACAACCATTAAAATATATAAGTAGAAGAATTGAGTGCATTTTTGAATTCGCATAGCATTCTTCCAAGGTCACTCCATACTCAAAACCTTGCGTTGAATGCTGGTTCTTAGATGCTCTTCTTCTTCTTCTCGAAGGTTGCTGGAGTTTGGAATGGCAACCACTTCCTTTTGTTCCTACAAAACTGTTTGGTACTACCGCTGCGTGGGCCTTGATCCTTGAACTAACCATTTATATCATACAATCCTTATTGTTAAAGAAGAATAAGAGTTTATGATGATGAAGAAGAGTGCTTTTGAGAAGATGGTGATGCAGAAGAACAAGAGCAAGGGAAGCCACGAGGATCAGAAGCAGCAGCAGTGTAAGAGGTTGTTGGTGAGTATCAACGTACTTGGGAGCGCAGGGCCAATAAGGTTTGTGGTGAATGAAAAAGACACTGTTTCTGCGATCATTGAAACTGCTCTCAAGTCCTATGCTCGTGAAGGCAGGCTTCCTCTTCTTGGTTTTGATCCCACCGACTTCCTCCTTTATAATGCATGCTTTGATGGTATCACTCTTACTCAATAACACCTTTTTAGGTTTCCATGAATTTTTTTGTATCAAACTCTAAATTTTTAAGCGATAGAAATTCTCTATATCATATGAATAGAGATACACTTGGTGTTAGAGAGTAACAAGATGTGATTTTAGAAGAGTCCAATATTATAATAATGTAAAGTTTGGTTCATGAGATTTTTGAAGCTGACTGGTTATTTTTATTGGTTTTTATGGAAACTGCTTTGAGAGCTCTGAATCCATTGGAAGCCATAGGATCTTATGGGGTGAGGAACTTTGTGCTGTGCAAGAAGCAAGTATGTTCATCAAAGACAGAACGGAACACAGAGCTGATATCTCAGAAAAGCAATGGTGGTAGTGGCTGGAAGGCATGTTTCAACAAATCATTTGGATTGAAAATTTTATCCCATTGAAGAGATATATCAATTTGAGCTATGAAGAATAGTGTGGTGTTGATCCATTTGGTTGTTGATAACAATGTCGAAGATGAACATGGGTTAATTTCTCTTTGGATTTTAGATTTTTTTTTTGTATTAAGTTTCTTTTTTTTTAAAAAAAGAGATATATCAATTTAGTGTAGAAAGTGTTCTAGCTATGATTGTTCTTTGTTATTCAATAATAATGTGTTTGTTAGTTGCAGTTGTGTGCCACTGCTACTACTAGTTTAATTGCTTTGTTCAAGATAGCATAGACGATGTTTTTAACACTCAAGATTATATATTATATGTGTTTTTTATTAAGCAAAAGATGCATTTTCTTTATATGTATATATCGATCATTCGACCTCTTTATTTATTTACACGCAACCCGTATTGATTTTAGACTTCAGAATTAATTAACATGGGAATGAATATGCTATTTGTTTGGTATTGCAATTCATTTCTCTTTATGATTAAAGGTACTACTAATCTTATTCTATATATTGAGAAATTTGATATATAATATGCAAAGTGGAAGATTTTTTATGCAGTTTCTTTAAAAAATCAACTAAAAATAAAGTAATTTTAGTCAATTAATTAAAAAATAGGTCCGTTACAAAATAAATAACTTTTTACTATATTAGTTTTTCAAATTTTAAAATAAAAAAAAGGAGTTGCTTAGATTGTATTATAGTTAATTTCCTATATTTTTTTACGTGTGCTTTGGAGGATAGGATAATTAAGAGCACTCTATGTTCTTAAATATAATCCATTAAAAGAAAACAAACACACAAGCCTTAGTAGTCAAGGTTGGAATATTGAAAAAAGGAAAAAAATGTGGGAATACAGATAGCCATAGAAGGTTTGATATCGTTAAAACAGAGAAAGTATTGCAGAGTCCTGTGTCAATTGACTCCAACCAATGACAATAACAATAATTTTATGGCTGTGGCTATATATGGAGCTTGTAATTTGGCTTTTTACAATTTAGTTACCCATATCAAATTATCTAATGTTGGCTGATGATTTTTCAAATTGCAAAGAAAATCAGATTTTTTTTATCGATAATTTTGTTGAAGACCAATCATTAGACACTGTTTACTATCATAACATGGCCAGTTATAAGATACAGATTTATTTATACAGTTTTAAGAAGGTGTTGACAAGTAACAAAGATGATAGTATCAGAGAACAGGCTTGGCAAGGTTTTATAACATTGTCTACCTTGGCAGGTGAATGTGGAGCCGGCTAATGAAAGCTGGAGCCGATGTAATAAATCTAAAAGTGGGTTGTAACAAGTCAGTGGGTTGAGCCTTTGCTTTAGTTGTTAGTTTTTTGCTGGGCCTTTGCTTTAGTTGTTAGTTTTTGGCCATGAGTGGACTGGGCCTTTGCTTTAGTTTTTAGTTTTTGGCCATGAGTGGACTAGAAACGAAATGACATAAGAAGATAGTCCCGTACTTCACGCCAGGCACAGCAACCATCAGCACCGAATAAAAGTGCGGGGTATACCAGCAACGTAAGGTGAATTTGGTGGTTGGTATTGACTCCATAGTTGAAGTAGCAGCAGTGGGCGAGCGGAAGTAGATCGGTAGACAAACCAGGAAATCATTAAGGGACCGGCCGTAGACCTCGTCGTCGCCGGGTCTACGACTGTGGGGGCCAAGTCAACATTATAAATGGCCTGGCTCCACACGTGATGATGAATCGGAGGGTCGCACTGCGAGTGTTGAATTGTGGCAGCTGTGGGGACAAACCACCTTGGTGCGTTGTCTTAAAAAACCAGCCTACTTCATACCAGCTTCCGCCCGCGCTCGCAGTGGTAGCGTCTCATGCAAAGCCACAATCAACGCCGGATACGAGAGGAACCAGCAACCTACACTGGAGTTGGTTTCAAGCCTTTGACCTCTGTCGCGGCAACACCTTCAGCGGCTGTCTCTCTGTCTCTCGAACTTAGGACATCAATTTTGGGCATAACATCGTTAGTGCTTCGCCCTCCTTTGATGCATCAGGGTATGCGGCTGGGGTTTTTTTTCTCCCTTCCATTCACAAAGAAAAAAAAAAAGCCCATCTTCTTTGGATATCCAAATTTTTTTTGGCATAGTCCACCAACAAATAGTCCAACCAAAAAACTTTGGCTAATGGCTCAGCTAACCCTAACATCAACTGATAGACAAGCCCTGCAATAGCAGAGCAACGTGTCGATCTCATATGAATTTGGGCAGAAAATCTATAAATCTGTACCAATTTCAATCTGTACAATAGAATGACCTGAACATTGGCATCTTCAATTTAGAAAATGAGAGTTATCAAACAGTATTATCAGATGTAAGCTTTTTTTGTCCTCCTATTTGGATATTCCCTGAGCTTAGTTTTTTTTTCTTTTTATCCTTAGAGTTTTAATTTGTACTTTTGGAAAGTATTGTGTTTAGATCATTTTGCAAACTGTTTACTAAATCTTTATTTCTTCCTTTCGTCGAGCCATGTTTATTTCCTTTTTTATTATTAGCATCACAAGTTTTGTAACACCCTATTACACAAAGCATTATACCTAGGATATAATACAGAGGTGGTGAGGCGCTACGACCTCTAAAATAAAATGTGTACATATAATAGCAGAAAGAATATAATAAACTAGGAGCCTTGAAAAATGGGTAAAATAAAAATCACGAAATAAAAATGCAACGCTCTGGAAACGGAATGACTGGCATGTGGAGAGAACTGTAATTATCAGTCATAAAATAATAAAAGTAGGAATAGAGAGCCAAAGATACAAAATAACAAGCTCCTAACTCAGTTTGTAAAGTCAAGGCTGGCCGGAGAATATTTACATATATATACATACATACATACATATATATATATATATATATATATATATATATATATCTAAAACCCAAATGTACATAAGTAAAACCCTGCCTCTCCATAAACCTCTAAGAGGATCAAAAGACTAGGTTATGCGGAAAGAAAGCTAAGTACATACATATACATCATTGTGCACCAAAATAACCTGGTAACCACTTCGCTTCAGGAGCTCAGATGCCTAATAAGACGCCTCTCGACTTGCATCTGAAAAACAACAACATAGTATGGAATGAGAACTAGAGGTTCTCAGTATGGTAAAGGTGCCACACACATAATATATAAGGCCTTGAGAATGCCAGAGGCAATCCTAGAACGCCGACACTCAGATTATAGAGCTTAAAGTATTAAACAGGAGCCATAAAAGGTGGTTTTCTAAGAGTATCTAAACCTAACTTAACTTAATCTTAAATTTAAGTTCCGTACTACCATTCCTCTATACTTCCATCTCCGTCAGCATTTCATAGACAATTAAACAGATAAAGGCAAGCACAAGAAGGTTATAAATACTGCAAGTAACAAATACACATTTAGCATGGCAAGTACACTTAGGCACACCCAGTTAATGCACAACAAGTATTCAAATAGAATACATATAATGCATGCTTGTCCTATGGCTGATGAGACTCATTTGTCGGTTATCCAGCCAACACGACAAGTCTGAATTGTACTTAGATTGTCCCCCGACGTGCATCCCTAAGAGTCTATGCATAGCTTTATCTCAAATAATCAATATTGCTCAATGGGGGTAATATTCCAGGGAATTTATATAGTGCCCGGTCACACTTACGTCGCAGGGTCAACAGAGTATTGAGTTTTCAACCTGGTACACGTGGTGGCAAGCCATGGCACTTTATCCATGGAATCTCGTATCTCAAATCATTAAATCATTCAAGCCAAATTTCATACATAATCTTTCATTAGAACATCCAATTAAGTATCATATACGACTCATCCATAACATCTCATAATCAAATCATCACTTTTCAACTTTACTTCACCTCCAAGTTATCCCCATCTCCTAGCTTCATTTGATTATCAAGTTTAACACTAATATTCATGACTAAAAGAATGAAAATAGAGGTTTAGAGGTTTGAAATTTAGTTTAAAATATTAAAAATCATATTTGCTGAAATAGGAATCACGCGTGCGCGTGAAAATGTAAAAATGCAGCTCGCGCGCGTGTTCCTTTGTCATGCGTACGCGTGGGTGTAAACTTCATGTCACGCGTGCGCGTGGGTCACGCGTGCGCGTGGGTCACGCGTACGCATTGCCGAAAATCCACTCCACGCATACGATGGGCGTACGTCCTTGAAAAAAATAAAAGCTGCAGAATTGGTTTCAAACACATTTTATAAACTCAATCTTCCAAAGGACATAACTCAGTCATTTTAAATTGTTTTTCTTCCGTTTTTTGAATAACATAAACTTCACGAGTCCAATTTTCATTTAAAACGAGTTGTAATCAATTTGGGGTTCCAGAAGCCAAGTTATAGCCCTCCAAAGTTCAACCCAGAACCAATTTTTCAAACCTTTTAAACCTCATTCTCATCCACAATTTCCATTCCATTCACTTTCAACATATCAATTTCCAACACGACACCCAGCAACAACACTCAACCAAATATATTCACCAACAACAACATCCAACACATTTAATCATGGTTCTTTCCAAATCAACATGACAACCACCACCCACAATCAATTACTAATTATCCACGAACACCAACCAAATATACTCAATAACAAACTACTAAACATTAATCATACATTTGCATTCTAACTTATCCTATGATCATCTAATCTAAGTTTTCACAGAACATTATATATTAAATGCATGAAACCTAAACCATACCTTGGCCGATTTCCTCCAAGTTCCAGTATTCACAATTTCAAACTCCAATTATTTATTCACAACCTAATATACATTCATAACACATATATATCCAATTTAATACTCAAAGCTCAAATTCAATGAAATTAAAATAAAATTATCATATTCTCACCTTACCCAAGCTTCACATAAGCAAGAGTGAACGTTTTCCTCAAACTAATTGGATCCTAAAATATCAAAAATCAAAGAAATTCAACATTCCCATTCAAAATTTGAAAATTGGGGGAAATAAGAGGATGAGGTAAAATAGCAAGTTACCTATGAAATTATTCCGGTAGAAACATAGAGCTCGATAAGGTGAATGCGTGGCCGCAAACAGTGCGGCGATCGGAGCTCGGACAGAGAAGTTACGGGAGCGGGAACTCACCGTAAGGGTTTTGGGAATGTTTTCCTTTCTTTTCCTCCCCTGGACCGTTGGTGCCTCTGTTGCGTTCTACGAAGGAAATGGGCTTCGAGCTCATTTAATATGTTGGTCCGATTGGACCGACGGCCCGGTTTGGGTTCGGTTCAACCAGTTCGGTCCGTTCAACCTATTCTTGGACCGTTTTCTTTGAAATTGGTGTCAAAATTCTCGTTTCGATGAGCTCTATCCTAAGTTGATATAATATTTGCATTTCTAATCTTCCTTGTTAAAAACTAATTTATTAACTAATTATCTACTAATTTAACCGAAGTTTACAAGTTTAATATGTAAAGGTGACATACAGACATTATTTTAGTCAAATATTACTTATTTGTTTATTTGTTTGCATATTTATATTTTTCATTTTTTGGTCTTTGGAGTTTTTTTCATAAACTATAACAAATTTTATTAGAGGATGATGGAACTGCTTGAACTTGAGAAGGGGTTGAAAGTTAACTCGGATTTAAAATTCTTGAATTCTGTTTTCGTAAAAATTAAATATGCAGGAATTTTTTTCGTTTTGTCTCAT
Source organism: Arachis hypogaea (assembly GCF_003086295.3). Classification (NCBI taxonomy): domain Eukaryota; kingdom Viridiplantae; phylum Streptophyta; class Magnoliopsida; order Fabales; family Fabaceae; genus Arachis; species Arachis hypogaea. Next base: position 130,492,657 of record NC_092038.1, read on the forward strand.
ACACAAAAATAAAATAAAAAAGAGAAGAATGGATAGAGCCCAACATGTATCCTGGTTCAGTTTTTATGTGCCATGAAATCTACATCTAATCTCCACCACAACCATGGTAGAACTTTCACTATAATCAACAAATTACAATCACCAATACTATTAAACTACTACCTAATTCAACTAGTATCTACCACTAAGTTTTCTTCACCAAAGCTCATCTTCCCAAGTGCTTTTCCAACTTGGAAGGAGAACCTAAACAGATTCAAATTCACCAAGTGCTATCCCAATTTGGTAAGGAAAACTAGTCCTAGTTCAACAACTCAGTTACACAGATTTTTTAATGGCTCTTTCATGCATCATTCTTGCCTTTTCTCTCATGACTTTTTCAACTCACATATTCAGCTCTAGTATGTTGAGATGATGCTCTTGAATTTGCTCTCTTTTTCTTGCCTTCAAATGTTTGAAGTGAGGTCTGTTTTATACCATCAGTTTGCTCTCCAATTTGTCTCTTCCAATTTCTTGTCCCATCAACCCGTTGGAGCTGTCTCTGAAGGCATGCAGTCTTTTTTCATCTTACTCCACTAACTCAGCTGGTTGAGGAGCTATTCCACCACCTCTGCTGTCCTTGGATTTACTTTCTTTCTTAGCATGCATTTCTTTCTTACCTCTGCTATCTGAGAAGTTGCTCCACTACTTCTGTACTTTTGCAAATTTGTGTTTTTGCTCTCTCATATTCTGAATTTTGCTTTAGTGATGTCCTTGGAATAGTAAAATTATCCTTGTGTCCTTATTTTTGTCTTGGTGTTACAGCTGTCCCAGTGTGATGCCAAATATCTTTTGTTCCTTTTTTCTCCAATTCGGTTCTCTCTCTCTTGGCATATTTAGTTACTCATCAAAATACAAAGGGCTGATGTTTTGTATCACTTGAAATTGCTGAAGCACTATGGACTTGGACTAAGGAGTAAGTAATTGAGCCTGCATCGCTAGCACACACATTAAACGAACTTGGACTATTAACTCAAATAATGTTTGTCATCATATGAGCCCAAAATCAAACTTAGCTCTACAGAGGATTATTAGAATTTATTGTTTTTGATCATCAATTAGTTATTAATATTTAAAAATGTGATTAAAGTATGTTGTTGGATTACTAAACTAAAAAAATTTGATTAATTGTCAAAAACAATGAAAGATATTGATGAGTTTGGAAAACTCCAAATTAATTTGATGATGATCAAACATTATTAAAATAATTAATTACAAAATTATTAATTTAATTTTTAATCCACATTTATTAATTAATAATTTTGTTATTTGCAGATTTTGTAGCTGGGCTAAAAACTGAAACAAGCCCAATATAATGATCAGCCTTGTGTAGAAAATATTTAAAAAAAATATGGCTGAATTATTATTGTATTAGTTGGACCAAATTTCATTGTCCAAAGCCCAAATCAAATTCTTGGTGAAAGACCAACTAGCTTGGTCCGAATTGAAATTAAAAAAGGGAAAGAGTAGTGCTTGTTTGGTTTCGGTTACCCTTGCTCACTTTTGATGGAATTCAAATTTTATGAATTAGCTTTAAATGCCTTGGAAAATGGAAAGAGAAAATCTGAAATTGATTTTATGGCATTTAATGAGTTATTCACGTTACAAGGCAAAAGCATGGGAAGTTGGTTTTAATTAATTTTAATTGATTATAATTGATACCACTCAATACTTCCAAAGCTTTTCTTTTCTCTTCTCTCTCTTCAGATTTGGTCATGTCACAAAGAAGAAGAAGAAGCAAGTTATCAGAGATGAGGCACTGTAGCAGTGAAGCTATGTGCAAACAAGAGGCCATTGTGATGATGGCGTTAGGAAAAAGAAGATCCATAGTAGGGTGTAGCTGAGATCTTTGCCACTTATGGTAAGAAAGTGGTGAGGAAGTTTCAAACTCTCCATACCCGAAAATGGAAGAAGATCCAACTCGGTCAGAAAAGAAGATCCATTGGGGTATGGCTCATCTCTACTCTCTGATCAACCACCACAAAAGGTAGCTACTGTAGCTACGTGGAGGAAGAAGCAGAAAATAGAGTAGATGAAGCTGTCAAGCATCAAGGACTCATCAAGGGTCAGGAATCCTTCTTGGGGAGCAAGTCAAGATGGAAATCTCAGATTGATGAAGCTTGGTGAGAAAGGATGAGGAAAAGGTAATTGCATGTTGGATTTTGCATTTGGTTCTCTCTCTTCCCTCTCTGGACGAACTGGTTTTAAGTTGAAGAAGAAGAAGTTTAGCTCGGTTCAACCGTTTCAACCTTGGAGGCTTCCCCTTCTATAATAAGGGTGAACAGCCAAGGCTTGAAGTAAGGAGAAAATAATGAAAGCACAGAGTTCTCATAGCTACCCAAGCTAACAGAAGTTCTTCTCCTTCAACGTATTTCATGTTGTATTTTTTTTGTTTAGTTTTGTCTGTCTTGAGTCTCATGGAAAAAGGTAAACATTGAGGTTTGTAAGAAAAAGCCATTGAGCATAAAAAGGCAGAGTATACAAAATTAAAAGAAAAAGTCATAGATGTCCTAAAAGTCCTTTGTACATCTGTGTTGTGTTTCATGATTCTGTGGGGATTTCCTTACAAGTTGGGTTAGCACTTAGTAGTTGAAAGCTTGGTAGGTGACCAAGTCAAGTTCAGGATTGAGGTTTGTTGAGTTAAGAAATTAACAAAATTAATTAGTGATGACAAACATTATTTTTGGGCAAAATAAATAATTAGTATTGATTAATTATAATTACTTATTACTAATTATATTGTTTATTGTTGCAGGCCACAATTCAATAGTCCAAATGGAATGAAAAGCAATCAGCAAGGATGTTGGGCTGAAAGTAAAATTAAGAGCCCAAGGAAAAGCAAAGAAAGAAGCCAAAGAAATCAAAACGGGCCAAGCATATCACTAATCAATCCAAGCCCGATCTGATTTTAGAAAAGCAAATCCCTCTCTTTTGTATAACCAAAAGCAACGTTCACCTCTATGAGTTGGTTAGAAACTCAGAAAAGTTAGAAAGAGAGAAAGAGCTTCTTCCCTAAGCTAATCACCAAAGAAGCAAGAGAGAGAAGGATTAAGCTTGAAAGGCAGACGTCAAATCACCAAGTTCAAACCAAATCAAGCTTAGGTTAAAGGAAACACATTTCCTCTTGCATGCATCAGATCTTCTTCTCTTCTTCCCAACTCTCTGCTCTATCCAAAATGGGATACAAAGGAAAACTAGTTTCTGTTCTTCTCTACTGTGTATCTACGGTCTTAAACATGACTTGGGGACCAAGTTGGTTTTTAAGGACTCAGATCAAGTTGACTATTGGAAGACTCATGTGGTTGCTGCTTTATGGCTTTTGGTCAAGATGAAGAAGTCAGAAGCAAAGTTTCTAATTTGGGGATTAAGGAGAAAAAGTGAATCTGTGGGTTGGTGAAACTCAAGACTCAAGGTGTTGACCTTGGAAAAAGGACCAAGGAATATGCAAGGAGATAAAAGAAGCTTGCTGTTCATTCAGAAGGCAAGGAGAGATAACCAGAGTATTGAGGTTTTGTTCTGAGAAGTGTTTTTTGAGAGAGTTCAACTAACTGGACAGTGTAACCTAATCAAAGGTGCATTCCGCCAGTTTGAAAAACTGAATCAGAGGCTTGCTAATCTAGTTTTCGCATAGCACAAAGGCTGTTGATGAAGTCAATCTCCTTCATGTTTTACTGATTCTAATGTACTTTTCTAAGTTTATCTTTCTGTAATTTCTTGTGAGAAAAGGCTTTGTGAGAAAGCTCAAGTAAAAGCCATGAGTGGAAAAGGGCAGAGTGATACACTTGAGAGAAAATCCTAGAGTTATTTTCTGATTTCTTTAGGTTGGTTAAGTGTCTTGTATCTTGTACATGTTAGGTATCCCTTTCTTAGTTGGGTTAGCACTAAGAGTGAATAGTTAGGTGTTAGCATAGCCAATGTCAAGTTAGGTTAGAACTTGAATGGGAAATTGGTGTATGTAATACTTTTAACTATAGTGGAAATTCCTCCATTGTTGTGGAGGAGACTGGACGTAGGTTGCATAGCACAACGCAACCGAACCAGGATATATGCTGGCGTTAGCTTTTCTCTTCTCTGCTATGTTCTGTTTTTTGATATTCATGAGACAAAAATAAATTATCTCATAAATTTTCGCTGCTGAGTACAAACAGAATCCGAATTGAAAGTGTAGATCTAAAAGGGTTATAACAGCAACTTAAAAGGAAGGCATAGATTCAACCCCCTTCTCTAAGCCTACCACAACCTTCAATTGGTATCAAGAGCTAAGGTCTCAAGAATCAAGCTTAATTTCTTGGAGCAAAGATCCAATGGCAAACAACTTGGGCACAACCACAGTTGCCTACACCCTCACTGAAGGCCAGTCAAACAACCGGCCACCTTTCTTCAACGGGAAGAACTATTCCTATTGGAAAGAAAGGATAAGGACCTTCATCCAATCCATTGACTATAATATATGGAAGATTGTTGTGAGCGGTCCCAAGATTCCAACAAAAATAAGTGCTGATGGAATGGTGACTCCAAAAGAATAAGCTGAGTGGAACGAAGATGACAAGAAGAAGATAAAGCTGAATGCTAAAGCAATCAACCTTCTTCACTGTGCTATCAGCTTTGAAGAGTACCAGAAGGTGTCTAGATGCAAGACAGCCAAAGAAATATGGGAAAAACTCTAGGTTACACATGAAGGCACTAAACAAGTCAAAGAAACGAGGATCGATATGCTGCGAAAAGAGTACGAGATGTTTAGCATGAAGGATGGAGAAAGCATTGATGAAGCGTTTGAGAGATTCTCAATCATAATCAACTACCTTGATGCTATGGGTACAAACTATGCATAACAAACCTTGGTGAGAAAACTCCTTAGAAGCCTCACAAAAGAATGGGAAAACACTGCCACTGTCCTAACCGAGAGCAACAACATAAGTCCCATAACTTATGATGAGTTGAGAGGAAAACTCCTTGCCTATAAAGCCACACACACAAACACAGACTCAAAGAAAAAGGGAATAGCCCTCAAATCACAGATAGAACTGAAAGAGAGTGAGTCTAGTGATGATATTTCAGATGATGAGCTTTTATTTTTTGCTAGGAGATTTAGAAGGATGATGAAGAACAAGGGCAAATACAAGGGTTCAAGTTCAAAGGAGCACAAGTTTGACTTAAGCAAGGTGACGTGCCATCACTGCAAGGAGGCTGGACACTTCAAGCTAAATTGTCTAAAGCTCAAAAAGGAGGACAAAGAAAAGAAGGAAAGAAAGAGAGTACTCATGGTAGCTTAGGAGGATCTTGAGAATGAATCAAATGAAGAAGAAGAATCTGAAGGTGAAGACAAAGATTGTTTCATGGCTGGAAACAACAATCTTGATGAGGTAAACTACTATGATTTGACCATAGATGATTTACATGCTATTATTGATGATCTCACATTAAATACATCAAAGTTGCTAGATAAATACAAGGAGTGTAGATCTAAAAGAGATGTGTTAAGAGCTGAAAATGATTTTTTGAAAGAAAAAGTGAAGGAAACTGAATGTGCTTTGGACATTATTGAAGAAAACAGATTTTTAAAATCTGAACTTGAAAAATTAAAAGGAAAGCACATTATGGATCATTCTCATGAGTTAATTGTTGAAAATGAAAGATTAAATGATATGATTAAAAGGCTGAATGGTGACTTAACAAAATTTGCTCAAGGTTCAAGTAACTTGGACAAACTACTTGCAAGTCAAAGACAATTGTTTGAAAAATCTAATTTAGGCTACATAGCCAAGGAAGATGCAGTTTCTAATATTTCCTCTATAAAGTTTGTGGCCTCTTCATCAAATACAAAAAACACACCTAACAAATCTGGTATTGGGTATGTTCCCACACTTGAGGAGAAATTTGATGAAGTTCACACAAGCGAAACTGAACCTTCACCAAGAACCGAACCTACTTCAAACAGGCCAGGTTTGGGATATTTTTCGAAAAATGAGGCTGCTTTCAAAAAACCATTTTTCTACAACAAAACCTCATTTTCGAAAACTCCAAAGAGTTTCAAAAATTCTGGTGAAAATATTTTTGCAAAGAGGAATGATTATAACAAAAATTAGTTTGTCAAAAGAAATTCATCTCCTCCAAAAACCAGAAAATTTCAACTATTTAATCATTTCAAACAATATAACTCACCTCAATTTCAGCAACACACATCAAAAAATCATTGTGTTAATTGCAAGAAATTTGGTCACTCATATGCACAATGCTTCATTGAAAAGAGAGTTGTAGGAAACAAAGTTTACAATGTTGTTTGTAATTTCAATGCACTTGGGCAACCAAGATGGATTAACTTCAAAGGATCCAAATTAATTTGGATACTAAGGCTACTTGAAACTCATCATGCAGATTTCCCTAGCATCCAAGAACAAAAAGGACATGTGATATATAGATAGTGGATGTTCAAGGCACATGACTAGAAGATCAACCTACTTCATCAAACTAAATAAGTATGATGGAGGTTTTGTGACCTTTGGAGATGATGGTAAAGGTAAAATTATTGCTGTTGGAGAAGTAGGTAATAAGCAATCTGCTTTTATTGATGATATACTTTTGGTATGTGGGTTGAAGCACAATCTTTTGAGTATTAGTCAGCTGTGTGATTTAGGATACTTAGTGATCTTCAAGAGACTTGAATGCTGTATTGTTAATGAAAAGACAAATAAAGTGATATTTGTTGCCAAATGTTTTAATAATATGTATGGACTTACTCTTGATGAACTAAAGGATCAAAATGTAGCTTGTCTTCACTCTAAAGAATCTGAAAAGTGGTTATGGCACAAGAGATTGGGCCATACAAGTATGTTTCAAATAAACAAACTTGTAAGGAAAGAATTAGTAAGAGGTCTTCATTTGATAAAGTTTGACAAAGACATCACTTGTGATGCTTGCCAAATGGGAAAACAAACAAAAAGTTCTTTTAAACCAAAGGAAGACATCTCTACTAAAAGACCACCTGAGTTGCTACACATTGATTTATTTGGTCCAACAAGAACTCAAAGCCTAGGTGGTAAACATTATGGTTTAGTAATTGTGGATGACTATACTAGGTTTGGTTGGGTTTTATTTCTTGCACACAAAAATGAAGCCTTTTCGGCCTTTGAACCTTTTTGCAAGAAAATTCAAAATGAAAAGGATTTGAAAATCTCTTCTATAAGAAATCATGGAACTGAATTTGAAAATTATTTGTTTGAATCCTTTTGTGAGGAATTTGGAATATCTCACAACTTCTCTTGTCCAAGGACACCACAACAAAATGGTGTGGTAGAAAGGAGAAATAGAAGCATACAAGAGATGACAAGAGCTATGCTTTGTGAGAGTAATGTTCCAAAATTCCTTTGGGCTGAAGTGGTTAACACGGCTTGCCACATTTTGAATAGAACAATCATAAGGAAATTTTTGAAGAAAACCCCTTATGAACTTTGGAAAGGCTACCCACCAAACTTAGACTACTTACACATCTTTGGATGCAAATGTTTCGTCTTAAATAACAAGGATAATTTGGGTAAATTTGATCCAAAGGCTTATGAATGTTTGTTTGTAGGATATTCCACAACTAGTAAAGCATATAGGGTTTATCATCAAGATGCTAGAATTATTAAGGAGTCCATACATGTTACATTTTGTGATACTAACTTGGTGCAAAGCATTTTAGAAGATTGTGATGCAGGAAATCAAGCTCAAAAGGACGTTGAAACTGGGCAAAATCAAGAAAATGGAAATTCTGCTCAACCTGACCAAAAAACTGCAGTTGCTAAAAATTCTAGAAATAATTCCATTTTGTCTCATGAATCTGAAGGATATCCTGAAGCCAGCAGCACCCAAAATCCCTTGGTAACTGAATCTGCCTCCAAGTCCACCAGACATCATGAAGGGAGATTCTTGAAGAATTATCCAGAGGAATTTGTCATTGGGGACGTCTCTCAAGGGGTTAGAACTCGGTCATCCACTAGAAAGGAAAATGAAGAATCAAACATTGCCCTCCTTTCACAAATAGAGCCTCAAAATGTCAAGAAAGCCCTTAGTGACCCTTCTTGGGTTAAAGCAATGGAGGAAGAGCTTCTTGAGTTTGAGAAGAACCAAGTGTGGACGTTGGTTCCAAGGCCAAGTGGAAAGAAAGTGACCGGCACCAAGTGGATATTTCGGAACAAGTTAGGAGAAGATGGCAGCATTACAAGAAACAAGGCAAGGCTTGTGGCACAAGGATATGACCAAGAAGAATGAATAGACTTTGATGAATCCTTTGCCCCTGTTGCCCGAATGGAAGCCATAAGACTTCTCTTAGCCCATGCTGTATTTTGTGGTTTTAAATTATATCAAATGGATGTGAAATGTGCATTTTTAAATGGTGTGATATATAGAGAAGTGTATGTGAAGCAGCCACCTGATTTTGAAAATAAAGAGCATTATGATCATATTTTCAAATTATCTAAAGCTCTCTATGGTTTAAGACAAGCTCCTAGAGCTTGGTATGAGAGACTTAGCTCTTTTCTTTTGAAAAATAGTTTTCAAAGAGGCACCACAGACACAACTCTATTTATCAAGAATTCTAATGATTATTTTATTCTAGTCCAAATATATGTTAATGACATTATTTTTGGATCAGCAAATGAATCTCTTTGTTCTGAATTTGAAAAACTCATTACAAGTGAATTTGACATTAGTATGATTGGTGAACTTAATTTTTTCCTTGGGCTGCAAATTAAACAAACTGAAAATGGTATTTTCATTCATCAAGAGAAGTATGCCAAGGAATTAGTTAAGAAATTTGGTATAAAAAATGCCAAACCCATGTGAACTCCCATGCACCCTAATTCTAAATTAGATAAGGGAGAAATAGAGAAAGATGTAGATGAGACTAGGTATAGAGGAATGATTGGTTCTCTTATGTACTTAACATCCTCTAGACCCGACATTGTGCAAAGTGTTGGATTGTGTTCAAGGTTTCAATCCAAACCTAAAGAGTCACATATTTCATCAGTTAAAAGGATCATTAAATATGTTCATGGCATATCCAATTTTGGTCTTTGGTATCCTAAGATTGATGATTTTTCTGCAGTTGGTTATTGTGATGCAAATTTTGCTGGTGATAGAGTTGATAGAAGGAGCACTTCAGGCCTATGTTGTTTCCTTGGAAAGTCCTTAAATGTTTGGTCAAGTAAGAAGCAACCAACAGTGGCCTTATCCACTGCAGAGGCTGAGTACATAGCTGCTTCTTCTTCTTGTTCTCAGCTTTTATGGTTAAAAACACAGCTTGCTGATTACAAATTAAATGCTGAAAATATTCCCTTGATGTGTGATAATATGAGTGCCAGCAATATTTCTAAAAATCCAGTTTTGCACTCTAGGACTAAGCATATTGAAGTGAAATTTCACTCAATAAGAGAACATGTCTAAAGGGGGATATTAGTATTTAATTTGTTAAATAAAAGGAGCAATTAGCAGATATTTTCACAAAATTATTAGCTAAGGATAGATATGCATGCTTAGGACTTGTCTAGGAATTTTGAGCTATGATTCCTTATTTGAAAAATACTGATGTATTTGCTGGAGCTTTTTGTCTCATAAACAGGTATGAGACAATTCTGGGCAGGTGATGAACGTTTCCTTCAAATCAGCGTATTTTGGGCTTTTTTCAAGTGAAAGTTAATCTGGGCCAACCTCAAAATCAGATCTAGAGTGGTCCAATATGTTTCCTTAAATCCAACCATCTCTGGGCCCATATATGAATGTTACATTTTTTGTTTGGTTGTTGTGTTTGGTGGGCTATGTGCTTAATTTTTTTTTAAAGGATTTTCATTTAATGTTCTTAATCCAAAAAAATTTTTCAAAATTTAAAATTAATTTCCTGTTTTAATTTTTAAATCAAATAAAATCTTTCTTTTATGAGGTCAGGTCTTTTCATGTCATTTCAAAAGTGATGCAGTTGCATGGTTTTGGAAATCTACTTTTGGGTACGGTTACTAACACTCCCTCTCTTCCCTCCATAACTTCTCCTCAAACCCTTCGGTTTCTTCCCTCTCACTCCACTGCTTCTCTTCCATCAAAAGCCTAAATCTAACCAAATGGGGAAGAAAGTTATTGCTAAAAGAGCACCGCGTGAAAAGATCCATAAGCTTCCAGGATATCCTAGACCATCAACTCGCTCTCAAGACCCCACTTTCACTCCTTCACCTTCTCCGCCTACCTCTCCTCCTCGCACTACTCCCATGGCACGAACCAAGACCACGCCAAGGTACCCTGTCCCTGCCAAGCCGACACCACCACCGAAGGTCACAATTTCCAAGCCAGGCTCCTCAAAACCTGGTCCTGCGAAGCCTAGCTCCTCCAAGGGCAAACGTCCGGCAGCTGAGGAACCTGTTCCCGAACCAACACAACCCAAATCCAGGTCGGTTACTGTGCGCTCTCAACGAGGTAACACTCGAGTCCCTCTCAAAAATGTTAAAGAACCAGACATTGGACCTTTTGATCACAAATCTCATTTTTTGACCTCTCACTCGAACTATAACCCCTATAGATTCAAATCTGCCATGAATAATGACTTTTATGATGGGGTTATCAAGTATCGCACCCTATGTTCATCTTTTCTCGCTGATCTGCCATCTTTGAAAAGAAAAGGTTTTCCATTTGTTGATAACTTGATTTTTCTGGACTGGAATCTTCTTTTTGACATCAAAAAGCCTGTTTATCCCTTATTGGTCAAAGAATTTTATGCAAACATGACTTATCATGAAGACACTGCTCATTCATATGTAAAGGGGTGAGACATAGTTTTAAATAATGAAACTATCAGTGATGCTTTGAAGTATACTGATGTTGGGCCTTGTGCTTACACTTCGGTTAAGTGGGATGAAGGAGTTGGAATTTCTTATCATGATGCATTGGTCACATTTGTGAACATGTTTCTTTAATTGATGGTATTACACCCACTCACAAAGCCCTAGGATATGAGCGTGCTCAGTTGCACCGAATGGTCAACCACATTATTCTGCCTCAAAGCGGCTCATATCAAAGGGTTTCCTACACTGATACTCTTGTTTTATATGCCCTTCTCACCAAAACTAAAATTTCATTTGCATACTTGATTGTTAGATATATGTTTGACTCTGTTAGGAGTGAAAAGAACAAAGCACTTCCTTATGACATGTTTCTAACTTGCATATTTGAGTATTTTGGTATTGACTTGACCAATGAGGAATATGAAAATAGACATTTGTACCTAAAAGGGGGTGGTTCAGTGAAACAGAACAAAGGACCTACTCGAACTGAAAGGGTGGTCTTGGATGATGAAGATGATGACTTTGTTCCTGAGGATTCTCCTTCTCTCTCCACTGAGGGTACATCCATCTCTACTAGGAAGAAATCTGCTTTGCTGAATGTGGTAAAAGATGTTGTTCAGGAGTTTGTTTCCCAATCAAATCACATGATTGCGATGAGCAAAGAGCAAAGGAAATTAGCTAGCAAGCATGAGAATTTCCTAAAGAAATCAAGGGATAGAGTGGCTGTGTTCATGACCTTCATTGATAACCTTCAAAAGGATGAAGACCCTGCCACTGATGTTGAAGAGGAAGTTGATTCGGAGGAAAATGGTTCTGATGCCTAGGAATTATCTCATGAAAACTGCTATTGCTGCTTTCTGTTTTATCTCATGACTTATGTTTCTTTTATTACTGTTTAACAGTTTCTTTTTAAATGACTGTAATAACTCTAAATACTGCTGCACTTTTGGGAGTTTAGTTAGTTCTTTGAACTGTGATCTAACTCTTTTCTGCAGGATACAAGGCATTGTTTTTGTTGATAATGCTTATTATCCGCCCTTGATGACAAAATGGGGAGTAAAAGCAATGAGAGAGTGTAAATGTGTGTCCTTAAAAAATTTTCTTTTTGGCATTACTGCAGCTAATAGTATTTCTTTTGAAGTTTTTGTCTGATTGCTGCATTAATATTTGAAATCACATGTTGAATCTTTTAGCTGCTAATATTAGCTAGATGTTAGGCTAATAATGTGGTGTTGCTTGTGTGATATCCCTTAAACAAGATTAATGTGCATAGCTCTCTATAGTGTTCTCTTTGAGTACTATAGAAAACAGGAACAAAGAGGAAAGCATAAATCCAGGGGGAGCTAATTCTGAAAAAGAAAGGGGGAGCAACATAAAAGCAAATGACAACAATCAAAGGGAGTTTCTAAACCTTACTCAAATTTATTTCCTTTTGATTATTGCTTAAATCATGTTTGTCATCAAAGGGGAGATTGTTGAGTTAAGAAATTAACAAAATTAATTAGTGATGACAAATATTATTTTTGGGCAAAATAAATAATTAGTGTTGATTAATTATAATTACTTATTACTAATTGTTTATTGTTGCAGGCCAAAATTCAATAGACCAAATGGAATGAAAAGCAATCAGCAAGGATGTTGGGCTGAAAGCAAAATTAAGAGCCAAAGGAAAAGCAAAGAAAGAAGCCAAAGAAATCAAAACGGGCCAAGCATATCACTAATCGATCCAAGCCCGATCTGATTTCAGAAAAGCAAATCCCTCTCTTTTGTATAACCAAAAGCAACGTTCACCTCTGTGAGTTGGTCAGAAACTCAGAAAAGTTAGAAAGAGAGAAAGAGCTTCTTCCCTAAACTAATCACCAAAGAAGCAAGAGAGAGAAGGATTAAGCTTGAAAGGCAGACGTCAAATCACCAAGTTCAAACCAAATCAAGCTTAGGTTAAAGGTAACCCATTTTCTCTTGCATGCATCAGATCTTCTTCTCTTCTTCCCAACTCTCTACTCTATCCAAAATGGGATACAAAAGAAAACTAGTTTCTGTTCTTCTCTGCTGTGTATCCACGGTCTTAAACATGACTTGGGGACCAAGTTAGTTTTCAAGGACTCAGATCAAGTTGACTATTGGAAGACTCATGTGGTTGCTGCTTTATGGCTTTTGGCAAGATGAAGAAGTCAGAAGTAAAGTTTCTAATCTGGGGATTAAGGAGAAAAAGAGAATCTGTGGGTTGGTGAAGCTCAAGGCTCAAGGTGTTGACCTTGGAAGAAGGACCAAGGAACATGCAAGGAGATAAAAGAAACTTGCTGTTCATTCAGAAGGCAAGGAGAGAAAACCATAATATTGAGATTTTATTCTGAGAAGTGTTCTTTGAGAGAGTTCAACTAACTGGACAGTGTAACCTAATCAAAGGTGCATTCTGCCAGTATGAAGAACTGAATCAGAGGCTTGCTAATTTGATTTTCGCATAGCACAAAGGCTGTTGATGAAGTCAATCTCCTTCATGTTTTACTGATTCTAATGTACTTTTCTAAGTTTATCTTTCTGTAATTTCTTGTGAGAAAATGCATTGTGAGAAAGCTCAAGTAAAAGCCATGAGTGAAAAAGGGCAGAGTGATACACTTGAGAGAAAAGCCTGGAGTAGTTATTTTCTTATTTCTTTAGGTTGGTTAAGTGTCTTGTATCTTGTACCTGTTAGGTATCCCTTTCTTAGTTGGGTTAGCACTAAGAGTGAATAGTTAGGTGTTAGCATAGCCAATGTCAAGTTAGGTTAGAACTTGAATGGAAAATTGGTGTATGTAATACTTTTAACTATAGTGGAAATTCCTCCATTGTTGTGGAGGAGACTGGACGTAGGTTGCATAGCACAAGGCAACCGAACCAGGATATATGCTGGCGTTAGCTTTTCTCTTCTCTGCTATGTTCTGTTTTCTGATATTCATGAGACAAAAATAAAGTGTCTCATAAATTTTCGCTGCTGAGTACAAACAGAATCCGAATTGAAAGTGTAGATCTAAAAGGGTTATAACAGCAACTTAAAAGGAAGGCATAGATTCAACCCCCTTCTCTAAGCCTACCACAACCTTCAAGGTTAGATTCTGGACTTGTCTCAGATAGGAAGGATAGTTCCTAGGAAGAATTGGTGTCTGTAATCTGCATGATTATAGTGAAATTCCATCATTGTTGTGATGGAGACTGGATGTAGGCTGCATTGCACTTAGCAGCTGAACCAGGATACTTCTTGGTGTGATTCTCTCTCTCTTCTACTCCATTTCTGTTTCTGCTGCATATGAGACAAAACTAAAAAATATCTCTTGCCTGGTTACGAGACAAAAAGAAAAAGTCTCTTGGTTGGGTACGAGACAAAAAACAAAAATATCTCCTCAAGGCATTCCAAAAGATAGCAAGCATTACACAGCAAAAAGAGACTAAGATTTAACCCCTTTTCTCTTAACCACTGATTACCATCAAAAATAAATAAATAAATTCTAACAGCTTTCTAACATTTTTGTCACTGGATAATAATAAAGTTCAATCATTGAGAGTTAAGTTGAGTTGATCTAGTAATTTGCTCACTAGTCCACTTAATTAAATGTCGAGAGTTCAAATTCCACCTCGTGCATTTACCAATTTATTAATTCTTAAATGGAGCTCATATGTCTTCAATATGATAAGTTCTGTTTTGTCAACAGCACAAAATTTCTCACCCCATTAGATCCTATGACTTCCAAAATTGTAGGTAAATATTTTTTATTTAGATAAAATATAAGGAATATATTGCAAAAAATTATTGTTATTAATTATTTCTTTCTTATACTCATCCACTTATTTGATGGGGTTATTAAAGAAAAAAGAAATTAATGTCACATACCACTCCCTACACTAATTTCATAACAGGGAAATAAACCAAAACCAACATACATATCACGAAATAATGTTGCTTTGATTTAGATGATTCCAAACACCTTGTATTCGACTCAACATCTTATTCACACCTTCTCAAGTCTCAAATGTCATCTATGAAATTCCCAACCGTGATTATTCAACGTGACTTTCTTCTATTTCTGGTCTTGTAAGCCACTTTTCAACTGTTCGTTATACATCATGTTTAGGTCTGTTTTACTTCAACAATATTATTTAACATTATTTTTCAACTAATAGAAATAAAATAACCGACAATACAAAAATAAATGAATAATATACAACCGTACTGAAAATACTTAGTTAAAACTTGAGAGGTTGGGTATGTGTGGATGGGAATGATGGTGACGTAAATGCTTGTGAAGGGAGAATAGTAGGAAGATTATGACGCTCGTTGGAAAAATGTGAAAAACTTGTTTGAGATACATCACTCCTTGTAGCGTAAATCAATTACTAACGACGAGAAAAAATGATGCATAATATAACCATAACTTCAATTATTAACCTGATGAGTAAGTACGTCAGGAAGGGGCCATATGTGTATATTTCGCCCCTACTATTAATAAAATTAACTTTCACTTATAAATTTAATTAATCATATAAAATATTTGGCTCCATTTTGTTAAAACATTAGTTATTTAACCAACAATCAACAAAATAATAATAATTGAAAAAAAAATGTCGCAGGGAGGGGCCAAATGCATGATTAAGGTACAAATTGCAATGTGTCGCTATCTTCTACTCCATCTCAATTCTCAAGTCAATGACAAGAACATAAACAATACAATAATGGCCGCATGAGGAGGTTAGATGCCAAAATATGATAAATTTGTTTATGGTACCGAACCGAAACTTCAATCCTATTGGCTATTATTGTGATGCTTTATCTGCCACCATCCATTTCCCTGCCATTGCCTGCACCAGTGCACCACCAAACTCTCAAATAGAATCTTTCAAGTTTCAACAAATTAACTCTTACACCAATTAACTCTTACACCAAGTAACTCTTACACGAGACACATGAAGTGTGACTCGTCATCTATCATGTGCAACTAGATCAACTTTTCCTAAACTCATATAAAAAAAAAAAAACTATAATTATTTTTAAATTAAGTTAGTAAAACTTATATATTATAAAAATAATAAATTATTTATTTAGTCAAACATAATAATTTTTTGAATTTGAATAAAATAACATACAAAAGAATTTATTTCGTGTGTTAACTGTTAATTTTAAATACATATATAATTAAATTTATATTTAATTATTCTATTAATTCTTATAATTTTACTGAATTTTTAATAAAATTTTTATAATATTTTTTAATTAAATTTTTACACTGTTTTAAATTTTGTAATTAGATCATTCTTATGTCAAAAATATTAAAATTAACAGAATATTTTTTTTTAAATACATACGATAAAAAATTTAATTAAATTTTTAATTATAAATACCTTTAATTTGCAAAGAAATATTCAATTAATTCTAATATTTTTTATACTAAAAAAGACTTAATTATAAAATTAAAAATAATATAGAGATTCAATTAAAAAAAATAAAAATCTAATTATAAATTTAATAAAACTATAAAAATTAACAAAATAATTATCATCGTAAGCAATAATGGCGTTTAAATGTAATATATCTTGTGTTGAATTATTTGAGTAACTTATTGGTTTAATTTGATACAGGATATATATGAAGGAATGAAGGAGTTAAATTGAGAGGAGAAGAGTATATAAGAAGAAGTGAGTGCAGGGTTTTGTTGCACTTGTCCGAAACATTCTGTTCTCTCTTCTCCTTTCTCCAAGCTAAGGTTTCTTGGATGCTGCGTATATCTCTGTCTTTGATGCTCTTCTCCAAGGTTCGCAGCGTGTGGAACCACCCTTCACGCGCCATCACCCTCTTCCTCTTCCTTCGCTTCCTCCAAAACCGTTTGGTACTTCCGCAACACTGAACCATCTCAGTTTCAAACAAGGAAATTAAAATAAAAAGCTTCAAAATAAGAAGAAGAAGATCATGACGAAGAAGAGTGCTTTTGAGAAGATGCTGATGCAAAAGAGGAGCTATGACGATGATGAGGATCAGCAGAAGAAGAGGAACAACAGCAGCAGCAGTAAGAGGTTGTTGGTGAGTATCAACATACTTGGGAGCGCAGGGCCAATAAGGTTTGTGGTGAATGAAAAGGACAGTGTTTGTGTTATCATTGAAACCGCTCTCAAGTCCTATGCTCGTGAAGGCAGGCTTCCTCTTCTTGGTTTTGATCCCACCAACTTCCTCCTTTACTCTGCAAATGCATGCTTTGATGGTATTAATCATTTTCACTTTTCACCCCCCCTTTTAGTTTCGTGCATCAATAGGGATACAAGTATTGAATATGTGAGTATGGTAACTCTTTTAAAAAATTATTTACCATTTTAACAAGTTTAAAGTGGCAGTAATCATGTTTTCGTATCTGTTTTCTCAAATCGTAATTATTTGTTTTTCGTTCGCTACTCAACAAAATAAAATAGGTTCCTTTTTTTTTTGGCCATGAAAATAGGTTCCTTAAACTGGTTTTTTGGCAACTCTTGCAGAGTTATAGTCTTAATTTGGTCTCTTTGGTAGCGTTTGTTTTCAGGTACTGAGACAGAGACTGAGAGACTGAGGTTCAATATTGTGTTTGTTAGTTCAGAGACTGGTACTAAAATTTCTGTCTCTGTCTCCAAAATTTCAGTATTTCAGTACCTCCAAAAAGTAGAGACACAGGAGACTGAAATTTTTAGAGATGAAGACTGAAACTTTAATAACATTTTATACCTTAAACACTTTCATTTCAATTAATTAATTCCAATTTTACCCTTTGTGCAAATTAAATTAGAGTTTCATTCTTATTTCAATTCATGTTTCCCATTTTGCACCAAACAGAATACTGAGATTTGTTTCAATCTCTGTCTCTCGGTCTCTGTCTTTCAGTCTCAGTCTTTCTGTCTTTGTCTCTCTACCAAACGCTACCTTTTGGACCGTGTTAGTAAAGCCAATCTGGACTGGTCGGTTTGAAACTGATGAATCAAAAAACATAGAGTACTAATATATTATTTATCAATTTATTGTCAATAATAATTAATTATTATATTTTAATTATAATTAGCATTAATATATATAAGAAGGCACATCCATACATTCACAAAAATACTTCTATTAAACACAACCATAAACAAGAGTTTAATAATAAAATTAGTAAAATTCTTGTTAGTTGCCAAATTGATAGTTTAATCAGTTCGATTTGACATACAGATCGTTATTGCAATTGAATCGATCAAACGGCAGATTTGCAAGGATAAGGCTTAGCCACCAGGATGATATGTTTCATGTGTTTTATCATTTTATGAGTGAATCAGTATATATATAATTATTATTTTATATTATATTAATTTAATTTAATTTAATTTCATATTATGTGTTTTTTTATTATTTTTTTGAAATTAATTATTTTTTAATTTATTTACCATTATTAAAATAAATATTAATTTTATTAAATATTTACAAATTAAAAAAGCAAAAATATTCAATTAATCATAATTTTTTTCTATGTTTATATGATTTTTTAATAAATATTCAAAATATATAATAAATATAAATTACTTAATAAATTATTAAAATTAAAAATAATAGTTAATTATACACAAATACAAGACTAAAAAATATTTAGTATAAAAAATAAAATAAATTTTATATAATTATTTGATTATAATTGATCAACCGATTTAATTAGTAATTCAATAATTAAATTAGTAATTTAGTATTATGACCAGATGAACTGCAATTTAATTCTTATAACTATATTTTTGAGTATTTCTTTTTGTAAATTTTAAAAAGAATAATTTTGTAAGATCTGTTATATTTATCTACAATAATTACTGATATTTTGATGGAAAAACTACTTTATAACAGCTTTGAATCCTTTGGAAGCCATAGGATCTTATGGGGTGAGAAATTTTGTGCTGTGCAAGAAGCAAGTTTGCTTATCAAAGACACAACCACATTCAGAGCTGATATCTCAGCAGAAACGCAATGGTGGTAGTGGCTGGAAGGCATGGTTCAACAAATCATTTGGATTGAAAATCTCATCCCATTGAAGAGATACATCATCCATCCATTTCATGTTGAGTTGTTCCACAACAATGATGTCGTTTCCTATGATTGTACTTTATTATCCAATAATGTGTTTGTTGCAGCCGTGTACTACTATTAGTTAGGAGTGTGTTTGGTTTAGCGTTTAAAACACTATAAACGCTTAGCCACTTTGTTCAAGTTACTTAGAACATTATTAACACAAGATTATATATTGACGGTGAAAACATATTTGTTTTTATATGAAATTGATAATCAAAAACTATTAGGTAATTAATTTAATAAATTTAACGAAATTATTATTTAATTATTTTTAACTATCAACTTCAAATAAAAATACCTGCATCTAATAAATTTTCACCTTATATTTTATGTTATTCATCATTGATGCAAAAAGTGCTTGTTCTTGTGCACCCCTCACCTTAAAATTTGATTAACTAAAATCTAAGGAACAACTTGATTATTAGTGGAAATTCCAAAACAAATTAACTGTTGTTACTAATGTTATTTTATACAAACAACTCAATTGATACGATTGTTTAGCTATTTGTCTGTTGTTTTTAAGAATATATATATATATATTGTATTCATGTAATTATAAAGAATATTGCTGAGTAAAGAATATTAACATCATTACATGAACACAAAAAATAATCACTAAAAAACTTGTGCTGATGATGATGCACAGTGGACTCTAGCTGCTCTTCCCGCTTGTAGTCGTTGAATCCCTTCATGTTCTTCGTGACCCGAAAATATATTTTTCTGATGACATCAAAATTTGTATTACCATGAATGCGTAGGAAAAAAACAGATGAATCCTTGGCCCATAATAATATGTATGCTTATTTTTGGACGGAATATATAGGCTTATTTGACTTCGATCGATAAGCTGAACAACTTATTAGCCCACTTCCCATAGGACAAAATCTAAATAAAGTCCAAAATATAAATTCAAGATTACAATTTCGTACAACCAAATACTTCAACAAATAGCCACTTTTATGCAATTTGGGCCCAACAAATGGATCGCGAAAGGCACTCCAATGAGGTATATATGTATATATAAAGATTGCAACCGATTTACCAAAAAAAAAAAAAAAGAATGCAACCGAATGATATATTAATGAATTATTGCGTTACAGAGAAAGTGAGAAGCAATTTCCAATTTATTTTCTTTCGTCATGACTAAGACAAATGCATTCTATTTTCGCTTTTTTATTTGATTCTTTTCTAATTGCACACATGTATAAGTGCCGGGAAAAGTGGGCCTTTTATGATGGAATGAGAAAGAAAAGTTTATAGAAATATAGGATGCACTAGACATTAAGCGCGGGTGGTGGTCCTTTACTCCCTAAGTGTGACTGTTCTTTAGACCTCAGCACAGTGCTTTCATGAAAAGAACTATTCTATAATGCCCATTGGCCCAACAAAAACAATGTGTTTGTTTGAAGTTTGAACTTTGATTCGACAAGGAGTTCAAGATACAACTTTATCTAGATATTATTTCAGTCTCAATCTCATTCAATTAGTGGGAGTTCCATGTTATTACCTTTCTCACGCGCTCACGTCTAAAACAAAATGTTCTCATTCATTTATCTTTCATAATAGACTACTCTTAAATTATTTGATATATCTAATCCATGTTAAGTGAATTAGCCTTATTTATAAAGGAATAAGTATAAAAAAATCAACTTTTAATTAGTTAATTTTAGTCGACTTTTTTATTGTAAAATTATATATCTTTTTAATTTTTTTTTTGAAGGGTTAAAGTTTAAGTATTTAAAATTTAAGATTTACTACTGTTTAGAGTTTAAATTTTAGGGTTAAGATACTAGCCAAAAAAAAAAACAGATTAGGCTCCCTAGTTGAAATTAATAATATTAGGCAAAGAGGATTTTTAACGTATTCGATAAATCTAATCCATGCTTAGCTTAGGGCTACTAAATTTTAGTTAATCTAATTTAAATTGGGTAATTTATCTTTGAGATAAATATTGCTTAACCTTTTTTTTTCTTTGACAGGGATAAGAATTGCTTAATTTGAATTGTTACGTCACAACCGTAACCCCATAATTCTGGTAATTGAACATATAAAACCATTTGTATTACTTCATTATTGACGATCAAAGATCCCATATGATTATTAGCTTTCACATCATATGTTAAAGTGCGATGCCCAAAAATATTTTACCCAATTAATCTAACAAGCACTTATTTTTTAACCGCATAAGCATAATCATGTGAGTATCTTTAGAAATGATATAAAATTCAAGGAACTTTATCTTTTATTAAACAAATATTCGTTTATATAAAAAAGAAAGTACCGATAAGAAACTAATAAATAAATAAGATTCATTTCAAGAGAAAAAAAAAGGCAGAAGTCTATATCAGAAAACCCTTTGCTTAGGAAGAATGAAAACAAAGCTGGTTATTACTAAATTTATGATGGTGATAGAGTTGCCCACTCGCCATGTGTGACCTAAATTCGATGAATATCGAAATTTCAAATAGTAAAGGTTCACATGAATGATATGAGATAAAAAAAAAAGTATAAGGCACAAAATGACCATCCAAAAGATAGTAGGTCAATTTCAAGAATTTCAAGTGGAAGGGTCAACTTCTAGTTCATGAAACATTATTTTAAGTTATAACATAATATGTGGGGATCGATGTAGAGATTGTAACTCATTGGAAACACTTAATTCATATTCTATTGACGGATCAGCTGTAAATTGTAATGCAATCAGAAAGAAAGTATATTAATTAATTAATTAATTAAAAAAGGTTCACAATAATTATTAGCTCTCACCTTTCTTCATTACTAATGGTTTCTGTGGTGAAAGAAGATGTTGATTGGATGATGGAAAACTTTAAATCAGTATAGTAGTGGATGAGTTATATATATTGGCTTGACAACTGGTGATCAAATCAAAACCCTTTTCTTCTTCTTGATGCACTTTCAATTTAAAATATTATTATTAATTTTAACTACTTTTCAGTTGCTCAAAATTTGTTACTTTTTTTAATAATATCTACCTTAAGTCCAATGAATAAGAAAATGGTTAATACAAATTTTAAATAATAGAATATAAATGATAGTGACAATGATGTAGAAGAGTTTATATCTTTATATTTGTATTGTTAATTAAAGTAATGTAATTTTGCATATATTATTATATTGTGTCATGAGTTCGTCGTATATTATCTAAATCACGAAGGTTTTTCTCTTTTTTATTAGTATAAATATGTATATGTATTTTTGTTTTATTATCAAATTGATTTGATTGAGTTCTATTTAATTAAGTTGTGTGCTTTTTTTTAAGTTCTTTTGAGAATAAAAGATACAATTTTTGTTTTGCTAATCAAAGTGAATTCTGGACTATTTTTATCACAATGTAATTATTATTGGTGACGTTGAAAAGAAAAATAAAAATATAAAAGGTCCTTTCAACACAACACAAGTGGGGAATATGAGATAGTTGATTTACTAGGTAGTGATGGAAAAATGGAAAGAAACTGAAGAAGTGGTTGGTTGGAAAAGGGCCTTAGAGGCTTAAGCACTTGAAAGTGGGTGTGATGCAAAAAAGGGGGTTGGAGGGAGGGACCCTTATGTTTTTTCCAAGGAAGAAAAAGGGTAGTGCTCTCTGATGGAAGCTGTCAAAGTGAGGCTAACTCCTTGTCCATTTCAATAACCCGACACCATAAACATTTCTTTCCTCACTTTATTTTGTTTTAATTTAATTTCATTTTCCATTGATATTGACCCTCTCTCCAATTACTTATGAGTGATGTACAATCAGAGAGATATGATAATTAAGCCTTATATATTCTGTGTTGGAAGCCAGTGCTTGTCACATAATAATAGTAGTATTAATTATTATCCATCATTAATCTTTTGTTTATGTGTGTGTCATATATATTGCTTTAATTTGGTGTAATGCTTATCAACAACACCACTCTTATATTGACTTGCTAAATATCCGCATGGCTTCCTCATATTATGAAGTTTAATTGTAATTGACAGTTTTAAGCATATCACAAATGATCCCCATATGATCAAATTGGATTATAAGTATAAACAAATTTGGAGCTTTTACTTATATGATGACTTTATGAGAATGACATCTTAATTGTTTACTTATTCTTCTTTAAAGATACTAAAGATGTCAAAGAGGGTAAGAATGGAAAAGAAGCCAAATCGAAAGCACCTAGACTTGGTGCTGATGGATCACAACCAAAGGTTGCCTCTGTTAATTAATGGCTCTGCAGATGTACCTGAGAAAGAAGCTTCTACCCGTGAGGAGCAGCTTGTTGCATAATTTTGATGTAATTAGTGATAGGAAAAGTATATGGAATCAAAAAGTTATCGGCCAAAAACTAAACAAAATCACATTAATAATTAATTAATTTTAAATTTTTTAAATTCAAAATTTAAAACTTAATTAAAACCTAATTAAAACTATAAAAACTTTCCTCTTCTCTCTCATATTAACCTACTCACTTCCAAAAATCATACACACAAATCGCTCTCTCTCAGGCTCTCTCTGCCTCTTCACTGGAACCCACTCTTCTACAACAGAATATGTACTACAAGGTGCCAGTTATCATCTCGTTCTAATCTCTACCGCAGAGCTTATAGAACTTGCTGCCAGCACTGCAACTATGTGCCTCGGAGCACCGCTAGCAATTAAGAAAGAGATGCAGAAATTTAAATAAAAGAAAATAAAAAGTAATGCTAAATTTTTCTTTTTTCGGTTTCTGCTTTTTTTTAGCTGGACTAAACAAAAGAAGAAGTATAAGAGATGAAGGGAGGTGGACAGACAGAGGGGGCTCTCGGTTGGGGTGGGAATTTAGTTTCGGATGTGGTTTTGAAAGGATGAACGGGTGATTGAAGAGAAGGATGTTGGCTGCAAATTACACACTTGATCTTAGTCAAAAAATTTTTTTAAACAATTACATAAATATAAAAAAACATTTATTTAATATGAAAAAAAAACATCATAATACTTAATAAAAGAAATATCCAGTTATAATTTTAAAAAAATTATAAAATTTTAAAGAAATAGAGACATTCACATTTGTAATACAAAAGAATTCGAAAAATATATAAAAGAACATCCATTTAGTATGAAAAAGAAACATTCTGTTACTTAACAGAAAAAACATCTATATATATTAACTCGTAGAAATTTTAGATTCACCCAAACATATTTGACTGATTTTTTGCTAATACCCTTTAGGTTCCTCACATTACTCTTAAGTGATATTGTTCATAGTTTTTCTACTTCAAATTATGAAAACCATCGACAATTTTAGAGGTTTTATGTTATATTTGATTGGCACTTAATTAAGCGCAAAACTTATATTGTGTACGGTAATACGTTTTTTTTTATATTGATTGACACTTAATCATTTGATTATATAAATGTTTTGATATAGAAAGTTTTATTGAAAAATGAGAATCTTTGGTTTGAAATTGAAAAATCAGAATAATATTAACAATAGTTTGGAATTTTTAAATAGGAAAAATAGATGGAACCAAAAGGTTATTAGCCAAAAATTAAATAAAATCACATTAATTTATATTAATAATTAATTTTAAATTTTTTAAATTCAAAATTAAAAAAATTTAAAATTAATTAAGTAAATCTAATTAAAACCTATAAAAGCATTTCTCTTCTCTCTCACATTAACCTACCCACCTCCAACAATCACACACAAATCTTTCTCTCTCCAATGCTCTGGAGGTGCCGCCGCGTCCAAGCCTGATCTCATCTGGCTCTCCTATGAATCCTCGTTGAGATGCCTTAACTTTTTTTGCGAAAGTGTCCCAATCCATCTGATGCCGCTCCATGAACAGAGTACTAAGCCTCTTGGCATTTGGTCTGATAGTTCTTTTGTGACACATATACCTCCTTCGACCGGCAAGAATCTTGGCCATGTTGCCATTGTTGTTAGTGACAAATACATTGCTTTCATCGCACACAATGTAGTCAATAACAGCAAGGCGGATTTTTTTTTTTAAATGAAATAAGACTTTGTTGATGTTGAATAAAACAAAGGATACAAAATTAAACAATTTTATTTTCTGCAAACTATACGATTATAGAATTATAAAAAAAATATTCATTTAATATGAAAAAAAACATCCTAATACTTAACAAAAGAAACATCTAATTATATTTTAGCAAAAATAATTAAATATCTATAAAATTAAAAAAAATGAAATTTTTAAAGAAATAGAGACATTCATATTTGCAATACAAAAAAATTCAAAAAATATATAAAATAACGTCCATTTAGTATGAAATAGAAACATTCTGATACTTAGCAGAAAAAACATCCATATATATTAATTCGTAGAGATTTTGGATTCACCCAAAGGTATTTGGCTGGTTTTTTGCTAATACCCTTTTGGTTCCCTAGCATTGCTTTTTCAAATAATAATCCCAAAAATTCTGGTAATTTAAAACTGTTGCTAAATATAATAAAAATTAATAATTTATTGGCAATTTGTTAAATATAATAAAAAAATATTTTAATATGTGTTATAAAATAGTGGCTGTTTTATACTTTTAAATGTGAAAACTCAGGTGCAGACGTGCAGTCGACTTCACATAAAGTTGATAGCTAAGAGCCGTTAGATGAAAATTTAGTCAAATCAGTTAAATCATCTAACGACTCTCGGTTATCAACTTCACATGAAGTCGACTGCACCTGAGTTTTCACCACTTTTAAAATTATTACAAAAAATTAGTGATAATTTTATTAAGTGTTGTCTAAGACCATCGTTAAATTCATTAAGAATGCTCATATCGGCAATGTTTTTTTAACCGTTGTGAAAAATTTTAGCAAAGCAGTAGAAAAACCGTTACAAAAAAATGTTTTGTTGCAGTGTTTAAAATTTTTAGTTTGTTGCGTATATATGCACCAAAAACTGTTGTAAAATAAAAGATATATAAAATAAAGATGTATAGATAGAAGACTCTAGTATTAAAATAATTAGTTCAATAATATATATATATATATATATATATATATATATATATATATATAATATTATATGTTGTAATGTATATATATATACAAAGATAGAAAGGAGTATAAAAAGTAAATAGAGAGAGAATTGTATAAGTATATATATAAAGATAGAAAGGAATATAAAAAGTAAAGAGAGATAGAATAGCATTTGCTTTTGTTTTATTATTGCTTTTCACTATGTATAATACTCAGAGGGTTAAGCCTATTTATATATGTACATGAGTAGCTTTTCAAGATCATAGTAAATAATAGTCATCCTTGAGAAACTACACCTCATGGAAAATGGGCATCCACGTAAGGTGTGATAGTATCCTTATCACAACACTCCCACTTGGATGACCATTTAGGATTATTGCCTCGTTAAAACCTTACTAAAGAAAAACCAAGTGGGAAAAAACCTTAGTGAAGGAAAAAGAGTACAATATCCTTTAGTGATGGGGACTGCCTCATTAAAAACCTTGTCAAGAAAAACCTAATGGGAAAAAACCTGACCAAGGAAAAAGAGTACAGTCTCCCCCTCTTGCCGACATCATTTAATGTCTTGAAAACGGCGCATTCCAATCTCATGTACCAATCTTTCAAAGGAAAATTTTAGGAGTGACTTTGTAAATAAATATGCCAGATTGTCACTTGAGCGGATCTGTTGGACATCAATTGTCCCTTGATTTTGAAGATCATTAGTGAAGAAGAATTTGGGAGAAATATGCTTTGTTCTATCACCTTTGATGTATCCACCCTTAAGTTGAGCAATGCATGCTGTATTATCTTCAAACAGGACAGTTGGAGCTATCTTATGATCAATCAGTCCACATGATAACAGAATATATTAAATCAGACTCCTCAGCCAAAAACACTCGCGACTAGCTTCATGAATTGCTAGTATTTCAGCATGATTAGAGGAGGTTGCTGCTATTGTCTGTTTCGTGAACCTCCATGATATAGCTATACCCCCATATGTAAACAGGTATCCTGTTTGAGATCTCCCTTTATGTGGATCAGACAAGTATCCGGCATCTGCATAGCCAACTAGTTATGACTTGGATCCATAGGGATAAAACAACCCCATATCAATCGTTCCATGAAGATATCGAAAGATCTGTTTGATTCCACTCCAATGTCTTCTGGTTGGAGAGGAACTATATCTTGCTAGTAAATTCACCGCGAATGATATGTCAGGTCGCGTATTATTAGCAAGATACATTAGCGCTCCAATGGCACTAAGATATGGTACTTCAGGACCAAGGATATCTTCATTCTCTTCTTTAGGACGAAATTGATCCTTTTTCACATCCAAAGATCTTACGATCATTGGGGTACTCAAAGGATGTGACTTATCCATATAAAATCTCTTCAAGATCTTCTCTGTGTATGTCGCTTGATGAATAAAGATCTCATTTTTTGTATGCTCGATCTGCAGGCCGAGACAAAATTTAGTATTTCCAAGATCTTTCATCTCAAACTCTTCTTTCAGAGCTTTTATAATCGTTGGAATCTCTTCACGAGTTCCAATGATATTTAAATCATCAACGTACACAGCAATTATAATGAATCCAGATACAAATTTCTTTATGAAAACACATGGACAGATATCATCATTCATGAATCCATTTTTTGCCAGATACTCAGTAAGACGATTATACCACATTCGTCCAGATTGCTTCAGACCATATAAAGATCTTTGCAATTTGACTGAGTATAACCCTTGCGAATATTCATTGGATGGTTTAGATATCTTTAGTCCTTCAGGGACTTTCATATAGATATCCCGATCTAATGAGTCGTATAAGTAGGCTGTTACCACATCCATTAAATGCATATGCAGTTTATGATATGCAGATAAACTGACCAAATAACGCAATGTTATCGCATCCACTATAGGGGAATACGTTTCTTCATAATTTATACCGGGCCTTTGTGAAAAACCTTGTGCCACAAGTCGGGCTTTATAGCGCACAACTTCATTTTTCTCATTTCGCTTTCTCATAAATACCCACTTATATCCAATAGGTTTTACATCTTCAGGTGTACGGACTACAGGTCTAAAAACTTCACGTTTTGCAAGTGAGTCTAATTCAGACTTCATGGCTTTTTTCCATTTTGGCCAATCATTCCTTTGTCGACATTCTTCGACTGATCTTGGCTCAAGATCCTTACTTTCATACATGATATCTAATGCCACATTATATGCAAATATTTCATTGACAATTGTCTTATTTCGGTCCCATTTCTCTCCTGTAAAGACATAATTTATCGAGATCTCGTCATTTTCACAATTTTTAGGTACCTGAACGTCTTCTGGCGTTATATCAGAATTTTGGACAACTGCAGGTGTCTCTACTAAGTCTTTTTCAACAGGAATATTATTTACCTCTTTTATCTTTTGAGGATTTTTGTCTTTGGAACCGACAGGCCTGCCACGCTTCTGGCGTGAATTTGCTTCAGTGGCTACTTGTCCTACTGGGACATCAATTCGTATTGGGCCATTTTTCGCTGGTATATAAGATTTAGTTATCCTCTTTGTATCGAAAAATGCATCAGGCAAATCATTTGCTATTCTTTACAAATGTATAATCTTTTGAACTTCCAGTTCACATTGCCCTGATCGAGGATCTAAATGCATCAATGATGATGCATTCCAGTTAAGCTCCTTTTCAGGAAGCTTATTCTCTCCCCCCTAATGTTGGAAATTTTGATTTATCAAAATGACAATCCGCAAATCGGGCTTTAAATACATCTCCAGTTTGTATCTCAAAATACCTCACTATAAAGGGAGAATCATATCCAACATATATTCCCAATTTTCTTTGGAGTCCCATTTTGGTGCGATTAGGTGGTGCACTGGGAACATATATCGCACACCCAAATATTCTTAAATGGGAAACATTTGGCTGCTGGCCAAAAGCTAATTGCATAAGAGAGAATTGATGATAACTCGTTGGTCTCAAACGAATAAGTGCTGCGGCATGTAAAATAGCATGCTCTCAAACCGAGGTTGGGAGATTTGTTCTCATAAGTAAGGGTCTAGCAATTAATTGGAGGCACTTAATAAGTGATTCTGCTAACCCATTTTGTGTGTGAACATAAGCTATTGGATGTTCAACACTTATTCCATTAGCCATACAATAAGCATCAAAAGTTTGGAAAGTAAATTCACCAGCATTATCAAGACGAATTGCTTTGATTGGATTTTCTGTAAATTGTGCTTTTAATCATCTAATTTGAGCCAATAATCTCGCAAACGCCAGGTTGCGAGAAGATAATAAGCACACATGTGACCATCTCAAATAATTTGAGCCAATAATTTCCTA
Source organism: Arachis hypogaea (assembly GCF_003086295.3). Classification (NCBI taxonomy): domain Eukaryota; kingdom Viridiplantae; phylum Streptophyta; class Magnoliopsida; order Fabales; family Fabaceae; genus Arachis; species Arachis hypogaea. The sequence goes on from NC_092038.1 coordinate 130,521,875, forward strand.
AACTCATATAAAAAAAACTATAATTATTTTTAAATTAAGTTAGTAAAACTTATATATTATAAAAATAATAAATTAATTATTTAGTCAAACATAATAATTTTTTGAATTTGAATAAAATAACATACAAAATAATTTATTTCGTGTGTTAACTGTTAATTTTAAATACATATATAATTAAATTTATGTTTAATTATTTTATTAATTTTTATAATTTTACTGAATTTTTAATAAAATTTTCTGGAAATAAATTCACCAGCATTATCAAGACGAATTACTTTGATTGGATTTTCTGAAAATTGTGTTTTTAATCAAATAATTTGAGCCAATAATCTCGCAAATGCCAGGTTGCGAGAAGATAATAAGCACACATGTGACCATCTCGAAGATACGTCTATTAGAACCATAAAATATCTAAAAGATGCACATGGTGGATGAATAGGTCCACATATATCACCTTGAATCCTTTCTAGGAATTCAGGGGACTCAAATCTAATCTTTACTGGTGATGGCCTTAGAATTAACTTTCCCTGAGAACATGCAGCACAACAAAATTCACTAGTTTTAAGAATTTTCTGGTTCTTTAGTGAATGTCCATGAGAGTTTCAATAATTCTCCTCGTCATGATTGTTCCCGGATGACCCAATCGGTCGTGCCAAGTTATGAATTCATTTGGACTAGTAAACTTCTGGTTTACAGTGGCATGTGATTCAATTGCACTAATCTTGGTATAATACAACCCAAATGAAAGTGAGGGTAATTTTCTAATATAACTTTCTTATTTGAATCATAAGTTGTGATACATAAATACTAATGATTTCCCTCATTCATAGTCTCAATATGATATCCATTTCGGCGAATATCTTTAAAGCTCAACAAGTTTCTTCGAGACTTTGTAGACAACAGTGCATTATTTATTATAAATTTTGTTCCTCCAGGAAACAAAATTATAGCTCTTTCAGAGCCTTCTATCACATTGCCTAAGCCAATAATAGTATTAACATATTCCTCTTTTGGCACAAGATGGGTAAAATATATATCACTTTTAAGAATAGTGTGTGAACTTGCACTATCCACAAGGCATACATCTTCATTACATATCCTTGCCATTCTCTTCAAAAAACAAATAATAATAAAATGAGTAGTATGCACAGTTAAATTAAATACTTGATCAGAATTATTTTTCTAAGAAACACTGTACATAAAATAATGTCATATACTAAAATTTTATTTTAAATTTGACACATTTAATAATTTCAAAATTCATAAACATTAATATTTCATTATTTATGTACATCACATTTGAAACTTAAATACATAGAAAATAAAACTTAACAATAAATTCTTTACATTATTTATTTACATAGATACTTCACAATCCCACATATTAAACTATTCCATCATTGATCAAATGACCAATATTTCCTTCAGGATCCTCAAAGAAATCATATACATCATAATGAGTGGTGGAGTTCTCAGCATCATTTGAAACAAAATTTGTTTCCTTTCCTTTGTCATCCTTTTTTAAAGATGCCTAGTAAAGATCGACTAGGTGCCTTGGGGTACGACAGGTACGAGACCAATGGCCCTTTCCACCACAACGAAAACACTTATCCTCTGTTGATTTATTCTGCCCAATATTCCTTTCTTTATCCCACTTCTGGTGAGATCCTCTCTTTTGAATATAATTCTTTTTCCTTCCATAATTTTTCTTGTTATTAAAAGCTTGCCATTTACCTCTTCTGAGGTAATGATTTGCCGCATTTACTTCAGGAAATGGGGCGGCGCCAGCTGGGCGCGCTTCATGATTTTTCAATAACAACTCATTGTTGCGTTCAGCAACAAGAAGGCAAGAAATTAACTCAAAATATTTTTTAAACCCTTTCTCTCGATACTGCTGCTGCAGGAGCACATTCAAGGCATGGAAGGTTGAGAAAGTTTTCTCCAACATATCATGATCAGTTATTTTTTCCCCACATAATTTCATTCGTGAGGTGATTCGAAACATTGCAGAATTATATTCATTTATAGATTTAAAATCTTGTAAACGCAAGTGCGTCCATTCATATCGGGCTTGAGAAAGTATCACCGTTTTCTGATGATTATACCTTTCTTCAAGGTCTTTCCAAAGATCTGCAGGATCTTTTAATGTGAGATATTCATTTTTCAATCCTTCGTCAAGATGACGACGGAGAAAAATCATGGCTTTAGCTTTATCCTTCTGGGATGCATTATTTTCAGCCTTAATGGTATCTCCAAGATCCATTGAATCAAGATGGATTTCAGCATCTAGTATCCATGATAAATAATTGTTTCCAGATATACCAAGAGTATTGAATTCAAGATGAGAGAGCTTCGACATAATGAAAATTTGTTACCTGAGTCTTCCTAAAAATTTGATCAAAATCTCGTGCTGATAACGTGTTGTAAAATAAAAGATATATAAAATAAAGATGTATAAATAGAAGACTCTAGTATTAAAATAATTAGCTCAATAATAATTTATATATATAATAATATTATATGTTGTAATATATATATATATATATATATATATATATATATATATATATATATATATATATAAAGATAGAAAGGAGTATAAAAAGTAACTAGAGAGAATTACATAAGTATATATATAAAGATAAAAATAATATAAAAAGTAAAGAGAGATAAAATAGCATTTGTTTTTGTTTTATTATTGTTTTTCACTATGTATAATACTCAGAGGCTTAAGCCTATTTATATATGTACATGAGTAGCTTTTCAAGATCATATTAAATAATAGTCATCCTTGAGAAACTACACCTCATAAAAAATGGGCATCCACTAAGGTATGATAGTATCCTTATCACAACAAAAACGACTACAAATGAATATTGCGACCATATATGATTAGTTAGCTGTGAACTATTTGTTCTAAACTATTTGTTATTTTTTAAGAGAAATTTTAGATGTTTTTTTAATTCTTACGGGGCTTTCACGTACGGTAGTGCACTTGCATGTGTTTACCCACATAAATGCATGCATGTATTCGAGTATAATTGCTCTTTATCTTGATAACCATTTTCTATAATTCGGAAAATAATTCTATCATACAATTTTCCATAGTATATGAAAGGTAAAGGAGAACGGGTAAAATAACTTGCAAACTTTTACCTTATGTTGCAAACTTTTCTGACCAATAATATTACAATTTACAGTTAAATATTTAGCTTATAAGCATGCTCATCATATGTAACTCATAATGACTTCACATATCACTTATAGAATCATGATTTTAAATTTTATCTTTTACTTGTAATTACTTAAAAAATTATTGATATCAAGTGAAAATCTGTTATTTATTTCACACACATCTCATGCATATATATTTGCCCCGGTCTTATGCAAACTTTTAGTTTGATACATATGGAGGATGCTAATTCCATCAATTTAATTTCTTTTACTTTCATTAGGAGCTAAGCTAGCTATATGGTTGCTTTATTATATATATATCCCCACAAAGACACACACGAGAAACCATTCATCACAAGGAAGCAATAAAGGGCCGCCATTGTAGACCGCACTCCACTACATAGAACCATATATAGAGAATGAAAACAAATTCATGGCCAAAAAAGAGATACTCCATGTTCATGCCTTATTTGTGTATATATACGGATTCTTTCTAGTTTCCGCATATGAGTTCAAGTTCAATGTTCCAAGTACATATTTGGTGATCTACTCACCAAAATGCTCTAAGATAGATATCTATAGCAACTACTATATATAAATAGCTTAGAAGATATATCAAAATAATTATAAATAGATAGTAGTAACACATTAAAAGTTGTAGGGTTGTAGGAGCATGCATTATTAATTACTACAAGTTTTATATATCTTTTGAACATGTGATTTTTAGATAGTTTATAAATGTGAAGTTTTTTTATTTTTAAATTAAATTTTGGGAATTTAATTTGATTCAATATTGTTAGACGATTTACTTATAAAATGATCATTCGTTGATAATTTAACATGAAGATATGCAACAAAAATTAATTATTATGACTGTTAAAATGAGTCGTGACTTTTGATGAATATGGAATAACTTTAATTTATATAATTTTTTTTATGTTGTATTATTAATATGGACCACTCTTGTTTTCTTAACTACTAATATTCATTGATGTAACACATTAAAAGAGAGGAGCAATCAAACTAAGAAGGAAGACATCGAATTCTCTTACCCCAAAAGTAACCTGAAAGAGAAAAAAATCTATATGTAAATGTAGTCTATAACTTTATATACATAATTGAATACTTGATAGTTTATTTTTTATTTTTTTTGTAAATATGTACATGTAGCTTGAAGTGATAAACAACATAACTTCTGGAAAATTATTGACATAGGAAAAAGATACAACAATAAGAAGCCACGATTTCAAAACATAAGAATCTTTCAAACAAAAGAAGAAAGTTGAAAATATCTTCTCTTTTTTCATGAGTTCAAAAGTTATAAGGTTCTAATGGAAAAGGACATGTAAAAAGAACTATTTTTCAATCTTATCTTTTGTTCCTTCTCAAATTAGAAGGGGTAGTTTAATTTTGATGATGAAAACGTAAGGAAATTTAATTTGACATCATTTTAAATATAATAAATGGTTAAAACTAGTAATGTTATTATATATTTACATATTATTAAATAAAAGTATTTTGATAAATATGTTTATAATAATCAGTTTTGAATTTTGATTAATTACTTCAAGTAATAAACAATGCATTCATGCAGTGCTAGCTGTCCACTCTTACAGTGTCATCACAATAATTTCACAGTAAAAAGATACATCAGACAGCAATGCACACGATCGAGGAAGAACAGGGACATGTAAGTCACACAAGTTGTTATTTTCATATAAAAAAAAGTAATAAACACTTACCTTATCTTATTATTATTGGATTATTACATTTATTTTTTTTGAATCCCTGAATTAATCACTCATCAACTTGAGATGTGTAAAAAATGATTATTTTTTTCTTTAATTTATACTAGTTTGAAAGCTAAGATTAGCTGGCCCCTACTATGTATTTGATATACTTAGTAACGGAAACAGATAAACATAACCAAACTTGGGCTTTGATGGCAACCGCTATCAGTAGACAGTGGCCTACCTAGGTTCATAAGGAACGAACCTAGCTTCTTTCTCTGTATATCCACCTTCACCTTAGTGATCATAAAGTACAAAGCAGAAATAGCTAAAAGGATGTGTGTGAGTGTGATATTCACATTACGAGGGTAAAGGTGCTATTCTTTTATATGCTGCTTAAATTTTGTTTGATTTATTATTTATCGTTATTTTTTAAATTTAATTATTTAATATTTTTAGTAATTAGAAAATAATTTTTAAATGCCATAATAAACACCAGTAAGACCACAGTAAATATCACATAATATGCTACTATATATAGCGACAATCTCAATAGTTTCTTGTTTTCACTCTTGTGTATATGCATACCTTCATTTATTCAAGAATAACGTATTAATTCAAACGGTCTAAATTTATCTTATTTAATATTTATTTATTATATAATATAATATATTAAATAAAATAAAAAATGCTAAGTTTTAATAATTTTTAGCGAATATTCTTTTGTTACCAAATATTCTCAATAATAATGTTGGGTAAAACAGTTAAAGCTGCAACTAATTTTTGTTTTAAGATCAGCCTAATTGCTTAATCCTCTTTTTCCCCCCCGGCCTCCAACTTGGATGAAAATTTTCCTCTAAAACTTTCGTTTTTCTAGTGCCCCCTTTTAATAAAAGGTAAATTTAGATGTCAATTTGTAATGGATGGTCGTATACTATTCGTTATGATGGTTCCTGCACTTTAATGATTTCGTCTTTGACTTTTCAACAATTCTAACAAAGTAACAAATATTTGTGAGTAACGTGAGAAATGCTAAGGGAAGATTAGTAATTTAGAACCATGTTTGAAACAGAGATTTTATAATTGATGTTTTGATATGAAAATAGTGGTATTGATATAGTTACAAGAATTCTCAAGTAAATTTTTATTGTGCACTTAGGATTCGAACAATCATATACATGTTTATCTATTTGTTAAATCCATCCCTTGAGGTAAGAATTTTGTCATGTTTCACAAATGGTGAACTCTTCATGATCTTTATTGCGAACTATTGAGATATCATGTACGATAAACACACTTTTAATTTGTTACTCCACTTGGAGTTATAAGCGTTAATCTCCACCCTTCAAAAGGCCATTATGATGATAATAATAATTAAGCGGAGTTCCATGTGAAATATTGCTAACAAAGACACTTATCTTAAATAAAGTAAACAGAAAACTGCAGCTGTACGCTTGAAGAGGCAGAAACATGCGGATATGCTTCGTTGCTTACTACAAAATGATATCATTATCCTAAAACAGGATCGGAGGCAACTTGCACTAATTTATGGCCAAATTGATATAATTAAGTAATTGCCTAATAACTAATTATTGCAACTATTTTGCCAATTGGTGCCGAACTCCTGAAATTCGGCTAATTATTATTATATATATATCTTCCTAGCTCTTACATGAACAAAAATATTGATTCTTTTGACTTGGCCATAACTCTTAAGTCACAAACTAGAAGTTAAGGAGGCAACATTCTTGTATATTGATTGGTACTGCAATTGAGGCTGTCAGGACTTTAGATGCTTCAGAAAAAAACTAAATTGCAGCGATTGTTTATTTATGTATTGGTGTTCATGGGTTCAGCTGAGTTCAGTGAAATATGGCTATAGCTTCCTCTGCAGTTCATGCAAAACGCAGCAGCAGAGTAGTTTCCCCTGTTTAATGGACAACAACCACTAACAGAATGCCAGAATATTGTGATGTCCATGTTCTTAATTATTCTCAGCCTAATTTTTGGCATCTAGAGTCGTGGGTTACCACTGATAATGAAACAAGTTGGTAAAATAATGTAACAACTTTAACATAACACTAGCTTTTCTAGTTTTCTATAACTATTAAACACACCAATTGTTATCATTTGAGCCTTTACTTTTAGCGTATCGCGTTTAATTAAACCTTTTTGGTTTAGAGACTTATATCATCAAAAGCTCAAAGCTTCACCTTAGTGGAGTGCAACCTCACTCTGATCTGATCAAAATTCTGTCTATGCTGGATGAGTGGATGTTAATATCTTCCATCAGCATTATACGAAAAGAATCATTATTTCTGAAATATCTTGGTATTATTTGAAAATAATCAGATCCATATATAAAATTGTGTAACCAAGAGGAACAACGACAAGAGTCTTTTTCTTTTCTTAAAGGGCAGTAACAACAAAGACTAGATACAATTTTCTCGCCTAGATCACTCCGTCCCCAACAAGGGAAAGAGGAGACTTCAAACTGTAATTAAAAATTAATCAAACATATTCAAGAAAGAAAAAAAAGGCCATTCAACTTAAAAATTGAACAAATGTGATTTGGAAAATGCGAAAATCACTAAAGAGAGACGCAGAGTAAAAAGTACAATTACAAATTACAAGCTATGGTTGTTTTTCTTTTACCCTCCCCTTTTATTTATCTTCTGCCTCTGACTCGCTCACTCTCTCACTCACTTCACTCGGTTACTGAGTCACTCTTCTTCCAAAGTTTTCTTCAAACCATGCCATTTCCCCAATAATAATCCCCAATTAATCTACAGAGTATATAATAGTAGTAGTAGTAGTAACAGTAGTAATAATTAAGGTCACCATCCATCCATCCAACTCAGGCCCCACGCGCCGAGTCAACTCACTAAGACTCGCCGCCAGAAGAAAGGGGTGGAAGCTTCCACGCCGAGGTCGCAATCAGGGACCTGGTGTGCCACCCAAGCATGAGGCACCCATTGTTCTCCTCCACCCTGTACCCATCCCCACCCGCAAACAGCGCCAGCAACATGCTCGCTTGCTTGAACGCGTTCGACCCCAAGTGGACCGCCTCGAACCCGGCCGACCCCATCCTGGCCCGCCACTGCGTCAGCGTCTCGTGCCGCTCCACCCGGTCTGTGCCCTCGCACGCCACCACGTTGCAAATTTGCCTCCCGAGGTACAGCTCCGACATCAATAGGTCCTCAGTCGGCGGCGGCGCCGCCAACCCCGTCGCCACCGATCCCTCCAGCGAGTCAAACAAACTCGAGTAATAATGCAACGCCTCCGTGAACCGATCCACAAAAACTGGACCGTTGTGGTTGGCTTCCTGCTCCACCACCGTGAAGATCTTCGGCTTGATCTTCTTAACCGTGCCAAGAACTTTCTCGATGGAGCCGGGGCGGGCCAGCATGCGATGCAACTCGAAAACGGAGTTAACCGCAACGGCTTCTCCGGGTCGGATCTCAAGCATTTCGGGGTCAAGATCCGAGAGGCTAGAGCAGACGAAGCCGCGAAACTCGAACTGAACGCCTATGGTTTGTGCCAGTTGTGCAAGCTTCCATCCGACTTGCTGCAGGGAGTCAGTGTTGTCGGTCTGCGGCGGGCCTATTCCAGTCAAACGGAAAGTGGGTGGGCCGCCGGGACGCAATGTGAGGGCTTGCAGGAGTGCGGGCCACTGCATCCCTTGCTTGAGGCCGAAATCGATGACGTGGACCCTGGTGGCAGAAGCGAAGGCCTCGAGTATGGCCTGATTGGCTGTGAAGTGGGCGAATTTGAGGTAAGGGCAGGACTCGTAGAAGTGCATGTGGAGCACATCTGAGAAAGAAGAGTCCATGGCTTCTTGAGGGTAAATCTGGTAAATCCTCCTCGCAAGTGCCTGTGCAAAGTAAGATGCAACTTTCTTCATGGCACCGGCCTGCGACTGCGCGAGTAGCCCCACGTGCTTCACTAGCGCGTCTGCCAGCTTTAGGTTTTCTTGCTGGACTGCCTCCGCGCAGGCTAAGAGGGTGTGGACTAGACGGACACCTGTTTCTTGGGAATCCACAAGCACAACTGGCCGGGTCGGTTCTTGAACACCCTCTGACCCAATTTCTGGAACACGATTCGTTTTCAGCCGTTTGTTGCTGGGTTCGTCGTTTTGAGGGTAAACGGCGATGCCAGGTATCGCTCTCAGGTCGTACTCAGAGTCGTCCGTGAAGGCGCGTGAGGGGTTCTCCTCGATTTGGGAGCTGCACAGCAGTGAGCTGCTTGTTCCGTTTGCGGCAGCGGTGCTTGGGGGAGGGTTGAGCTCATTGATCATGCTCTGCACCCAGGAGTATAGATCCGTAGGGTCGTAGTGAACGGTGTCAGTAGCCAGGTGTGAAATTCCGTCTTCTTGCGCGGTACCCATAACCATCTCCAGCTGCTCCAGCTTCTGGGCCACGTCAGCCATGTCTGAGTTGCGAACCTTGTAACCAAGAGCAGCGAGGAGCTCGTCCATGCCGCCGCCGCCGCCGCCGGAGCTTGGGTCATGGTCTTCCTCCCACATCTTGGCCTTCCCGCTCGACATTGACGAGCATTCGCCTTTGGCCACGCTGCTGCTGCTGCTACCTTGCTGGCCATAGCTGGAGCCAGCTTCACTGTGATCCCTCTTCATCTCTTTGATTGCAACAAGAGAAAGGCAGAATCCGAAAACGATGGGAATGGAGATAGGATTAGAATTGGGGTTCCAATCGGGTCACATAGCAGTGGGAGAATGGAGGGAAGGGGGAAGGAGAAGGAGGTTATGAGGTTTGAAAATTGGTATGAGCCGTGAGAGAAGAGAAGAAAATGGGTTGAAAAAAGGGTGAGAGGTCCAAACGCGAAACGAGAGAGAGAGAAACCTCAGAGTGGAAAAAGATAAGGAACAACGGAAGCCATAATAATAATGGAACTCTCTTATTTTTCTCTTCCTCCTTTATATTTTCTGATATTTCATTTCATAAAATTTCTAATATTGAGCTTGATATTTTGTTTTTTTTTTTTTGAGATAAAAAGAATTAATAGAAAATGAAGAGGGGGTGCGGCAAAATAGTTAAAAAGGGCATCAAAGAGCCGTGGCAGCACCGCAATGGCAAGAAAGATGCCCATGATAGTGTACAGCTCGTGCATACCCCAGACACCATACACTAGAAAATCAGGTGGCCGTACGCTTCATCGATTGAGAGCCTTGGGGACCGAGAATGATAGTGGGCTCCACCCTCCCTCACGCGCCCCTTCTCCTTTCCCCCACGCGCGTCTCTTACACTCTCTAGGGGGCTCATTATGTGATTCAGTGATTCAAGTTAGAGATAATAATGCAGGCGAATGCCAGTGTCAAATGTGCTTATCCTTAGTATTAGAAATTAGTGTATCTGATTGAGTACCATCATTATTAATTTTGACTTGGAAAGTTTATGCCTGCTAATGTCCCCTCCCTCATTATTTTCCGGTACAACTATGTCCAATGTCCCCCCATACTATAGCCAGTTAGCCACCTAGTGTGGGGCGACGCTGTAATGGATATATTTCACGCTTCTGTACGTTCAGGAGGACTATCCCGACTAGGACTATATATAGTTGAGTTCCACTTTACAAAAATATCAACTTCATGATGGGTTCAAATTAAATGTTACGTTGTTAGTGAACAATAACGATAGAATTTGATATTCGAGTTTGTTAAATCAAGTCAACTTGACAATAATATTTATTCTCCACTCTTCTAAATAAGCAATGACAACTGTAGTTTAGATACTCAAAGTTCAAATATCATTCCTACAGAAATGGTTCTCCCTAATTTATCTTGGGCTCCAATATTAATTAGGACCGGGAAAATGGACACCATTCTCATGAATAGGGAAAAGAAAATGCAACTTTAATATCTGAAATGACATTATTGCAACTTCTCCAGCTACCTCAATTATTCGATCAACAATGAACACCACTTCCTCTTTTATTTTGGGAGGGGGGGCACATAGGCTTGCTATTTTTAGTATCACTCTTTCTTGCTTTCTGAAAGTTAGCATCCCTTTTGCCATATCTGCTGCATCTTGTTTGTAAGGAAACTAACCAGTAAGAAAAAATAGATACATCCATGAAAGTAATTTGAGAGGAATATTGATGAATTAGTACAATTTTGAAATTCACCATATTTTCCTAGTAAACCACAATAGAGTCTACCTACGAGCAAATAATTTTACTAGTGAAATATTTCAAAGCAATTAAGAGTATTTTGTAGTTGAAATTTTGGAAGAAAAATATATTTCACTTTATTCAAAGTCATTTTTTTCCCAAATACCTCAGCTTATAAACACCCTTTAGTTTTTTCTTATAAAACATTTAAAAAACGAAGACACTAATCAACGACTAATCTCGAACTAAAAATAAATAAAAATTTTAGACCTAAGGACAAAGGAGTCATTATACATCACTGAAGAGAAAGGGGGTGGCATGGCCATGGACGGACCTATGGCAAGTGTGTGTAATCGGCTTCCGTAGGTTCGAGTGGGGAATAACATCCCGCAACGCACATGAAGGAGAGATCAAGGGGACGGGTCAACTTTGGCCCCCACGCGCCATATTACACGTGGTAACATGCAGCGAGCCACAGGCAGCTTGGTGCACTTCACAAGCCAAGTGGTGAGCTGAAAGAGCGAGTATAGTTTCACGCGCTACGTTTGAGAACGGGGATTGTGTAGCTGAGGAGCAACGGGAGGGCCCCACGGATTGAGAGGGTCTGGGGAGAGAAGATCAAAGAGGACGGGGATTCAGACGTCAACATCGATTTTAGGACCATCCGACGTGGGACCCACTGACCCAGTAACAAAACATTACTGCTCTATTCTCTCGCGCTCGCTCTCAAATGAAAAGGGATTGCCAGCCAAGCACGTCCAGGGTAACGTTGTTATCATCTTCCATTTTTCACAACACAATTCGTCATTAACTCTTACTATTAGGACTGATTATGCAACATAAATAGGAAAATCCATATGTTAACGAGATTACGCGTTTTAATCTTTTTCTGTTTTTCATGCTGGTTTAATTTGGAAAACAAATCCTGTAAAATATCAATTATTGCTATCACTTCACAAAGTCTGAGTTTTGTTGGTAAGAAAAAGTTACATGACTCGTGTGTAAATAACTAGAGACTTTTTCGAAGAAAATTTTGGCTAAAAACTAATTAAGGTGACGATGGTGGATGAGGAAGAAACGGCATTAGGTGAGTCTCCGTTACGCGCAAGGGTGGCATCCTCATCCGGACGGGGACGTTATCGGAGGAACACATTACAGATAAGGGGCCTCCTAATTTAATTTAGATTGATTTGTTATTAGTATCAGTGCGAGCACTTAATATTAGTATTAGTATTTAGTGGTGCCCTCGTTTCTTTGCTCTGAAATCTTCAGATTATGATCATTAATTTGAACAAAAGAAGAAATATAAGCATGTGGTAAGAGAGAGCAATGTGGAATGTTGATAATTAGGAAGTGGGGCGAGGCTGTGACAGGTGGGAGTGGGCAGCAGTGAGAGCAAGAAAGAGAGGGCCATGGCCATGTGATTCTGCCACGTTTCACAGATTCTCTTGTCCCCGTGGTCCCTTCCTGCACCTGCGTCCTCTGTTTCACTTTCACTCTCACTCTTTCTTTCCCCTTATTTTACCATCCTAACCTTCAGTTCAATCACTGCTGTATACGCATACTTATATTGTAGGATTTCACTATCATGTATCCTAGACCTATACATATCAATTAAGATTATTATTAGTAAAAAACTTTTAAATATTTTATTTAATAAATATAAAACAATGATTGAAAATTAAATTTTATATATTTTTTATAATAAATTTTTTACTTAATAATTTTAACATATATTTTTACAATTCACATTAATAAAAATAAATAAATGATCTAATATTTAAAATGAACATATTAATATTATGCTCTCTACTCTCTAGCTACCATTAGTTTAATTGAAAAGTGCTTAAAAAAATATAATCAGTAGTAATAGAAATACAGTAACATTCATTCTTTTTTTAATATTTAATTGTCTTTATGTATTTCTTTAACTTCTCTGGAAAACTTTCGTTGGATAATTTTTTTCTGCGTTCATATGGACCGGAGAACCATTTTAGAAGAAATATTTGTGTTTTTTAACCCTATTTTACGTTTGATAAATTAAAAAAATTATATATTGGTACTTTTAACTTTGAGAAATTAGAGATATATGCTTTTAAAAGTATTTAACAAAAATATTTTTTAAATTTTAATAAATATGCTTACTTATGTTTACTTTTTATTATATTTATATTTATTAAAACCATTTTAAATAATAAAAATAATTTTATCAAATACAATTTTAACTTTTATAACATTTGGAAATTATTTAAAAAAATAAAATTATTTTAAAGAAATCAATATTTTACCGAATCAACCCTAAAAAATTGTTAGCTTTCTTATTAGTAAGATCATGTCAACACTTCATATAGATTAAACATGGCGGACATGGTCGTCGCAATCTCAATTAAGGGGTATCTAATTATCTTTTCCCCAAAAATATATAATAATGGATGATAATAATGTAACATCTCAAACACCGTACGCCAACCCTGATCCACATTGCTAAGACTAAAATATTATAACGTTTTTTACAGTCTTTTTTCTTTCTATGAAAAAGTAATTCCAAATGTTCAAAATTCATTTATGTTGTTGTGTTACTTTTGGTAATTCATGGTAACGAATAGAGTGAAATATTATAAACAAAATGATGCTATTTATGTGTATATATGACCATATTCTACATTTGATCACCAATGTGGCAGATTCAGTCCCATACTTTTGCTCTATTTTGTAAAAGAAATTTACCTTGAAGACAGAAACTTTTCTCTTTTTTTCCCCCTACTTTATTCCCTTGCTATCATATGATGTTAGTTTTGCAAGTCATTCCTTGTTCTTTTTTAATTATGGAAAATATTAGAGTAAGAATCGAAGAAATTATAATATTCTTATTGCTCTTAAAGTTCCAAAAACTCCCCTCACTATTTTAGTGTTTTTCACTTAAAACATTTACCAACAGTAACCAGTGACTTGTTAAGAAAAGCCCCACCAAAAGGACGAGAAGTGATTTTAAATCATGATAAAAATCTTTGAAGGTCGTCCCGCACTGAAAGCAAGTGGTGAAGTTTTTTTTTGTCCACCGTATTTCTCAACCCGATAGGTCAAAAATTAATCCATTGCGAATCTGGGCTCTATTTAAGGGTATGTCACTGGCCAATGAATTGTTGTATGCACAAGGCGGGATTCGAAATCCCGACACAAAACAAGTGACGAAGTTATTAGGCCACTTGGTATTAACGCAGGGAACTGAGGCCCTTCATTTTTTCTGGTGCACGTTATATATATGTTGGTGTAACCCCACAAGAAAAACCCGTAAATGCAAATGCCTTATCCTGTTTCTCTGTTTCTGGAATTAGTGGACCTTGGCCCCCTTCAAATACATATATATTCCCACTCGTCACTAAAATTACCACTGTGATGATGAAAATTAATTAGTATGAGAAGAATTGCCGACAGATTTCAGTGCTCTAGTTTTTCAACTTGTGGTTCACCATCATCTTACCTACTCAACTCATCATGCTTCCATATATCTACAGTTCAAACTTTTTTGTACTCTATATATATTATCTGCAAAAACCGAATTTCACAATTATATATATTCCTTTATCACACTGGGTTTCATGAACACTAAAGGGAGAGATTGATATTTTTATTTTTCATGCAAGAGTCTCTTTTAAATTTATTTTTTTATTTATTTTATATTAATTTTTTTGTTTGACATAAAAATTTTAATATTATATTATAATATTATTTTTTAGAGTATTTGACAAATTTTTAGTAATAAAAGTAAAAATATTAAAAAAATAAAAAATATTATTTTTGAGAAGTTGTAATTTACATCTTTTTTAAATGATTTTTTTTCTTAAAAAAATATGTTTTTTATGTAATAAATAAACAAAAAATATTTTTATACTGTTATATCTAAACATAATTAATAAATAAAAATATCTTTTTGCATAAAATATCCAAACATAAAATTACTTTTATTTTTTTATAAAATATTTTAAAAAAATATAACTCAAAAAAAAATTTCTTAAAAACTCACACGAACAACCCTTTAGAAGCATTAGTTATTATTGATACCTTTATTTAAGGGTTATATTACGATTTTTTTAAATGAAATGTATTCACGTGTTATTCTCTATTATTGTAAATTCTCGTATATTTTTAACTAACAAAAAAAAACAAATAATTACGTACTATTATTGTATAATTAAAAAATTAATAATTATTAATTAATAATTACAAATTATAAAATTTATTGATCTCTTAATACTTTTCTTTTTTTTTTAATGGTAATTGAGAAAATCGGAAGATTGGATTTCATGATTCATTCAAAAATAGAAAACCGGGCAATTAGATTTTTTTTTTTTAACTGTCCTCCATAATTTCGTGGTACACTCTTCACCCCAATAACAAATACAGCAAAAACACACAACACTATTCTCCAATATATATTAAAATTAAAAAGCGTTACAAAGCTGACTAAATTAATACTTTTATTTGCAACTCTGAAAAAGTCGAAATTAAACCCCAAAAATTTCACAAAATACTTAATGATGATAAAATAACTATCATAATACGTCGCACCCTTGTGATTTAAAAAACTAATTAAAATATATTAGATATTTTTCTATCAACTTAAATCTTTAAAAAAATAATATCGATATTATAATATAGTGTTAAAAATTCTATAATTAAAAAGTCTAGACTAAAAAAAAAAGCTCGGCATACGATAGAAAACAAAGAAAAAAAAATAAAGTTTATAAAAATTTAAATAAATTCAAAAAAAATTATTTAAAAGAATATATTAGATATATAATTATTTATATAGTTTTTATATCAATTTAAATTTCTGAAAAACGTGTTACTGTAGTATCTTGACATAATAATAATAATAATAGTAATAATCTATGTATATACACCAAGTTAAGGATATAGTTTGCAACATAAACTTTGAATTGGGATGGTAATAATAGTCTATTAATATACGTGCAAAACAATGGATATTCATGCCACCTACTTGGCTTAGGAAGTAAGCATATTATTGATCTCATCGCATATATATAGGATTATGAATTATGATATATAGAGGAGTATATGTCTATATGACGACTTCATCATTGTAAAACTCAAGTTACTAATTATTAACTAATGCCCATTAAAATATCATCATGTTAATATTATAATACATACATTAACTATATATCTAAGCATGTAGTATATATGATGCTAATATCATTGTTTGCATTATTCAAGAGGTAGCTAAATGCAATAGGTTAGGGTGAACCCTAGGCAATGAAGACAGAGAAAATAACGTACTATATGACCTACTTCTTGTGCCGACTATGTCCTTGTGTTGAGGCAAAACGTATCAAAATGAATGGTATTAACTATTAAGCTATGCAAGAAGTACCGCTCTTCATAAATAAGTGTTGACTATTACGTATGTTTAGTTCACAAAGTTTACGAAATTGTATGGGCCACTAACTAGTATGTAGTAATGCGACAAATCCATAGAACTAATTATTAAGAGCGGTACTGTATAATTACCTTGATTTTATCCTATTGATTATGCATGCCAAGAAATGAAAACCTTATTATAATTGGAGAACAAATAAACAATTGGTAAACTCAGAATATATATTTAAATTTTGATAAATTTAAACAAATCAGACCATCCGAAAACCAAATATAAGTAATAGCCAAAAGGATATTAATGTGCAAGTTATATATCTTATGTAGTTTGTATTAACTTATGGAAATTGGAATCAAATTATAGCAAAACTTTGTTATCGATCTTTTGATACATACTATTAAAGATTGACCCTCATCAATAAACAAGAGGGAGCACTAATAATTGGAAGCCAGTTTAGATATATTCTTTTTTAAACAAGGAAAAAAAAATAGTAGTCCTTTCAAACGGATAACGATTTGTTCTCACTTTCTTGAAAGTTGACATATCAAATCCAAAGAAATGGGAATCTAGTCATTTCTGTGTTTTTCTAAGTTACACAAACCAAATATATTGCTCCAAGCAGAAAAAGCTACTTTAATTATAATAATTGATTTACTTCTTAAATTTATGTTACTGGCCTGGTTGCTTTTCTTTATTTATTTATTTTTTCCTCCAAATATTGCCTTGATCTAAAATGAATTGGACGGTCGAGGATCAACCAGACCCTGTACGCCGGAGTCCTAAGGTAATTATATATGAGAGCCATTTAGATAAAGATGTTAAAAATATCTTTTTATAAAAATATTTTTTAATAATTAAAATTTAACACATATAATCAATTAAATCGTGTTATTTTTATCAAAATTAAGATAGATAAATTGATTTGACCGAAAAATAGTGAATCAAATCTTAAACTGGTCTAAATCAATATTATTTTTTATAGAAAATGACTATAATACCCTATTATAGAAAATGACTAAAATATTTTTATTATATATATATATATATATATATTAATTTTGAGAATCCTAAATTTTAGTCTTTTATTTTTCAATCGTAGAGTTAGAATTTAGAATTTTTAAAATTAATATATATATATATATATATATATATATATAAAATAAGAGTATTTTAATCATTTTCTATATATAATAAGGATATTATAGTCATTTTTTATAAAAAAATATTAATTTAGATCAATTTAAGATTTGATTAACCATTTCTTCGATTAAATTAATTTGTCTAGCCTAATTTTGACAAAAATAATATAATTTAATCGATTATATATGTTAAATTTTAATTATTGAAAAATATCTTAAAAAAATATTTTAATATCTGTGTGGTTCCATTATATATATCTGCAATTAAAAAGTTAGCGATGATGATAAAATACATAAAATAATCGCCACAACACTTTCTAGCTAAGATAGTCACCATCCTCTCAAAAATTATATATATCACATCGCGGGCCATGTCAATTTTTCATTTCTTTCTCTCTTATCAACCTATATGTTATTGGAATTTAGTTATATTTTTCATAGTTCCATAATTTCAAATTAAATAAGAATGAAACAAAGTTTGTTAACAGCTAATTAATTAAATACTCATGCATATGCATATGCACATGCGGTTCTCTTTTAATTTTTTTTTTTTTTCCTGTTTGTCATTTCATCCCAGATGTGCAATTCTTCTTCCTCGTTGAAATACAACTCCACGAGATTCCTTCGGTTGCTGATAAAGTTCCCGAGTCCTGCAGATACTGTGTTGTACCTTTACGTTAAACCAACATCTTAAAAATCGTTATTAAATTAAATCCGAATAATATATAATTAAACACCAATCTCAGTGCATGAAGTGCCATATTATATCACTTAATTATTGAACATAATTGCTAAGCCATAGGTTATTGTCGCTTAATAGTTTGCGCCGGCAGCAAATCATACAAACAAGATACATTTCACCAAGTGATTAATTAGTAGTTAAATAATGGCATGTCCTAATCTAAGATCTATCTATTATATATTTCTCTTTCATTATTGGGATTAGAATAATTATTATTGAATGCATAAATAGACACCACATAAGTTGACGCATTCGATCGATGAGATCACTTTGAAAATAATTTAAGAGCATTTGGTTGGGGAATGGGTTGTGAGGAACAACATAACATTTATTTATTGAATAAGAAATTAAATAGAGAGAGTAGTATGAGGCATTGACCCCAAGACTTTTGGCTTAGTTGTCTCTAAAAAGCTAAGCTAGCTACATAGGTGGGTGGGGGTGCCCAACTGGCCAAACATGAAATCAACAAATGAATAAATTAATTAATGGAACTGCAGATTTTCCCTTCAAACCAAAGGGATTCATCGCTCACATGCATTTATGTATACTAGTCATTAGTTTGTTCCTTTCGCTATTGTATTGTCATTGGGGAATTTTTGCGAACTAATACACTTTCCATTTTGTTCAAAAGTTTTAAATTTCAATGTTTCAGACGTAAATTAGGGGCATTTCTTTAATTTTGGACACGTAAGGGGCAAGTCCCAAATACTATACCCTTTGATCAGATGAACAAAAAAAATCTCCCCGCCATTAGAGAATGTTTATGAAAATTGTTCTATTTGAATTTTGACTTTTTATAAAATTATTATTAGAAATTAAGTAAATTTAATTTATTGAAAAGATTAGTTCAAGAGATAAGCTGTTCTATTTGAATTTTATAAGTTTTAATAACATTCTTATTAAAAATTAAATGAATTTAACTTACTCAAAAAATTAGCTCAAAAGATAAGAATTATTCTATTTGAATTTCGAATTCTAGAAGTTTTAATAAAATTATTATTAGAAATTAAGTGTGTTTAATTTTTTTTCAAAAACAAATTCAAGAAATAAAAATGATCTCACATTTATAAAGATTATCTGATTTTTAATTTTAAATAATATGGAACTTGAATTATACTTGAATTTAAATTCAACAACATAACCTTATGTTGTGTATAGAAAAATATTAAGGTTTTAAATTGCATAAAAAAATATGTTTTATACAGAATGACAATAATAATTTATATTATGTATTTTATATTTAGGTGATCAATTAGGTAAGTTTTAGGGGAAAAAGATTATACTATACAACAATTTTATATGTAAAAAACTCAAATAACATCATTCTCTCTCTCTCTATCTCTCTCTCTAAAAAAATCATTTCAGAAAAATAACTAAACATGTTGAAACTTTTGAAGCATTTTTTTAGTTGAGTACCCAAACATGCCATGCTCTTATATACTTTTATGCTTTTTTTTTTTTTATTTGGGGGAATCATATCATGTGGGAAAACTAGAAAATAAGATATATAATAGAAAATTTTAAAAATCCTTAGAAGGTATATATACTATATAGGCAAGGATATATAACAAGGAAAGAGACTAAAAAATAAAATATTAGTTAATACTAATCACTATATGCACGGATATGGATACAGATATAAAACATAATACGATATGAAATATGTCGATACACGAAATTTAAATTCTTATAAGATACATACAGGAGCACATATATATCAAATATAAAGTATTTTTTAAATAAATCATCACGATATTTTGATATTTTATTGATATTAAAATATAAATTAAATTTTTAATAATTTTTAATAAATAATAATACATATTATTTTTAAATTTATTTCCAAAATATATATTAAGAATAAAGTTAGACACACTGATATGTGATGGTATTATTTAAATGTGTTTAAGTGTATTTAAATTATTTTTAATAAAATACCATTAAATACAACAAATATGCGTGTTAGACGGATATCAATAAGATAGTATTCGAAATGTATTTAACACACAAACACACTAATTCAGCGAAGTATTCGTGTTTCATAAGATTCACCGTATACAAATAGTTTAGGAGAGGAAGGAAAAGGGACCACGGCGGGTGGTAGGGACGGGAAGCGAGGAGGCCCTCCCTGAATAAGGTGCATGTCCATGGCATTACCATGCCAATGCCATCCTTTAACAATTAACAGTACTACACTACTACTCTAGAACTGCACCACTAGGAGGCTAGCTAGGAGCTACTACCCATCAAACAAATAAAATTCAAATATACATACTAGATACATTATAGCGCTATATATCCAGTAGTTAGAAGATTATTGATTAATGATTACACTTGGGTTTAATTTGATTAGGAATTCAATTAAATTGGTCAATTGTCATGTATGTGCTAATAAAAGACGAAAATATATATAGAGTTGAAAAGTATATTACTTAGTTTTGTGTTTTGTCAAAATAAAAAACATTTTTTATTTTTTTACCAGTAGTATGGAATTCAAGATTTTGAATTATTTGAAAAAATGTTATGATATAATTTTTTGATAAAAAAGGAATACTAATATATTAAGAAATGTATTATAGAAAAAAAATAGACACTGACGAAGAAAATTCTTCATTGTATTAATTAAAAAAGTTTAATAACCATGTGTCAAGTTTAATATCCATGGCTGGTAGTTATTTTTTAATAGACATTTTTATATATTTTAAAAATAACTAAATAAATTTATTGAAAAATAATAATATAATCATCAAATAAATTTTAATATTTAACGACTAAAATATGATCACTATAATTAAACTATTTTTATTTGGTAGAAATATAATTATTTTCATGTGAAATTGATATTTAAAATTTATTAAAAATTTTGATAAATTTGAATAAATCATTATCTAATAATTTTAACTCTTAATTTCACATAAAATTAATTGCATGTGAATTTTATTTTATTTTTTTTTTACAATTTATGGGTATATATAGATACATTAGTCTTGCAAGCAAAATAAATAGTACAAAATGTTCATTATTATAAGAAAATTATATAAAAATGTTACTTGATAACATGATTTGGAGATAATAATTTTATGATTGGAAACTTATTATATAGTTTTAATCAATAATATAATGTTTAGAAAATAGCACTATGGCAGTGAGTTATTAGATCATATTGATGAAAATGTAATTTGCATATTTTTATTATTTTGTCTTTATTTCTTTGTCAATTTTAAATTTAGATTTTGATTCTAATTTGACTTTCTGTTATGATAACTGATTGACTTCAGTTATTTCTATTTTCAGGATATTCTTATATTTGTCATTGATTCTAGTTGAGTATAAATAATAATATTAAAAAATAATTAAAAACTCAAAATATCAGTAACAATATATATAATCTCAAATATAAGGAAACTCACAAAACTAAGCAACCAAATGACCATATGAAATGAAACCCAGTAAGGTTAGTTGTATCATTCCTATCACTACTCAATTAAGAAAATATTTGGTAACAAAAAATAGTCATAACTTGTCTTATTTAGCATTCATTAATTGTTGTGATAACTAATTAATGTTAAATAAAGCAAATTCTAACTGTTTGTTTTATCTACCTAGCATTACCCACTTAATTATTGTTCAATGAGCTCTTTATAACAATATTAATTGGTATTACGAAACACATTGATTATGCTCAATGCAAGTCATCAATTCAACTAAATTATTTTTTCTAATAAATAACTAAACAAATATTTATATTACCATTTTTAAAAAAGTGATGATTTATTGCTTTTATTGCTTTTTCAAATAGTATTATTGATTAACTAATTAGTTAAGCTATGAAATAATTATATATCTTTTAAGTTTATCAGTATTATATATAAATCCATTTTATCGGTTTTACATTATTCTAAAATTTATTTATATGGAATATTGATAAACTTAATTTTTAACTGAGCCGAAAATAATTGAATCGGCAAATGAGTAATAACTCAAATGGCATAGTTTTTCCATACTCAATTAAGAGGTTACGAGTTCAAGTCTCCTATCTTTAGTAAAAAAAAAAAGAAAATAATTGAATCGGAATTGATTAAGCAAAAAATTATTAAATCAACTGAATCAACGAACCAATTCTTTAAAAATAAAATATTTAATATTTATTAAAACAAAAATTGATCAACAAGATCAGAAAACCATAACACAAATATGTTGTCATTGTTTTGTGGTAATACTTGATCAAAACATATATTTTGTTGCCGCTTAATTTGAGAATTGAGCTATGATTTCATTTCCATGTACAAATATATATAATTAAATACTGATATTGATATATAGATCTCCATGATGACTCCAATCGGTTACCTTTGTCCGTTAGATTTTATCCGCAAACACATGAATAGATATAGTTAAACTCCGTACTAGGCGCAATAAAACCCTTTGATGAGTGTTCGGATTTGATAAAGCAAGAGCATGTGAGATGGATGAATGGAATTATGTGGGTCTACTTTGCTTAGCTTAGCTTGTGTATATATAGAGCACCAAGAACCCTTTAATTTGTGCAAATTTTCAAAATTATTCTCTCTCCCATTATGGATTTGGATTTGGATTGATGTGTGAATTGAGTGAATCGGAATTTGGCTGCAAAATCTTCAATCTAATATAAGGGGGGAAGAGAGATTCCAATTCCACTGGACTGACATACATGAACCAACAATGAGGAATCCTATGCTATTATTGTGTGGTTCAAAATTGAAATAAGTCTCATGGGCATGCATGCATTGGCCCTTTGAATAGTTACAAAAATGACCCTCCCTTTAAATGGTAAGTTTTGCATACCCATGTATAAAAATGTAACGTCCTACATATATATAGCCACCCACTTTTTGCCACAGTAATTAATGTAAATCTATCTCTCACTCAGTAAAATCCTTCATTCGCATCCATTATTTACTCCATCCGCCAACTTTGTCTTTCCTTTTAATAGACAAAATAAATAAATAAATAACTAGATTCCACATCAATTGAATTTTAATTTCCTCAAATTTCTAAATAATCTTATTAAGATCACTACACCACAACTGGCAACTAACAGCGGTTATGCAGTCGATTAGCAGCACCAAACGGATAGCAGCGGTTGATAAACCTAAAAAATAGGGTGCGGCTAAATCTTTAGCAGCGATTAATAGTAATAGCTGGTATAACCGCTGCTAAATAGTATTTTGCAGCGGTTCTATCTGCTACGAAATGGTAAGTAGGTCTGCTTGGAAATGGCAGTGGTTGTTAACCGCTGCAAAATGCCATATGTCGAGAAGTTCTGTTAAGATATAGTGGCGGATTAAAACCGCTGTCAAATGTAGAGTTACACTTTTTTTTAAAAAAAATCCGAATTAATAATAACATATGTCAATTCTTTTATTCCTTATACGTTCTTCTACTAAGTTGCTTTAATTTATTAAAACAACCAACAGCCAATCAAACTAAAATACATAATTTAACAAAAATATATATACAAAAATGAAGAATTATAATAGTAATTTGAATTCAGTGCCTCGATGTCTGTCAACCACAGATAAATAGTCACCAAAAATAAAAAACTACAAATAAATATCTCAAATGTCATTAGGACAGTGAACAATTAAAAAGTATTCAGATTCCAAGATTGATTATTCAGATTATTAATGCCAGCACATCATCTTACATAGGATGAGATCGGTGCACTTCCTAAAAAATATAGATCTGCAGCTATTTCAGGTGGCAAATTACCTCCTCTGGATTATGTATCTTAACAAATTTTTCATTGTCTGCATTTTTGCCTTCTCCTCTGTCACCTCTACCTCAATTCTTTGTCTCTTTGCCTTTTCCACTGCTGTCGCTGCCTTGAGTTCTGCTACCTTTACAATCTCCATCTGATACTCCTCAATCTGCACAACAATTTAATGAATTATTTTTTACGTAACACAAAATTAAAAACTTATTTAATGCATTAAGTTGCAGTGTTTAAAACATGTTTTTCATAAAAAAAATAGCGAGGACTAGAATAGATTTAACAAGGGAATGTTTAAATAAAAAAATTCAAATTAAAAATAATATTACAGCGGTTGGAAGAAAACTGCTGCAAAAAAATATCTAAACATATTTGCCAATTTGATATTTTGCGGCGATTACAGCAACATTGCTGCAAAATAAGAGCTTTCGGTAGTCTCTTTCAAATTTGCCACAAAAACCGCTGGCGGATTCTATTTAATTGTAGTTGAAAAATACCGCTGTTAAATATTCACCACTATCTACCGATTTTCTTGTAGATAGAGTTTGATATTTACTCAACTCTTTAAGTGTAAATAACAAGATCATACCTAACATCTACAACATGAAATTTCTTGGACTATATGACAACCATGACTTGTTCAAAATGGTGTGGAAGCATATCTTTATTTTTCTTTTAAATATATTAAGACGGTTAATTACTTCTATATTTACTATATATGGCTCAATAGCAAAGTTGTGTGATTATTTCTTTATTATATAAACGAAAATATCAAATATCTGAACTGACTAGTTACTTTCAGATTGCAACTCCCAACTTATATTCATACTTTGATGGCATCTAATTAGTGTGTAATTATCGTAACGAACTAATTTTTTGTATTATATGTAGCATAATTATAATTATATGGTAAATTGATTACCCTAATTAAGAATATTAGGTAGGTGTGCTGATCGAAACTGACGATGCTCGTGACTATAATTAATCATGTGTGTCAAATAACTAAGTATTGAAACTAGCTATGGTAGGGTTCTTTAATGGTGATAACAATTTTGCTAGGTGAGAATTCGATTCAAAATAAGAGTAATAATCCTAAGCTTAGGTTACTTAGCTTGTTTGGTAGCCTGGTACATTCTACGATCCTTAGCTAACACTGTTGGATGAATTATGAAATAGGTCATAACTCATAAGTTTGTTTTCCTAAAAGAAGTTTATCATCATAAAATTCAATCATTTTTTAACTTATTTAATATTTATTCAAAATATATTGATCCGGTCACAATTATAACTTGGTCTAAACTGTCCACGTATAGCTTGGCTTAACGATTTATATTACGTTATAATAAGTCGATTACCACTCAATACATTATACATTGGTATTAAGATTTATATAATCGGAGAAAAGGGCTAAATTGATCATAAATATATTTGGTAAGTATTTAATTGGACATGTTAGGTATTATATATGTTATTAGTTAACATTTTATATTATCAACCGTTGACGATAATTGTTAATGGAGTGACGAAAGGATAAAAATGAATAATTTGTAATCTTTGATAAATTATTTTTGATTGATAAAATTTTTTAAGGACAAAATTAAAAAATATCTTATCTTTTAAGGATAAATTTGACTATTAATTATATATATATATATATATATATAGACACACACACACACGCCCCACACACACCAAGACGGGTACATTTTAAACCCAATCCTGCCTCATGTCGTTAGAGAAAACCCGCCTCAATCAGAACACTAGAAAACTACTTATTACAGATGGATATTTCCGACAGATTTTATTCCACGAAAATATGGACAGATTTTACGAGAAAATTTTTGTTGGAAACAAAGAAAAATGAATTAGAATAAATTACAAATAGAAAAGAGAATCCGTCGATAATTCTGTCGGAAAAATTAGTTTTTTTTTGTGGAAAATAGTTACCGACGGAAAATTCGTCTGTAATTAAATAAAAAAAACGTTGTGTTTTATAAAATTATTACTTAAAATATTCCGTCAAAAATACTAAAGTAAAGATTTGGCCTTACGAGCTCCCCTCATTTCACATATCTCTTCCCTACGTCTCCAACCCATCCCCTTCAAATGCTCTAACGGGGTGCCTCTCAGTCTTGCACCGCCATCGCGTCGAACCTCCATTGCACTGAACTTCCATTGCCCCGAAATTCCGTCACACCCCCTTCCCGGCTCTTCTCTGTGTGTTGTTCGTGTCGTTCCCTTTCGAACCCTAATGTGCATTTCCTCGCCACCGGCCCACCGTCTTCGTCGCCTCCGTCCTCATCCTCTTCACCTTCTCCTGCGCTCACTCTTTCTACCTTTCCGGCGTCGCCCCTCAAGATTTTATAAAACGACAGCACCGATCGCTCATTCAACGGCATTAACCACTCACCAATGGCGTCTGCCGAGCAGCCACTGAAGAAGCAAAAGCATTACAACACTCTCTCGGAATCCCAACCGCCGCTGGCACTATCCGAAGAAGTTCCACCACTGCCTTCACCGCCACAATGTCTTCAAACCCTAGTTGGTCCGCCTACTTCTTCTCCTCTGCCTCTATCACAGGATGAGATCGTCACCAAGCTCTTCTTGTCAAAGAAGGAAGGTGCTTTCATCCATGGCCTTGAATAGAGCTTCTTCGCTTTCATCAATGCTTCCAGAGGTAAACACTACTAAACAACACTTCATAATTCATTCTCTATCTTTTTGGAGTGTATAAATTCACTACAAGAAAAACACACATTCAGGTACACTTGAAAAGTGTAGCCAAAAGTGAAAAAAAATGATGCCTTAGGCTACGACTACGCTTTTTGGAGTGATTCCTATTCGGCCGTTGCCTATTCTCAAAGGCTACGCTTTTCTGCACCAAGGGCTACGCTTTTGGCTTTTGAGAATAGGCTACGCTTTTCAAGTGATGCTGTCCAGGACCAAAGGCTACGCTTTTCAACTTTCATTTTTCTAGAATAGGCTACGCTTTTTAACACTACTGCATCACTTGTAAAGCGTAGCCATATTGTATACCATAGCTACTTTTTATAAGCGTAGCCTTAGGTCCCTCTTTTTTTTTGTATACTATAGCTACTCTATATAAGTGTAGCCTTAGGTCCCTCATTATTTTTTTATATTTTCTATATATATATATATATATATATATAATTCTAATAATTTTTTGTACAACATAATATTTAATAATATGATTATATATATAATTATGTATTTTTAATTAAATAAATTAAATATTATAAAATAAAAATAAATACACAATTATATTAAACTAAAAAATATTCTAGCAAAAGACAGCAAATACATTCTAAAGATTCACAAGCACTGTAATGTTACAATATATTAGTACATAAAACAATGGATCTAACTATTCAATTGAACAATCATTCAACAATAGAGTAAAAAAAAATGAAACATGTCTAAACTACTACTTTCTATGTATCAATGAATATAAAGAGGATTACAAATTATTGTTGTATTTTGATATACTGGATTCGCACAATGCTTGCTCCTCTATTTCAGGATATCTCGAATCTTTCTTGGCGGTACTTTTATTTGATGCTACTACAGCCATCTATCAAAAGAATCACTAGTTGAGTTCTACAACAACAATATCAGAAAAGTTAGTTTAGTTCATACCTCTTCAGATCGCGTTATCATGCTTGGAGGACTAACAGCTAAATAAGCATAAGCCATTAACTCCAATGGCCAACCAGTAATCTGTATTGGAAAACATTGAGATCTGACCAAAAATAGAACAAAATAAGTTGGTAACAATTAAAATTAAAAGTATTCATCGGAATGATATCTTAAAGACATATCATATAATATAAAGTCATCAAGAAAGAGTAAGAAACGAAAGGTTATGGGCTTATGGCCATTATGAAAATAGAAGTTATATCAATAAATAAATAAAATTCTAAAAAATAACGAATTTGCTTAAAAAAATGGTAGTACATTTAGTTATTTTTCATTAGTGTTCCACAGTTCAAAAATGAATATTTTGGACGTTACTTTGTCATGGAAAAAGCTATTATGTAAATTAGAAAATGTCAAATAACTACGGATCAAACTAGAATTGTTTTGGAAATATCTTATTGAAAATGAAGGAACTTCAACCATATACAAATGGTGGTAAAATTTTGGAGTTCTAGGTACTCACCCTGATAATCCATACTTCTTCAAGAGTTCTAATTTCTCCTTGTAGGATTAATCAAATTTCTTGAGTGACACTGACAACTCAACTGAATCACAAGGATTGGCGCCTTCCCTTGGAACAAACCCATACGATAATAGAAGCTCCCCCTTTGATTTTTTTCCATATGAAAGGAACACCTAGGTAGTATGATACAAGCAGTCAAATCTAATCTTTGGACTTAACGCTTAAACTACTCCGATGATGCCATACTGGTGAAAAATATCATGATCAAATAAAGCTTTAATCAATTAATAGCTTATCATTTTGTTTGGAACTTGTTTACTTTGTGCTAACTTTATTCTAGATAACAAATTCAAATCTTTCAATCTATGTTTACCTGCTCACCTGGTTGATATGGCCGATCTGTAGTAAAGACAATTCTCTTTGATAAATTATCATAATCCAAAAAGGTATCCACCTAAACCAGTGAAAAGAAACTGGAGTTAGAAAATTTCATGGGCAAAATCATAATAAGAAAATTTCTTTGGAATAGACCGTACATACTCCTAATATTATAAACCGTACCCTCAAAACAGTTAAACAAAGTAGGTAGAACAACCCTTAATACTAAACCACCAAGCAACCCCATTTATTAGGATGACCAACCAAAAGACAGATCCAAGCTAACACTTGTGCATTTTAAGTAATTCAGAAAAAAGGGAAAAAAGTCACACACACACACACACACACATATCCTTCAGAATACCAGAAAATCAGAATCCAGATTTCATAACCATAATAAAAAAAACTATATGAGAATTATATGGAAGCATAACAGCAATAAAAAATGTCTATATATAGATTCTGTTTACCCTGGTTGATTGGCTTGTTTCTGAAATGCTACATATATCTCAGTTAATAAAACATATCACATTTTAAATAATCATCACCCTAATCAAAAGAAAGTACAGACTTCAATGAGAAAATAAAGATAGGTACCTAATGGTAACTTCATCCCAGCCTTAGTGATTTCATAAGGGATAGTAGATGGATTTTTTGTTACAAACAATTGCCGGGGAACTCCAACCTTGCCTAAAATCAAAAGCCACACACACACACATATCCTTCGGAATCAAAAGTGATCAGAAGCACTAATAAAAATTAAATAAGCAAGAGTAATCAAAAGCACTAATAATATGCCTTATAATAAAAAATAATATGCATAATAAACTAAATTCACTAATGAAACCAGCAAGAGTGATCAGAAGCACTAATGAAGCAGAGCAGTTTTTTTAAGTTAGAATATTGAATTTAAAATTACCATGTTAAAAAGACTACTCTAACCACCACATTTAGAATGAATTAGCTCAAGAAAGTATCCTGAAACGACTAAAACGGATCATCAAGGGACACCACATTTAGTATGTAATTTCTCATTGTGTAACTGAATGCCTTCCTTTATTTAAACCTAGGAATTCTAATGATGCGCCATCTTCCAATCTAATTGGTTATTACAATAGTTGACAAATTGCAATGAGCCACGAAAATACTGCAGCATATATAATCCACATGCAACAAAAATAATTAACATGAAATCAGTAAACTACTCTAGACAAATGAATAATAGTCCCCATTAGTACTTGATTTTTGTTTATTAGAACATTACCATTTACCACTACAAAGTAAATTGTACTGATTAAGAACGCAACAATCATTCACATACATATCCAAGAATCAAGCAGTTGATTGGTCAATAAGCATACTCAATGGAAAGGTTTCTGCCATTTAATCACCAAATACAACTAAAATCAATATCTAACTATTCTAACCCTTACCTCTTTGTTGATCAAATACACAAGACTTGTCCTTGTTTTTCTCTTGAGCCCAAACCTTAACCGTTCCAAGAACCAGAATTTTGGTTACATTTCACAAGGCCATTTGAACAAATTAAACACATAGGAGAGAAAATCACTCACCTATCTTTGCTTGTGGTGGTAGTTGTGTTAACAGAAATTGAATAAACTAAAAAAAATGGAGCAAGAGAATTATCAGAATTTTGAATTAGAGGAGAAAAGAAAGAAGATGAAGTCGCTGTCCTCACCTAGCAAAGAAACTCGAAGAACAGTTGGGTGAGTGGAACGCAGCTCCCTCTTAAGCTTCAGTCAGCTCCCTCCTTGGCCATCATCTCTTTCTCTTGGTGCTATGGTTGATGAAGAGCCAAAAACTTGAAGAACGCTCCTGTTTTTGCTCCCTTGTGCTTTGGCTATTCCTCTGTTCCTTGCGCTCTCTCTATTGTCTGTGAATTCATGAGGGAGACAGACAGAGAATGGCCCTCCATTCCTCCTCTGATTTCTGAACATGAAATCTTGTTGACCCTGCCATTCAATATTCAATATTAGGGCAATCACTTGATAAACTTTGACTTCACTAGTTCACTAGTTCACCATCTACACCCACATTTAGATCCTTCTGCAACTCACATGATTAGTACGACCATTGATATACTTATGAACAATACTTATCTTCAAGAAATGGAAAAGAGCTGCAATAGGGGACTGAACCGACCACTTAGAATTTAGAAACATGCAAGATTATAGCTCTTGAATCAAATTCCTTCCTATCAAGTTCTACAATGATCAGAATTTGAAACTAATCGACACTAACTTCTGAAACTAAAATAACTGTTATAACATATGCTAGTCTAATAGATATAGTGCAGCAAATTGTCAAAATCTGAAACAAACTAACTTCTGATTTCTAACTAACCTGACAGTTACAACAAATTAACCAACTCACAAATTATCCAACCCAAAGCAAACTGAAAGTACCTCCTCATTGTCACCCTCAAGATCTAAATGTGGCTCTGTAACACTACAAGCAATTCCTCTCTTCCCTCTTTATTCCCTCTATGAGTGACTTGTTGAGTCCCTAATAAGCAAGAAGACAATCAGAAACTATACATGAATGCGAGTTTTATGAAAGAGTGTGATTAGAATATTTGAGCTGTGACTCTAATGCCAAGTTATAGGAATCTATTCCAAAACAAAATGCTGGAGCAATAATGATTTCTTCAAAGATATCCAAAGCCTAATGTCTAACAAGAGTGCCATTCAACTCTTGGTCAGTTTAGATAACTGCAAGAGTGTGATTAGAACATTAACATACCTTAACTGCAAGTTCTCCAATAGCCCAGCATGCATTATTTACTATTGAAATAGCCTCTAAAAAAGAAAGAAAGAATCAATGTTATTTAGATTTAACATAAAATTTTTAGTACATGTCCTCTAATTATTGCTTTTCTCTTAAACAATACTATTCAGATTTAGAATAAATGTCATCACTCTCTGTTATTCAGATTCACATCACCAATAGGAGCAATTATAAGTTACACAGCAACAACACCAACAATTAAATCACAATAACACAATAAAAATAAGAAAAAAATAATAACAGACAGAATTCAAACTCAGATGAGGGCCAGAACTCAAACTGAGTTGAGGGAGAGGGAGCAGTGGAGCACAGGCAATGGAATTAGAACAGACAGCGGCTGTGGAACAGAAGCGACGTAATGAGATGATAAAGACGAGCTGCGACGGCGCTGGAGCAGTGGGAGTGGGGACGGCGGCTGGACCAGATTTGACGGCAGCGACATAGCTTGAAGAAGAGAGCAGTGGCTAGGGTTTTTCTTTGAGAGAGAAGAGCTTCAATGTCTCGGTGAGTGGTGAGCGAAGGTGAGAAGACGAAGGAGAAGGGCGACGGTGAGTGGGGTGAGCAAAGGTGAAGACGAAGGAGAAGGGCGACGGTGAGTGGTGGTTAGCGAAGGTGAGTGGTGGTGGCGTGAAGCTTTCTGAAAGAGAGGGAGCAAGGCACAGATTTCTGAAGGAGGAGGGCTTCTGAAAATAAAAACAAAATTCATTAAGTGCATGTTTGGGCGCCATTATTTTGCTAAAAAAAGATCTTTTTTCAATGAAAAAAGATATTTTTTCATTTTTTAACGTGTTTGGCAAATTTCTAGTAGTAAAAGTAAAAGCACTAGTAAAATCAAAAAAAGATCTTTTTTGAGAAGCTGTAATTTACATCTTTTTTTAAAAGATCTTTTTTCCTTAAAAAAAAGATGTTTTTCATGTAATAAATAAACAAAAAAGTACTTTTATATTGTTATACCCAAACATAGTTGATAGATAAAAAGACCTTTTTACATGAGATATCCAAACATAAAATTACTTTTACTTCTCTATAAGATCTTTTAAAAAAATATAACTCGAAAAAAGATCTTTTCTTAGAAGCTCACCCAAACAAGCCCTAAGTATACATGAATATATTAGAAAACACTTCAAAAGCGCACCCAAAATTTAACAAATAGGTTACCCTCTAAAAGCGTCCTCTTTGATACGAAAACTGAACCTATAGATATCAACCTACGGCTACGCTTTATAAATGATTTCTATAATACCTAAGGCTACGCTTTTTAAATGATACCGCATTTGTGTATCCTTTTCTCTTATAAAAAGGCAACACAGAGAAAAGCGTAGCCTATTCATAGAATAGGCTACGCTTTTCAAATGTAGCTTAAAAAAGTGTGGCTGAATGGGTATTTTTCTTGTAGTGATTTGAAATCAAGGTTAATGAATTTGAGTTTGTTGAATGCAATATTGTAATGTGATTGATTGTGATGGAATTCTGGCTTGTGGATAAATTTGTCTACTTTGTTGTTGTTTGCATTTGTCCTAAGATGTTGTCTCTATAACTACCTATATTGTGCTAACTTAAAACTCTGTCTTTGGAGAGAGTGTTGTTTTAAGAGGGGTGATTTTATTTCTTTTCTATTCATCATTTAGTTGCTTCAAATGTATATGCATAGAATCCTTTTAATAATAATTTATTCATAGTTTCATTTTTGTTCTTGAGCTGAAAATGGTGCTAGAAGCCTAAAAAGGTTCTTGAGCTAAAGATGATTAATCAATTTGGTGCTGAATGCTGATGTGTGATTTTTTCATTTTGAATGTGTTGGTTTATATCTTTTTATTTTTTGGTTTATTAGATTCTCAGGTGAAGAGGGGGGAATTTGTTTTGTGGGTTTATTCCATTAGATTATTGTGAGAAGAAGTTGAAATCTTTGAACTTTGGAGGGTTTTCTTGACTGTTGAATGATTACAACTTTGCAAGCCATGCAAACCAAGAGTGCTTTGAGTGCTGAGAAGGGTAAGGGAAACAAACTGTGTTAGTTACTTGTTTACTGCATTATTCTGCTAATGTGAATGATAAGTTAAAAAGATCTGCTTTGTTGTTTTTTTGGGTATGAAGTAATTGTGTATTGCATGAATTTATTGAGTATGTGACTAGTCACTCACTTTTTGATTAGTAGAAATATCAAATTGTGGTTTTGTTGATGGACATTGCTTACTTCTTCTTTGCATTGAAACATGTGGTGTAGGAAGCAAATTGACTAGTTGATGAAAGGGTTTTCAAATTAGTCCTATTTTCTAGCTAGACGTTTGCATTAAAACACATCTTTTTATGAGCATGTGCTTAGAATAGGATTTATGTGTAGGATTCACATACAAACACCTCCATTCCAGTTTGTTATTGAGTGACATTTAGTGAGGCAGTGTAACCAACATACTTTCTTGATTTTATTGAGTGAAAGTACTTTCAAGAACTCTCCAATAATCTCTATGAAGGCAGCTATTGCTTCATCGCTATAGTAAAGAGAAATTTTCGTAAATTAACCCATCATTAAGAATTTGAATGAAAGAAATATTCTATGCAATAAGCATTGTGTACCATCTAAATAAAGAAGCATAAGCATAGCATAATTATATACACATCAAATAATGAAAAAACACTCCTGACATTTCAAATGCTAAAAAAAATTTGTTCATGCATATGAGCATCTTCTTACATAAGTTGTATACTTCCAAAATAGAGGGATGGGATTTCGAAAAAGAAGGGACATGAGAGACATATCTCTACTGTTCTATTGTTTTCATGCCTATAACTGATAAATTTAGTATGGTTGAACAATACACTGTGTTTATGTTTTGAATTATAGTTGATGTATCAATACACGTTGTTGATGTATGATTGTTACTTATTATTATTGTTAATGTATCAATACACTTTATTTATGTTTTGAATTATATTGACTTGCTTATTTATAGTACTTTTCTTTTAGTTTGATATTACGATGAACTTGTTTAAATTTATATTTATTTTGTATGAAATCAGGTTTATTTATGAAAAAATCTAAAAAATGTTGTTTTACCTTACTAACAGACTTACGGACGGATTTTCCGTCTGTATTCAGAGTTGAAAATGCTTTTTCAGACTCTAATTACCGACAAAAAATATGTCGAAAAATCGGACGGTTTAATCGAAATTGAAGTGACTATTATCGAGAAAAATTTGTCGGTAAATTACCGACAAAAAATCTGTCGAAAAACTGATAATTTTTTGGCGAAATGGGGGACCATTACCAAGAAAAATTCTGTTGGTAACGGAGAAAAATCCGTACCGATAAAAAAAAGTTGTCGGTAAATAATTTTCGACGAGACTTTTACAAAAAGACATAATCCGTCGATAATTTTTTCGGTAACAAAAATTCGTCGATAAAAAAGACTAAATCTGTCTGTAAATTCATCGAAATAAATAATTTTCTTAATGTGATGTCTCGCGTTGAATTAAATAATTATCCACTTCAATTAAGTAGCGACAGATTGAATATCCACGATTCAAATATTGTTGCCACCTCCTAAGGAACATATTAAAGATAGAGGTATGTTATTGAGTACTGAGATATAGATCACTAAGATTTTCAGTTCTATATAGTTTATTAAATTTATAAAATAACTCCAAAATACAACTTCTTACCACCTATTTATTAAATAGCCACCATCAGTTAGCTTCATTGTTCGGTCACTAGTCATTCATTTCATAGCTTACAACTAGTGGACCATTTTAGGCGCGCCGGGGAGTGGGGGGATTGATTATTGATAGACAACTAATTTTCTGTAACTTAACCCCTCCGATTAGAATTAATTATTTTCAGTAAAGAATGAAAAAACCTTTAATTGCAAGTTTATGATATATATAAATGCGGTATGGTCGTGTATCTTGTTTGCACTTGCGCGCACGCTACTTAATATGTATTAATTAAAATGTTTACATTTGAAGGAATACGAGTTCAAATTTTTAGGTATACCAGCAATGTCTCTGAATTGGGACCATAAAATATGGAGGGAACATATCATATCCATGACCATGTGCATGATGAATGAAGCATCACATGGGTGCACTAATATACATACATATATAATTCTCCAACATCAAATCACTCCCCCTTTGTACGAACCCAACCTGATGAGAGATAGAAGAGGCCCTTCTCTTCAAATCTTCAATTCCTGATTTTTGGGTCCCAAAACATATATATTAAAGCATAGCAATGCAAGGACATATGAATGTATGCATATATAGTTGAGTGAGGCAACACTTTATTCTAATCAATGAATGATGAGGAAGCAGCAATGTCCACTTTATTAGAGCAGGCCATTGCTTATCCCAAACTATCCCCACATTCATGCCCTTCCATGTGATTTTGCTCAACCTTTGGGTCCCTTATATATATAGCTTCTCCTTATATATATATGCCAGCTCCATCAAAAGTTCACCTAAAGTCTCAAATTTTAACTTCACATATACATCATCACTTTTCTCTTTTGTAAATAACAAGATCAATGTATGTGCATGTCATCATCATTTCGCTTCCTTTCTTTTTATTTAAATTTGTTTGAGAGTTAATTGAGAACATAAAATTTTAGACAGTTATATATTCTTCAAATATATTTAATATAAAAAAAATTAAAGACTAATAAATTTTAATTTATATTAGTCAATATTTTTAATCAACAGTCTAATATATTTAATTTAATAATTTAATATTATAGTTTTAGCTAATATTTTTAAATGTTATTAGTTAAACCGTTAGTCAAAAATAATATATTGTGTTGACTTTATAATGTTGGAATTCTTGAATTCTTTAATCTCTAAGACCATTTATAATAAATCATTAAAAAATATATGAGAGATTCGTGAACATGATTTAAAGAGCTGAATTTGATTCTTGTGTTTCTTTGATCTTTCTCAACCAAAATTTACGAATTATTATTTTAGGTTGAATAACAACTCTTTTGTAAGATAATTTTGGTATATTAAAGACCAAAATTCTAGAGCTATATTTATACTTGGCTATGAGTTTCCATTGTATCTTAAAGGCCCATATAAAATAAAATATTTAGTTTTATTCTCATTTAAATTCAAATAAAAAATAACAATAACTTATTTCATTTAGTATAAATAAGATCACTTATATAAGTCATATATTATGAAATAGCTAATGTGATTATAATTAATAATATGTATTGTCCATAAATAAATTAAAAAATTATAATTTTTTAACAATTTTTCATTTGAATTATACATATATATTTTTTAAAAATAATTATATCTTACAAATTTTATGTATGCATTTAAATATTATTTTTTGATTATTTTAATAATTTAATCTATCTCATATATCGGTTATAAACTTATTGTAGCTTTTATATTAGGATTAAAGTTTATGTAATTAGAAAAATAAATTAAATTGATAAATTTTTATAAATATAATTAATTTGTAAAAAATGAATTTAATTAATAATTTTTTTAAAAATAAATTTAAGAAAATACTTATTTTTTAAAAATTAATTTAATTATTAATCTGATTAATATGATTATAATCAATTATATGTATATCTCGTAGATAGGTTAGGAAATTATTTCCTAATTACACTAGCTATATCAATATTTTACCCCCACTCTGTGTATACCTGTATGTACATAAACTACTGCTTATGAGTATAAGTGATACATGCTGTGCCCGCTGAAAATAGCAAATTAAGTTCATGCTGCCACCAGAAAATCTTATATGCTTATCTTATATCAGTTTGACAGGTCACGATTGGATCACTTTTGATCTTCAGGATTGTTAACTTGTCCGCTAAGGGGTCCACTATACGAATTTGTTCCATATATGTACTGTTATTCTTTTCGAAAACTCCACAATTAACTGATCAAATATATAGTAGTTGAGACTAGAATTTATTATATTTAATTAAGGATGACTTTCAAATTAGCCAATCAATAAACTGGGGATACTAGGTGTTACGGCCGAGCACTCGCACCGAGTTTGATTCATGCTTCAGCTCAGTAGAAGGGTCACACCAAAATCAGGATCATAGCTCACGAAAATAAGAGAATAAGTGAATGATGTTTTTATAAATCTACTCACAGAAAACTATAAATATTAGGGATAAAGATTTTTAAAAATATCTCTACGAACTTTAATCTTTATATCTTTTAAATATTGAAATAATTATTCTTTAGGTACAGATCATTTTTCAATATAAATTCATACAAATTATTTATATTTAGGCGAACTTCTTACCAACACCATCTCTTTTTTTTCTTTTTTTTATTAAATTTTTTTTTCTCTTTTATTTTTCGCCTTCTCCTCCATCATCTTTATCATCATGATCATCATCGTTATAGTCATCATTGTCGTCTTCTTCTTTTTATACATATCGTCGTTATCGTAGAATTTTTACCATATTGATAACGTTGCCTAATTCAAAATTAAAGAAAATATTTTGTATATTTCTAGCAAAATTTCAATGTAGAAATTCTGAATCTGAATTGTTATTGTGATGAATATATTCTATTCCCGTTTTGGTGTATTTTGGAAATATTTCGATGTATTTTTATTCTGATAAGTTTTGCATAATTTAAACCTCTTTCTCTTCTTCTTCCTCATTTTATGCTACTGCTTCTTCTTTTTTATTATCATCATCATCATCTTTTTTTTATTCATCTTTTTTTGTCTTGTTTTACCTTCTCAAATTTCTTCTTATTTTACTCTCTTAACAAGAATAAAAAAAAATCAAATAAAGAAGAAGAAAAAACACACAATGCTGCAAAATTACTTGAAAGATGATGAACCTACATTCATTCAACTAAAAGAGAAATAAATAAGAAAAAAAGAAGAAAAAAATGCATTAAAGAAAATATTTGTGTATTTGTAGCAAAATTTCTATGTAGGAGTTCTAAATCTGAATTGTTATTGTGATAAATCTGTTCCATTCTCATTTCAGTGTATTATGAAAATATTGTGGTGTATTTTAAAAATATTTTGGTATATTTTTATTATGATAAATTTTATATAATTTAAAATTCTTCCTCTTTCTCTTCCTCTTCCTCTTCCTCATCTTCTACTGCTGCTTCTTCTTTTTTATTATTATTATCATCTTTTTTTTATTCATCTTTTTTTTCTTATTTTACCTCCTCAAATTTCTTCTTATTTTACTCTCTTAACAAGAATCAAAATAAAAAAAAATTAAACAAAGAAGAAGAAAAAACAAATAATGTTGCAAAATTACTTGGAAGCAGATGAACCTATATTCATTCAACTAAAAGAAAGAAAGAAATAAGAAAAAAAGAAGAAAAAATGCATTAAAAAATATTTTTGTGCACTTGTAGTAAATTTTGATGTAGGAGTTCTGAATCTGAATTGTTATTGTGATGAATCTGTTCCATTCTTGTTTCGGTGTATTTTAAAAATATTGCAGTATATTTTAAAAATATTTTGGTGTATTTTTATTTTGATAAATTTTGCATAATTCAAAACTCTTTTTCTTCCTCTTTCTCATATTCTGCTGCTGCTTCTTCTTCTTTTTCATTATCATCATTATTTTTTTTATTCATCTTCTTTTTCTTGTTTTACCTTCTCAAATTTTTTTTTGTTTTACTCTCTTAATAAGAATAAAAAAATCAAAAAAAGAAGAAAAAATACATAATGATGCAAAATTACTTGGAATTGGAACCTACATTCATTCAACTAAAAGAAAGAAAGAAATAAAAAAAAAGAAGAAAAAATGCATTAAAAAATATTTTTATGCATTTGTAGCAAAATTTTGATGTAGGAGTTCTGAATCTAAATTATTATTATGATAAATCTGTTCCATTCTCGTTTCAATGAATTTGAAAAACTTTCAGTGTATCTTGGAAATCTTGTGGTGTATTTCGGAATAATTTCGGTGTATTTTTATTCTGATATATTCTGCATAATTCAAAACTCTTCCTCTTTCTCCTATTCATCTTTTGCTACTGCTTCTTCCTTTTTTTATCATCATCGTCTTTCTTTTTTTTAATTAATCTTTTACTTAATGTTTTACATTCTCAAGTTTCTTTTTGTTTTACTCCCTTAACAAGAATAAAAACAAAAAAAATTAAACAAAGAAGAAGAAACACATAATGTTATAGAATTACTTGGAAGAGGATGAACCTACTTTCATTATTCAACTAAAAGAAAGAAAGAAATAAGAAAAAAGAAGAAGAAAAAAATGCATTAAAGAAAATATTTTTGTACATTTGTAGCAAAATTTCGACGTAGGAGTTCTGAATCTGAATTGTTATTGTGATGAATCTGTTCCATTCTCGTTTCGGTGTATTTTAGAAATATTTTGGTGTATTTTTATTTTGATAAGTTTTGTATAATTCAAAACTCTTTCTTTTTCTCCCCCTCATTTTCTGCAGCTGCTTCTTCTTTATCTTCTTATTTCATATTCTTATAATTTTTTTGGGAAGAAAAAATCAAACAAAGAAGAAAAAAATACATAATATTACAAAATTAGTAAAAAGAGGTGGAGAAAAAAAAATATAGCAACAATAACAGTAATAAAAAGAACGATGATGAGGATGAAATATGCGAAAAAGAAAGAGGAGAAAAAACACAAAAAAAAAGAAAGATGAGGAGGATGGAGAATATAAGATACAAACGTTGGAGGAGAAACGACGTGATTTCACGCGCGTATTATGTAAGTGGATTTTGTTGAATTAGGGTTAACTTGTATGAATTTGTATGTTAAAAGTACTTGTATGTATCGTGAGAATGATATTAAAATAATTTGATCGAGAGAATTTTTACAAGTATACTCTATACTCACTCTATCCGATATTAATTAGTAGTTTTCCATCTTATTCATTAAATTTTACTGTAAATAATTCTTGAAAGTAATTTATATCAACTGTATATTAAAATACGAAATTTACATAAAAAATATGCAAAATAATGACGGTAAAGCACGAATGTTGTAATAATAAATGGAAAAGTATAGGGTACCAACATATTATCTGCCAATTTCTGCCAACTCTTATTTATATTTGTGTTTCATGGAAGTGTGTTCGTAGATGTGTCTAATAATTAATATATTTTAAATACATATATAAAGAGACACATCCATAAAATATATTTATAAAGACACTTCTATTAAACACAGTTATAAAAAAGACATTTTTATTAGACACATCCACAAACACACTCTTATGAAACACAATTATAAATAAGAATTGGCAGAAGTTGGCAGATATGCTGTTGGTAACGTAGCGGAACCGTATTTTGAAATAATAAATTGGTATGGCAAGGTTGGCTAATTGGTTAAGTGTATGTTTCTCGACAAGACATGGAGATAACTATGTCGATGTTCTTCCTCTTCATAATAAGTTTAGCACGTGGTTGGATTGATTATGTTAAAATTTGGAAATCTAATAATAAACCACATGGATCCTCAAAATCTGGTCATATATGCCTCTGGACTTTGTGTTGTGTTATGTTATACTCCTCCAACAATTAACTTAATTGGACTTTATCTGTATGTGTAGTTGCTTTACTTTCATATCCCGTTGACTTGCTATTAACCCTGTCCGAAACACGTGAAATGCATGGTTGAATTATATTCCACGTTTTATTTTTGGATATAAGGTCGTCATAGACTCATAGTCATAGAAAGTCAAATATACCATGACTTGAGATCATTAT
This sequence comes from Arachis hypogaea, assembly GCF_003086295.3. Classification (NCBI taxonomy): domain Eukaryota; kingdom Viridiplantae; phylum Streptophyta; class Magnoliopsida; order Fabales; family Fabaceae; genus Arachis; species Arachis hypogaea. The sequence continues at coordinate 130,562,999 of NC_092038.1, forward strand.
TGCAATCTACTATATAAGTTCGAATGAATATATAGTTTTTTCTCCCTCACATACATGCATTACTTCAAATAAAGTATATATGAGAGCTCAGATTAATGATTGCTCATAATTTCTTATAAGATATATCTTTTTTAATTCACTATTAAATCACAATAAAATATAATGAATATCATTTATAATAAATTTAACTAAAATCGAATGTCAGAAAATGTTGAGGATTAGCAGATTTTAGTAATTTTAGTTAGTAAATGATAACACAAATATTAAATTGTTTTTAATAATTAAATTTTATTAATTTATATATATAAATTTTGATAAATATAGATATAAATTATGTTGATTTGTGTATATAAATTCTTATAATATAAATATAAATTATATATTTTATAAATGTATAATATACATATAAATATAAATTATTATTGATTAAATGTTGACTCAAAATAATAATATTTAATAATTATGCAATATTGCTGTATATATAAAAATTTTTGGACATTCTATTATTTTTATGCATACCCAATTAGCAATTATACATGGTTCACTCGTTCTACACACAGGAATAATTTTTGGCTGGGTCTCATCTCAAGTCATCTAAAGAAGTTGATGATTAAGGATGTTTGGGAAGTTTTAAAAGTAATTTTTTAAAATTTTTAATTTATAAAATGTAGTAATATTAATGTTTAGTGTAATTTTTAAAATCAAATTACAGTTATCTAAGAAACTATTTAGGAATTTATAAAAAAGTTAAAAAAAATAATTTCTCTCGTAATACTATTATTTTTTTTATCATATTTCTATAAAATAAGTACTTTTAGAGCTAAAAACTCAAACACAAAATAACTATAGTCATTTTTTGTTTAAACTATTTTATCAAAAAGAGCTTAATTAAGTTGTTTATCCAAACTGACCCTAAATCTTCTCGTACAGTTAATGATCAAACAAGTTAAAGAGGATAAAAGTTTAAGTTCTTTGATGTTTAGCAATTTTTTTTTCTAAACGCAGACGTGATTTTGCATCCTAAAAGCGCGTTCACTTGAGAAATAAGAAATTGTAGTTGTTCACTTAACGTGCATTTAGGTTTGTTGCTGGTGATTATTGGTTTTAATAATTTTTTCCATAATTTTTTTTATCATTTTTAATACTTTCTTTTATAGTTTAATTTTTAATTTTTTATTAAATTTTTTATTATAATTTTGTTATAATTGAATTATTGACTTTATTAAAAAAGACAAAATAAATAAAAAATTAATCATACATAACAATAAAATCATAAGTAATAAAATTTTATCGTCTAAAATAATACTAAATAAAAGAATACTGAAAATATTAAAATAATTATAAAATATTTTTTTATTTAATATTAAAAAATTTATCATTGTAATTCTTGTGCACGACTTATTATTCTAATTTTTTATAATATATATTATTATTCCTTTTAAAAATGATAAATTAAATAAAAAATTAATTATAAATAATAATAAAAATATAACTAGTAAAAATTTAAAATCTAAAACAATAATAAAAATAAAATTATTGAAATATTTAAAAAATATTAAAATATATTATTTTATATGTTATTTTTAATTTAATAAATAAATATTAATTTATATTATAAAAAATACTTAAAAATTGTCAATTTTTATATATTATTTTTAATTTCATAAATAAATATTAATTTTATTATAATAATAAAAAAATATAACATATTAAAATAGAATATTATACAAAATATTATATAAAAAATACTAAAAGAAGTATAAAAGAATTAAATATATTTAAAAAAATAATATTATAATTTAATATTATATTTTTTTAGTAATTAACTAATTATCTATTTAAAAGTGATTTTAACTAATATTATCTAAACAATATTTATTTTATTAAAATCAATTTTACTATAAAATTTTTAAACATAAATCATATTAACATAAACTCACTTCTACCCAAAATTAATTTTACAAAATCACTTTTATTCAAACACATACTAAGTCATCAAAAGAAATTAGTGATTAAGGCTTATGGTATTTGTAATATTACTCTTTCGTTTTCCTTTTTTTTGGTAATGTACTCTTTGATTTTTGTATTTAGTTAAGTGTCGTATAAAATTGGCTTTTTAAATTAAATACGCATCTAAAAAAACATTAATTCCCAAAATGCGCATGGCTGAAAATCTTTCTAAAAATGTACATTGTCATTTTTTGGCCTGTGCCCGTGAAATAGATTTAAACTCCATTTCACTGAAGGTACTCACAAAATGGACCATCCATGTCAGGGTCAGCTCTCACGAAATGGCTATCCCATTTCTATGATAGCAGCAGCGAAATGGAAAGAAGAACTCTAAACAGGTAGGCGTGAAATGGGTGTACTGCCAAGTTGAGACTCCATGTCTCATTGATAGCAATACTTGTGGAGATTTATCGTTGTTAAAATTTAAATGAGACAACTTTATTTTTTAGTATTATATTCATTCATGAAGTCAAAACAATATGATCAACGTTATTATCGGTTAATATTTCACATTTTATGACATAATTTTCAAGTTTTTAAATATATATACAGACTTATTTATTTATAAAAGCTATTAAATTAATTAATATTCCTTAGTAATATTACTAAAATACTATAGTTGAGTTTTGATTTGTGTGAAAAAAAACCATAATAATTTTGGTATTCAATATATATATATATATATATATATATATATATATATATATATATATATATATATATATATATATATATATATATATATTTATAAAAAAAAGTGTTATTCCTAGATTGATAAACTGATATAAAGAAAATATATATATATTGAATACCAAAGTTATTATGATTTTTTTCATACAAATTAATACTCAACGATAGTATTTTAGTAATATTACTAAGGAATATTAATCAATCTAATAGCTTTTATAAATAAATAAGTCTATATATATATATATATTTAAAAACTTGAAAATCATGTCATAAAATGTGAAATATTAACCGGTAACAACGTTGATCATATTGTTTTGACTTCATAAATGAATATAATTCCAATAAATAAAGTTGTCACATTTAAATTTTAACAAAGACAAATCTCCACAAGTATTGCTATCAATGAGACATGGAGTCTCAACTCGGCAGTACACCCATTTCACGCCTGCCTGCCGAGAGTTCTTCCTTCCATTCGCTGCTACCACCATGGAAATGGAATAACCATTTCGTGGGAGTTAGCCCTGACATGGATTGCCTATTTCGTGGGCATCTTCAGTGAAATGGAGTTTAAATCTATTTTACGGGCACAGGTCAAGAAATGGCAATGTGTCTTTTTAGAAAAATTTTCAGTTATGTGCATTTTGGGAATTAATATTTTTTAGATGTGCATTTAGGTAAAAAAAAATCGTATAAAATTAGTGTATGGTAATGTGAACGCAATAAGTGAAATGGGTTTGGCCCAAATAAACCACGAGACTGCTTCTATGAAGTCCAACGCTCTCTTTTGTTGGAAACTTTAGTTGTTGAGACAAAAGAAAATATTAGCCTGCAACTAAGCCCAACACATTTTCATTGACCCATTTTGGAAAGCCAGAAAATACTTCCCGCTTAATTTATAATTTATAATTACTTTTGTTTTTTTTTTTTTTGGTAAAGTTATAATTACTTTTGTTGTTATTCGACTTTAGCCTCGTTTTCATAAAAAGTAAATAAACCCGAACACGACACTAACTTCGTTGTCAATCTAGCAGAGACCATAAATTAACAATAAAGCTACTTAAAAAATAAAATTAATTGTTGTAAAATAAATAAATAAAAAAGATATAAATATAAGATAGAAGAATATAAATATAAAATTTTTAGTATTAATATTTATCAATATAATTTTTTAATATAATAGAAGTAATTTATATATATTACTAAGTAGGATCATATATAAAAGAGAGAAGAATATAAGAGAAAAAATATTGATATTGATTATTGATTGTGTGTTGTGTGAGGAGCTTAAACCTCTATTTATATACATACATGATGACATTTTTTCAAATTATATTAAATACAGTCATTCTTGAGAAACTATATTTCATGAAAAATGGGCATCCACATAAGGTGTGATAAGGTATTCTTATCACAACACTCTCCTTGAGTAGTCATTTAAGATTATACCTTATTAAAACCTTACTAAAGTAAACCCAATGAAAAAAAAACTTTAGTAAAAGAAAATGAGTACAATATTCTTTATGATGGGGACTGCTTCATTAAAAACCTTGTCAAGAAAAATCCAATGGGAAAAAAACCTAACTAAAGAAAAAAACCCTATTGTCGACATTATTTAATCTCTTGAGATCAGCGCATCCCAATTTCATGTACCAATCTTTCAAAGGAGGATTTTGGGAGCGACTTTATGAATAAATCAGTCAGATTGTCACTTGAGCGAATCTGTTGGACATCAGTTGTCTCTTGATTTTGCAGATCATTGGTGAAAAAGAATTTGGGAGAAATATGCTTTGTTCTATTGCCTTTGATATATCCACCATTAAGTTGAGCAATGCATGCTGTATTATCTTCAAACAGGACAGTTGGAGCTATCTTATGATCGATCAATCCACATGATAACAGAATATATTGGATCAAACTCCTGAGCCAAAAACACTCGCGACTTGTCTCGTGTATTGCTAGTATTTTAGCATGATTAGAGGATGTTGCCGCAATCGTCTGTTTCGCGGACCTCCATGATATAGTTTTACCACCATATGTGAACAGGTATCCTGTTTGAGATCTCCCTTTGTGTGGATCAGACAAGTATCCAGCATCTGCATAGCCAACTAATTGTAACTTTGATCCATAGGGATAAAACAATCACATATCAACCGTTCCATGAAGATATCGAAAGATTTGTTTGATTTCACTCCAATGTCTTCTGGTTGGAGAGGAACTATACCTTGCTAATAAATTCACAGCAAATGATATATCGGGTCGTGTATTATTAGCAAGATACATTAGCGCTCCAATGACACTAATATATGGTACTTCAGAACCAAGGATATCTTCATTTTCTTCTTTAGGACAGAATTGATCATTTTTCACATCCAAAGATCTTACAATCATTGGGGTACTTAATGGATGTGACTTATCCATATAAAATCTCTTTAAGATCTTTTATATGTATGTTGTTTAATGAATAAAGATTTCATCTTTTGTATGCTCGATCTACAGGTCGAGACAGAATTTAATCTTTCTAAGATCATTCATCTCAAACTCTTCTTTTAGAGCTTTTATAGTTGTTGGAATCTCTTCAGAAGTTCCAATAATATTTAAATCATCAACTTACACAGCAATTATAATGAATCCAGATGCAGATTTATTTATAAAAACACACGAGCAAATATCATCATTCTTGAATCCGTTTTTGGCCAGATACTCAGTAAGACGATTATACCATATTCATCCAGATTACTTCAGACAATATAAAGATCTTTGCAATTTAACTGAGTATAATCCTTGTGAATATTCATTGGATAGTTTAGATATCTTTAGTCCTTCAGGGACTTTCATATAGATATCACGATCTAATGAGCCGTATAAGTAGGCTGTTACCACATCCATTAAATGCATATGTAATTTATGATATGCGGTAAATTGACCAAATAACGTAATGTTATTGCATCCACTGCGGGGGAATATGTTTCTTCATAATCTATACCGAGCCTTTGTGAAAAACCTTGTGCTACAAGTCGAGCTTTGTAGCGTACAACTTCATTTTTCTCATTTTATTTTCTCACAAATACCTATCAGTATCCAATAGGTTTTACATCTTCTGGTGTACGGATTACAGGTCCAAAGACTTCATATTTTGCAAGTGAGTCTAACTCAGCCTTCATGACTTTTTTCTATTTCGGCCAATCATTTTTTTTGATATTTTTCGACTGTTCTTGGCTCAAAATCCTTATTTTCATGCATGATATTCAATGCCACATTATATGCAAATATTTCATTGACAATTATCTTATTTCGGTCCCATTTCTCTCCTGTAATGACATAATTTATCGAGATCTCGTCATTTTCACAATTTTCAGGTACATGAACGTCTTCTAGCATTAAAATTATATCAGAATCCTGGACAATTGTAGGTGTTTTTACTATATCTTTTTCAATAGGAACAGTATTTACCTCTTTTCTCTTTCGAGGATTTTTGTCTTCGGAACCGACAGGTCTGCCACACTTCTGGCGTGTATTTACTTCGGTGGCAATTTGTCCAACTAGGACATCAATTCGAATTGGGGTATTTTTCATTGGTATATAAGACTTGGTTATCCTCTTTGTATCGAAAAATGCATCAGGCAATTCATTTGCTATTCTTTGCAAATGTATAATCTTTTGAACTTCTAGTTCATATTGTCCTGATCGAGGATCTAAATGCATTAAGAATGATGAATTCCAATTAAGTTCCTTTTTAGGAAGCTTATTGTCTCCCCCTAATGTTGAAAATTTTGATTCATCAAAATGATAATCCGCAAACCGAGATTTAAATACATCTCTAATTTGTATCTCAAGATACCTCACTATAGAGGGAGAATCATATCCAACATATATCCCCAATTTTCTTTGGGGTCCCATTTTGGTACGATTAGGTGGTGCAATGAGAACATATATCGCACATCTGAATATTCTTAAATGGGAAACATTTGGCTGCTGGCCAAGAGCAAATTGCATAGGAGAGAACTGATGGTAACTCGTTGGCCTCAAACAAATAAGTGCTGCGACATGTAAAATAGCATGCCCCAAACCGAGGTGGGGAGATTTGTTCTCATAAGTAAGGGTCTAGCAATTAATTGGAGGCGTTAATAAGTGATTTTGCTAACCCATTTTGTGTGTGAACATGAACTATTGGATGTTCAACACTTATTCTATTAGCCAACAATAAGCATCAAAAGCTTGGGAAGTAAATTCGCCAGCATTATCAAGACGAATTACTTTAATTGAATTTTTTGGGAATTGTGCTTTTAATAGAATAATTTGAGCCAGTAATCTCGCAAATGCCAGGTTGCAAGAAGACAATAAGCACACATGACCATCTCGATTATGCGTCTATCATAACTATAAAATATCTAAAAGATCCACATAGTGGATGAATAGATCCACATATATCACCTTAATCCTTTCTAGAAATTTAGGAGACTCAAATCCAATTTTTACTGCTGATGGCCTTAAAATTAACTTCTTTTGAGAACATGCAGCACAACAAAATTCACTAAATTTAAGAATCTTCTGGTTCTTTAATGAATGTCCATGAGAGTTTTCAATAATTCTCTGCATTATGGTTGTTCTCGGATGACCCAATCGATCATGCCAAGTTATGAATTTATTTGGGCTAGTAAACTTTTGGTTTATAATGTCATGTGATTCAATTGCATTAATCTTGGTATAGTATAACCCAGATGAAAGTGAGGGTAACTTTTCTAATATAACCTTTTTATTTGAACCATGAGTTGTGATACATAAGTACTCATGACTTCCCTCATTCATAGTCTCAATATGATATCCATTTTGACGAATATCTTTGAAACTTAACAAGTTTCTTAGAGACTTCGTAGACAATAGTGCATTATTTATTATGAAATTTGCTCCTCTGAGAAACAAAATTATAGCTCTTTTAGAGCCTTCTATCACATTACCGGAGTCAATAATAGTATTAACACATTCTTCTTTTGGCACAAGATGGGAAAAATATATATCACTTTTGAGAATGGTGTGCGAACTTACACTATTCGCAAGGCATACATCTACATTATATATCCTTGTCATTTTCTTTAAAGATAAATAATAATAAAATGAGTAGTAATACATGCACAGTCAAATTAAATTCTTGATTGGAATTATTTTTCTTTAAGAAACACTGTACATAATATCATATTCTAAAATTTTATCATTATCACTATTATTATTAAAACTTGACACATTTAACGATTTCAAAATTCTTAAACATAAACATTAATATTTCATTATTTATATACATCATATTTAAAACTCAAATACATAAAAAATAAAACTTAAGAATAAGTTTCGTACATTATTTATTTACGTGAATACTTAACAATCCCACATTTTAAACTATTCCATCATTGATCAAATAACTAATATTTCCTTCAGGATCCTCAAAGAAATCTGACATATCATAATGAGTGGTGGAATTTTCAGCATCATTTGAAACAAAATTTGTTTCCTTTCTTTTGTCATCCTTTTTCAGAGGTGCTTGATAAAGATCGACTAGGTGCTTGGGGTACGACAGGTAGGCGACCAATGACCCTTTCCACCACAATATAAACACTTATCCTCTGTTGATTTATTTTGCCCAAAATTTCTTTCTTTATCCCACTTCTGGTGAGATCCTCTCTTTTGAACATAATTCCTTTTCATTCCATAATTTTTTTTGTTACCAAAACCTTTCCATTTACTTCAGGAAATGGGGCAGCGCCAGCTGGGCACACTTCGTGATTCTTTAAGAGCAATCATTGTTGCGTTCAGCAATAAGAAGGCAAGAAATTAGTTCAGAATATTTTTTAAATCATTTTTCTCGATACTGCTGCTGCAAGAGCACATTCGAGGCATAGAAGGTTGAGAAAGTTTTCTCTAATATATCATTATCAATTATCTTTTTTCAACATAATTTTATTCTCGAGGTGATTCAAAATATTGCAGAATTATATTCATTTATGGATTTAAAATCATGCAGACGCAAGTGCATACATTCATATCGAGTTTGAGGAAGTACCACACCGTCTTTTGATGATTATACTTTTCTTCAAGGTCTTTCCACATATCTGCAAGATCTTTTAATGTGAGATGTTCATTTTTCAATCCCCCATCAAGATGACGACGAAGGAAAATCATGGCCTTAGCTTTATCTTTCTGAGATACATTATTTTCAGCCTTAATGGTATATTTAAGATCCATTGAATCAAGATGGATTTCAACATTTAGTATCCATGATAAACAGTTGTTTCCAGATATATCAAGAGCATTAAATTCAAGATAAGAGAGTTTCGACATAATAAAAATTTGTTACCTGAGTATTCCTAAAATTTGATCAGAGTCTCGTGCTGATAACATGTTGTGAAATAAATAAATAAGGAAAATATAAATATAAGATAGAGAAATATAAATATAAAACTCTTAATATTATGTTCATCAATATAATTATTTTGATATAATAGAAGTAATTTATATATATTACCAAGTAAGGTCATATGTAAAAGGGGGAGAAGAGTATAAGAGAGAGAATACTGATATTGATTATTGATTGTGTGTTGTGTGACGGGGTTAAGCCTCTATTTATATACGTATATGATGACACTTTTTTAAACTATATTAAATACGGTCATTCTTAAAAAACTATATCTCATAAAAAATGGACATCCACATAAAATGTAATAAGATATTCTTATCACAACACTAATAATAAAAAACTGATTTGTTCTTTCACTTAAACAATGATTACAAATTTAAACAGAGTTAAAATTTATAATAAAGTAATCTTTAATTTATTAAATTGAGGAATAAAAAATCTTAAAAAATATCTTAAAAAGTGACTTAAATAAATACATTTATTTTTAAAAACAAATATATAAGTTAATTTTTTTACAAAATTTATTATTTTTTAAAAGTAAACAAAATGAATAAAAAACTAAAATAAATATTTATTTTTTAAAAAAGTATTTTTCCTATACTAAAAACACAAACAAAACTCAATATCCCTTGTTTTAGTATGGTAAACTAAAAAATTAATTAAAAAATAAATTAGTCGTTAATAATTAATTAATTTTTATTTAAAACATAATTCACTTTCTATGAATTGTTTTGACCCTATGGCTAATCGAGTCCATCAGGTTAAACTCGATTAAATTCGACTTTAATTAATTTGAATATCAATTTTAAAATTATAAAATTTGAACAACCTAATTATTCAATTAGTTTAATATTAATTAAAAAATCTAATAATATATTTATTTAAATTGATTATATATTGTTTTTTATTTTTTATTATTATTATTATCATATATTTATAATATTTAGAAAACTTTTTAATTTTTTTCTTTTTTTTTTAAGTTTTGTTGAATTTTATTTTCAATCAAATACCTAATTATTTATCTATTTAAACTGATTCAATTCGAATTTAATCAATTTAGATTAGTTGAAGTCTCTTCATATTCTATCCCAAAAAATATAACCAAATCTAAATAAATAGAATCTCATTTAAGAAATTCAACTACAGCTACATTTACCTGATTTAGTGGAAATAGGGTATTACGACAACACTTCAATCTTACTTATTTGGATAAGTAACTAACTCATAAGATATCTTCTATCTGTCTAGAAAGAAAATTTTAATAACTTCTTTAATAAAAAGGAACGGCCATCCACCATCAAAGATAGAACTACTCTTTAATTATTATTTTTTTTATAAATACACTAATACTTTCAGGTATATTTAGCATCTAATCTACTAAATCTATTAAAAATCAGGAAAAGCTCTACATCCATGTAAAAAATACATGGATGTTATCTAAGTAACTTCCTCCACACACGCGTTCTCCCACCCCACAGTCGTTTGTTATACACGCGTCTCATATAACATATCACGTTTTTGTTCTTCTTCTTCAACCTAATAAAATTTGTCGTTCTCCTCTATTCGCGTTTTTCTTCTCTACTCGCATTCTTCATTATTGATCTGCATTAAATTCAACGTAATAAGCTCTGTAGTTTTTCTTCTTCTTCGTTTTCTTCTTCGATCTACACTTCTGAATGGAAACAATGAATGATTCAACTTCAAATCAATTGAATGAGGTTATTACGTTGAGACAGCTAGGGAATGATTGCTACATGCTATCACAATAATCTTAAACATTGAACAAAGTAAAAAGAGGCCACCGAACCGAATAACATTCATTTGGTGAACCGAAATCACAAAGGCCACCGAACCGAACAATGTACATGTGGTGAATAAATGGTGATCAACTTTCAATCAACAATAATAGTATTTCTCCATGTAAAATGAGGCCACCAAACCGAACAACATTCATTTGGTGAACCGAAATCACAAAGGCTACCGAACCAACAATGTACATGTGGTGAATAAATGGTGATCAACTTTCAATCAACAAGAATAGTATTTCTCTTCCTCTTTCTCCTCCTCCTCCTTCTTCTTTCAAATTTGCGCTCGTAGGTTCTTCTTCTTCTTCTTCTTCAGTTCAGTGGATAGTGTAACTAGGGCTTTGAAATTGGTTGTTACTCTGTTCAGTACTTCTTTTGCATGGCAAAATACTATTATTGTTGATTGAAAGTTGATCACCATTTATTCACCACATGTACATTGTTCAGTTCGGTGGCCTTTGTGATTTCGGTTCACCAAATGAATGTTGTTCGGTTCGGTGGCCTCTTTTTACTTTGTTCAATATTTAAGATTATTGTGATGCGTTTCGGAAGAATAATCCAAATCGCACTCATTCAACTGATTTTGAAGTTGATTCATTCATTGTTTCAATTCAAAAGTCCAGATCGAAGAAGAAAACGAAGAAGAATAAGAAGAACCACAAAGCTAATTACGTTGAAGTCAATCCAGATCTATAACAAAGAACGCGAATAGAGAAGAAGAAGAAGAACAAGAAAGAAAACGCGATCAGAGGAGAACGGTGAAGTCTATAACGCGAGTAGAGAAGAAGAAGAAGAACTGAGGAAGAAGTAACGTTTTTTCATAATAAGCGGGCGCGTGTTTTCACTCTCATTAATGCGCGTGCCTCTATTTTGGATTGGATTAATTTAGTTACATGGTTACATGGATGTGTAGCGTGCCCCTTAAAAATCTGCATAAAATATTTGCTAACTTAAACATCGAAATTTCTTGTAGATACCACCTCTCACCTCTTTACGAAGAACTCAAACGACGACATCTCAACACAAATCGAACGAACACTGCTTCAAAAAAAATCTAAATCTCATATCCAAGCCCAAATCACCGTTTTAGGTAACCGTCAAAACAAGTTCCACTTATAAAAACCCTCAAATTCAAATCAATCCATACCAAGTAAAATAGAATCAGTTCGGGGTTTTCCAAATGAAGCCAAAACCGACCCGCAACACTTATTTTGGGGGTGATATGGCAATTGGCACGTAAAAGGTGAAACGTGACACGTAGTTAGACTTAGAACATTTGGCAGAAGACAAAAGAAAACGCAACCTCATCATCATTCTTCTCCATTCTTCTCCCTTCAAATTCCAATAATTCAAACTATATCAGCTTCCAATGTCCACCGTCAGAATCCAAGCTTCGGCGTGCGCGCTCTACTCCACCTTCAACCACCTCCGCCACCGCCCCAACTCCGTCGTTTCGCTCAGCAGGAATGCCAAGAATTCTAGCGCCCTCAAAGTACTCTCAATGTCTTCTTCTCCGCCTTCTGCGCCCTTCGAAATCTGCGTCAAAGCTTCCATAACCACTCCCAACAAGCTCGGAGACTGTAAAAACACCAACTTTCACTTTATTTTAGCTTCCCATTGCTTTGCCTGTTCGGAAAATTGAAATTAAATGATACATATTCAGGATGCACACAGACATGTGCTGTGATTCTCCATGACTTGAACGAGCTTGTGTGTTGTGAATAGTGCTGCTTTTGTTTTTGGTTTAGGAGCTTAATTGCATCCATATTATGCCTTGGAATTGGATGGTCATTGTAATGTAACTTATTTTCGAATTGTATAATTTTGATGAAATTGTCTGAGTCCTAGTTCTGAAATAATAAAGGAGGAGTTCAGTTCTGAAACTGTGTTTATTAGAGTGGAAATTTGATGCCTTTGAAGAAAATGGCAGTGGCGTTATCATGTGTTTCGTTTCAGTTTGTGTGTCTGGAATCAATAATTATTCATATGACTTCAATTGAGGGAGGAAAATATTTATGTTTGGTTTTGACCTTTGAACTTGAGGTTCCTATAATCAATTAGTGACGGTTGTTTGAATTGTCCTTCAGGTCCCTTCTGCCAAAGGGTGTTGCTGACTCTTGAGGAGAAACATCTTCCTTATGACCCCAAGTTGGTAGATTTGACCAACAAGCCAGAATGGTGATCTTCTGGTTCATTTCTTTTTGTTAAGTTCTTCCTTTGTACAAGAGTTTACAATTTGTTGTTGTTCTTCTTGTTCTTGTTCCTTTTCTTATTGTTTGTGTTACTGGTTGAGGTTCCTTAAAATCAATGCTGAGGGTAAAGTTCCTGTCATAAAGCTTGATGAGAAGTGGGTTTCTGATTCGGATATCATCACACAAATTCTGGAAGAGAAGTATCCTAGCCCACCATTGGTAACCCCACCCGAAAAAGCTACAGTGTATGTATCTATCTTCTAGATTTCCTGATCATTACTAGATACTTTTGTGCTATTATTATGTGTTTCTTGTGCTTGATGTACTTGGCTTGGAATATTTAGAGAGAAAAATGAAGCATGGTTGCTGCAAATTAGACAAGTCTAGCAACATTTGCTTTCTCCTCTGTCAGCTTTTTATTCTTAAATATTAAGTTGAATATATTAGATGTCCTCCAAATGACTAATACAGGCATGAATTTTTGTATGTAGTGGGTCGAAGATCTTTTCTACATTTATTGGATTTCTCAAGAGCAAAGATCCCAATGATGGAACAGAGCAAGCATTGCTAAGTGAACTAAGCTCTTTCAACGATTACCTTAAGGAAAATGTACGACTTATTTTTGCTTTTCTTTTTCTTCTATTGTTTGCATTCTTTATTGGGTCAGTAATTTGTTGATAAAGTCATAAACATATTTACCATCTTCTATGGTTCTCCTTGATGAACCAAAGTTTGATCTTTGTGCCGTTTCTGTGTATATGTCATGGAGTTATTATGAAAGCTCACATACCCATTCATGATATGCCAAAATCTATTTTTATCTTTATTCTTGTAGACATTCGCTGTAAAATGTACCACTGATATTTTTACTCCCTTTGCATAAGACGTCTGATTTGAATTGAGTTGATTGTTGAATTGGAAGCAAGTAGTCCAGAACTTATTCCTGAACTAGGAATCTGTTGCTTGAATCAATCCTGGGAGGTAGAGACATAAGCTAGAATCTCTCAATTCTTTCCCGTGCTCCAGGGTAAACTCTAATGTCATTTCCAGCACATTACTTGGACAAACATAGAGAAACAAGTTGTTTGACTAATCTAAGGGCCCTTTGCAGGCTTTTACTCCCATATAAGTCATTTAGGTTATCTGAGAGTGATTATGGAGAACTTGATTCATAATATTTGTATGGCACCCTTTGCTATTAATGTGACATCTTGTGTGCCACTAATTCGCCATGCTTAACTAGCAATTACTCTTTGGTATAATTTGAAGTCTGTAAATTAAAACTTGTGCAGGAAACTTCCTATATTTTCATTTAACGGATGATTCTTGCAATTTTCATATAGGGTCCTTTTGTCAATGGGAAAGACATATCTGCAGCTGACTTATCTATTGGACCAAAGCTGTATCATTTGGAGATTGCTTTGGGGCATTATAAGAAGTGGAAAGTTCCTGATTCACTTCAATCTTTGAAGTCTTATATGAAGGTATCTTAAAGCTGATTCTGCCCTCTCAACTTCTATCATTTATTTGTATTTGAGGAAAAACTCTAGAAGCTTCATTAACACCAATAGTTAGTTGTTACCATTTGTGCAAATCATGTGCAAAAAGTATTATGCTGTGATTGTCGAAAAACCGTAGGCAATGAACGAAAAAGCAATCAATCAGGACGAAGAAATACTTGATCCTTCTATTCAGAGTTCTGAGTGTTCACACTAAGTGAGATGCTCTCTCATTATGATATATAAAATCTCTTGTATGCCATTTTGAGTTTCATATATCATGGCAATGAATCCTTTTGCTAAAATTCACTGAAAGGTTGCAACGAAGTTTGTTGTTTGGTACAATACAGTGTATTAAAATGTGTTGGTTCATCTTGTTTGCTATAATCTAATAATGCTGAACATACAGGATATTTTCTCGAGGGAGTCATTCATTAAAACACGTGCACAACCCCAGGATGTGATTGAAGGTTGGCGTCCAAAAGTTGAGGGCTGATGATATGATGTTGAATAATTTCCATAAGACATTGAGGTTCTATGTATACATATAGCAATCCTTAAAGAGTTCATAACCTCTATCCTTTTTTGTATTATCCTAGGTAATTAAATCACTATCAGTCTATCACTTGCCATATAAGGTTAGTTGGCCACAGATTGTAATATGTTTGTTTGGTACTTGGTAGAGAGGCCAAGAGCCTTGCATGTAAGATTAAAATAATTGTATTCCCAAAAGGAGTCAGCATTACATTGCTTGTTTTTCCTTTAGCTGTGCACCGTTTTATTAGTACTTAGTAATATTGACTCAATAATTGAATGTAAGGCATAATAAGCCTTGTTAAAATGAATAAATATTATATAGGTGATTATATCTGAATTGAGTTGTAATTCCAAAAGCCAAATGTAAGGCATAATAAGCCTTGTTAAAATGAATAAATATTATATAGGTGATTATATCTGAATTGAGTTGTAATTCCAAAAGCCAAATGTAAGGCATAATAAGCCTTGTTAAAATGAATAAATATTATATAGGTGATTATATCTGAATTGAGTTGTAATTCCAAAAGCCAAAAATAAAACACATTTTAAGGGGAAGTAGAATAAACCGCTGTCTGTGGGGATCGAACCCACGACCACGTGGTTAAAAGCCACGCGCTCTACCACTGAGCTAAGACGGCTACTTGTTAATGTTAATTTTTTTATAAAAACTATTTTGATGCAAAACAAAACACCATTTAAAATACAATTTCCAATATAAAAAAAGATTTATATTCTAATAAAATTTATCATAACAAACTAAAATTAATTTAATATCCATACAAAATAAATTCACTTCACAGTTAATCAATGAATTTTGAATTCAAACAGGTTAAGAAAAAAATAACACTGTATTATAGATATAACGTGCAAAATCAATGATGCTATGTTAGATTAGGTATATATTAAAAATTGGTCATCAACTAACTATTATGTGTAAGAATTTGTATTTGACATCTCATAAGTTTTTTTAATTATATTATTATAAATAAATTTAATTATTTTTAGATTGTTTCTTACGAGTTCAATCCAAAACACAAAGAGGGTATAAATACCTCATATTACACTAACTATCTCTTTGACAATACCATAAAAGATAAGAGTATTGCTATTCATATAAATTTTTTTTGGCATATAAGTTATATAAGTCACTGACATAACGCGCATGTGAAATCACATTATTCTTTTTTGTATTCTGTGTTCCTTCTTCTCTTTCTTCTTTGCGTTTCTCTTCCTTTTTTTTGCATATTTTATCTTCATCGTCGGATTTTTTTATTACTTTTGTTTTTGCTGTATTTTTTTCCTCCTCTTTCTATTGATTTTGCAACATTATGTATTTTTTTTCTTGTTTGATTTTTTTTCTTCCAATAAGAATTATGAGAATATAAAATAAAAAGATGAAGAAGAAGAAGCAGCAAAAGATGAGGAGGAAGAATAGAAAGAGTTTTGAATTATGCAGAACTTATCAGCACACGTACACCGAAAATTCTTAAACAATACACTCGAATATCTTCGTGTTACACCCAAATTTGCTGCAAATATAGAAAAATATTTTTTCTAATGCTGTATTTTTTCTTCTTTTTTCCTTATTTCTTTTTTTTTTTTTAGTTGAATGAATGTAAGTTCATCATCTTCTAAGTAATTTTGCAGCATTATGTGTTTCTTCTTTTTTTTTTTTTTTATTCTTGTTAAAAGAGTAAAACAAGAAGAAACTTGGGAAGGTAAAATAAAAAGAAAAGATGAATCAGAAAAAGAAGAAGAAAAAGAAGAAGATGATGATGATGATGATGATGATAATAAAAAAAAAGAAGAAGCAGCAGCAGAATATGAGGATGAGGGAGAGGAAGAGTTTTGAATTATGTAAAACTTATCAGTACACATACACCAAAAAATTCTTAAATAATACACTCGAATATCTTCGTGTTACACCCAAATTTACTGCAAATACAGAAAAATGTTTCCTCTAATGCTGCATTTTTTTCGTCTTCTTCTTTTTCTTATTTCTTTCTTTCTTTTAGTTGAATGAATGCAAGTTCATCCTCTTCCAAGTAATTTTACAACATTATGGGTTTCTTTTTCTTCTTTGTTTTATTTTTCTTATTTTTATTCTTGTTAAAAGAGTAAAACAAAACAAGAAGAAAATTAAGAAGATAAAACAAGGGGAAAAAAGATGAATAAGAAAAAAAAAAGATGATAATAATGATGACGAAAAAGAAGAAGAAGCAACAAAACTTATCAGCACACATACACCGAAAATTCTTAAACAATACACTCAAATATATTCGTGTTATACCCAAATTTACTGCAAATACAAAAAAATATTTTCTTTAATGCAGAACTTTTACATTACATTCAATTTAAACCATCAACGATGAAATATTATCCACCTACAGAATCATAAATTACTAACGAAAAAATTAACTATAATCGAACCACATCTCAGTCACTTGATTGGATTCAAAACAATAATCAATTTTCTTCTGGTTCAATTGACAATCTAAACTTGAATTATTCATTATCTTCAACAGCAAAATAACTGATGATGGAGGAGACGAAATTCCAATAAAAAAGAAAGAGGAGGAAGATGAGGAGGTGGTGTTAGTGATGACGATAATAAAAAGGAAAAATAACGAAAAAGAAAAAACAGCAAGAAAAAAAAAACCATACAGTAACAACACGAATAAAAATATGTGCGCATAAATATAAATGACTTGTTTAGTGCCAACTGCTATCAAACAAACGCACATAACACCCATTTAGACACTTTGTTTAGTGCCAACTGATGTCATTGGTTCTTTCCTGGTTCTTTGCTAGGAAACTCGTACAAACGCTTTGTTCAAGCTGTCAAACAAACGCACATACCACGTCCCACCTTTTGGTCAAGTTATATCCTCATTTCCCTCCGTTGATATCCACTTTACCAAATGCACTTTTCTTTCTACAACAAATTGAACCCTAATCTTCACTTCGTCTATTTTTGGGTCAGATGTATCTTTTTCAGCAACTACATCTTCTTTTTTTTTATTGTAATGTCACCTATTTTGATATTTTCTTTTTTTTTTTTGCTCTTACTTATGTAAATGTTCTACCACAACTTTTTTATTACTACATTATAGCATGAGTTAAGATCCAAGTTTTTAAATTCTTCTTACATTCTCCTTAGAGTCTATTATATCATCTTCATTACTTGTTTTTAAACCATTTTTTCCTCTGCTTTGCTAATTTTTGTGTCCTTTCTTTTTTTTTTATTTGGTGATTTTTTTTTGGCTATTCTTTTCTTCCTTTTGGATGGTGCTCGCTTTTCTTTTATTTGTAGCACTCTTTATTTTTCTTTCTATTATTTTACTATTCCTCTTTAAAAGTTGTTTTCTCCAATTTTATCATTTTTTTTATATTAAATTTTTTACCTTTCTTTATACTTCTCTCATACCAATTTATATCAAACTTTTTTCAATAATATCTTAAAAATCAAATAGATATAATGGTCCTAAAAAATATTCGTTTTCTTTATCTCTACTTGCTTCCATTAATTCACATTTGTTTGATCCCTTATAAGTTAAGTTATCTCTCTTTTATAACTTCTTCGAAATATCTATTATCATGGATGCACTTAGGTGCCAATGAGTTATAACTCAAATGGTATAGTCATCTCATACTTATTTAAAAAGTTGCTGGTTCGAGTCTCCCTATCTTTGGTTAAAAAAAAAATGGATGCACTTAAATTGAGATTGAGCTTTTATTAAAAGTTAAATTTTCAGATTAATTAATTTTTTTATCCCTAACATCTTGGATCAAAATTAAAATCATCCCAATCTTTTTTTCTTATTAATATCATTCTCAATGTTACAAATCGTTTAAAATCATCCTTTTTATACAAAACATTAATTTACGGATGAGTATACCCTTCTAATAGTTATAATTAAAAAAAAACTTTTTTTTAGTAGAAGATAGACACTGAGAGTTTAGCTCTCTCTCTCTCTCTCTCTCTCTCTCTCTCTCTCTCTCTCTCTCTCTCTCTCTCTCTCTCTCTCTCTCTCTCTCTCTCTCTCTCTCTCTCTAAACAACAAAAAACTCATAAATCATAATCTCCTCCGTTCTACCTTAACCCTAACAACCCCAAACTACTCTAATTTTTTTAGGGCCTAATTACGATCATGGCCTTCACTCGTAATTTCCTATTTTATACTTACATTGAACGTGTTATTGTTATCGTTGCAGCAGTGATGATTGTGGATCATAATGTTAATTTAGGATAGCGGTGTATGACAGGTGACAGTAAGGTGAAGGTAGAAGTGGTGTGAAATCAGCAGTAGGTAATAAACCTTGTGAAAAAAATGTTAATGGAAGTATAGTAGTAATGGTAGTGGTGATAGTGGTGATGATAAAAGAAGTTAAGTGGTGGTAAAGAATGATGTTTAAATTCTTCTTACATCCTTCTTAGAGTATATTATATCATCTTCATCACTTGTTCTTAAACCATTCCTCCCTCCTCTTTGATGATTTTTGTGTGCTTTCCTTCTTTTTTATTTGGTGATTTTTTTCCATTCTTTTCTTCCTTTTGGATGGGTGCTCGCTTTTCTTTCATTTGTACTCTTTATTTTTCTTTCTATTATTTTACTATCCCTCTTTTAAAATTGTTTTCTCCAATTTTATCATCCTTTTGTTATTGATGTTTTTACCTTTTTTTATACTTCTCTCATACCAATTTATATCAAACTTTCCTCAATAATATCTTCAAAATCAAATAGATATAATGATCCTAAAAACGATTTGTTTTCTTTATCTTTACTTGCTTCCATTAATTCACATTTGTTTGATCCCTTATAAGTTAAGTTATGTCTCTTTTATAACTTCTTCGAAATTTCTAGTATCATGGATGCACTTTGGTTGAGATTGAGCTTTTATTAAAAGTTAAATTTTTGGATTAATTAATTTTTTCATCGGGATAAGTATTGTTTTGGTCCCTAATATTTAGGGTCAGAATCAAAACCATCCCCAACGTAATTTTTTATTTGGAATCGTCCTTACCATTTTATTTCGTATTAAAATCATCCTTTTAACTTTTTACAGACAAAAATACCCTCCATCACTACCAGCACCTTTACCAACACCACCACCTCCCTTATTCCACCACCACCGCCTTTTGTGCTCCCATTAAATACTAATAATCAGATTCAAAAATACCAACAATAACACATTATTCAAATTCAGAAACAACATCAAATTCAACAACAAAATCAATCAGAAATATAATAAATCAAAATCAGAATCGAAAGCAGAATCAGAAACAGAAGCTGTAAGAATCGAGACAAATTAATCATCTAATTAAATAATTAATATTGCCCAAAATAGGATCCAAAAATTTAGAATGAGAATTGGAGGATTTATATATGATTTTTGGACTCAATAGATTTTTTTTGAGTCAGAAAATGTATTTTCTGTGAAAAACTGAGAACTAGTAGTCGAATCGGTTTAAATATGCCCGATACTGTGCGAGAAAAATTAAAAACAGTAAAAAAATCTTAGAAAAATATTAGAAATGAAAACGAGCTAAAAACGCTAACGGCTTGGGTCATGCCCAAGTTGGGCCCAAGCCCAACATATATATAGGTTCATTTAATCAACCCATTCAGTACACAACACTCTCAAAACACACACACACCAGTTGAAAGAGAAAAGGGAGAAGAGAGGAGAAACACTATTCGTCATCATCTTCTCAAGCTCATAACTTGAGTTACAGAGCTCTGGTTTTCGCACCGTTTGCTGCCACGCGATCCTTGCGAAGAGCTCTACAAAATCCACCCAAGAAACTGGTAAAGAAATCACGAAATCTATCTCAATTTTTCCTTCCAAAATTTCGAATTTCTAGGGTTTTCGATTAAGTGAAATTTTGTGATTTTGGGTGTTTAGGTACACTATAGCCTTTGATTACCATTGGGTTTTGCTTCCAAAACTATTGGGTAAAGTGAGTTGTTCTTGAACCGTTGTAAATTGATTAATTGTGAGTATTAGGTTTTGATTCATATGAAATGTGTGATATTAGCTTGAATATTGGAGCTTGTTGTTGGTTGGTGAATTGCTTGTGGTTGGAAGTTTGGTTTTGCACTCAATTTGAGTTTTGGTACATATTGAAAATCGGCCAAGGTATAGTTTATGTTTTCTTTATGTAATATATAATATTTCTGGACACTTAGGCTAGTGATCCATATGATAGGATTGAATTAAATTGATTGTTGGAATTATTGAGATATGATGCATGATGAATTCATGAGCTTTGGCTATTTTAATGAATTATGATGTTAATATTGATAAAATGATGTTGAAGAGTGAGACTGAGATTGAATGAGTTTTATTATGATGATTGTTAATGATATAATGATGATGGATGATTGTGTGAATTGAAAAATGGTTTAGTATGATATATGTGATGTTGAGGTTGATGATATAGTAACGTGGGTGAAAAATTGGTATGAATGGTGAATTATGACCCAAGAGGGTAGATTGTGATGTAAATTGGAGTTTGGTATGGTTTTAGTTATATATTGCAAGAAATTGAGAAATTTGTGGATTTTGGTAAAAACTGGTTTTTAGTAAACTTTGATAGGTTATAACTTGTGCCTCATTTTTCAAAATTTGTTAAAATTTGTTTAGAACTAAAGTTCATTGAAAAATCTTCAAATTGATATAAAGTTTGTAAAATTTAGATTTTTGTAGAGGAAGTTATGATCATTTAAAGTTTGGTGTAAAAATCTGAATTCTGCAATGTTGCAGAATTTTGTGATTTCTGGTTTGTGTGCGCACGCACACCCCGTGAATTTTAAAACCCGTGCGCACGCACAGCCTTGTGTATACGCACACACGGGGACAGAGCTAATGGTGAGAGCGCTAGCATGCCCTGTGCGCACACACAACCAACGAAGTTCTGCAAGTTGTGCGTACGCACACGTTGGAAGGTGCTTTCTGTTGAGGGCGCTTGCATGCCTTGTGCGAGTGAACAGAATGGTAAAATTTGGTACTTATGCGTACGCACACTTTTTGAAAATATCCCTGGGCGTGTGCATGCACCCCCTGTGCGTACGCACATGTTCTCTTTTTCAACTAAAACTTTGTTTTTAACTATTTCACCTTCCCAACAAGTTTGTAAGCTTATGTGACACATTTTTAAAACTCTTGGACTTATTGTTGGGCATCAAACCATGAGAAAAGTCTTAGGTGGAATTAATTGGTATTTATCTCGAAAAGTTAGAAAACGGAGGCTTAGGTTTCTGGTGTCTGAGGATGGGTTTAGTGGAGTGAGAAGGGAGAATGGTATATGAATTGAGAAATTGACGAACTATTGAGTTTGGAATGGAAATATTGAATTGACAGTGGTTGAGATGAGTCGAGGACTTGGAATGAAATGATGGATCCATGCTATACTGAAAAATGTTTTCTGAAAAACCGCTAAACTACTGTTTTATACTGAGATTGTTGAGACGCTATGCGCCCGGCAGGGACGGCGGTTGGATCTCGCCTGTCGAGATAGCGATGGTGGCGTAAGGGGCAGTGGTTCATCCCGCTTGCGTTGAGATGTGAGGTCCGTGGCAAGAGTATCCCGCTCGCATCCCTTCGGATCACTAGAGTGTGCAGGAACAAAATCTTGGATGGTGTTCTGAGCACTATATCTCGGGGGTTCCCAATTATGATTCCGAAGGGCGACATCTCCATGGAGATGTGTCGAGTTGGCAGTTGAACCGATAATGTGATATCACAGCCAATAGGACAGGCATTCATCATGTGCATCTTCTATCTGTTTGTTTGCTTTATCAACTTGTAATTGCTTGCATAAGTGTATAACATGACTAATTGCCTATTTAAATTACTTGATATATATGCCTATACTTGTGTTTTACTTGCATTGATATTAAATGTGTTTTCTATTGGGATTGAGGAGGTTCGGAAGGCGGTGGCGATGGGATTGCATGGAGGATAGGTTGGTGAAGGCTGTGGGACAGTGGAGAACAATTAGATTAGATATCCCTTAAGTTAGATTACCCTTTTATTATGTTAAGTTTTAAGTTATGCTTTACTGTTTTAGTTATGCTTTAAGATGAATCTTGTGATGGATATGAAGTTTTAGGATTGCCTCTGGCGTCCCGAAGTCTTATATCTTACATTACTGGGCACTATTACCACACTGAAAACTTCCGGTTCTCATACAATATTCTGTTGTTATTTTTCAGATGCAAGTCGTAACCCACCTCGTGGGTTGTTTCGATGGTGACAAAGCGGAGGATCTTGGATATATTTTGGAGTCTTTTGCTTATTTTGTTTATATCTCTCACTTTTGTATTTGCTTTTGCATAGAGGCTTACTTTGAGAGAGAAAACTTGTATAAATTGTTTTAACTTTTAGATTTCTGTATAATTTGTATATAGCTAGCCGGCTTAAACTCCGCGAGCCGTGGCTAGATCTTTATATTATTATACTTTTATCTTTTGTTTTAACTTGTATGAGTTTGATTGCGACACGTATCTAAAGCTCGGTGATGAACTAGAGGCAATGATGTTGAACTGTGGGGACTTGCGAGTGAGAGGCGATGACAATCTATTTGAATACAGGGACTATCCGTTGAGTTTTGTCCCTCATTTGAGGCGGAGGCGGAAGGGAGAGGCAACACGAGATTGAGCGCAGGCTCAAATTGAAGGCTGAAAGGGAAAATGTTGGAATTCAAAAAAGGGGATATAGATTAACACTTTTAATAAAATTAACAAAAATGAATTAATATTAATTTAAATACAAAATAAATGTAATAAAAAACATTGTTCAACGACTATTTTTATTTATAGGTTTTTTTTGGGAATGAATGTTCAGTGTTTGGAATTAGGATTTAGGACTAAGAAAACAATTTCGGAATTTTGTTAGTATTTGGCGGCATAACTCCCAAAAGGTTTAAAAATCCCGCGAGGACCAAAATACCCCAAAGTGCATTGGCGCCAATGTCACGTGCATCTGAGGTCTGAACCACTCGCTCATCTCAACCACGTCATCGATCTGCAACACACTCGAACTTCGAATCCAGACGGTCCATCAATAGATCAATCAACCGTCCAGATCGCCTGATCAAATCATCCCGCGGATCCACGTTCCTTCAACAAAACCCGAACACCACACATATAAATACAACACACATCACGATTCATAATCATTGCGTAGCTTACTCTTCCTCTCTTACTCGGTAACTATCAATTTCATTATTCTTCATCCCATCCTTAACTCTAACTCAACTCCAATATTATTCTAAGCTGCTGTTTTGTTTCTAATTGTTGTGCAGATTTTTGTTCGTGCTAGTTGGTTTCTGAGACAGCAAGATGTCTGGTCGTGGAAAGGGTGGCAAGGGATTGGGAAAGGGAGGAGCAAAACGTCACCGTAAGGTTCTGCGCGACAATATTCAGGGTATTACGAAGCCGGCGATTCGTCGTTTGGCTCGTAGGGGTGGAGTGAAGCGTATCAGTGGTCTCATCTATGAGGAGACACGTGGAGTACTCAAGATCTTTTTGGAGAACGTGATTCGTGACGCCGTTACATACACGGAGCACGCTAGGAGGAAGACCGTTACGGCCATGGACGTTGTGTATGCCCTCAAGAGACAGGGAAGGACTCTTTATGGATTTGGTGGTTAGGACTAAGAGGGCTTTACTCTCCGGTTTAGGGGTTAGAAAGTTTATGTGTATGTTCAGCAAGTTATCTATCTAAGTTTCAATGTCAATTATTCTGGAATGTAATCAGTAACTACTCATTGCAATGTATTAGCATGCGTTTTCCTTTACTAAGTTAGGGGAATTGAATGCGGAATTATTGAAACAAGTAAGCCCTTTTTATCAAAGTCAGTTGCTTTCGAATATATAAAGCCACTCATTATATATACACGACACTACGTATATGCGACCACAGCAGGGATGAAAATTTCTTGAACAACATATGATATGGTTCATTTGCTTGCATTGATATAGAAAACGAGATTTGAAATGTTCCGACAATGTAGAAAAGATTCCTTATGGTGCTTCTGCATTGATATAGAAAAATTAAGCAAACAAGTGGTTAAATCGTTGAGAGCAACGAATGTCAAGTTGAATAAAATGCAAAAAGGCAGCTTTGAGCGATTGAGTCCAAATAAAACGAGAAAAGAGAGTTAGTGTAAAGGGTTAACTACAGAGTAGCCTTATTATATATAGGTGCTCCTATGTCTCTCTTAACATTAGTTTTTCCATTACTTTGGGCTACTTTATCGCTGCTGTTCAGCAGACTCACCCTCAATTCTTTGATGATCACATAAACAGAATGGTAGGGTCGCTAAACATAATCTGCTTAACAAAATATGCAAAATATGTACGGAAAACATTTCGGATTTTAATAGCACGGAGAATGATCATGTAATTCACTGGTAGCGAAAGAAGTTTCAAACACATGTTAGTTTGTTGTATCAAAATGAATTTCTAGCAATAGCAATAATCTGAAACGGATTCCGAATGCATGATTAGTTCACTCAAACCTTGCACACAAGTTTGTTATTGACAGTGGATGAAGTGTGGGGAGAGGGAATGTGAACACTGAGCCTCATGAGAGGGTCCACGGAGATGCTGACCAATTTGAGACACCCTGCGGTTCCAACATTTTCGAGAATCATGCCACTTCGGGTCGCTGTACCCTATGCCCGTGGCCATCGAAATTGAAGCAAAATTTATATAATTTGACATGTTGAAAGTCTCCAGCTTGTTGAAACCCAAAGGGAAAAAGGCTAATGAGTGTTGAAACTTGAAACACGTTTCAATGTTTCTTCATCAACTCAAAATTGACATTACTTTTATTTATTTATTTATTCATTTTAGCCATTTTCCCTTCTATTTTATTTTGTCATACCTTATTGAAACAGAGGCTTAATCTTATCTTTTTTTTTTTTTTTGTGTGCGCGCGCGTGTTATCCACTTATCCTTTTTTGTTTGAGAAACATTAGAGCAATATAACCTTTTGGAAATAATGTTAATCATTTTTGTTAGAATCAAGCAAAGGCTATATATGTTCAGGTTACATTTTTTCTCTAATTTAAACGACTCGTGTATAGCATCGAATATGTCAAATTGAAAAGTTTGAATAACAATTCTCTTCCACCTAAAATCAGTTTAGAGATATGAAATTACTAATTAATACCAAGTATCCCCTAATGTTGAAGATTATGGAGTAAAAATGTAAAATATACTATACCTTCCATGAGTCAAGAAGCGTGTCTCAAGTTGCCGATATTCTTTAACAAAAAGACATACACAAATCTGATGAACACAAAGCCCAAACGGCTGTTGCATGTTTATCATGAGTTTCTATTATGGAAAGAAGTCAATTCCCATCTCCATAATAGCATTCAGCAGAAAATCAACACGAAGAGTAAACTCATCATCACAAGATTGAGCAAGATATTCGTAACGAAACCGTAATTCTTTGATTTGCTGAGCAGATCTTTCCCACAAACTAGTCTCATCCTAGTTAAGGTTGAAACAGCCTCTAAAGTAAAGCGATTTGAGGCGAGAGCATCCATTAAGAATTGAGCATCTCTCTTTAACAGTAATTTTTCAATTACTTTGGACTACATTAATATCAAACAACTACTCAAATAAAAATGGTAAAAATATCTTTTTATGAAGATACTTTGTTTAGAAGTGTGACTTATTTATTTAGCCACATTTTATACAAAGACAACATTTTTATAAATATTAAAATCTAACCATACAATTCATCGTCTAAAAGTTAAAAAAAAAAAATATTTTCACATAAAAACAATTATAAAGTCTTCATTGTATTATTCACCTTAATATTATTGCTGTAGTTCTGCTCACCTTCAACTCTTGAAGCAAAATATATTACAGCTGCTCACTCTAATTTTAAGTTAGCAAGGCCCTTTTGGAACCCAAAGGGAAAAAGACTAATGAGTGTTGAGAGTTGAGACACGTTTCCACGCAAGAAGTGAAATGTTTTTTCGTCGACTTAAAATTGACTTTATCTTTTCTTTTATTTATTTATCTTCTATTTTCTTGATGAAAAGTTTAAATATTATGTATAAAATATTAAAATTAAATCTACCATAGTTTATTACAATGTCTTGTAATTTTTGCTAGAATCAACCTAGGCAAAGGCTATATATGTTCAGCTACCTATTTTCTTCCTTTTCTTGACACCTTTAGAAGATGGCAGCTTTGGCCTAACACTGCAAGTTTCTTTGCAGCTTCTCTTAATCCATCATCTGATATACCGGGGTAAGTACAAATAAAACTAGGGTAGCAACGTTCTAGCCTCATACGCCTTAAATTGCTTCCACTGTGAAATACAAAACACCAAGAAACAAAAAACTTAGATTAAATAAATGGAAGGGATAAAAATAGATTATGCTACTACTCATATACCATCTGATCAGTTCGTCAACGAATTATACCGTTCTTGTAACCAGGCATCAGAATTTTGCCATAAGATTATTGTTTGATCAATTATTTATTATAAATATTATGTATACCGAATTTCATTAAAATTAAACGTTAAAAGCTGTAATTAAAAAAAAAAAGAATTAAAATTGTAGCGGAACCATAAGATTTAGGGTTTATGCTATAACATGTATACGCTTGAATAATTTAGTAACTATATCTGAAACGATTAAATAATTTTTTCGGATGGAATTCACTACTATTAAATATCGGACACAAAGAATTGTAATAATGAACATGAAGCCTGAGAAAAGAATAATGGTACTTGTTAGCAATGCGGTGGAGCACTGATAAAGTAGGCCAAAGCTGAGGATTTATAGAGATGCAGTGCCACTGAGTGCACAAAGCTGAGCATTCTTCAGAACGTTAACGAGTCTCACCATTTAGAGAATCTTGCTAGTCAACTCCGTTGGAAAATCAAGCCAGTTTGGCGATTCTGCTGCCATGGTGGTTTCTTCCACTTTTGCTTCGCTAACTTCCCCATCTAACACCGGCTGACGTCGACGCCATTTGAGGGAAACCAGTTCTAAGTTGTATTCAGAGCGAGAATGAATTGTATTCAATGAAACCGTTGAAAACTATCTCAAAGTAATACGATACATGAGGAGCTATAAGCTCTTAACAGAAAACAGAATTTGTAACTAACTTCTGTCAGTTGACTAATTCAAGAAGCAGTCTTGAGATAATACAATTATCTTGATCTAATCTTGATCCATTCACTATTATCATTCTTCAAGTATGTGTTCACTTCCCTTTAAAATCCAACCTCTTAATTTTTTTTAACAATTAAGAGAATAAAGTGTAATCTCTTACTATTAATTTTAAGAGTGAGACTAAAAATAAATATAAAAAAAAATAACAAAGAGTTAAAAATTATATTTTACACTCTCAATTTTTTTTAACAATTGAAAGAATCCATTGTTCTTCTCTTTTGCGTCTCTCTTAAAAGCGGAGACGAATATCAAAACATTTTTCTAACGTTTAAATTCCAAAGAACATTAATATTAATAATAACCTTTTCAAATTCTATATTTTCATAAATATCTTTCTAGTCACTTAATAATATTTTATTTATTTGCATAATTTTTAAAATTTTCTAATGGATGTATTACAAAAGTTTTGAAAATTTAAATTACAAAAAATTAATTAAAAAATTAATTATTTATATAAAATATATATTAAAAGAGTAATATTATATCATCATTATAATTTTTTTTGTATATTAGTTAGCCGATAATTTATTTATCATGTACTCAAGCTGAACCCTTAAGTTAAATTAAGGTGTTTGCTATGGTATGATGATAAATTCATACGTACCGATACATTTAAAAGATAGACAAATAGCAACAAGATATGTGAAATTTATTTTTCACGTCAGCATTTAAATTTTTTTAAATATATATTATATCACCACTTTTACTAAAACACCCCTTTAATTAAATAAAAATAAAAAATATTTATTTTTTTAATTTTATAAAAAGACTTAAACATCCTTTCTTTATTTGATTAGACAAAAATACTCTTTGAAATTAATCAAATTTTAGAATTCAATTAATCCTAATTTTATAGCTTCAAATAATTGAAACAACAAAATAAAAATATATTAAAAAAATAAATAATCAAAATTGTTCTTCATCTATGTTAAACATATTAAAAAACAAAAAATCAAAATTATTCTTCATCTGTGTTCAGAAACACTCTCGTTCACACCTATAAATATTTAGGATTTAGAATTTAGAATTTCAGTATTTTTCATCTTCTTCTCTTCGCAGAGAAAACAGAAAGAGAGGATAGAAAGAGGATAATTGTAGAGCCATCGACAACATTGCGATCGCCGGTGATAATTGTCTGGTTGATTCCATCTCCAACTAGCATCAAGTGTTTCTTGTTCTTCGCAATGCACACATACTCTTCATACACACCTTTCTTGATGAAAACAAGGAAGTAGCCATAATTGGAAACCGTGTTATTTGGCGTCGCAGCTATGGCTGCGTTGATGGTGAAGTTTCCACTTCTGTCCTTGCTAATAATCACCATGTCCCTTACATCTACGCTTTGCGTGGAGGAGAGGGTTTTTAAACTCGATAAAAAATAATTTTAGTTTTTTTTTATTTTTTTAATATATTTAATACGGATGAAGAATAATTTTGATTTTTTATTTTTTAATATGTTTTTGTTTTGTTGTTTCAATTATTTGAAATTATAAAATTATGATTAATTGAATTTTAAAATTTGATTAATTTAAAAGGATATTTTTGTCTAATCAAATAAAGAAAGAATATTTAAAATTTTTTATAAAATTAAATGAATAAATATTTTTTATTTTTATTTAATAAAAAAGTATTTTAGTAAAAGTGGTGATATAATATATATTTAAAAAAATTAAATGCTGACATAGAAAATAAAATTTATATGACTTATTATTATTTGTCCATATTTTAAATATATTGATATGTATATATTTATCATCCTACCTTTGTAAATAAAATATTGTTTTAAGTTGCAACATGTTACAACAGAAAATATCATGATTCAATAAAAGCTGTGTTTGAAAACTCAAGGCAATATTTATATTCAGTAACGAAAAGGGGTGAGGGCATAAATAACTTCCATATAGATAAGGTTCCTGGTGATGTTTACTAGTTCACAACTAAACATATAGCCTTAGACATAACTCTACTAAAATAGGAGCTTTTAAAAAAGGGAAAATAAAAGCCTTAAAAACATTGCAGCATTGTAAAGTAGTCACAACAAATCATTTAAGAACATTGCTCGCAACTACAGTATTACATAAAATTCCACCACCATTCTAAATGCAAATGCTTCATCATCTTCACTTGACTCTGAGTCCACAATCACAACACATATCACAAAAATGTCGGCATATGGATCATCCTTATCATCAGAAGTTGCTTAAGTCAGGTACCAGGATCGATCAAGATACGTACTCATCCGGACCCTGAAACTCTTCCCCAATTGATGACAACAATTCTTCCTCCCAAAAATCACTTGATTCTTCTTCCATGAAGGAAATGTTAGATAATGTATTAGGACCTGATATTTATTTATTTCTGTTTTATGCTTATGTGTATGATTCAGTTAATAGGGTCAAAGTCATTAGTGGCCTCAGAGGCAAGTTAATCTTTTTTGTTCAGCTAGTTTCTATTTTTAAGGAAGTGGAATCCTATTCTTAAGGTAGTGGAGTGAGTGGTTAGTTTTTTTTTCCTGTTATTGTATTTAACAGATTATTGAATAGTGTCAGATGTAAGTTTTGTTTCTTCAGTTCTCTAGTGTTCAACTCTCTCTCTCTCTCTTCTCTGAACATACAACAGTTCGAGTGTGAGTTCTGCAAATTCATTGCAGGACAGTGAGTGAGAGTGTGTGAGGATTGAGTGAAACAACAACAAATTGGTATCAAGAGCCTTAAGTATCTTAAGGGCTGTGGTGATGGAAGCTTCATCAACAACTATTGGGCTAGCAGGCATTGCTCCTCCAATCCTTGATGGGAGCAATTATCATGTCTGGCAAGTGAGGATGAAAGCATTTCTTGAAGGAGCTGATCTGTGGGAGGCAGTGGAGGATGACTACGTGGTGCCTCCATTGGTTGCCAATCCAACTGCAAATCAACAAAAGCTCTACAAAGAACGTGTGACTAGAAAAGCCAAAGCAAGATCTAGTCTCTATGCTGCTGTTACTCCTATTATTTTTAATAGGATTATGAGTCTAGAATCTGCAAAAGATATTTGGGATTTTTTGAAGAAAGAATATGAGGGCAATAAGAAGATTAAAGGAATGAAAGCAATGAACCTTAAAAGGGAGCTAGAAAGAGTGCAGATGAAGGAAAATGAATCAGTTCAAGAATTTGCTGATAAACTCCTAGACTTAACCAATAAATTGGAAGGCACTGTTGGGTACTGATCTTGGAGAGGAAAGACTTGTCGAGAAGCTCCTGTGTTCTGTACCTGAAAGATTTGAAGCTACTATAGCATCTCTTGAGAACACAAGAGAAATCTCAGAGATGCCATTTGCTGAAGCAGTTAGTGCTCTTCAAGCACAAGAATAAAGGAGGGTACTGAGGAGAGGAGATGAGCGAGTTGAAGGTGCAATGCAGGCTAGGGTGAAGCATGGAAGTGGTGAGAAGAAGAAGCAAGGCAAGCAGTTTGGTGCTCAACAGACCAGTTTTAGTTCAAGTGATGCACAAGTGAGGAAAGGGAGTGATGAAGCCTGCAAACACTGTGGAAAGAAAGGTCATCCTTTCTTTAGGTGTTGGAAAAGACCAAATGTAGTCTGTAGGAAGTGTGGGAAGATGGGGCACATAGAGAGAATCTGCAAAGAAAAGAGCTCTCAACAAGGAGAGGCTCAAGCAGCTGCAGGTGAAGTGGAGCAATTGTTTGTTGCTTCAGGCTTTGTGTCTCAAGTCTCACGTGATGGATGGCTGGTGGACAGTGGCTGTTCCAATCACATGTCAGGAAATGAGGCAATTTTCACTAATATTGACAGATCAGTCAATACTAGAGTGAGAATTGGGAATGGTGATCATCTAGAGGTTGAAGGAAGAGGCAATGTGTTACTTGAAGGCCCTAGAAGAGTGAAGCTGATGTCTGATGTCTACTATGTTCTCAAGATAGATCAGAATCTTCTGAGTGTGGGACAGTTAGTTGAGAAGGGCATGAAGATTGTGTTTGATAAGAATGAATGTGCTATTGCAGATGAGGAAGGCAAACTCTTGTTTAGGATCCCTATGCAGAACAAAACATTTGCATTCGATCCTGCAAGCAAAGAGAGCAAAGCTATGGCATGTGTGCAGGGTCAGGAGGAGTTGTGGCATAGAAGGTTGGGTCACTTTCACTATAAGGGATTGCAGTTTATGCAGAGGCATGGTTTAGTTGAAGACTTGCCTCAGTTGGGAAGTGAAGTGTCTTATTGTGAAGTATGTCTGCAAGGGAAGCTAGTAAGGAAGCCATTCCAGAAAACAAGATGGAGGGCCAAGGAGAAGCTTCAACTGGTTCACTCAAATGTTTGTGGGTCTATGCCTGAGGAGTCACTGAACAAAAGCAAGTACTTTGTGACTTTCATTGATGACTGCACAAGATTTTGCTAGGTCTACTTTCTCAAACAAAAGTCAGAAGTTGATGAAGTATTTCTGAGGTTCAAACAAGAGGTGGAGAATGAAGCAAATTGTAAAATAAAGACAGTGAGGAGTGATAATGGTGGTGAGTATACCTCAAAAAGGTTCAAAGCCATCTGTGAGAACTCTGGCATAAAGCAGCAGTTTACAGTTCCTTACACTCCCCAACAAAATGGGGTGAGTGAAAGGAAAAATAGAAGCATTGTGGAGATGGGAAGATGTATGCTACAAGGCAAACAACTACCCAAGAGTTTCTGGGCAGAAGCAGTAAATACTGCTGTCTTCTTGTTGAATAGGTTATCAACCAAAGCTCTCAACAAGCAGACATCATTCGAGGCATGGCACGGGTACAAACCAAAGGTTAGTGGACTAAGAATATTTGGTTGTCTATGCTATTACTTGAATCCTTTAGTCAGTAGAGACAAGCTTGATCATAGAGGTGAGGCTGGTATCTTTGTAGGGTATAGTTCTCAGTCTAAAGCCTATAGAGTGTATTGTCCTGATGCACAAAAGATTACTATGAGTAGAGATGTGATTTTTTGTGAAGATAAAAAATGGGAGAGGGCAGTATTTGAAAAGAAAATGGCTGACAATATTGTAGTTGAAGCTAATGTGCAGAATGAGGATGAGTTAAATGAGGAAGCAGATCTACAGAATAAGTGTGAGCTGATTGAAGATGAATTGATTGATAATTTGCCTATGCGAGGTACAAGACCACTGGCAGAGGTCTATGCCAGATGTAATGTGGCTCTCCTAGAACCAGGAACAGTTGAGGAAGCAAAAGGAAGTGTGGAGTGGGCCTCAGCTATGAAAAAAGAACTGAGCATGATCAACAAGAACAACACATGGCAACTTGTGTCTAAGCCTGATCACAAGAAGACTATAGGTGTCAAATGGGTTTTTAAGACAAAATTGAACCCAAATGGCACTGTGAACAAGTATAAAGCCAGGTTGGTTGTGAAGGGATATGCTCAAGTGAGTGGGGTGGACTACTCTGAAACTTTTGCTCCGGTTGCTCGCATGAATACCATCAGATTGCTACTAGCTGTTGCTGCACAGAAAAGGTGGACCATCTATCAGCTGGATGTGAAATCAGCTTTCCTAAATGGTGACCTATCTGAGGACATCTATGTAGACCAACCAGAAGGATTTGTTGTTAAAGGCCATGAAGACAAAGTGTATAAGCTGAGGAAAGCCTTGTATGGGCTGAAACAAGCTCCCAGGGCTTGGTATAGCAAAATTGATTGTTATCTGCATCAGCTTGGGTTCCAGAAGAGTCTAAGTGAAGTCACTCTGTACTACAAACAGAGTAAGAGAGGCCTTGTGGTGGTGTCTATCTATGTCGATGATCTGCTTGTTACAGGAGAGAAGGAGAGTGAGATAGTGAAGCTGAAGGTAGGACTGATGAAGCAGTTTGAGATGACAGATTTGGGGAGAATGTCTTACTTTCTTGGCATGGAGATTCAGCAAAAAGAAGGTGAGATATTCATCTGTCAGAGAAAGTACATCAGAGAGGTCCTAAAGAGATTTGAAATGGGAGAATGCAAGACAGTCACTACTCCTGTTAATCAGAAAGAGAAGTTAAGAAAGAGTAATGTGCAGGATTCTGAGCATGAGAATGAGTACAGAAGTCTAGTAGGCTGTCTAATGTATTTAACAGCTACTAGGCTTGACATTCAGTATGTAGTGAGTATTCTATCGAGGTTCCTTCATTGTGCAGCTAAGGAACATCTTACTGCAGCAAAAAGGGTGTTGAGATATCTAAAGGGGACTCAAAGTTATGGTGTGAAATTCAAAGCAGTTCCTGAGATGAAGCTGGTTGATTTTGTAGATAGTGACTGGGGTGGTTCGGTGGAAGACATGAAAAGCACAACGGGTTTCTGTTTTTCACTTGGATCAGGTTGTTTTTCCTGGAGCTCAAAGAAGCAGGAAGTTGTAGCACAGTCTACAGCTGAAGCTGAATTTGTGGCTGCAACTGCAGCTGCAAAGCATGCAGTATGGCTCAGGAAGTTACTCTGTGATTTGGGGCTGCAAGAGAAAAGATCAACTGTGTTGTATGTGGACAATCAAGCTGCAATTGCAATTGCTCAGAATCCAGTCTTTCATGGCAAGACTAAACATTTCAAGCTGAGATTCTATTATCTGCGTGAAGCACAACAGGAGGAAGAGGTGGAGCTGAAGTATTGCAAGACAAATAATCAGATAGCTGATGTCTTCACCAAGCCTCTTGCTGTTAGTCGATTTAGTCAATTGATTCATGAAGTTGGAATGTGTCCAGGTCTCTAATCCAAGGAGGAGAAATGTTAGATAATGTATTAGGACCTGATATTTATTTATTTCTGTTTTATGCTTATGTGTATGATTCAGTTAATAGGGTCAAAGTCATTAGTGGCCTCAGAGGCAAGTTAATCTTTTTTGTTCAGCTAGTTTCTATTTTTAAGGAAGTGGAGTCCTATTCTTAAGGTAGTGGAGTGAGTGGTTAGTTTTTTTTTCTTGTCTGTTATTGTATTTAACAGATTATTGAATAGTGTTAGATGTAAGTTTTGCTTCTTCAGTTCTCTAGTGTTCAACTCTCTCTCTCTTTTTTCTCTGAACATATAACAATTCGAGTGTGAGTTCTGCAAATTCATTGCAAGACAGTGAGTGAGAGTGTGTGAGGATTGAGTGAAACAACAACAGGGAACAGCAGAATTCCGAAGATCCGAATTTGTAGTAATGTCAAACTCATTGTCAGAAGATTCAGCTAGATACTCATGCGGAAGCCGTAATTCTTTGATCTGCGCTGCACAGCTTTTCCCCAAACTGGTGTCCTCCAAGTCAAGGTTGAAACAACCTCTCACGTCAAGAAAATCAAGGTGAGAGCATCCATTAAGAATGGCAAGCAAGCCAGCATTAGTAAGCCTGTTTCGCAAGAGTGTTAAATGACGCAGATTCGGCATAGATTTCGCTATGTGGAAAGCCTCTTCGTCGTCACACTCAGTGCCTCTGATATTCTTTTTCTTCTTGATAATTTTCAAGACTTTGAGAAGAGGACAGCTTTGGCCTATAGTTTCAAGACAACCCATAGAAACGTCGGGATGTAAAAACTCAAGCTCCTCCAACAGCGGAAGTTTCTTAGCAGCTTCTATTAATTCACGATTTGATAAACCAAAGTAAAAACAGAATGAATTGGGCGAACAACGTTCTAGCCTCATACGCCTTAGATTCTTTCCACTGTGAATTGGAATACACCAAGAAAAAAAAAATGCTAGATTAAAAGAAAGGGAACGGGAAAAATAAATAAATAAGTCATGTTAGCTGCATCAGTTCGTCTACGATAATCATACCGATACCGTTTTTGCAATCGGTCATCCAAATTGACCCAAAATTGAAACCAATAAGTTTGTTAAAATGAATAATCATTTCTACAAAAGTGCCCTTTTTCATTATTTTCCATAATATTATGTCTTAAAATTATAAATATAACTTATACCAATTTCTTTGAAATTAGATGTTAATAAAACTGCAATTTAACATTCGACATTCATATATTTTAAATTTTTATATTATCATTAGTTTAAGTTTAAACAAGTATGTTATTCATATCATCTTAAAAAATAATAAAAAAATCTCCAGAATTTTTATTTTTAAGCATCACTTCAATTCCAATCTAACAATTAACCTAAACATCAATGTTAACGTCGGATTAAAAATAGTAAATTTTTACGGCCCTATAATAATTTTCAATAATCTTACATATTATACTAAATTACTAATATCTTAATATAAAAGTTTATTGTTAGCGTTATATTTCAAGACATAGTTTTTCTGAGCCTCTCTCTTGGAACCTTAATATACATGATGTATCTACCTTTTACCAAAACTTCTAATTAAAGTATGAATTTAAACCCATAAAAATATCATTGTTTCATTTTCCCACTTCATAAACCGCAGCAGCGAGTGCAGCTTTAAATTTCCGAGCAGACTAAGCACTGCTGGTACTTCTGACTTCATTAACAGTTGAATGCAGGAAAAACACTTAAATGGTAGAAGAACCATAAGATTTAAGGTTTTTGTTATAAGATCAGTAAGTTAGAATTATTTATTAACAATTCCTGACCCATTAAATCACTTTCTTATGCTGGAATTTACTACCAGGGAAAACCTGACACAAAGAATTCTACTAATGAAGCCTGACAAAAGAATAATGGTACCTATTAGAAATGTGGCGGAGTATTGATGCAGTAGGATAAGCAATACTAATGTCCTCCAATTGACTACAACTTCGATTAATGGCTTTAATAGCATAAAAGCCATGTTTCCCGACAACGAGGTCGAGGTAGGTTTTGGGAGCGGTTACGCAAATAGTGCGCCAGAAGAGGGGATCCATAGAAATACAGTGCCACCCAGTGCATACAAACTGCACACTCTTCAGAACATCTACGTGTCCCACCTTCTGGAGAATATTGGCAGTCACAGCCGTCGGAAGATCAAGCCAATTTGGAAATACTGCCGCTATGGTGGTTTCCTTCACTCTGGCTTCGCTAACTTCCCC
Organism: Arachis hypogaea; assembly: GCF_003086295.3. Classification (NCBI taxonomy): domain Eukaryota; kingdom Viridiplantae; phylum Streptophyta; class Magnoliopsida; order Fabales; family Fabaceae; genus Arachis; species Arachis hypogaea. The sequence goes on from NC_092038.1 coordinate 130,600,303, forward strand.
AGCAACACTGACTGACTTCAACGCCATTCTTCAAGTATGACTTACAGAACTCGTACTAATTCACTTCTCTTTTGCGTGTATATAGACTTATAGAGTTATAGACGTATCTCTGAAAGGCGGGCCGGGGACGGATATCAAAGAACTTTTCTAACGTTTAAGGCATCTTCATTACGCAGCTTTTGTGTCATAAACAGTTTTTAGAATAATTCTTCACATACAACTGATTTTCTATACAAGTCATACAAGTCATTTATAAACATGCCGTTTCACATTTTTTTTTTGTGCCTCTTTTTCTTCTTTTTTTTTTCTCTGTGCTTCTTCTTCTTCTTTCTCTTCCTTTTCCTCTTCCTCTTCCTCTTCTTCTTCTTTCTCTGTGTCTCTTTTTCTTCTCTTCCTCCCTCTTTTTTTTATTGAAATTTCTTCTCCTCTTTTCGTTTTCTCTTTCTCCTTCATCAAAATCACCAGAAAAAACAAAAAACATTATTCAAGGTATGTTTCTTGCCTTCTCTTTCTCCTTCTTCTTCTTGTTGCTACACGTTCTTCTTCCTCTTCCTGTTCTTCTTCTTCATTTACGTGCTTTTCTCTTTGTTTTCTTTCTTCGTTATTCTCGGTTTCCATTGTTTTTTGACATCAAGCTCTAAAATCGTTTTTGAAGAAGAAGCAGCAGCAGCAGCAGAAGATCAGGAGGAAAAAGAGAAAGAGTTTTGAATTATGCATAAGGTGTACTTCAACAAATTTTGGGTGTATTTCTTAAATTCTTTGGGTGTATTTCTATAATTCTTTGGGTATATTGATTTCAAGAAGAAATATACTGTCTCTCCCTATATTGGGTGTATTTCTTAAATCCTTTGGGTATATTTCTGTAATCTTTTGGGTGTATTTCTGTAATCATTTGGTTTATTTCTGTAACTATTTGGGTGTATTTCTGTAATCCTTTGGATGTATTTCTATAATCGTTTGGGTGTATTTTTGTAATCGTTCGGGTGTATTTCTGAAGTTTCATCATCTTCAAAACAATTTCAAAGCTTGATTTCAGAAACCATGAAAATCGAAAAAAACAGAAGGAGATCGAAGGCAAAGAGAGAACGTTTTTCCATACAAATCATACAAGTCATTTATATTCACGCTTCTTCTTCTTCTGTAACGCACGTGTTAGGCCCAACTTCTTCTTCTTCTTCTTCTTCTTCTTCTTCTTCTTCTTCTTCTTCTTCTTCTTCTTCTTCTGTAATGCACATGTTAGGCCCAACTTGTAAGACTTGTAAACAAAAATGACTTGTATGTGTAGCACTCCTCAAATAGTAAATAGGAACTAAAAACATCTCTCTCTTCTCCATTAGAAGAAACTAACTTTAGTCCCTATTGTGCTCCCACTTAATTAATTAATTAAAATACTTGAAATTAATGTAATTAATTTTTTTAATAATATAATTTAAATTTATAAATTTATAAATAATTCACTATTAAAAGATATTAATATTAAATAAATTCATATATAATAATAATACACAATATATAATTCGGGGTTACACTAATTTTGTAAATTTGGAAGAAAATGAAGAAGAGTAGTAGAGAGTGTGAGAATACAAGTGTATCTAAGTGGTATATATAGAGTAACAAAATATTAATTTATTAATAATAATGGTAACATAGTAACGGCTAGTTTTGCAACGGATAATTTAATATAATAATATAAATATAAATAATATTTAATATTATTTTTTATATAAATAATTAATATAAATTATTAATTAAATAAAAATTTAATTATTTAATTATTATAATTATTAATAAATTATTAATTAAATAAGAATATCAATATTTAATATAATTAATTATTATAATTATTATTACATTAATTATTATTTAATTATTTAATATAAATAATTATTACTAAATTAATTATTATCTATTTATTATAATATAATTATTTAATATAATTAATATAATTTTATATAATTATTTATTTAAATAATAACTTGCCACTTGACAAATTATTATTGGTTTGCCAAAGTCCCTGCTCAGAAGGCCTGGCTCCCCTAAAAATATATGTGGAGACCTTTACTTAGTTTGCTCCAACGATTAGGACCTATTGGTGTCAGAAAAAAGTAAAATTGGGTCTCCTCATTAAACTTGCTCTAAGTTCCAAAGGACATTAATATTAACCTTTTCAAATTCTATGTTTTCATAAATATCTTTCTAGTCGCTTAATAATGTTTTTTTTTATTTCTAAAATTTTCTAATGAATGTATTATAAAAGTTTTGAAAATTTAAAATTTTTACATTATTAATAACGATCATCAAGCTTTATTATTGTTATTATTATTGCATTCTGTATTTTAATTTTTTCCAGAAACAAATAAAATAGTAATATTTCAAAGACAGTACTCTAATCAAATTAATATTTTTTTTTTATAAACATCAAATTAATATTCTAATTCAAGGAGTTTTTTGTTGGGGAAAAATATTTAAGACTTCTAAGCTTCCGATGTTTTTTAAAAAACAAAAAGGATGAATTTATAACATCCCTAGGTCTAGTAAGGCTGTTTGGCTCAAACAATTAGAAGCCACTTAGATAAGCCCATGCATTTTTCGCACACAACTCATCTTAATTTTTATTTATAATTCACCTGTTTTAGAAAAAAAAATTATATTTATTTTTATGTCATAAACAATAAATAAAAATTTAAAATATTTTTTTATTAAAGGAAAATAGCTTTAATTTTTTTTAGTCTCACTTAATAAATTAAAATAATTAAAATTAATGTAGCTACTATATCTTTTATAATAATATTATTTAAATTTATAAATTAAAAAATAATTTACTATTAAAAATATTAATATTAAAAATATTCATATATAACAATAAGATACAATATATAATTTGAGATTAAACTAATTTGTAAAATTACTTAATATAAAAAAAACATAATTAACTTTTATAGTTGACGACAAACATTGTGAAAGTGGCATATGTATTCAATCAAATCCTCTTTTAACTGTCTATACTGCTGTTTAGGGATGGCAAGCGGGAAAGCCCGCCCCACCGCGCCAGAAGCCCGCCCCGTCACGCCTAGTGAGATGGTCCCAGAATCCCACCTCGCCCTGCCTAACGGCTGGCTGGCGGGCTTACCAAATACCTTCTTTTTTTTACTTTTAACTATTAAATAATATATATAAAGGTATAAAAAAAATCTCTTTGTTTTTTACTTTTTTTTTTTACTTTTAACTATTATAATTTCTAAAGATATAAAAAAGTTATAATTTTTATATTCACAAACATTAAAGTCTTTATAATTATAAATATTTAATAAATATAATTATAAACTAAATTTTTATCCAAAACATAATTATAAATATTGTCTCCAAAGCAAAATAAACATAATCCAAAACATAATTATAAATATTGTCTCCAAAACAAAATCAACATAATCCAAAACCCTCAATTTTCATCTTTATTCTCTTGTAAGTTGGGTTGGAAAAAATTGAGTTTTGGAAAAAAAATTACAAAAATACCCCTTGCCAAAAAAAATACTAAGCCTGGCAGAAAAGTCCACCCAGCCAAAGTCCGTCAAAGCCTTCTTTTTAAGTGGTGCAGGTTAGGCGGACTTTTACTATTTGGCGGTCCCAATTTTTCAACCCAGCCCACTTTTTTTAGCGAGTTACGTGGGTCGACCATCGAGTTTAGACCCGTTTGCCACCCCTACTGCTGCCTATTTTTTTGGTGAAATTGTTAGTATGATGCAAAATCTTCCTCTCCCAACTGAGGTTGTGATAAGCCGTTTTCGACATCGCCATACTCTAAGTTTTGAGCAAAATTTCCTGCATAAGTGTCTCCTTCCTCCTCAACAATCATGTTATACAATATAATACAAATTTTCATTACGTTTGCGAACTTCTTCTTTTTGGAAAAACGCGTTAAATCACGTATAATTACAAAGCGTGCTTGGAACACCCTAAATGCTCGCTCCACATATTTTCTTTGTCATTCTTGATATTGTGCAAATAACTTACGTTTCTCCCGTTGTGGCTTTAAGATTGATTTGACAAATGTAGTCCATCCAGGATAAATATCATCTGTTAAATAGTATCACATGGTATAATTTTACTATTTATAGTATAATTTACCTTTAGAGCACAGTCATTTAAAATATCATCAAATACTGGTGAACGATCTAACACGTTGATATCGTTATTTGAATCAGAAATTCCATAGAACGCATGCCATTTTCAAAAGTCTAAAGATGTTACAACTTGAATTACTATGGTTGCAACCCCATGATGACTACTCAGATACATGTCTTTTCACGCCTTTGGACAACTATTTTTATTGCCAATACATGTAGTCAATGCTACCCAACATACCAAGAAAGCCACGACCCTCCACCATTTGTAGCAGGTGTCGTACATCATTTGGATTTGGTTTTCGCAAGTATTCATCCTTGAACACCAAAATTACACCTTCATAACGTAGTAACAATAACATAGTAACGACTAATTTTAAATGGCTAATTTTATAACAACTAGTTTTGCAACGGCTAATTTTATATATGGTTAGTATTTTAAATTTTATAAATAAAAATAAAAAACCCATCCAAAAATTATTTTGTAATGTATAATAATTAAATTTATTTTTTCATGTAAACAAACTTATTAATATAATTTTTTATATTAATCATGATTTAATAATTAATATAAATTATTAATTAAATAATTAAATCATAATTAATTTATTTATAATTATTAATTAATTATAATTTAATATAATTATTTATTTTAAAGATAACTTATCGCATGACAAATTATCATTGGACATCATAAGTCCCTCTGAAAAGGAACTTCCTCTCCTCGATCATCAACCATCATAAATATAAAATATATATTAAAAATAAATTAAATAATAATTTTTTATATAGAGATTTCTATTTTTTTGACCAAGTTTTCTTTTCAACAATTTACCTAATTTTTCAAACACAATCTTTTAGAATGTTTGGATTATGACTTCTTAAATACATTTTCAACACTCCACTTCAAAATTTTAAACAAAATCTTATATTGTTTTCTAAAATTTCTTAAGATTTCTTCTAATAAAATAGTTTTAAAAACTTAAGCAACTTTCTTAGGAAATCTGTTCTGTCCAATTCAACAAAAATTCTAGTTTAACTATGGATTTTTGATCCACTGAACCACTTGACCTAAATTTAAGGGTGACCCGCGTGCCACCTCACGTCCTGCTAAAAAAACTTGAACAGTTAGTAGAAGCTTTCAGTTAGGTGGGTCCAAGCGAAGGGACCTACCTGAATTCAGAATATAAATAGAGAGGGACATTTTCCTCTTTAGAGGTACGTCACTTTTTTAATCTAATTACCGTCTTTTGGTACGGACAATAACTTAAGCATTAAAATGCCTTGCAGGTTGCCCCATGTAAATTCCGTTAAATTAGTAAATAATTAGTTAATAAATTAATTTTTGATAAAAAAAATTTAAAATGTGAATATTATATTAAATTAGGATAGAGCTCATCAAAACGAGAATTTTGACACTAATTTTGAAGAAAACGGCCCAAGTTTGGGCTGAACGGGCCAAATCGATTGAACCGGGCCCAAAACTGGACCCGAGGGTCCAACCGGCCAGCATTTAAGTGAACCAAAACCTTCTTCTCTTTCCCAATTCAATGGTGCTTCTGATAAAAGCCAACAGGGGAAGGAGAAACGAAAATTACCCTAACCCTTACGTCAACTTCCAATCCACGTATCTCCTCCGTCCGAGCTCCGATCACCGCACCGTTTGCGGTCACACGACCACCGCATCGAGCTCTACGTTTCTATTGGAACAATTTCATTGGTAAGTCATTAATCACTCCCAGACACTTTTTCCCCCAATTTTTCAAAAATTGGAAGAGATGTTGAATTTCTTTGATTTTTTATATTTTAGGATCCATTAGCTTGAGAAAAATGTTCAATCTTACTTATGTGAAGCTTGTGTAAGGTGAGGATGCTATAATTCTATTTTAATTTTTCTGAAATTGAGCTTTGGGTATTAAATTGGGTATATATGTGTTATGAATGTGTATTAGGTTGTGAATAAATAATTGGAGCTTGAAATTGTGGATATTGGAACTTGGAAGAAGCTAAACACTAGAGTTTTGTTGAGGTTTTCGGGGCTGTGATTGGTTTTAATAAGTTGCCTTAATCATTACGAGGAAATCGGCTAAGGTATAGTTTAGGTTTCTTGCATTTAATATATAATGTTCTGTGAAAACTTAGGCTAGATGACCATATGATAAGTTTGAACGTATGTGTATATTGTGGTTTAGTATCTTGATGTTACATTTGGATTGGTATGGTGTTGATTAGTTGAAGGATTGGTAACTTGTTAATTATTGACTTGAGGATATTATTATGTGATTTGTAAGCTATGGTTTGGTTGTGAAACTTGGCATGTATATATGATCATTGTTGGAGTATTTGGCATGTATATATATGCTTATTGTTGGAGTGGAGAATGATTTTCATGGTGGTTGTTGTGTTGAGGGAGAAGGAGCAATTTGGTGCTTGTAAGTGTAAGAGGTTGTGTTGGTATCATGGGGAATGTTTGAATAAAAAAGAGGTTTTAGCAAGTTTATGAAATTTTGATTTTAGGCTGAACTTCGGTGGGCTATAATTTGGCTTTCGGAACCCCAAAATGATTCCAACTTGTTTTAAATGAAAATTGGGTTCGTGAAGTTTATGCCGTTCGAAGAACGGAAGAAAAACGATTGAGTTATGCTTGTCAGAAATTTTGTTGTGGAATATGTAACCATGCAAGGGGTACTTTATGATTCTGCAGCTTTGCTACTGAGTCTGCTTTATTTAAAAGAATGTACGTCCACGCGTACGTGTGACATGGAATTTTGGCGATGCGTATGCGACTGGTCCCATGCGCACGCGTGCGCATGACAAAGGGGACGCGCGCGCGAGCTGCAGTTTCACACTCCCACGCGCACGCGTGGCCTTTGTTCCAGCAAACATGATTTTTTAGTTTTAAACTTTATTTCAATCTTCTAAACCTCTTTTTTCATTCCTTTAGTCAGGAATAATAGTATTAAACCTGATAATCAGATGAAGCTAGAAAATGGGGATAACTTGGAGATGAAGTAAAGCTGAAAAGTGGTGAATTGATTATGAAGTGTTACAGATGAATATGTATGATACTTGGATTGGTAATTGAATGAATGATAATATATGATACTTGGCTTGAATGATTAAATGATCTGAGATACGAGATTTCTTGGATAAAGTACCGTCGCTTGCCACCACGTGTACCAGGTTGAAAACTCGATACTCTATTGACCCTACGACGTAAGGGTGACCAGACACTTATAAATTCCCGGGAATGTTAAACGCCCATTGAGCAATATTAATTATTTGAGAAAAAGCTATGCATAGACTCTTGGGGATGCACATCGAGGGACATCTAAGGTTTTCGGACTTGTCGGGTTGGCTGGATAACCGACAGATGAGCCTCATCAGCCATAGGACAAGCATGCATCATATGCATACTACTTGAATTACTTGTTTATGCATTAACTGAATGTGCTTAAGTGTACTTCCCATGTTAAATGTATATTTGTTACCTGCAGTAATTGTAACCTTCTTGTGCTTGTCTTTATCTGTTTATTTGTCTGTAAAATTCTGACGGATATGGAGGTATGGAGGAATGGCCGTATGGGACTTAGATTTAAGATTAAGTTAAGTTAAGCTTAGATACTCTTAGAAAATCACCTTTTATGGCTTCTGTTACTACTTTAAGCTCTATAATCTGAATGTCGGTGTTCTAGGATTGCCTCTGACATTCCCAGGGCCTTATATGTTATGTGTGTGGCACCTTTACCATACTAAGAACCTACAGTTCTCATTCCATACTATGTTGTTTTTTTCAGATGCAGGTCGAGAGGCATCTCGTTAGGCGTCTGGGCTCCTGAAGCGAAGTGGTTACTAGGTTATTTTGTTGAGTGGTATATATATGTTCTTTTTTATCCTCTTAGAGGTTTATGGAGAGACATGATTTTGTTTATGTACATTTGGGTTTTGATTATATGTGTGTGTGTGTGTGTGTGTGTGTGTAAACTTTTCGGCTAGTCTTGACTTCGTGGGTTGAGTTAGGAGCTTGTTACTTGGTATCTTTGACTCTCTGTTCCTGTTTTAGGTTACTTTACACTTAACAGCTATAGCTTTCTTAGTATGCAAGCTAACTCGTTTCTTGAGCATTGTGCTTTTATTTCGCGATTTTTATTTCATCTATTTTTCAAGGCTCCTAGTTTATTATATTCTTTTTGCTAGTATGTGTATGTATTTATTTTAGAGGTCGTAGCGCCTCGCCACCTCTGTTTTACATCATAGGTATAATGCTCTGTGTGGTAGGGTGTTACACCCCACCCACCAACCCGGTGGTAGCCCGGATGATTACCTTAACCCTGAAGTTCGTGCTCAGGTCCAGATCCTTCCTCACACCCAGTTGCTCTAATATCTCATCTTCACCCGTTCTGCCACTCACCTGAACAACTAAACGTTGGCGCTGTCTGTGGAGATCTGACGCGAGTATGGATCTTTTTCCTTACATAGAGGAAGTACGAGAAAAGGGGGAGCCCGCTTGAGAAGTAGGATAAGCTCCGCGACCTCCTTCTAAGAACGCTCGATACCACTGTAACGTTGGGACGACCTGTCTTTCAGATCTCCTGGGAGACGCCCATTTGGTGGTACCGGCAATGACAACTTAAAAATCATGCAGTAATTCTGACACCAAGTCCAAAACTTGGAAAGAGAGCTAGCAGCAAGGGACCGATACCGTCCCGAGCACAGAAATATCTGGAAATAACGAAAAGGTTGTGTGAGGGTTTTCAAGAAGTGGTGGTCCAGCATGTGCCGAGAGAGGGAAACGCAAGCTAAGAGCTAACCTCCAATCGAAGTTTGTGAGCACCAAGCCTGGTGCGGGGAACCGATCCCTGCCTGATCTAAGGCCTAGTGAAAGAACCATCGGTGGCCCTTTGTGTAATCCAAGTCCCAAGCACCCTTTGTGGATCAACCCAATTCAATGTTTCATCGAAGATGGCACACTCCCTGGGAATGAAAAGGACGCTAATGTGATAAGAATGGAAGCTGCCAAGTACGTAGTAATTCAGGGGCAGCTCTACAAACAAGGACTTAATCAGCCTACGGCCCGACAAGACGGGCTATGTTCTAAACAAAGTTCATAGGAGATGTTGTGACCACCATATTGGAGAAAAAACACTAGCTAGGAAGCTTGTTAGACCAGGGTACTATTGGCCCTCTATGATGGCGGATGTCCAAGAATTTCTAAGGAAATGCAAAAAATGTCAAGAGAATAAAAATTTCTACAAGTCCCCGGCTAAGAAGCTAAGTTCTATGTTGGCCTCCCGACCCTTTTTCCGGTGAGGAGTCAACCTTTTGGGGGGCTATTCCCGGTAGTCCTAGGACAGGTTAAGTATCTTATAACGGTCATTGATTTCTACACCAAGTGAGTAGAGGCAGAGCCGTTAGCCAGCATATCGTCAGCAAATTGTCAGAAGTTTTTGTGGAGACAAGTAATCTCCAGGTTTGAAATACCAGAGATCGTGATCCCAGACAACGGGACGTAGTTCTCTGATAAAAAGATCAGAAAGTTCTTATTTGGGTTGGGGATCAAGCAAAAAGTTTTTCTCAGTCAATGGAATAAAAATGCACCTTGTTAGTGTTCCGAGGGTTACCTGAAACTGTAGGTCGATCTCGGACGAGATCTTCTGTACTGGTCGGAGTTGTTGTGTCTGACTTGATGATGGTGGCCGGAGCCATCGCGTCTGACTTGTTGGTTTTGGTGGCCAGAACTGTCGTGTCCGACCTGTTGATTCTGGTAGCCGAAGCTGTCGTGTCCGACTGGCAATGCTGTTGATCCTTCGTCACCGGTGGGTGGTGGTACCTACAAGGGACTCCGATGCTTAAGTTGGCAAGGGTATTAAGCAGGTTTTTAGTAGAATCAGAGTATGAGTTATACCTGGGTGCTCCAGTGTATTTATAATGGTGTGGAATGACCTTTCTGGAGATAAGATAGTTATCTTATCTTATCTTATCTTATCTTTGAGTGAGGTCATCTTATCTTCAAGGGAACCGCCTTTATCTTTTCTGGGCTTTAGCTGCCTTTAGATTGAGCTGTGTTCCTTCGTTTGGGCCTACTTGGTCCTCTGTGGCATTTTGTCCGAGCTCTTTGTGAAGAGGTTGGACATTGGCTGAGCTCTTTGAGAAGAGGTCGGATAGTCTGACCTGAAGAAGTTGGTCGGCTTGTCGCTAAACATCCCGGGTCGGACAGCTTGACCCAGGGTATGAACAGTGCCTCTGCTTGAGTTCGATCTTTCCGTGAGATCATGCTTTTCAGAGCTTTGATCTCTTTGGAAGTCGTGCTCAAGCATCTGTCTGGCTTGTTTCTTCATTGCTTTGCAATCTTTGCAGATTTTCTAGAGGTTTGGTACTTCACAGCCCAACCTCTTTTAAGTGGTAGTGTGGGTTTTCTACCCTTGCATTCTGGATCACGCCTTGCTTTAAGTTTGTGTTGACAACCCTCTGCTTTGGCGAAGTTATCCTTGCGGCTTGATATCCGGGCTTTTAGTGACTTGTCCAATGACTTTTTAGTGTTCTTTATATAGAACCTTTTTTAGTCTCGGATGACGTTCGTAGCCCTGTTTGAGATTGTGCCTTCTCTAAGTGGAGTTGTATCCCTTTTGGCTAAGCACATTTGATCCTTAAGTTGTTTTCCAACCTTTTGGCTTGTTCTTTGTTGAAGTCATACTTGCGCCTCTTCTTTAGCTAACATCGACCTGTATGACTTTGCCCTTGCTTGAGTTCGGACTTTTCCATGAGATCGTGCTTTCAGAGTTTCGATCTCTTTTGGGGAAGTCGTGCTCAAGCATCCTGACTTTGGTCGATCTTGAGTAGTTTCTCCTTGTGCGAGTCTGGTATTGCCCTTTTTAGTTTGTTGAGAGGGCTTTTCAGCCTTTCTTCCGACTTGTTTGTCTTCACTGCTCAGGCTTTTTAGTTATAATCCAACAACTTTTTAGGTAGTGCGGGGAACCTTTTTATAGTTTGTTTGGATTACTTTTTAGCTCCGTCTTTGAGACCGTGCTTTTCGCTTTTTAAGTAGTGTCTTTTTTCAAGACTTCGTACTTTTCAGCGAAGCACTTCTGGCGTTGGTCTTTTGACCTTTCCTTGGCCTTTGTAAGATGTTTATAGAGTGTTGGTACTTTGCTGTCCAACCTCTTTTAGATCTTTTTTAGTCCGTCTTCTGTTTAGGCGGGATGACCTTTGGGGCTAACTTGTCCGACAACTTTTTAGTGTTCTTGGTAGAACCTTTTTAGTTGGTCTGAACAATTTTGATAACCTTGTTGTGAAGTCGTGGCTTTTGGGCGGAGCTATGTCCTTTTTTGCGCACATTTTTTGTTGGTCCGACTTCTCCTTGTCGATCCTTCTTTAGCTTTTGTTGGTCCGACTTCTTCTTGTTGGTCCAAGTTGTAGCCTTCGTTGGTCCGACTTCTTCTCGTTGGTCCAATCTGTAGCCTTCGTTGGTCCGACTTATTCTCGTCGGTCCAATCTGTAGCTTTAATTGGCTCGGGCCGACTTCTTCATGTTGGCCTCTTCTAAGTTATCTTTTAGTAATCCATTTTTAGTTGGACCTTGCCAGGTCTCTTTTTATGGATTACTTTTTATAACCTTGTAGCTTTGTCAGGCCGACTTAATCATGTCGGTCCCTTCTAAGTTATTTCTAGTAATCCTCTTTTTTGGACCTTTGTCAGGTCTCTTTCAGGGATTACTTTTTATAACTTTTTGTTATGGGCCGACCTCATCATGTCGGGCCCTTCTAAGTTATTTCTAGCAATCCTCTTTTTTGGACCTTTGTCAGGTCTCTTTCAGGGATTACTTTTTATAACTTTTTTGTTATGGCCCGACCTCATCATGTCGGGCCCTTCTAAGTTATTTCTAGCAATCCTCTTTTTTGGACCTTTGTCAGGTCTCTTTCAGGGAGATTACTTTTTATAAGTTTTTGTTATGGGCCGACCTCATCATGTCGGGCCCTTCTAAGTTATTTCTAGCAATCCTCTTTTTTGGACTTTTGTCAGGTCTCTTTCAGGGATTACTTTTCATAACTTTTTGTTATGGGCCGACCTCATCATGTCGGGCCCTTCTAAGTTATTGTAATCCTCTTTTATAGGGCTGGCCAGACCTCTTTCCAGGGATTTACTTATAACTTTGGTTATTGACTAGACCGACTTCTTAGTGTCGGCCGGTCTTTAAGTTATTATTTAGCAATCCATTTTATTAAAATCTCGTCAGGTCCTTTCTATAGATCACTTTCGATAACTTCTTGCATTATTCTGTTTTCATCTTTGCCGATTTTGTAGAAATTGGGTTTAATCCCTGTTTGGTCGACCTTTTGATGAATTAGGTTTTCATCTCCGTTGGTCTTTATCGTGATCGTGTAGTGAATTTGATTTTTACTTTCTGTCGATCTGTAGCTTTATAATCGGACGATGAATATTTCAGATTAATGCGGCTTGATTGAGTAGTGAATTTGATTTTCACTTTGTCGACCTTTGTCGTAATTGATGAATTCAGTTTTTATCATGGTCGGCGGTGCAGTTGGTTTTCACCTTGCCGACCTGTCGCTTTGAAATCGGACGATGAATTTGGTTTTCATCCTGCCGACTTTGTCGTGATCGGGCGGTGAATTTGGTTTTCACCTTGCCGACCTGCCGTATTGGGCGTCTTGGTAGAAAACTTTTTAGGAAATCTGCAATCTTTTAAACAATAAAATGAAGATAAGAGTGTGTACATGTTAGTACTTACCCTTCTAGATCGGGCAATGTTTTTGGATCTCGGCCTGGCACCCTTTTTAGATTGCAGGCATGCCATGACCTTGGTAGCTCTTGCCCCTTGAGGTCGGATACTCTGTCGTAGCCTTTCCCCAATACTTCTGAACACTTGATATGGTTCTTTCCAGTTGGCTGCTAGTTTCCCTTTCCCTGACCGACCTGTTCCGATGTTATTTCAGAATAGGATGAGATAATTGTTGGCGAAACTTTGCTGGATTACCTTCTGATTGTATCAAGAGGCCATTTGACGATTTAACGTTTCCTCCCTAATCCGAGTAGGTCGAGTTCTTCCCTTTGGATTTAGGAGTTGACCTCTTTATTGTAGAGGATCATTCTGGGGGATCCTTCTTCGATCTCTACTGGGATCATTGCCTCCACTCCACGAGTCAATCGGAAGGGTGATTCCCCCATGGTGAAGTGTGGAGTTGTCCGATATGCCCATAGGACTTGTGGGAGCTCTTCAGCCCAAGCTCCCTTTTGATTTGAAGAACTTTGGTTCTTTCTATAAAAAGTTTGCGTCTTTGATCATTTGTTGTGACTTTTCTTTTGTCGTTTGCCTTTGAGGAGAATGTGTGCTTTGCTTAGGATTTGGTTGCTGTTCCTGTTTCTTTTCATCGTTGCCTGACTCTTTTTGTACAAAAGTTCTAGCTTTTGTTTTGACCTTTTGTTTGAGAGGTGTTCGGACTGTTTGGGTATAGATTGTCGGCTTCTCTTCTCTGTGTTCTTGCCCTGTTGTTACCTCCAAAGGGTGCCCCTAGACTTTCGTGTGAGTCCTGGGGTTTCTCTTTTACTGTTGTATCTGATATTTGATGTTTTGCTGTTATTGTCCGAGTTGTTTCCTTATTTGTCCGAGTTGTTTGGTAATAACCCGATGGTTGACCTATGTCTTCTTGAAAAAATATTGCTGAGATGTCTACTAAGATCCCGGACGCCATGTCTGATTAATTGGATTCCATAATTTTAATGCGTGTTACTGTGGTTGACCTTGAGTACTGTGTGCGACTTAGGAGGTTCCGTAGAATTTGTAGGGATAGGGATGAGGAGAAGAATTATGAGTTGGTGTCACCGAACCCTGAGGAGAGGGTTTGTTTTCCTTTCTTGTTGTGGTCTTGTAATGTAGCCTGGATGTGGCTTCTGTTATTGCCCCCTGGTTTGGTGTTGGCTAGTTTTGAAAATGCATCAGCTCGGGCATTCTGCTCCCGAGGTATGTGTCGGACTTCATATTCCCCAAATTGTCCGAGCTGTTGGTGCTGGCTGATTTTGAAAGTACATCAGCTTAGGCATTCTGCTCCTGAGGTATGTGTCGGACTTCATATTCCCCGAAATGTCTGAGCTGTTTTCTATTTTTGTCCAGGGTGCCCCGAATTGTCCAAGCTGTTCTCTGGTTTTGTCCAGGGTCCCCTGAATTACCCGAGGTATTTTTTCATGGTGGAATCCTCAGCTTGGTTGCTCCCTTCTATTTGTGAGGTGACTATTTGTGAACCACTGAACACGGTAAGCTCCTACCTTCTTAGCTAGTCTTAAACCAGCCAGTAGTGCCTCGTATTCAGCTTGGTTATTTAGCTTGATTTGGCTTCCCTGATCACTTTCTATAATTACACATGCACCACTCCCAGTTTTGTTTGAGGAGTCGTCCATGTAGAGATTCCATTTTGTAGGAGTTCCCAGGGTGTTAGTGTACTCTGTAATGAAGTCGGTCTGATACTATGATTTGATGGCTGTCCGAGCTTCATGTCAAAGATCGAATTTGGATAACTCGATTGCCCACTGTAGGATTCTTCCAGCTAAGTCTGTTTTCTGTAGGATGCCTTTTATGGGCTGGTTGGTCCGAACTCTAATAGTGTGAGCTTGAAAATATGGACGGAGTTGTCGCGAAGAGAGTATGAGGGCGTAGGCGAACTTTTCTATCTTTTGATAGTTTAGTTCGGCCCCTTGTAGAGCCTTGATGATGAAGTAGACGGGTTGTTCCCCACTTTTGTCTTTTCTAACTAGTGATGAGGCTATTGCCCGACTTCCCACTACGAGGTATAATATGAGCTTTTCACTTTCCCTTGGTCGGGTAAGAATGGGTGGTTGCTGACAAACCCCAATTTGACGGTTAATTTTGTATTGAGTTTAGAGTGTTTTGATAACCTTTTGTCACATTTAGCCTATGAATTAGCATGGTTTTGTTATCTCTCCCATATTCGTGCTTAAGTGTAAAAACATGCTTTTTAAGCCTTATTTTGATGAATTCTAGTTTCTCTTTGATTCCATAAGATGCCTTGATGTGTTTGCTAGTAATTACATGATTGAAATGGGCTAGGCATGGATCAGCAGAAGCAAGGAAGGAAGCATACAAGTGGAGAGAAGCATAAAAAATCAAAGAAGCAAAGTCAGCCATGCACGCGCACGCGCACAAGGCGCTCGCGCGCACATTGCGAAACAGGCCAAGGACGCGCACGCGTACCGTGCACGCACGCGCCGATGATGGCACATGACCTCACTAATGCAACACGTGCCTAGCGATTTGAGAGGGTTTCTGAACCCATTTTGGCGCCAAATGCTAAGGAAGAGGGAATCAACTAGGCAATAATACATACTCACTAGGATTAGTTTAGAGTTAGTTTTCTAGAGAGGGAAGCTCTCACTTCTCTCTAGAATTAGGATTAGGTTTAGGTTAATCTCTCTTCTTGGATCTAGGTTTAATTCATGCTTTGATTCAATTTTCCTCTATCAATTCTTAATCTTCTCATCTCTCTCTTTCTAGTTATGTGCTTTCATAATTGTAATTCTTCATTTTGTTTTGGATAGATTGTTGTTCCTTTGTTTCCTTTCAATAATGCAATTTGAGGTAATTCATGATAATTGTGATTTCCTTGATTGTTGTCGATTAATTCTTTGCAATAATTGTTGTTAGATTCTATTCTTGTTATGAATTTACTACGCTTTTCTTATATGCCTTCCAAGTGTTTGATGAAATGCTTGGTTGGATTTTAGTGTAGGTTTTGTTCCTCTTGGCCTAGGTAGAGTAGTTAGTAACTCTTGAGTCGTCTAATTCCTTTGTTGATTGATAATTGGAGAGATTCCTAATTGGTTTGGAGTGCACTAAAGCTAGTCTTTCCTTGGGAGTTGGCTAGGACTTGTGGCTCAAGTCAATTCATCCACTTGACTTTCCTTTATTTAGTAAGGGTTAACTAAGTGGTAGCAATGAACAATTCTCATCACAATTGAGAAGGATAACTAGGATAGGACTTCTAGTTCTCACACCTTGCCAAGAGCCTTTTATAGTTGTTAGTTTACTTTCTTGCCATTTATCTTTCATGCCTCTTATCAAAACCCCAAAATAACTCACAACCAATAACAAAACACTTTATTGTAATTCCTAGGGAGAACGACCCGAGGTTTGAATACTTCGGTTTATAAATTTTAGGGGTTTGTACTAGTGACAAACAACTTTCTGTATGAAAGGATTATTGTTTGGTTTAGAAACTATACTTTACAACGAGATTTCATTAGTGAAATTCTAAACCGTCAAAAATCCATTCATCAGTTGCCCCAAGAATCTTTGAAATTTCAGAAGGCTTGTTTGCACCCCGTTGTCCTATTCAAACCTCTCTCCCTTCCTTAATATACCTCTTTGAGGTGTCCTTTCCGAGATGATTTAGAGATCCCTCCTCATGCGAATCCTCCATTTATCATATGAACATGTCTCTCAGGGGTGTGAGGTGGAAACTCGTCCGACCTCTTCGGTGTGGGGTGGACGTTCAACTTGTCCGACCTCTTTGGTGTGAGGTGGACGTTCAACTCGTCTGACCTCTTTGGTGTGAGGTGGACCTTCAACTCGTCCGACCTCTTTGCATATCTCTTGGTAGACATCCACAAGAGACATCCTAAGAGGGGTGTAATTGTGGTATTTTCTAGGCTTCTCACCGGGTTGATCTTCTTTTTTCTTGGACTCTTTATCCTTGTCCCTTGGGGGGTTAGGAGAATCCAGTTTTTGAGCTGTCTCCCAATCGGGAGTTCTTCTCCATATTGATATATTTTTCTACCCTTTCTTGAACCTCGTTTAGAGATGTTGGGTACTTCTTGGATATTGAGTGGCTAAAAGGCCCTTCTCGTAAGCCATTAAAGAGGCCCATGATGGCCACTTCTGTGGGTAGACTTTGTATGTCTAGACATGCCTTGTTGAATCTTTCCATGTAGCTGTGGGGACTTTTCCGATCTCCTTGTTTGACTCCTAGTAAACTTGGGGCGTGCTTGGTTTTGTCCTTTTGGATAGAAAATCTGGATAGAAACTTTTTGGCTAGGTTGTCGAAGCTTGAGATGGACCTGGTAGATTGTCAAACCACTTAATCACCATTTTTGTTAAGGTAGTCGGGAAGGCTTTGCAGCAGACTACGTCTTGAGGCGTCAGTGAGGTACATCCGACTCCTGAAATTACTGAGGTGATGGCTGGGATCTGCTGTGCCATCATATAAGGTCATATCCGGGAGTTTAAAGTCCTTTGGGATTTTGGTCTTCATGATATCCTTGGTGAATGGATCTTGGTCCATGCGGGAGCTATCCTCATGAGAGGATCGATTGGCTTTGGTCTTGAGATCTGCTTCGAGTTTTAGGAGTTTGTCCTCCAATTTCTGGCGTCGCCTTATTTCCCTTTGTAGGTCTTTCTCAGCCTTTCGTTGATGTAGAGCTTCTTTTTCAAGTTGTTTCAAATGGTCTTGAAGCACTTCCATGGCTCCCGTGTTTGGAGAATTCTTTTCGTTGTTGAGTTGAGGAGTATCCTTTGGTGTATTGTCCGCATTTTTGTGCGGCATTTTATCCTCTAAGTCGTGGTTGTTGTCATAGTCGTCCGCCATGGTGATGGGATGACTTCCAGGTTCCCCGGCAACGGTGCCAATGTTCCGAGGGTTACCTAAAACTGTAGGTCGATCTCGGACGAGATCTTCTGTACTGGT